>NW_027042496.1:0-682773 GCF_035927105.1 Exophiala bonariae
ACTAGCGTAGGCTATATTGTAAAGTTACGTATTTACTAGCGATATATCTCGTAATTTAAAAAATTAATCTCTATTCTAGCGATGGCGAGATTAGAAGCTTACTACACTACTACTACTACTCTCTACGACCTATACCTCTCTTACCCACTCCTTTAAATGCTTTTTTATCTTGCGTACGAAACCTAGAGCGATTTTTATACCCTTAAACTAGAGATTAGTAATCTTACGAATAGCACTAAAACTCTATTTATCTCTCGCCAAAATATCGCCAAACGACACGAATTTCTCATAATTATATAAATATTTAACGCCTAACTAACTTAAATAAAGGATGAGATTATTATTATTATCTTTTACTCGAAATGGCGGACTCAATTAAGGCTCTTTTAGTAGTATAATCGTAGTGCTAACTAATACTATTAGCGAACTATTTTATGGTAGAAATCCTTCTAATATTCCACTCTCTCTACTACTACTAACTTCTCTAGTATAATAATACTAGTAGTATATTGGCGCCGATATTACTAGTAAAGATATTACTCCTTTATCCTATAATTTATAACGATCTTATACTACTTTAGCGTCTCTAAAGACCTCTCCTAGGACCTTATCTATATTGGCTACGCCCTTCTTTATAAGACTATTCCATTTCCTTATATTAGATAAGAATAGAGCTAAATGGCTATAGAGATTCCCTACGTAGAGAGATTCTTTATTAGGACAGCTAGTAATATAGTAAACCCACTTTGTAGTGATTACGATAAGTAAGTCTCCTAGGATCTTCTTCACGATAGCTTTATTAATATTACTAACGCGTTAACACTAACTAGCACTTATCCTAGTAGGTTCTCCTCCTTCTAAACGACGCGTTAGCGCCTCTACAACTCTCTCTACTAGTATAGATACTAGCGTAGGTGCCTTTCACTTAAAAATCGCCTTTCTAGAGACGTCTAAAAACCGAGAATCGAATGGCTTATTCTCGATAGTGCGCTCTCACTAGAACCTCTTAAAATTCTTATATTACTTATCGATACTATAGTTAATCGTCTTAAGTACTTTATTCTTCCTCTTAATCGTTAATTGTACGCTAAAATAATTAGGAATAAGCTCTTTATTATTACGAGAATATTTATTAACTATTTATAGTTAAGTACTTATTAAAAAGTTATCGATTTATAACTAATAGGTTATCGCGATATCGACGCTATACTACAATATCTTGCCGATATAAGTATCTATAGAAATCTCTATAGGATAGGTATTCTCGTTGTATTCTAGGGTTAGTGAGATATCCTATAATAATTTCGTAGTTTTCCACTTTTTACTAGCTCTTTTACTAATTACCTCTCTTTACGTAGAGAGTCCTAGTAAGCCTAGGACCTCATTTAACGATTTATTATTATTACTAAGTTCTCACGATTTTATTTAGTTAGTATATAATAGCGCGGCGCGTACTAATTTATCTACACTAAAATACTATTCTCGTGAAGTAAATATCGCGTTATTCTCCTCTTACTACGCCTCCTCCGCCTCAATACTCGATTGTATAGGATCCTTCTCCTCCTTCTTATCATGTGACGATTCACTACTAGAAAGAGACTCTATAGGCGTTGCGATGGTAGGAGTGGATTAAGAAGAGGTATAGATCAATTTAAGTCTTTTTAGTTAGTATTTTGGTGAACTTAGGATTAATCGTGTAGACTTTTTAGCGATATTTATACGTATAGAAGCTAATGATAAGGACTTCCTAGCATTATTACAATAGTTATTGATCCTCAACCTATCGATTAAGGTGCTCCTCGCCGCAATACTCGAAAAAGTGGTGGTATTGTCACCCAATTCATTCCGCACCTCCTAGAGTCGCCGCGACGGCGTTTTAGTACGAGAAGGACGCGTTTCCATACTAAATAGAGAATTCTCTATCGATTATAAGCAACAACGACTAAATTTAATGAGGATTTAGCCCTATACGAAGCAATCCTATATAATGAGTTAAACCTATGAAGATCCCTAGTTACACCAAGGACTACCTCTATACGTAACCTATATAACTAACTATACGAGAGAAGCGAAGAGTTACTCTAGTGACCTAAGCGATATCGATAAGTAGAAGTATTTACTCCTACTCTAGAGCTCGTACGAAGCTCTCTTCTCTTTTTTCCTCTTTAGCTTAGAATCCTAGTTATATAGTAGCTATACGAATCGTATAATTTATAGTAAAACCCTTATATTATTCTAAGCTCTCCTTACTAGTATAGGGAATAAGAAGGTATTCTTCGTACGAAAATAGATAACGAATAAACGACGACGGGGAATAGCCCTCTCTAATAGGCAGCGCAACTATTTTAAATATTACAAGTCTAAAACGAACGAATAGTTACCCTAGAAGCACAATTTAGTTAATAGAACGAACGAGATAATCGTACGCTAGATAGGTTAACCTCTTTAATAGTTAATACGACTCGAGACGTAAATCCCGTACAATGAAAGACTAAACTTCCCGAATTAGCTAAATTTAGTGGGAAGAGAATAGAGTTTCGCCTATAGTTAATATAGACTAGAGTAAAGCTCGTCGTAAATAAGGAAGGAGAAACCGAAGTCGTACGATTTTAGTATATTTATAATAAATTGAGAGGATATATACTCTTATAAATAAGCCTATAGGTTAACTCTATATAATCGACTCTAGAGATAATAACGAATAGTCTAATAAGCTAGTTAGTCGCGATATATAACGATATTAACGTCTTGAAGAGAGCTTTATAAAAGCTCTCTTAGTTAAAATAAGAAGAAAGACTATTTAATTCCTTTATTATCGAATTCGATCGTACACTACTAGAAGTAGGAGGTCTTAAATAAGTTAACTCTATTAAGAAGATCTTCTTAGCGAATTACTTATCGTACGAGCTTCGCAATACTCTCGTCGCTACCTCTCTCCTATTAACCTATAAGGATTACTATACGCTTTTATATATAGTTAGTACGAATTTAGAGAGTCTAAAACGATAAAAAGGAGAAAAATATACTCCCAACCTTACGTATAGTCGCTAGATATATATAGAAGATACGATAGACTAGATATTAACCGTATAAGTAGTACTAGCGACGATAAGACCTTAGCGAGTACTCTAGATATCTTAAAGCGTACTAGACTAAAGGAAGGAGATAAGTTCCTATCTCTATTATAGCTATAAGAGTTATTTTATTAATAAATATATACTTCTCTCTATCGTACGACTAAAGGTCGAACGAAGAGTAGTAGTAGTAGAGATAGAGATAGAAGATAACGAGAATTCGTTAAAAGAATAGCTTTTATTCGAAATTACCAATAGAAGTGTATAAAGAAGATAAAGAAGAAGTAGGAGGCTTTTTAGTCTACAATAAACGACTAACTCTTTACGATTTTATTACTTTTAGATAAATAATATTATATATTAGCTTTAATTAATTCTAGTTACTTGTCGTACGACTTAATTAGCTCTCACTTAGTCTTAAAATAGTCTTTTAAGTGTATCCCTATTGTATCTCGTTTAATCTCTAGCTTTAGCTCTTTCGTATATTTCTAAATCTCGAAGGTCGCTAAGGTAGAAATTAATCTAGATAGTTATAAGAAAGAGGCCTTCTTTTATATTATCCCAAATCTTTCTTATGATATTATTCTTAGTCTTCTATAAATAAAGAGAAATAACGTACGACTTACCGTAAAATAAGATACTCTAATGTTAGGCTCGTAGGGCTTAAGAGTTTAGAACGCTCTCTAGAAATCTTGTACGTCTCTAGATTATTAGATAATCTTGACGATAGTCTTCTCTCTCCTAGCCTATAAGCGTACGAAAAGAAGAGAGATTTAAGTATTCTTAGCTATAATAGCTAATATCGAAAAAGCTCTCGCTATAAGAATACTAATAGACTCTTAGATAAAGCTACCGAAGTATTTTTACGAGTTCCTAGATATTTTCGATTATACGAATATAGAGAAGCTACTCTCGCTACGAGATAAAGGGATTAACTATTCTATTAAATTAGTATAATAAGATAGTGTATATCCTAAGGTCCCTTAGGAGCCTCTATATAATATATCTTAAGATAAACTTCTAGTATTATATTATATACTAACTAAGTATCTCGATAAGAATTTTATTCGAGTAAATAACTCCTTTATAGTAGCGCCTATCCTCTTTATACGAAAACCTAAAGAAGGTCTTTATTTCTATATTAACTATTGTAGATTAAATAAAATTATAAAGAAGAATCGCTATTTACTTCTATTTATCTACGAAATCTTACGTAATATTAGACGAGTAAAATAATATATAAAACTAGATATTATCGCGATATTCTATAAAATTCAAATTATAGAAAGAGACGAGTAAATAATAGTATTTTATACGAGATATAGACTCTTCGAATAGACGATAACACCCTTTAGACTTATAAACGCGCTTAGTATATTTCAAAAATATATTAACTAGGCCCTCTATAGCTATCTTAATATATTCTACTCTATATATATAGATAATATCCTTATCTATTCCTCCGAATCTCGAGAAGAATATTAAGAATACATTCGAAAAGTCCTTATACGACTTAGGGAAGCTAAGCTATAAGTAAATATCAATAAATATAAATTTAAGATTAAGTTAATTAAGTATCTCGACTTTATTATAAAAGCTAAGTAAGGCGTATAAATAGACTCTATAAAAGTCTCTATAATTTAAGAATAGTAGTTCTTAATATCGATAAAGGGCGTATAGAGTTTTCTTGAGTTTATTAACTTCTATTATCGATTTATTAAGAATTTCTCTAATATTACCCTCCTAATTATAAAACTCGTATAAAAGGATACGATATTTAAATAGAATAATAAGGCTAAATAATCCTTTATATAACTAAAGAAGATCTTTACTATCGCACCTATATTAGCAATATTTAATTATAAGTACGAGACGATTCTCGAAGTAAATATATTAAAATAATATATAGAGGGAACTCTATTTTAAGTAGATAAGGACGGCGTTATATACTCTTATACCTTTTTCTCGAAGAAGAACTCACCGGCCGAGTGTAACTACGAGATATACGATAAGGAGATGTTGGTAATCGTACGGTATCTAGAAGAATAGGATACTAAGCTTCGAAGCGTCGAGAAATTCGAGATTTATTTAGACTATAAAAATCTCGAGTACTTTATAATTATACGAAAACTTATAAAATGATAAATAAGATAGTCTCTTATCCTATTACGATATAACTTTACAATCTTATATCTTAAAGGAAAGAATAATATACGTATTAATACCTTATCTCGAAGAGATTAGAATATCCTATAAGGGGAAGATAATAATTGTCTATAATATCGTATAGTGATACTTTTAAAGCTAAAATACTTCTCTTTATAGATCAATACGATTATAGCTACGCTTGTATAAGTAAGCGAGAAAGCTATAGATAAGAGGTACGAAGAGACTAGAGAGTCTCTAGCTTTCTTAAATAAGTAGAATCTCGCTATAGAAGGAGACTTTATGTACGAGGAAGTAAAGGTCGCGATACTTTGTAACGCCTAGAAGTTCTCTATAATACTCGAGATTAAAGTCTCTATCTCTAAATATACGATAGATAAGAATAAATATCTACTTTTCTAGAGAAGACGTTAGGTCCCTAATTTAAAGTCTCTTTATACGACTCTAATCTAAGAAATATACGATTTCGTAATTAGAGGCTACTCTAGACGAGAAGCTATAGTCGTATTAATATCTCGCTAATTCTTCTAGTCGAATATATTATAAGATATTCGACGATTCGTATATAACTACGATATCTATAGTAGAATAAAAGCCTAAAGAGAGAGAAGATAAGAATTTCTAAAGCCTTTACTTATATCGAATTAACTATAGAGAGAGATCTTAATTAATTTTATTACTAACCTCCTAACTAGCGAAGACTATACGAATCTCGTAATTATTATTGATTAATTAGAGAAGGGAGTAATTCTTAAGTCGATACGTATAATTATATCTTAAGATATAGTAGCTCTATTTATTCGTATATTCTATTAATATTATAGGCTTCTATCTATAATTATATTGAATCGCGAAATATAATTTATAAGCGCTATATAAAAAAGAATATACTAACTCTTAGAAATTATATATTATCTCTTAATATCCTTCTATCTAGAGATAAACGAGTTAATAGAGAGAATAAATTAGACTATAAAAACGTATATTTGTACGTTTATAAACGATATCTAGAATAATTAAGTATAATAGATACTAATCGCTAAGCTCTCTATTAATAATCGAGATACTTAATTAACGAGTGTTAGCCTATTCTTTCTATTATATAATTATTATATAGAGCTCGTATAACTAACTAAAGAACTAAGAGAGTTATAAACTAGTAATAGTCCTATATAGTAGGTCGACTAGATTGTACGATAGTTATAAAAAGTAAGAGAATAGGTATAGATGGTAATAGTCGTAGCCTAGTAAGAATAGAAAGAAGCTACGAATCGTACGCAATAGTAAGTACCTAAGTTTCGAGTTAGCGATAAGATATAGCTAAATCTTAAGAATATTCGTACGATACGATAGAGTAAGAAGCTAAACTAGAAGAACGCGAAGTATATCGTAACTAAGATTATTAGTATATATAGCTATAGGCTAAATATACTAATAAGAATTTATAACGTTTTCTACTTAGATCTACTTCGTATAATAATCGTAGACCCCTTAGACTCTTAAGTAACGAACGATATATAGTCGAGCTCTATACTAATAGATAATAAATATAAATATTAGATCGAGAGGATTATTAGATATTATTTCGTACGACGTAAAAAGGGATTCTAAAAATAGTTTCTCGTAAAATAGATAGAATATATAGAACTAACTTAGAAACTAGTGTCCGCTCTATAAGATATCGTAGCTCTCGATACGTATAAGTTAGGGGGTCCTATTAACTAGAACTTAGTACGTACGAATTTCGCACCTCTTATAAAAAGTACTAAGCTCGATACTATAAAGTAGTGTACGAGAGAGAAGAGGAGAAAATAAAGAGAAGAGATAAGAAATAAAAGAGAGCTTATTTAGTTTACTATATAGTATAAGCCTAACTACTATATTAAGGTATAAGCTTTAGTTAAGTATAAAGAATATCCCTTATTCACTAGGCTATAGCGAATATCTCTTAACCACTAGGCTATAGAGAATATCCCTTATTTACTAGAACTATACGAAGATATAATACTATACTATACTATACTATACTATACTATACTATACTATATAAAGAAAAGGAATAAAGGGATATTATATATACCTTAACGCTATACGAGAGTACTCGAACGACCTATAGGTGTATTAACCTTACGACTAGAAGAGGGGGGAAGGAGGTAGGAGATATAGAGAGAGGAGCTATCGCTATTAGATAAATTCGATAATAGTACTATAATCTTATTATCGTTTTTATTATCGCGCTTCGTATAACGAAGCCTAAGATTAGGCTACTTATAGTTATCGTAGTACCTCTCGAAGTATTCTAGAATACGTCGATACTCGAGAAAAGGGCGTAAGAAGCGCTTATAACGATTATAAGGACTAGAAATAATATTACGACTCTAGATAAGTATAGTATTAATATATAATAGTTGATATGACTCGACCTATATAGGCGAAATGGCCTCTCGTACGAAAGGTATATTACACCCTAGTATAGCTAGGAGCGTACGCTATTAAGAGTTATAATAGTACGGTACTAGCTACTACCTACTAATAAGGAGAATAGGGATTTACTTAAGAGCGAGCTTATCTAATTAACGCTAAGCTATAATAGTATCCTATACTACTATTACTATATTATTATTACTATATCTCTTATTAGCGTATAGAGTTCATCTCTTAGGAAAGAACTCTCGTATAGTGTAGCTTATATAGAGGAGAAGAAGAAAGGATAATTCGTCGAGTCGAGAATATAGTACACGAGCCTAAGGAAAAGCTATACGAGTAATTAGGTGAGTACTCACTTATTATTCGCCATTTCGACTATAAAGAGGTTAGCGTCATCTCGTATAATAATAGGTAGAGATTAGGGCTTATAAAAAACTTAATTTTTAATTAGTATAAGAGAGAAAAAAGTAGGATAAGAGAAGCGAGAGAGTTTTGACTTTATATGGCGAACGATACGTAAGCTAGTCTCGATTAGAATAAATACACGAGCTTAGCGCTTTGTCTTAGTAGAATATTTCTTCTAGCGAAGCGTAGCGCTTCCCTACGCTAAAGCTCGCCGTACGAATAGGGGAGGGGGGTACTGTAATGGGTTAAACCTATAGAGATCTCTGGTTACACCAAGGACTACCTCTACACGTGACCTGTACGACTGACTGTACGAGGGAAGCGAAGGGTTACTCTGGTGACCTAAGCGATATCGATAAGTAGGAGTATTTACTCCTACTCTAGAGCTCGTACGGAGCTCTCTTCTCTTTTTTCCTCTTTAGCTTAGAATCCTAGTTATATGGTAGCTATACGAATCGTATGATTTATAGCAAAATCCTTACATCCTGTCTACCTACCAAAAATGCCATATGGCGGTGTGATGCGGCGGCTAAACCACGGATATTTGCCTACTCGAAAATCACAATATCAAGATTCCAGACGTTGGTCTTCTTGGCATAATAAAGGTTGAAGTCCTCCGAACGCGACTTACCGCTGCTTTGCTGAAGACAGCGGTGGTACCAGTTGGTACATCGTTCCGCAAGTCCCAATCTAAGCGGAATATGCCAACTTTACATAACTTTTTTCGCATCAAGTTGAGGAGCAGTATGTGAAGGACGGACTAAGTCATGGGGAGAACCAGGCAGAGGTCTCGCCACAAGCTAATGACGCCTTCTACAGGCACTTCCTTTTCAGGCAAAACATCGGAGGAAGACCGGTTCAAGATCACTTCTATAACTTGTTTGTCGTCGAAGATCTCGAACGAGAACATTTTCACCTACTCGGGCTTGTGACCATGGGGGGAAACGACTATCCAAGCATCGAGTTCCTAATCAGCAACTTCCGAGTCTCCGTACTGTCACAGAGCCAGACTGTTTCTGATGGGAAATGGCAGTTTACTGTCGTGTGCAAGAAACTCGAACAATGCTCGCCATTCAGCAACTACATGTTCGGAACCCCTGCCGAGCGTGATAAACGGTATTTTGATGAATTTCCACTGCCTGGCGCCCAAATTAGCTCTGAAGTGGGACTTCATTCGAGTTCTGTCCACAGCTTAATGAGTCCCAAGGGAAATGAAAAGAAGAAGCGGAGACAGGACAAGAATATGAGGAAAAGAGCCGTTGTCCGAGCTCAAAAGAGTGCGAGGAAATCCCAAAATAGCCATGTAGAGTAATGCCGAATACTCCCTGCCTTCTATCCTTCTGGGTAATATAGCTTGCGAGATCAGACAGAGCTTAGTGACATTTCCATCATATCAGAGCCCCAAAGGACTCCCCCTTGATATGGCCGCCTGAAAATTTTGTACGCACAACAGTGCTATTGGGTCTCCTGACCGGATCTTCAAGATTGAACTTTATGAAACAACCAGGTTTTGGTTGTGGGCCTTCCTCCGGCCATTCTCCGGTGAAGGTTATCCCTATGCTGGCCCTACTCACAACTGGTCTTCGGTCCCTCTTCGTGGCCTTTAGTTAGTTAAGGGTTTGGTTATGTTCCAACAGTTCGTATGAGACTAAAATAGAGGGAAAGCCTTGCGGAGGTGGTGTGTTAAGAGAGATGACAAGCTGGTGGAGCTGATTTTGACAGAAAGCTATTCAGTTGGACATCAGGGAGCATCATGAAGTAATTGACCGTTCCATCTGGCCCTCTAGGCGATGAAGCCCAGGTTCTCTTTATTCATCACTGATCCCGAGAATGGTTAAGAGCACAAAACAAGCGTGATGGTCCCCCAGAAGCCCGTGTCGATAGCTAATGGCCCACGACGTCTCGTAACACGACTGGGCCGGTCAGTCCAGGATGCCAACCATACACAAGACAGGCAACAACCATCCGAGAAGGCCGGTCGTCGTACCCAAGCCACCGGTGCCTACAGCCTACAGCTAGCTGGTCACACTCCACTCTCTCTGAATACCTGCGTACGGGTATCCACCAGCTCGATCTCGCTTGTGGCATACTGCACGTTCGATGAACTGTTTTCATGCACGAGATGTCCGGGGTCTACGCCTCGGGATCTTGATGAGAGCCGACATCTGGTGTTTAGGGTTGATGTACGATCGATCCTGGGGTACCGACTTTGCCGTCCACTGTGGTGGGGTCTACGTGCTTCCACTGAGTGGCTTGGATCTTTGGTACGAAGACGGCATCCTTTATTGGGATTTGTGGTGCTTGAAGAAAGAATTATTCCACGGTTTCGAGCACAGGTTCATCATACCGTCGGCCAAAGCTCAAAGGATGTACTATCCGGCCATGTAGTATCGATACCAGATTTACACGAAGTAGAGAAAAGCAACATATCTGAGTTTCTCTTGCAAAGTCTACTTGTTTCTAGGGCTTGATACTTGCAAATCTGATCCGAAATTGGAAGGCTGATATGGTCCCTCCCAAGCTCATGACGATAGCGACTAATGGTTCACAGCTGTAAGCGGATAGAACATTCGTCATTGAGGGCGCAACGTAGCGTGGGCTAACCGGAACTGGGCTTGACATCGATCTTTGTAACGCTTTCAGTCGGAGTTTCAGAGACACTGACTAGGTTTGCTCCTTCAAGTTTCGATCTGAGAATCAGTCTGTCTTGTACGATGATGGTATCGATACTGGACTATTGGCTCAGCATGGGAGCTCAGCAGTACGCTCAGTTCGAGATTAGCCGTCCGGGGTTCTGGACGAATCACATAAGAAATCAATGCTTTTCGAGCTTTTTCAAATATCGTACTTATGTACATACTTTTCTAGGTCCGAATAGTGGAAAGTATTATCTCAATCATTGTATCAGAGAACTTGAGAAGCAGACTGCGGTTAGACCTACGACGATATGCGATTCTTGTAGTCGGAAAACATTTCTAGGGTCCTTGTAAGAGCTAAAGAAAGCAAGAAGGCCAAGTCGTCGGGATGTTTCGATATTGTACTCTGGGTATGGATAAGCTTGAACCTGGATATGTGAGTCTGAGCACAACTTCGAGTCCTTGAAGCTTTTGACGATGATACCTCCATCCTGAGCTTCGTGTCATCACTACTACTGAAAAGAGCTATCTTGTCTACTCAAAATGACGAGGCTGATGAGAAGACTAATCAAGGAAATACTTACTTCATCGAGTTTGTGTTCGTGGGCTGGGGAATACCTAATCTATGGAGTTTGCGTTCGTGGGCTGGGGAAGCCTCTGGCCATTCCGGATCTCCAGGTTCGTGCGTTGAGCGAATGTCGTAGGGTGGAAAGCATGAAGTCATGGCGGAACAGTGGCCATCCTGTTGAGTCATCCACACTCCATGCTGATAACTAATCATGGCTTGCACACCGAATGTTCTGAAATGCTAAGTTGTGCTACATGCACGGTCTTTGGTTATGTGCTGTATTTTGAAAAATGGTATCTCCGGGAACTTATGCAGGCGAGAACGCGCGCGACCCAAAGAATGTTTCAATCGCTAATGAAGGCTTGAGTTCCATCTGGTTACAAGTCCGCAATGCCTGGGGAAGACCACCAAGATTCAGAGTCTAGAGAACGGTTAAGCGATCTGGACTGTAAGGCTGTCTAACCACAGTTTGCTGGGTACCAGCTTTCGAAGTTCGGGTTGACCTTCCATTTCATCAGGGCCTTCTTATTTCCGATGATGGCCGAAGCAACCCCAGTCTGTTCAAAAGTACTCATGCACGGCCTGAGAGCCGTGCATAAGCCGTGCATTAGTGCCGGCCTTAGTGACCTCAAGCCACATGAGGGTGATCGAAGAACAATCGAAAGGCACAGGAAGAGGGGTGTGAAACTTTGTGCATTCAATTGACGGGGAGACTCAAACAATCACAAAAGGAGAAACAGCCATGTAAGTGGGGGTTACCTTGAAGATGGGAAACACCTTGAAATGCGATATCCGCGGCTGCTAGACGGATCCAGGTCTTCAACAAGTGCGTAAAGCGCCCGGGAGATCCCGAGAGAAAGCAGACCAAGGCACCCAATCTAGGATCAGCCTTATGACCCCCGTGTGCTCCTTGCAGCTGTCACGTACAGGGCGCGTGTTTTCCGGATGCTTTGCAAACAATTGCAGCTCTACAGGTTATGATTATCGAAGACTCTCTCAACCTAAACTTTATCGGGTAGCAGATCAGAGAAGTGCGGCTCGTAGCGTTATCACACGCACACGCAAGGATTGGTTGGATGATCTACAAACTTGGGACGGCGTATGTCGTATTGATAGCGGTTCCGTCAGCGAACTTCGGAATGACTGTTCAGTATACACACATGGACTGCGACAGTTGCGAATGCTCATGTGGAGGCTGGAAGCTGCGAATCTCACAAGTAATATTCCAGCCGTGTTCAAACAACAGCTCAGCCACTGTCAGGGCCGCATCCTTGGCAAAGAACTCGATCA
The DNA here is from genome assembly GCF_035927105.1 of Exophiala bonariae. Taxonomy (NCBI): domain Eukaryota; kingdom Fungi; phylum Ascomycota; class Eurotiomycetes; order Chaetothyriales; family Herpotrichiellaceae; genus Exophiala; species Exophiala bonariae. The sequence continues at coordinate 12,567 of NW_027042496.1, forward strand.
GTGAATGTTGAGGTGAGGAATGAGGTAAGAACATGCACAGTTCAACTTCTACCCACGATTTATGTGAAACTGGTAAGTCTCAACCCACTAGCTCTCTTCTGGAATCAGGTCACCACGGCTTCATAGGTCTGCTGAGCTGAGTAATGGAATCGGGGCGCGCGGTAGGCAACCTCCTGAAAGAGGAACTTCTATCCTCAATTGCTCCACAAAAGCTTCAATATCATTTTTAAGGCGGAATCCTTGAAACAGCTGCTGTATCAACTTTAGAGAGAGTGCTTTGAAAGCCTTTGCTTACTATTAAGGAACGGACATCTTCTCGACTCGTGCCGTGCCCCCGTAATCGGTACTGGTCAATCAGTCTAATTCTGGAATAGTATAGTCGACCAGGATTTCGGGACGTGTTCAAGCTACTCGCCTCTGGTCCACCCAGGGCGCGCCGAGTCGCTTTTGAAAGCTTCTCTTCAGGCCTTGTCAGTGTCTGCAGCAGGGTTCATTATTGACATGGCTCTTAATCTCACGGGCAGATCAGTGCGCAGCGGAGAAGGTAAGCCGCGCGTCCATGACAAAGATCACTTAAGACTCTGGTCGTCCGAGTCAGTCCAAAAGAGGATACAAGTGAAAAAGAGGGCGGCGATCAGATGCAGATGCAGGGAACAAGTCTGTACTCGGAAGTACGACGTATATCGTACTGCTTAGGTCTCTTGCTTGTGAAGCTGCTTTGGATAGTTCCCAAGGGCTATTGCTTAGGGTTCTCTGAATTGATAGTTGGCTTGGAAAGTTCGCCGACAATGATTCCCTAGCAGACGCTTGTGCTGCACTTGACTTAGAATGCACCTAAGGCAATGATGACGGTATCAATTATATGCCTCCCTCTCAATAAGGAAAGCGTGTTCAGGGCCCTGGTCTAGTGGATGGGAAGAAGCGAGAGGCGCAAGCTTGTTCAGGGTCATCGCCGACTCAAAAACGCATTGAACGTGTTGGAATGTTCCAGTGGGAGATAGTTTTGCCAGTCAGCCACTAGCATTCAGATGCTTCGACTCGGAGACGGAGAGATCTGATGGGTGTGGGCTATGATTGGAGATCTGAAGAAGAATGATTATCCGTCTGCGGCTCACATCGGCGTGTTTGTTCCTCGTGGCAGCTAAGGTGGTCAGAGTCAAAACATGAAAATCCGAGTGGAGATGGTTGCCGCATAAATTGCTTATGTCCAACAAGCTGCTGACGGTGATAAACTTGGCATCAACTCCAGCAACAACCTGGCTCCGATTGGGTCTGGAAGCCCGTATTCGTTTAGCTCTCACCTCCGGATCCGCACTAGAAATTGTTGCCTCTCTCAAATTGGGAAACGATACTGAAATTTGATTGGTCTACCTCCGACGACAAACCTGGGCACGGCTGCTTTTCGAGGAAACCGTGGAAGCCATGTTTTAGTAGCGTACTACTCCGTCAGGAATTCCTCGGTCGGATTCCCGTGCCACTCCGACCAACTGGAGGAGCACAGAAACTGCTCAGTGCACCAACCTCTTTTCTCCGAAGAGTAATTGGATCTTTGAGTGATCTCTCCTCTTGAGCAGCGCCATCAGCATCTGCACACAATTCGCTCAAGGTTAGATGAGTGCAAAGAGCGGTCAGCCTTGTGCAATGTCATAGCCTGTGATCTTGCAGAGGAGATAAACAAGAACAATTAGTCAGCCGATGAAAACAGTATCATGTGGAGAACCTAGGATGGCAAGACGTGGAGTGACAGGATGGGAACTAAATCCGGAGAAGAATAAACACTCCGTCGATCTGGTCAGCAAGCCCTGTCAATTCCAATGCTCTCATTGCATAAGCAGGGAGTCGCGGCAGAGGGTGTGTGTCCGTGCTAATCCAACGCAGCGACGAAGAACGGAGACTGGGGCCGGACTATGCCAAGCCCGGGTTTTCAGAATACAGCTAGTATGTAATTTTGCCCATTAGTTCTACGAAAGATAGCCTTACCTTGGAAGGCTGCAACTTGCTGCCGCTATAACTCCATCATGTATGAGCTGCTCTCGCCGCTTTTCTTCCAGCTTGTCTTGGTGTTACATTCGTATTGATTTTTGATGCACCACCTGCCCCTTTCCCATCACATTTTGGTAAACGCACTCACCTTTTGCTCTTGCTCGGCCATGTGGGGCCCTTCAAATTGAAAAATACGTTGCTGAATGTACTATCTATACAGAGCATGTTGGCGACATCGGACCCCTGGCCATGCCCCAAACTTTACACTAACCTCTGCTGCCACAAATGATGCAAGCCATCAGCCCTATCTGTGACCATGCTTGAGGAATGAGGGACTTTTGTGTACGGACAATACCTTGCGCTTGCTTGTACCTTAGGAATATCGATTTTAGTGACCCTGGGGCATGCTGTTGGCATCGCGATCTAGTCCTCCCAAGAATAAGTCAAGCAACATACTGTCTACCCCTGCAACTTCCAAATTCGGCATGAATTATAATTGGTTCTCTACCATGCTGACTCGCTTTGGTCGGCGCTGTCTGAGTCGTCCCACTTCCTTTGAAGCTACCCGCCAGAATGCCCTTGCTGCGGATACCAGCTGATCTGTGAATGTGAACATGGAAGACCTTTCTATTCTCGATTTCAAACACCAATGCTCGAGAAGCTGCGTCATCCTATCTGCAGCACGGGTCCAAACCCACATATTTCCCCCGATCTATACGCATTTCGTTTCGAACCCGGGTTTCTGGTGCTAACGCACTCCTGGCTAAGCCTCCTTGTTGAGCCTTACCCGCTGACAATTTCAGCGTGCCGACCAGTTCGAAGGGTTCTTTGACTTAGTCAAATTCGTTCTCTTAACCCCTGTCGGTGAAGTGCTATTAGCGTCCATGATAATTAGCATTCATGACATTATGCGCGACACTAATATTCTTCCCCGTCCAGATCTATGTGCAACATCTACTTGACTGTTGACCTTGTAAATCAATAGCTCGTCTCCCATCTTGCCTACTCAGGAATATTTGACGTTCGACCTTGTTGATCCATAACCACAACCAGAATACAGAGCAGCAACCAGGTTTCGAAACTACGAAATTCTTCATTGCGTCCTTCGTCAACGAACGATGCCTCCCGAAAATGATTCCAAGCCAAAGTCCAAACATCGCAAGTCAACATGCGCTGGTTGCCGTCGACGCAAGGTATGTCTCACTGCCGATGTCTCGTGGTTCTATCGTTGACCTAAGACGGCCTTAACTGGACTGACTGACGATCGTAGTCCAAGTGTGATGGGAAAACACCTAAATGCACGACGTAAGACAAGCCGCTTCAGGTATTTTACGATTTGCTGACAATGGGTTCTAGCTGCATAGCATATAAGGATGACTGTCATTATGACAAGCCTCCATCAATCGCATACGTGCGATCGCTTGAAGAAGAAATACAGGAGCTGAAACTCCAATTACGTCAAGCAAAAACGGCGGTTTGGCTGAACAGGGTGAGTGGTAACCTTCATCCATCAGATCTCGAAAAATTGACAAAACATAGACCGGCACAAATGACGAGAGGAAATTGCTATCAACATCTCCTCCGAGTGAGATCGCTGGGTCTCAAGGTTCTACTTACAACTTGGCGCATCGCAGCCGATCATTTAAATTGGAATCAGACATCAGTGTGGACGATAATGGCAGTGTATCGTTCCATAATTCGACATCTACGATGTACGAACCTCCTTCTGCTCAAAGCCACCTCACTTCCTCGCGGTTGGGAAATTCATACTCTTCTCACAACTCAACAATTGATGACCAACAAGCACGGAGGCAACTTGTTCTGAATGCGAGCCATCAAAGGCAGATCGAACCATTCGCAATAGCAAATGGTGCCGCAAGAGTTAATATCCCAAAGGAAACCTCTCTCGAGTTGCTGAAATATCACTGGTGCTGGCAACATCCTCTTTTCCTCGTTGTTTACAGACCAGCCTTCACAAAAGGAATGACTGCCATAGATCTCAGTCACCCAGGAGCAGATGATCCACCATATTTCTCAGAGTCTTTACTAAAGGTTTGAAATGGCCCATATCCCACCACTAGATAATCGTACTGACCCAAGTCTAGGTCATTCATGCGCATGGCGCCCGATTCTTGAACCATGATGTCTACCAACAACATTATCAGAATGGTTTAGCTCGGAATAGTACTCTCACAACAACTCTGACACCTAGGGAGTTAAGAGAAAAAATGACTGAGGAGGCTAGATTCAGCCTCGGAATGGATATACTCAGAGACAGCTCGATACCTTCGATTCAAGCACTTCTTCAGCAATCTGCCCGTGAAGCCATAGATGGGCACTCGTCCCAGTCTTGGACTTTTGCTGGCATTGCATTCAGAATGGCTTTGGACATAGGCTTACACCTCCCCAGCGATAAGTTACAAGTCTATGTGCCAGGTTTGACAATTGAAGATATCGAAGTCCGAAAACGCCTATTCTGGAGTTGTTACACATGGGACAAAATTCTGTCTCTATATCTGGGCCGAATGCCTGGTTTCACGCCAGCGGTAGATAACGTCCCGTTGACGTTCCTGGACGATTTCAGTGACAACGACCTTTGGGTGCCATACTACGGTGAGACACCTGATGCTGAAGTCCATCAGTACCCGAAATATCCACCTTGTTCGGGGTATGTGGTTTCATGCTTCAGACAACTTTGCAGACTTTGCATAATTTTGAACGATCTACTGCTCAATATATACTCTAGTGATGCAACAGAGAGCCGCGATCTGGAAGAAGAGGACCCTTCAGATGAATTCAGAGCTATGAATCAGGCACCGTTCGTCCGGATTTCACGAGATTTGAGAAACTGGTTGATTACCTTACCACCACACCTGCGGATCAACCCGGATCAAATGCCTCAACTCGCTCCGCCTGCTCATATTGTATCTCTCAATCTCCTGTATCATTCAACGATCATTCTTTTGCACCGACCAATTCTTCTTGGAGCGCAAGATTTGAATGCACCAGGACCAGCACGATCGTACCTGATTTGTTTACAGGCCACAGCCTCTATTCACGACCTTATTCTGCTTCAAGCGAATACGTTTGGACTTGCGAACCTTTCTTATCTCAATGCATACGCTGTCTATATCGCTGCTACGATTGCGGTATTGAGATTCGAGAGAGAAGTGCACCCTGGAGAAGATCCTGCCGTTTTTGCGCAGAGAAATGGTCTGACATACCTGCTGGACGTCTTACAAAAGGCCTCCAATTCAATGCCATCCCTTGAACGGAGCAATGCCATAATTCGAAAACGGATGAAGACTGTTCTTGACAATCAAAGAGCTCGGCGGAAGCAGGCATACTCAAATGGATCGACTCCACCTAGGTATAACTTACCAACACCGACAACGCAGCAACTAAGCCTCGCACAGCCTACAGCTTTTCAAACACTTTCTAGTGCGGCATTGGCACATTCGCATTATTCACACTCAGACACGACTGATTCTTTGAGCACCCCAGCATCTTGGCAAGCCGGAATACGCAGCAGTTTGCATTCAGAGTCGGAGCAGCATCCTGAAGATTTTTTACCTGCATTCCCTGGACAGCAGTTCCCAATAGGCTCGGAGCACAACTTTGCCAGCATGGAGGTGGATCCACAATCCAGGGCGGCTCTTTTGGGTTACAATTTGGACCCTCATCCAAGACTAAGCACAAACGATATTGATTGGACTTTCATGGATGGCTATGAAGGGGCTCAAATCCATATGTAAAATCAACACGAGGACTATGCATGATGTGAGTGTGCAGGGCGTTTACGGGCAGAGTCGTCTGGAAGTTCTTGCAATAAGTTCACTTAGGTTTGGCCGAAAGAATCGATGGTGTGAAATGGTGTACTATGAAATCCTGGCATGATTGGCCTACTATTCGCATGGTTGCAACGGCCTGTTCGCAGCATAAAATGCTTTGCGGCTTTTTTGACCATATGAGAATGATACAAATGTTAACAGATGATATGATGCATTCCAGGGCGGCGTGCTGCTGTACACTGGGCAGCTCAGCAAAGATAGACAGCATTAAACACCGAAAGTCCCAGCTTGAGGTGGTATACCAGCCAAGATACTCATTTGTCGGCTGTATTCACCATGTGCTTCCACACCAATAGTCAACACTCATTTCACCAATTATTGCCTGAATTCAGGACGGGCCCATGCAGCCTTGCAGGACAATCTGACCAGGCGTCAAACAGTTAGCGACCATGTAAAATTGTAAAATTAGGCCAGGATCTAAGTCTGCATGAGCCTGGTCATCACTCTAACTCGAAACGCAGCCACAAATGACCCATCAGACGGAAGCGGCGCGAACAGGGCATAGTGCCTCTACCATGTGGGTACCCCGTAGAACTGGGACACTAGTCGAAGATCATGATCACTTGATTGAAAGCTAAACTTTGGAGAGCAGTGGGCTCAAAGAAGGACATTGGGTGACGACTAGGCGTGTCCAATGGCACTGCATCATAACATGTTCACCACTGCAGGGCTCCCATGACGGCGTAAGCGTGACTCGCCTCCGGGTGGGCTGACCAGCTACGGTCGCGTCGCAGTCTGGAACCAACAGACAACATCAGTCCTTCGGTCCTTACTAACTGGATCCAGTGTTATCTAGCAGCGGCCCCCAAGAACTCCAGACGAATAAACTGCTGACATGAGGGCTTGGGGCCGATCGTGTATGAAACTGTTTCATGGCTATCAATCTTGGAATGTTGAGACTTTACTTGTGAACACACAGGAAGCTCGTATCTCTGTCTGTTACCCTTCTGCATTGAAAAGGGGCCGTGAATCATGCTCAAGGCTTTGAGTGAGGATCCAAAGATGTTAGATGTTCAAGAGACCCACTTCACGTCGTCTACACAAGTGACCATCAAGTACTCGACTCGAAACAAGGATGTCGAGGTCACATGCGCTCCAATGCTAGAACATCCCCGTAAGGCGAATGGGTTTTGTCCACAAGAAGCCCAAGGTTTGAACAAACCCACATCCAGATACGATTCTTACCTGAATCTCGCCTAAATGCTTAACCCTAAAACGTTCTCCTTCTCTCAGTCTGCCCTACGAGGATCGCGCTGCTCGCGTGAGTTAACAATGCAATTGACTCGCTGACATACGGCGCCTCTCAGTCATCCTCGGATTAGCGATCCGGTTACCGCACGCATGGATCGACAAAGTGTCGGTTGAGTCCGGACCCTGATCGATTAAATGATTAGTATTCATCACAAATGCGCACAGTCTCCATTCAAATGTAGTTACCCAAGTTGAACAAGATAATTCTATTGATAGAGACATCGAGTCTGGGGAAACCACTTGCATCAACTATCTCGGACGGTTACCGGCAACTGATAATTATGCGGCGTGGACGCAACGGTTGCCCTGTTGAGCAACCGATAGCCGTTTAGCGAGGCTGGCACACACAGTATTATGCATATCTGCACTTCTCGGGCTATGCGCGAGAATGTAAAACCCTTATACGGGTTCTGCAGAACCACACCGGTGAATTGCAACCTCGTATACGAAGAAACTCGTATATCTCGAGGATCACGTTCAGTGTCATTCGATCTGTGTGGTTCCCCAATACACAAGGGTGTGGCCTACGAATCATCTTGTGATCCTGACCAATCACGACCCCTACGGCTGTAACGGCGTTTTCTCGTATACAATTTGGAATACTTTGAAGATGCAGAAGAATGTCTAAGCCACCGTGAACTGGAAAATACCCCATTGTTTTTCGCTTGAACGTTCGATCTTTTTCAAAAGAGGGAAACTCTTGCGCCACGTATTCTCTTCCGGGTGAGATACGGGGCAGTCGAAACCGGCATAGATTACGCTTCATATACGAGATCTGGGGGCCACTTCCGCTGATGCCCCGGCTCTGATACATATTATCCACTAGAGATGCCCTTAACGTGAATGCTCTGGTATCAGTATTTTATTCTTGGTCTCGGAATAAAGCCATTTGCCACTGCAAGGCTGCATCCATGAGAGTCTAATCTGCTGACTCATTTGAGCAGTTAATGTTGTCTATTCTCTCAATCGATATTTGTGATTGTATGCCTCAATTTGGACATACACCCAGGACACTGTGTCTTCGCCTTCGAATCCTACACACGTTGGATCACCAAACCTAACAGCATAGCAGTGGCAAAAAGTATATACTCGCGTGCAAAAACAACCACGAAGCCTGCCTAGACACGTACGCTTCCCTGGGTGGAATAGATTCGGACTTCAAACTTTGTGCGGTGGTGCTGTGATTTCACACCAACACGCTGCTCGCGCCGATCTATCTGAGGGTAGAACCTTCATCCCATGGCGTCCCACAAGTAATGCATAAGCAGTTTTCAGGTGATTACTGGATATTTGTCAATTTTGAGAGCAAAATCGAGGATTGACGATCATTTCTGAAAGGCCAGGATTTCCTGCTCGATGGCTTCGCCAAACGACTGTGTGTTGCCCTTCCCACCCATATCGGCGGTGAGGACCGTTTTCTCCGATCGGGAGAGTACATTCTCGATGGCCTTCAGCATTGCCGCTGCGGCCTCTATGTAACCAAAATGCTCCAGCATCATCTGACCAGCCCAGATCATACCGACTGGATTGGCGATGCCTTTGCCTGCAATGTCAGGAGCACTTCCGTGGACTGGTTCGAAGAGACTAGGGAAGTCTCCGGATGGATTGATGTTTCCCGATGGAGCGATACCAATGGTTCCTGTGCATGCTGGTCCCAGGTCTGAAAGGATATCACCAAACAGATTGCTCCCAACGATGACATCGAAGATTTGCGGTCTTGATACGAAGTGCGCGGTTAAGATATCGATGTGATACTTGTCGACTTTAACATCGGTATAGGTCTTGGCCATATTCTCAACCCTCGTATCCCAATAAGGCATTGTGATACTGATGCCGTTGCTCTTAGTTGCGCTGGTTAGGTGCTTCTTTGGTCGACTCTGGGCCAGTTCAAAGGCGTATTTTAGTACCCGATCTACCCCTGTTCTAGTCATGACAGTCTCTTGAATTACTGTTTCCCGTTCTGTACCCTCGAATATCTTGCCTCCTATACTGCTATACTCGCCCTCAGTATTCTCCCTGACAATCCAGAAATCGATGTCGCCTGGTTTCCGTCCCACCAGAGGACACTGAACTCCAGGCATTAATCGAGCTGGCCGTAGATTGATGAATTGGTCGAATTCCCGCCTGAACTTGAGTAAACTTCCCCACAGGCTAACATGGTCCGGAACTTGATCCGGCATGCCAACTGCGCCGAAGTAGATCGCATCAAACTTGGACAATGTGGCATTCCAGTCAGGTGGTAGCATATCACCATGTTTTTGATAGTAGTCACAACTGGCGAAATCAAACTCTTCGAATTCCAGTGACAGATTGTACACTTTGGCCGCAGCTTTAAGGGCTCGAACTCCGTAAGGCATTACCTCCACTCCAATTCCATCACCTGGAACCACGGCGATCTTGAGACTCTTGCGTTCTGACATGATGGATGCGTCTGATTGAATGTGATTGAGTGATGTTGATCCTGATTGGGTTGTAGGTGAACTATTCAGATCGTGATTCTTACTCTGGGGAGTAAATGAATCAAAGACCTTGGGTTTTATGAGATCGACGAAGTGGTCGTGAAGTCAACCATCGGGTAGAAGTGTGACCGAGGGCAATCTTTTGCCCGATGCCTCTTGGTGTTTGTCTGACGACTCATGCTCCACTTCTCCCGTATCCTCCCGAGGTCGACAAATGCCCTTCGACTTGGGACAATGCATCAACGCAGGCCAGAACGGAGTTGGAGAATTCAAGGCATTATCAAGGATGCGACTTTCGCAACTTTGTAATGACTAAGATATCGCCTATCACCCAATGTGGCCGATTGACTTTCTTTTCGCTCGTCTCAACTTCAACGTCTTTCGATATTGCACGATTCCGTTTCATTCTCAGTAAATGAGGACCCAGCAAAACTTTCTCTAGATGTTGGTATGATTCATTACAATACCCTCTCAACACAGTGATGAGTGATTTCAAACATGAAAACTTTTCGACGTTTGCACATGTGTAACATGGCCGGTCCAAGCGCAGTTGCTGCCAGAAGTCCACGTCACCGAAGAACCACCTAGGACATCGCTCTAGCACAATCCCATTCTCACAATTTGATATAAATCCGTGCTGAATCTGCTCCATGCAGCATGAGTCGACATTTGCGGTGAGACAACCATGGCATTAATTTGCTCTTGCCTGATCAAAGCAAGAGCGATGGTTATTATCCAAGAAAGAAATTGAACTGGCCTTCGTCGCAAACTTGCCACTGCCACCGCACAAATCTAGTAAGTGCGATGATCCAAGTATTGAGTCATGAATGGTCACACCTTCCTACTACACTTGGTACTTGCAGTGGCCTATAATGGGTGATCCCACTTGACCGTCGCAATCCTCATTACCGAATTTTATGTGGGCGAGCCATTTTTTATAAACCAAAAACTATGGAAATTCATGTCTTTATCCATATGCTTTCCATGAAGTCGCCTTTGTCTTTTACATCATGCAACATGATCAGACGTTCACTATAATATCAGCTACCAGCCGTGGAACTTTGCAAACAGAGTCGCCTCGGTGTGCTTGACGTCTGATAAATTACCCTGTCTACAGCCCGAACAAAACTATACAAGCGTATCAGCACCAGTAAAACCGTGCTTCAATCGACGCAAAGCATGTTTTCACATCTCACAAACCCCAGGAGCGATGAGCCCGTCGAACCAGTCCACTTTCTCGACCTCCCTCTTGATGTTCGCCACCACATTTACGACTTTTTCACTGGAGAGGCTTTACAATTAGCTAGAAAAGAGCTTGGAGAGCGCTGTTTAAACGACGCTTGGTTGGTCAACGTATTCGAAGGGGATTTTGGCAGGTTGAGAACAGCCCAATCGTCTTTGCTGGTGGTCAATAAGCAAGTGGGGAGAGAATTTCTCAAATTTCGTTGGAAAGGCTCTGAGCTTTGGATAAACGAACTTAGATCGTGTCGGGGACACGGTCAGCCGTCTGTTCATCCTAGAGAATTGGATGATGGACATCGCCGACGCAAGTACTTACCACACATGAATTGGCTTCCCTTGCTTGGCCGGGCTGGGCGTGAGTGCGAGCAACTTGGTCGCTAGTGGCCACTGCCAGATCTATACGCTGCTCTTCCTGGAAAGGTATCCACCGATCTCGAAGAGGAAATCCTTGAAAATGTGCGAGCAGACACCTTGGAATCGATTCGAATCCTCAGATATCACCTTCCAGCCAAATGCAATCCGAGATTTGGAGATGTCCAGGAAAACTTCGCTCAAATGCGAGAGATATCAAGTGTTCTTCGCTGATGGCCTGCTCTTCTCGACTCTCTGCAAGATATCACTCTTTATAAAGACGACAACTTCTTGACTGTACCCCACAAGATATTCCCTTTCAAAGCCGTGGAAGGTTGGGAGGATGCACTGTGGAATCTTGCCACTCGCAAGCCTCTTCAGCGGGATGCAGTGAGACAGTGCTTTCATTCCCATTCATACCGCCAGAGGTTATTGAAGGACTGGCAAGTTGTTCGGGAGGTCGAAGTTCAAACTGATGGGATGGGAAAATACAGTGGTATCAGCTACTGGATCTCCCGGGCGACACTCCGGTTTCGTAGGAATTGGCAGATCGTTCCTCTGGCGACCGTGGCTGGGCAGAATCATTTGCTAATCATTGATAATACGGAAGTAAATCGACAATCTGCAAATATCTGCCTGAGGCAACCAAGACCAAGGACTCCTCTAGGTTTCCCATTCGCAGGCAGATTTTTGAATTACCTTTGTCGGATGCCAGGACCGTGGCCTTCAGCATGGTGCATGGACGGAGATCCATCCTTCGGCACAAGCCTAGCTCAGTTTCCCTGATTTCAGAATGCGGCGACAATACCAGATCTGATAGTCAACATTCCAAAGATGCTGGTAATTTCTTAAAGATGGACGACATTTTCAACGTGCTTAGTTTCACGATGGTTGATCTTGGTTATGTTCGATTGAGACGACTCATTTGAATTGTCTATTAAGCAAAGCTGGAATCTAGACATGCAAGTCTTCGCCAGTCTTGAAAGACGGCCTTTAGGAACGGGGACGGTTGGATGTATCAAGTGGCTTGAACATTCAGAGCTGGGGCCGGGGTTCCAGCCTACGGCTGCCTCAGGTGTGTATGATTGATTATGGCTCCACTCCATGATTCTACATGACTAGGATGTCCACTCGATCGACTGTGCGGATACATCATGCTCGGAGGAATAAGGAAGAGGTAACTTGCCATGGGGCAAACAAGGGTATTGATGCTGGTTGATCCTGAGTAGTTAGCTGTGCAGCCGGTGCAATCATGGCTACCTTCACCCATTCAAGTTGAAATACAAGATTGAGATTATTTATATCTGGTATCCGATGGATTAAACCTTTATTTCTGATTGTAGTTGTTCTTTGTTAAGTGCAACCGGGTCTTAGCTGAAAAGGTAGATGGCAGTGGACCCAAAGGCGGCGAAGACATCTCGAGATTTGACTCCAGGAGAACTCAGCCTTGCCCTGCTGACTGAGCTCACACTATTATTCCAGCCTCACTATCAAACGTTTTCCCCAGTCTCAACATCTAGTTTCAACGCGTAGACCAACGATTGCATGGGCAATTTCATCCGGTAGATGTCCAGGTAATGTGCCCCTCGCTTGGAGCATCGTGATAACGGACACTCCGAACAAGGTTGCCCGAGCCGAGCGGCCACCGCAATGTTTGACGGACACGGGGATTTCCAAAATGAAGGCCTCTCGCGTGGGCCCTGGTCGCAATGAAACGTGGTAGTGTCTGACAGCTCTTGTGGTATCGTGGTATGCGTAACCGGGCAAGGCGGACTCCATGGCCCGGCGACACTGACACTGGCACTGCATATCTGGGCTGAGCGAACTTGGTGAGCCAGACGTACGGCTATTTCGGGTTCGGCCGAACGCACTGCAGATCGTGTACCATCTCATCCGTTGTAAGCCTCGTGCCACCATGTATCGCGGATACCTGGGCACACGGGGCCACGGTGATGGCATCTTCCGTTGTGCGAGCCATCACGATGTTGGTGGGCGAGGGGTCTGGTGCAACAAGATTATATAAGGCACGTTATCAAGTATCGGGGGGATACGCGAGCGTGACCGAGCCCAGATTGGACGCTGTGTGGGAAGGCGAGAAGTTCCAGTGTGCATGGTGGGAGTTCTCTCGTGTTCAGTACAAACGATACTCAGGTATACGCGTTGCAGATCCTGGTTCGAAATGATCCGTAAAGTTTCGTTCAGTGCTAACAGGTATTCGAACTCGAAGTGATTGAGTGGTATCAAGTTTATGATTCGCCGCTGCGTTGTGCCGGAGCTGGAGGTCCACTGAGAGGGAAACATGCTTCGGCAATACGTGGAAACATCAATAATTTTGGAAGGATTATATGTTTCTGGTGCTACCTACTCGTCGACATCGGTGGGTGTAGTGATATCCTTCCAGTCATCAAGCAGCTTGATCGTTGCTTCACACTTGCCCCTGATCACGACGTAGGCATCACTCCCTAGGGCCAGTCTCATCGGGACCTCTTTTCCAGTGGCGCCAGTGAGCACATCGATCATGACCTTGACGCCTTTCTTGGGATCTCCCTTCTGCTTGTTGTCTGCATTGACCAGGAGTTCCTCTCCCCTCCTGACAGCGGTGCCTTCATAGTCCTCAATGACATTGCTAGTGTCCCTAGAGATCTTATTTCCAGGGTTCAAAAAGCTGGACCGGAAGTAACCCGGCTCGACGCAGCAGACCTTGATGTTAAATTCGGCCAGTTCGTTGCTGAGCGTTTCCGAGATACCGCTGACTGCCCATTTCGAGGCACAGTATAACCCGACGCCCGGGGAGCCATTCCATCCGCCAATGCTGGAGAGATTGGCAATCACACCCGATCTCTGAGCGCGGAAATAGGGCAGAAACGCTCTTGTGACGTTTAGAAGACCAAAAACATTGGTCGCGAATTGGACCTGTGCGTCCTCATGTCTAGAGTCGCATTAGTTACCAGATTCTGAACTGAGGAGACATTTGCCGCTCACGTTGTCTCTTCTATGCCTCCAATAAGTGCATAGCCGGCATTGTTGATGAGATAGTCGATGCGTCCATACAGGTTGAACGCCTCCTCAGCCACCTTCTTGATATCATCTGGAGAGGTGGTGACATCGAGTGTCAAAATGTCCGCACCCGCTTGTTTGAGGTCTTGGAGTCTGGAAATGGTGCGAGCAGTGGCGATGACCTTGTCACCTCGATCAAGAGCTTGCCGTGCAAACTCTTTGCCGAAGCCGCTCGAGGTGCCAGTGATGAACCAAACTTTTGGAGTTGCCATTGTGGGTGATCTGCAAGTCGTATGGATTTGTTGACTGCCGACAAGTACCAGCTATTGCTCTGCTTTCCTAGGTTCGCTACTCAACAGGTCAAGAACTATGATGCCGGAGCCTGGCTTTGATCTCTGCAAACCATCCCGGTGCACCTTTATATCCTACTCGACCACATCTGCCAAGCAGATGTTCCCATAACGCGACTGGAGTTTATGTGGACTTAAGCGCGTCGAGCCAGATCTAGTAATAAAAGGGAGCATCCAGCGATTGTAAATGCTTTCAATTGGACGTTGATCATTGTAGTGGTGGCCTTGCATTGAGTTGCTGGGGTTGACTTGACTCGATCGGACGCCGCGGCCGCATTATGAGAATTAGCAGCCAGCCGACTTTAAGAAGCTCTACCCGTACCTCCGTTATGTGGATTCGTATGCCAAGGACAGAGGCGGATTTTCGAGGTTCAGAGACGAATCAGAAATGCTTTCTTATATCCGGTGTGCCAGCTCCTGGATGGACCGAATACCAGGGACCGACCTTATTCAGAGCTGACATAAACGAAAACGTGATGAAGCCGAAACTGGTGATTGTGGAAGCTCAAGTCAAGAGCCTGACCATGGTATTGTCTTCTGCTCTCGCCTAGTTGGATTGTTGGTGGCTTGGAACGTAGAGGGAGGCATACTTCTCTACCCAACACCAACGAATTTAAATGACTAAGGGCGAGTCTCTCATGGGGTTTCATCACCGAAGGATATATCCCACTGCTTTCAATTGGGGGTGTCAAGTGGGCTATTCAATGCAGACACGACATGGGTTGAATGACTTTTGCCGGGTGGAAGCTATCTCTTGCTTGCTCTATGGTTTCCAGTAACCTTTTTGATCAAGAAAAATCCGCAGGGGACCGCCCACAGCTATGCTCAACTAATCTTCGTCATCGAGATCCTCTGTCTCAGCTACGGCAGCACTCGTTTTGCTCTCTGATCCGGCGATTACTTTTGTCTTAACTGCAGGCTCGTCCTCTTCTTGTTCAGCCTCATCGGCATCATCCTCAACGTCGTCTTCATCGTCCTCAATATCATCTTCTTCCTCTCCGTTGCTGACTGCAGGTTTGGATTTCTTG
This sequence comes from Exophiala bonariae, assembly GCF_035927105.1. Taxonomy (NCBI): domain Eukaryota; kingdom Fungi; phylum Ascomycota; class Eurotiomycetes; order Chaetothyriales; family Herpotrichiellaceae; genus Exophiala; species Exophiala bonariae. The sequence continues at coordinate 28,079 of NW_027042496.1, forward strand.
GAGGCAGGCTCGACGGCATCGGTGTCAGCTTTGCGTTTCTTTGGTGCTGGGGCTAATAGTCGTTCTGTTAGCTACTATTTTCATGACTTGGAGAGCGCGTAAAAAAGCCTACCCTCTTCCTCGTCCTCTTCTCCGTTGCCTTCAGCTTCTTCCTCCTCTTCCTCTTCTTCTCCCTCCTCATCGGAGCCTAATTCAGAATCTTCATATCTATTCAGAGGCAAACCGTTAGCGTCACGTCCAAGTACACATCTCTCATGCCCAAGACATTCTCAGGGAAGTACCAGGATTGCGATGTCACGTCTCGGGTAATAGCAGGTTGCTCTGCGTCCGAGACAGCTACTAGAAGGCTCGAAGGGCAACTCTGGCAATACATTGCTGTTCGGAAGGCGCATGACTGCCACTTTATGGGAGAAATCCGCACGAGAGAATACTTACTCCTCTTCTTCCTCGTCATCATCGGATGGGAGGGCTTGAAGCTCTTCTTCTTCCTCCTCGTCATCGGATTCCTGACGTCGCTTTCTAGGAGGTGCCATGTTGTAGAGAAGATGTATAGAATACGACGAAGCAGGGAGCAAAGCTAGGAGAATACAGAACTTGGAAGGGGAAGAGCAAGGAACAAAGTCAAGGGTAAAGAACAAACGAGAAGAGGTGAGTGAGGTTGAGAGTGCGTCCGGCTGAGGACTTGGGGGGAGCTGGGGGACAGGAGACTTGGGGCAAACGTCAGGGCCTCAAAGCTCAGGAGAGGCAAAGAAGCTAGGGCAAGGTCTACGAGTGAAATGCAAGAGAGGTCGTGAGGGCAGCACGACAGATGAGAGGTCAGAGACTAAAAACAATGATGCATCAAGTGGGTAGCCGGCTTAACCCTGGGTACCTAGGTAGGTGCGGATAAGTAGGTTGAGCTTGGGGAGCTGGCGTCAGTCATCAGCAGTCAAAAGGTGTCAAGGAGGGAGAGAGAGGGCAGAGGGCGCAAGAAGGAGATCCGAATTGAAGAGGCTGGGTAGAGAGAAAGAGAGAGACAGACACAAAGTGGGAGGAGGGGAAGGGAAGGGGATCGGAAGGGCAGGCAGGCAAGCAAGGGAAAGGGAAATAGCAAAGGGGCCGAGCTGAAGCTCCAGGGCTGTTTGCACTCCTCAAGCCTAGTGCAAATTACGGGGCACTATGAGTGCCGGAAGTGCTGAATACCCCTCCACCGAGCACTGTGGGAAAAGCTCAGGCCCATGTGTTCCAGGCGCGGGTTTAACTACCTAGAGCCTGGGAGCTTCACACAGCTTAACTAGGCAGTTGGAGGAGTGGGCGCCTCGGGCCAAGCAATGGACAGCCGTGGAAGTTCGGAACTTGGTACTCGGTCGTAGCGATGACGAAGCCCATGGCGATTGCCAAGACTACACAGCACGTGACTAGAGCTTACCGTTCTCGGTTCCTCTCATCCGGACCAAATTCTGGTGTTCTGGTTTCCAACTGATTCCTCTTGTCAACACCACGACAGCCGACCAAGTCTAAAGTTTTCGAATAGAGGGCTCGCTGTTGTACTTCCCAGGCAACACTCAGCCGCCTTACTGCTTAGCCATTGGTCAGTATCTTGCATGGGTGCTCCATCAAAAAAAAGGAGTAGTTTGCAATTCATAAGCCTAATACCCTCACACCATTAGGCACACAAAGCCCTATACAAATAGCAATGTCCGAAAAACATCAAACAGTTGGCCCGACGCAATCTCTTGTTGAAGAGATTCGCGTTCGGCCGGCTGGTCTATCCTGATTCTTTTCTAGCCTGCCGTCCGTTCTGTACCAGTGCTTGTTGACACAATGCATTCTGTCCAATCCACTTGAGGTATGAATCACAGGCATGATTTATTTTGCCCTGGTCTTCAGCACCATATAATAACACCATGGGTTTCTCACTTATCGGCTTCTCCTGATGGGTGATGCAAAGCACCCATCGACACGGGCTTTGTGTACCTCTCATCTGCATTTGTGGCACCGCTCAAAGCAATTTGCTCATGCAGTATTCAGAAATTAGCCATCCATGACGTTCGAACTGCCCACGAACACCACTAATACGGCAGCGAAAGCCGTTGTTGACATAAAGATGTCAGTTCGACGCTGAGCAACGACGCTCATTATTACAGAAAAAACAAGGCTCATCAGGCAAATTGCCGTCAATCGAGCTGCAATGCTTTGGACGCACACAAGCACTAAGATCGACAAGGCAGGTAGCACTGCTGATAACAGCATGCAGATGGTGTTGCCAACTCGCACTAGCATCTCTGGTGTATAGTCCCAAGTGTCGCCGAACTCCTCTGGCATGGATCGATGAATACGCCGTCCCAACATTCGATGGTATAATGGTACCACTTTGTCTCCCAAAAAATTTGCTAGAGGGTCATTGCCACTAGGACTTTTACTCAAAACCATCACATCCGATTCCATGGCTGTGTCTCTGAATATGCCAGCCTCAAGTCCTCGCAAGAAGTCGTCACCGCCGGCTTTATGGTCATACCAGCACTTGCGTAGCTCCAAATCATCATTTTTGGGGCTTTGCAGAGCATTGAGTTGGGTTGTACGCAGTGCAGCCTCTTCTGTCCAACCATTAGTAACATCCCAAGATGCAAGGTTACAGGAAACTCAACGTACGATATTGTCTCATCAATGTGCTCAATCTTTCGAAAACGTCCTCCATATCCATCTGGGACATGTCTTTAGCACAATTGAGCCAACCTCTATCGAAGTGGCCTGTCTTGTCACTCTTTCTAGCCTCATCAATAACCAGCTCAAGGTGCATCAGCTCTGCTTGCATATGCAACATGTTCTCGATGTTCAATGTGGAGAATCTTCTGAACACCTCCTGATTGCGATGGCTAACCATCATTCTGGCCAGGGCACCATATCCTCCGACCATTGTCTCGGTCTTGATGATCAAATGTTTCGGGATCTGGTTTACACAAGAAGGGGCATTCCCGCTTACAGGGTGTACAAACGCAGCAACCTCCCTCTTATATTGTGAATCATGCGGGTCCCCTCTGTCTAACTCTCAGGACCCACTTCGATATCATTGGAGGTTACTATTTTCTACAGATGCATCGCTACCCAAAGGTCATTGCAAGGCGCTCCCCATGTCCTCGGAGCGGCCAAGGAGCGAAGTAACAAACCATTCAATGAGTTTTTCGAAAATTGTCCGATCGGCTCGGTCCAATGCATGATTTCTATAGAGTTTCTCCCACTTCCGCCCGCCTGCATACTCAACATCCGCACTGTTCAACAATCTAGACGCGTTGTTGACATCTGTCAGCACGGAGAGTTCTGATTCCGAGAACGAATATCCGCGGATTAGCGCAGGAAGACCCTCAATCCAACAGATTCTGTTGGGTGAGCAGCTATGAGGCTCACAAACCCAGGACGCCCATTACAGTTGTTCGGCTCACCCCGATGTCTTGTTCTGGAAGATTACACCCTCGATTGCCACGACGTAGTTGCAACGATACTGTTCAGTGCTCCATGAGTTACTGAATACCACCAATTCTCTTCGGGCCGTGTCGGCCTCAAGGTGTAAATCCATGATCTGACGATCGAGGCAAAGATAGGGGCTGAGTGTTATCAGATTTCCTGCTTGACTGTTTTAGCAACAACGTTTCACCCTCAGTATGCGTCTCTCCGGCACTATGTGGATGCTAGAGTGTGACTGAACTACTCTGGAAAGCGACTTTATGGGCACCTCTCTCAATGATCCCGCAAGCCTTGCCAATGGTAAAGTTGATCGACGGGCGGAATGGGATCTTGTTTTATACCTGCCGGAAATGCAGTCGTCTGCGCAGACCATGGATGAAGCTCACGCCATGCTTGGTTCGGAGTCTTACGTTGTGTCATCAACCGGCTGGTCTGTTCAGCAGAGCCCGGTTCGTGCGACCAAATATCCACCCGTACGCTGGAAGCACTGCATCGGGAAGCCAGCTATTAACTGAATGCGTCTCTCAACAGAAAGAGAAGTCGTCGCCATGTGAGATCGAGATCTCGACAGTACAGTGAAAACATCCTCTAAACACGCTGCATTTCTATGTTCTGGGCTGGCTTTTTTCGTGGATCCTCTGTTGTTCATTGACGGGCTTCACCAACAATCCTCCATTTTATCCTGGCCAACTAAACTGATAGATTCGCTCATCGTCCTACCGAAGTTCAGTGAGCATTGCGGCATGAATAATGTCAGACATGGCGGGAAAGGTTGTTTCGTTACAGGAGGAGCCGCCAGAGAGTCGCTTGATTTCTTCAAGGACTTTTCAGAGCTGTACCCAGTTGCTAGACACTCTTTTGATCGTGCCTAGATGGTTGAGGGGGAGGTTGAGTTTTGTACTTGGAGCTGAGCGTTTTGTTCTGCATACATACACCGGAATACCTGCTGCGTTGGCCTCTGGACCCGCTCCGACAAGGCTACCATCGGTTCGCTTGAACATCAACCTCAATTCTCAAGAGTCTCAGAAGCTAGGATTGCGACATCCTCAAACCACTCTTCGGATCGGCCTTCTTGATTCTGGTGCAGGTTGCAATATGATATCCCATCATGCCTGCCCCGCATTGGGCGGATTAATGCGACCGTGTCAAGCATCCGTGCAAGGCATTGCTGGCGATACAGAGCTCTGTGGCTCAGTAATGCTTGATTGGCGGTTTCTTCCTGATGACCAAGAATTGATCGGCTCGTCGAAACTCTACCGCGACGAATTTTTCATCCTACCGCAGTCAGACAAACCTCTTTTCGACTGCATCCTTGGTTGGCCCTGGATTGCTAGGAATTTGGGCGATGTTCAAAAGCTCTTGATCGCGAATGCCGAGGTCATGTTGGGATAATCGGGCCTTGAGACACCGTGGAGCTCGTGAATGCTTCTCCGGCATTTCCGAGCTAATCTCATCAATACCTGAGCGATGACTAACTTGCCGCGGGAGGTTCGAGTGGAAGAGTTGGCATAGAGATACATCTAAAAGGAAGGAACGGATATACATTTACCGACGGACGTCTGTGGGACACCTCATGCCGTGTAGCATTGATGTGGCAGAGACGTTGCTAGTTCAGAATGAACACAACAACAAAGGTTGACCGAAAACCAGAGGTTCTATGGTTACACACATGGCATGGTGGCCGAACACCACAAAATATTTGTGTAGGAGCAAAGCGGTCAATCTGGAATCAAATCATCAAGGTAGAAACACTCGGCGATTTGCGTCATTCTCCTCAGCGTTAGTACTACAACTTGTTCAACGACATCCTTGATTTGCCATCTCTGACACACATCCCACCTCCAAAGCTGATTTGGAATAAATTGGGAACCTTCCCGCCCCGAGCGCCCTATCCGACCGCTCAATCGATCGTGGTCACAGCCTCAAAATATTACAATGGCAAGTGAATACCTCAGCTTGTCAGAGAATATATGAACCTGGTGGTTGGCACCAATGTACCCTCGCCAGCGCATCGGATTTCGATTCGGGCTTGGGCATCAAATATTCAAGGTGATACAAAAAGCCTCATCATCACATCGCTCCTCCTTGTTGGCTAGAAAATCAAATGGCGACAGGGCATGATTCATTCCAATCAAAAGTGTTGAACCAAGGAGGTCAACTCGGGGATTCTTATCGCTCGTGGCAAAGCCGCCGTCCTGAGCTATTTCGACAACCAAACTCAGTCTCGTCGATGGTGAGTTAATGACCTCGGATGACGTCTTCTGCCTTTCGCTGATTGAAACCACGTCTGTGGCTACGTTTTTCGATCTGTTGCTTCTGGTCGTGATCAGCAACACTGATGGACTTGTGTCTAGGCACCAAACACCGCAGCTCGGATCTCAGTTGTTGCCGATGGGCACGACAACATCGTCAAACTACTGAACACCGTATGTGACGGAACGCTACAGAAGTCCTTGATATCAAAATCCCAAGCCTATGCGACAAGAGGAGCTATCCAAGCCAGAGCACCAATTTCCATGATTGACCATGATGGAAGAAAACATACCTCAAGCGCGACAATTGCACTTCGCTGGTTCTACGAAGGTGGACTGCAAACATTTACCGAGACGTTCTACATCGTGGACAAAATTCCCCGACTTGAAGGGGGCGAGTTGGACGCCATGCTTCGCAAAGACGTTGAACGCACCTCGGAGCATTATCCCATCCAGGCACATCCATACGTGCGCAGCCCGCACCGTCCCTCGGACCAGAAAGCCCCAGATCAGAGCGAGGCGCAACTGCGATATATCAAGGAGAAGCAAGCCGAGGCAAAAAGGGTGCAGGATAACAGAGAAAAGAAGCCAGGACCAAAACGTTGAGACAATCAAGGTAACGACAGGAGGCCATGAATATTTTCGGGGCGCATCTATGCGTTTGAGATTGTGAGCAGGTGGTTTTTGTGTTCCGATGTTATATGGTTCAAGATGCGCCATACTGCATACTCTCCTATTTTCTTGCCCGTATCTTTGTCTTGAGTGGATCAATTCTGCCTCCATATCCTCCTCATTAGTCAGATCTACCAGGTAGACACAATACCAATTGCGCACAGCCAGACATGCTAAGTGTGCATGGCACGCGTGCAACGTCCAAGAGAATATCTCGCCGCGTGCGATCATAGACCATGGCAATTCAGTCTCCCCCATCATCCAAGGTCCAAGAACGACGATATGAGCCGAATAGCCAAAACAAGCGAGGAAGGAAACCGACCCCAGATTCCGGATAAAAGGGCTTTTTTGCTGACAAGTATGATTTTTTATCACCGGGGCATTTAAGTTAAGAAATTTAAACATGTCACTTAACCATGTGTTTCTTATGTTGGTTGCTGGGCCGGGAAACCTGGTGAATGCTGCCCGAAATGGCCTTCCAAGACCCTGATTGCGGTAACTTCGGGGGGGCGTTTCAGGGGTTTGGACATGATGATGTCAAGTTCTTGCCGGGGGGCCCCGGGCCGCATGCTTGGGAGGGCGATGTAACTACTTGATTTTGCTTCAAATATTTCTCATGACATGGAGTTCTTGATCAGGTGCTCCTAACAAATACCGGATCATAGTCTATGGAAAGCCACTAGTCATGTCATGATGTGTGAAGAAGGCTGGAAAGCGGTAGGGAGAGAGTAGTTTCTCAGAGTTATGTTTTGTTGGCTTGAAGTATTACATTGTGGTATTCTCGCTAAAATATCATTTCAATCGCTCCTTCTTATCCGCAAACAACACTTGCTTCAACGATTCAATCCTGCATCTCAAGCCTGTCCACCATTAACACGGATGGTCTGACCCGACACCCACTTAGCACCATCTCCAGCGAGGAAGACAATCGCGTCGGCCACTTCTTCGGGTGTACCAATGCGGTTATTGGGATTCAGACTCGCAATCATCTTCAAGACCTGCTCGCTCTTTCCCTCGAAGAACAATTCCGTGCCTGTAGGTCCTGGGGCAACGGCGTTGACTCGGATGCCTTTCTTCGCTTGCAAGTCCTTTGACATGACTCGGACCATCTGATCAATAGCACCCTTGGTCGCACAGTAGAGCGTATATGGCGCAGAGACGGTAGATGCGAAATTCTGGGTCGTCGAGATCAAGATAATGGAACCGCCGCGAGGGATATGTGGCAAGGCCTTCTGCACGAGGAAATACGGCCCTTTGACGTTCAGTGCAAACGTGCGGTCGAAATCTGCCTCGCTGGTCGACTCCACGTCTTTCATAGGGAGGATCCCGGCATTGGGGATGAGGATGTCGATCTTGCCGTACTTCTCGACCGTTGCTTTTACCAATTGTTCGACGCCGCTGAGGGTTCCCGCATCTGCTTGCACGGCGTATGCCTTATCGGTTCCAAGTGTCTTGACCAGCTTCTCTGCGGCGGCAGAGTCGCGTCCGTAGTTGATAACCACTTTTGCGCCTAGGTTGACGAGGGCTGTGGCGGTAGCTGCACCGATGCCTTTCGACCCACCGGTCACGACGGCTACCTTGTCTTGTAGAGGTGATGAAGACATTGCTGTGACCGGTCTAAAATTGTGAGGGAGATCTGGAATGTCTTGTGCAGAACTCTTGTGCCTTTGATTGTGTAGTATGCTTCTTAGTAGTTGTTTGAGTTTCATAAACCTTGCAGGGAGGCTGTTGTCGTTTTACAAACTACTGAGTATTCTCGAGTCAAGCAGCCTGATATAAATACGCCATGAACTTGGGTCGTGCATAGTATATCATCCCAGAGCTCATAGTGTCGAGCCACATGTTAATACCGATAAACCCCGCCTACAACCTGACGGTCAAAAGAATCGACTCTAGAAGGCCTAAAGCCATGTCCGCATGGCAGATCGCATGAGATCATGCTGCTATTTGTCGGTTCGACATCAAACTACTGCAAGGATGGACAAAAGGACGGAGTTGCCGGTACCACGCGCGGCTTCGACAAACAGAGGCGTCTGCTAGGGGGTTCGGACCTTTGCCCTGGAGATAGATCTTCACGCCAAGGACTTTGACAGAAGAGGAAGTTTTGGAAGTCCGAACGCTGGATTTAAAAGTGTCGCATCTGTGGGCTTCGATGTTAACGGGTGAGCATCGGGATCTTGGAGGAGAATGACGTCACATTCCTAGGGCTCACCTTTGAAGCCATCAATATCGAACGAGGAATGTCACGATCTGCAGAGGCAGGTGGCCATCAAACTGGATTCACGACATAAATAGAGGTAAGGAATTCCCAGTGGCACAGTCTCTCGCATATCATAGCCCCCTTATAACGGCAGTATGAGGGTACACTGACCATCTAAAGACAAGCGGGCTTGCTGCTCTCTAGTTTCGGACGAAGATGCAGCCTGGTAGAAGAAATAGTTGTTCTGCCAAGTACTTAGCATAATGACATAGCACCTTGGATCCTCATGCCTGAGGGATGAAAATTAGGGAGATCAGAAGTGCCTGGTGTGCTAGGAATTCATCCCCAGATGTCTTCAATACGTTCTTGTGTCAGCAAAGTACCTGAGGCTTTTTTGAATAGTAATCACGGACTGCCAAGTCAACTAGCTCAATGGTTTGATTTCTTTCCAATTGTTCACTATGGCGAACTACACCTGATGGTATTGGCAACTAAGACTGAAAGCAATCCCGCATACTAATCAAACATGGCGTTTGCACTGGAGCAAGCCTCAGTCTCGTTGAGTATTGAGATGTTAGGTCATAATCAAGCTCGTGGCATTGACGAGCTTTGGGCGGGCATATCTGACATCAAGGAGAGACGGAAGCTGCAGAACAGACTCAATAGAAGAGCTTATAGTACGTTTTACGACTAGTCTGCTGAGTATAGCAGAGGAGATAACTAAACAATCCCAGGAAAGCGCCAGTCCGAGTTGAAGAGTCAAGGAAAGCATGAAGCGGAATCTTCATCCACGGATAGTACTATGGGCCATCGGACCAAGAGGCGCAAGATCCCAGGTTCGCACGTGTTTTCGCTAGACGGCGAGCAATCAAACCACAAGTCGGGACACATCATGCTCAGTGAACTTATCAGGTCTTCGAAACTGTCGTTCCACAGCCCAGACTCGAATGGGGATAGGGCATCATATGCCTCCCAGGAAACCATGTTTCAGGATCTCAACATTGACGGACAGTACGAGGCGTTCCAATCCACAATTCAGCAGTCGCTGCTCAGCCCTGAGCAATTCGACAATCTCATCAACCCCGCCGTGAACGATGATGAATCCAACAGCGCACTTCTGGAGGCTCGTTTGAATAGCACTATCAACGCCGGCCCATCTACTTACCTGGGATCTGATCACCTTATAACTCTGATCTATTATAACGTTTTCCGAGGACTGAGCAAGAATATCCAGGCACTGAAACTGGATCTGAACTTGATGCGTCGGAAAGATTACCAGTCGCCCTTCATAACAGGCGACTATGATTTGTCGACATTGGCACCCGATTTTCACCCTACCTTGATACAGCGGACTTTCCCCCATCATCCTTGTTTTGACATATTCCCGGATGCTGTTGTTCGGGACAATGCAATCAAGAATTGGGCGACGGATCTGCCATATGGCTACCTGTGCACAACCCTGGCTGGGAGAAGAAATTGGCATGAGATAGAACTTCCAGCAAGACACAGCTGTGTCTTGTGGGGTGATGCTGACAATGCAGATAATTGGGAGGTCACTGAAGCCTTTGCAAGTCGTTGGCCTTATCTTGTTCAGGGAGCATACCGACTGGAAGCTGCAACGAACAAGTGGCGGGCACTCCGAGGGGAGCGACCGATTTCGTTTGCATGAAGGGTTATACTGTTGGGCATGCGTGAAACACGGCATGAGGTAGGGCATCAATATTGGCCTCATAGACAAGAGAGAAGGAACGTTAAGCCGGAATAACGTTCTTGCCAGCCGGAGAAGTGACTGTTGTTATCTAAGGTGAGCTGCCATGTAGGCACTGTTGTAGGAGGAGTTCCGATGGCTTCTAGCAAGCGCGAGGTCCAATCGTCAGCACTGGTATGCTATGCAAGCAACACCGCAAATAGACTTCTAGGTTGGGTTACGGCGACAAATCAATGCCAACTCCCCAAGTCGAGTTCTTGATCAGGCTCGGGAGAAGCCCTCTAGTCTTCCTGATCACACAACCGCTGCCATGGTCCGAGGGCGGGATATCGAGATTTCGGAGACGTGTTGAAGCCAAGAACCCTGGTTGTGGCTTCAGTCAAACGATCCTTCAAACGCAGAGAACGGTAGCTAGTCAGATAGAGCATACCGATCGCATTGACGAGCAACTGATAGCTACCTACAGATCAACTGTGCAACGTGACTAATTTGCTGATGACAATTGTAAATTTGCTGTGCAATGTTTTTCCAGAAAGAGGGTGAACAAGCGGATAATCTTCGGAAGTACACGTGACTCGAATTCTCCAAATACTCAATCTGCCACCTGGCAGGCTGGCAGTGACCAAAATCCAAGCAGTGCAGGCATTGAGTATCAACACGACTCGGCATTCAACTAGTCCTTGATTCTGACTTCATCTTCTCACAGTATGCTGAGCAACTGTTGGAAGTTATAACCATACCAATAAATGTGATTCAGCATCACAAATACCGACAAAATGCTGCCATTCCTCGCACCCTACCTCGCCAATCCACGGCAATCACTCTCACAAGTCCTCAATTTCGCCCTGGTTCTTTCTACTGCATTCATGCTATGGAAGTCACTCTCGGTCATCGCAGATTCCCCCTCGCCGATTGTGGTGGTTCTTAGTGGTTCTATGGAGCCTGCGTTTCAGCGAGGCGATCTACTGTTTCTCTGGAACCGAGACAAAACTGCGGAAGTGGGTGAAATCGTGGTCTACAATGTCAAGGGGAAGAACATACCTATCGTGCATAGGGTTGTGAGAAGCTATTCTCCTGCCGTTCCATTCGAGGCAGACAAGAGGTAAGAGTTCTTGCGATAAGCAGGGTGTTTGATGAGACATATCGAGGCAAACACTGACATGAGGGCACGCTTCTAGCGGAAAACTATCCAGAGCTTCTCCGAAACTGTTGACAAAAGGTGACAACAACATAGCCGACGACACGGAACTCTACGCGCGAGGCCAGAGTTATTTGGATCGACATGAGGACATCATTGGCAGCGTGAGAGGCTACGTACCGGCTGTTGGATATGTGACAATTATGCTCAGTGAGCATCCGTGGCTAAAAACGGTCATGCTGGGTCTGATGGGTCTGATGGTCATTTTGCAGAGGGAATGAGCAGTTGAGCTTCAACTTGAGGAACTCATGCCACGTCAATGATCCAACACTCACGCATCAATCAAGTGGAGAGGGAAGGCAAATCCCTTGATCTTGAAGCGTGCAATGAAACATGTTCTGCATTCAAGGTGTCCATCTATAAATCTTTCGTATATTTACCCTCCGGGCACGTTGCGTCATTAGTGAGCGAACATAAAGCGAGCGGATCACCTGACGAGCTCAGGATGAAAATCGGTATTAGCGGAAGGAGCACATCCCAGGAGTGAAGGAGGATCATGATGACTGCATCATTTCTTTCATTTTGTGCTCCGCGAGAACACCCAACCTCTTCCTCCAGGATGAAAACGTGTTCGGGCATCGTGTACTTCTCGTTATACGAACATTTACAGCAGGAGATTTCCGATCCTTTGCAGAACTCTAAGTCCCATGCCCAGGGATGATTTCAGCCCCCGTGGTACGGATTGGTTTTAGGCCCAATAGCACCTCCGCGCGTGCAGGAACCGCAACTAAAAGGAGGTCCCATTGCCGGGGTACTCGATAAGTCTTGAGCCTCCTTCAGCCCTGGCACCGGTTACATGGGTAGGTTCACCGTTGGTTGGACAGACACCAGAAGGATGTAATCCACAATTGGCCCCAAAATGGTTGTTGGCAGGCCCGCGCTTTGAAGCCTGAGTCCGTATCGCCCACGAAAGCAACAAAAAGCCCTTTTTGATTCGAATACCCCTGTTACTTCATGGCCAGCAGGTGTGCATCACTGGACCGCTAGCCAAGAGCAAACCCCTGTGTACACGATGGTTTCCTATAATCAGCGATGCCTACGATGGATAGGCTTCTATTGGCGCCATAAGGTTAATGCCCAGGTCGCTTGGGTGGTTCAGCTGAACTTCTTAACGGACCACTGACCAGGTTGACGGAGTCTGCCCTCGAACGGCAAGTGTTCCAGTTGTGTCTTCGAACCTCACCAATCCCCAAGACATCGCGGTTTGTCTTTCTTCATCCTAACTGGAACCCCCACGATCTCTTTTTGAGAGAGAGCATGATTTGATCAAGCCTATCCTCTGTTGTTCTGGTTAAAACAATCAAAGGTTCGCTCTTCGCTAAGGGGAATGAACTACTACCCATAATAACAAGTGCCTAAGCTTGGTCATCCGCCTCCCCTACCTCGTCCTCCCTCACATTAAGTTGGGACCTGGCCTTGTGGACACGCTAAATCCGCTGTCATCATCCAATTTGGGTCCGCAAGCCTAGACCTTAGTTAGACCCGCTGTGCCCGGGCTTATCTTGCTTCAACCACGCCTTCTTCAAACCTCAACTTCTTTCTTGAAGTTTCGAATCAACATATGGTGATATCTTGAGTGTTCAATCGCTAACGTCGTCGCTTTCAACCTCACTCATTTCAACACGATCTGCGAGATTACGCGATCAAATCGATAAGTCGAACCGGTGCTGTGCATTGCCGCAATCGACCAAATCCGCAGAGCCAAGTTTAGGTTAAGCCCCATTAAAAGTCCGGTTATGCTTACCTGAATTCTGCCATTCCACGGTTTTCATGTCAACAGGCGGGACCCGATCAACGGAAACCATCTTGAATCTCTAACCACTTCAACCAAGCCTTCTCAGCATGTCGATTTGTACACCTATCATTAATCCAGATATTGTGACCACTAGGTGACAAGGATCCAATTAAAACTGTACTTGTTGTGTCGGTGATGGTGCAGCCGCAGCGTCCGACCATGGACGACAAGGAAATTCCCTCAATGCGACCGTTATCGGCTGCCACATTCGACGACAATGTAGGACTACTTAGTCATGATGAATCCTCTGGGCTAAGGATGACGACGGCAATTTCACCACCTGCATACTACCGTGGCGTTCATTCTCGGGGAAATTCATCAATCGACATTGGTCAAAATCCTTTTGATGATGTGATAGAGCCACCTACTCCCCAAAAGGAGCATAAAGGATTCCCTGGCCCCTCGTCAGCCACCTCAATGCTGAGGAAACTCACAACCAAAGTCAATCCAATGGCAAGAGCACAATTTCGAACAGTGAAAAGGAACCAAGGGCGACAGTACGCAACGTTAGACGAAGGGGAGGAGGATGTCGGAACCCCTGGTGTGGATCTCTCGTCTCTTGAAGGCCTCGGCTGGGAGCTTACAGACATGTCGGGACACGAAGACCCCAAGGCGAATCTACAGGATCAACAGACGGAGTATGCGCCCTCAAAACCACAGAGTGGAAAACCTGGATTTCGAGACTTTGTCGACAAGAGGAGATCCGTCGGTGAAGGAATGAGAGATATCGGTGTCCAGCTCCGACGAGATCCAACGAAACTGATTCGGAGGAGTTCCGCACAGCGAAATGGTCACAGCTCGGGAATTGACCGAACCAAAACCGTACGCGAGTTTGGCAAGAACCTCGCTCAAGAAAAGAATATGATCGTCGAAGTAGAAGAGCCTGTCGACCTCAGTTCTCTGGAAGGCGGCCAGCCAGATAATCGGGCCAGCACATTTTTCGATAGCATGACTCCGAGAAGTAGTGTGGTGCCACAAGAGACGAAGAGTTACTTCTTCCCCGAAGATCCAGATATTCCGAATTGGAAACCATGGTCGATGAGTGCTGGATATATTCTGGCCTTGACGGCGCTTGCACTTGGTCTCGCAGGCTTTCAGGAGTATTTGTGTCAAAAGTCGATTAAAGAGGCGAGAAATGGCGGTGGGATCCTGGCATTCAACAGGGTCGCTGATATATCGACCTGGGACTTTTTCGCCTGGAAATGTGAGTTTTGAGTTGTTTGTTGCATAAGTGAGGGATTTACTGACACAAGAACAGATCTTCCAACGATGATCGCAATTGTTTTCGCTGTCCTATTCTCCATTATGGACTTTGACATCCGTCGCCTCGAACCATTTTATCAGCTCTCCCAACCTGGTGGTGCAAAAGCATCATCCAGTTTGAATCTGGATCACCTGACCATGTTCCAGTACTTTGTTCCCTTCAAAGCTTTCCGGTTGAAGCAATGGGCGGTGTTATTCTCTACCACAGGCAACATTATCGCATCAATGGTTGCTCCGGCTCTGCAAAATCCATCGATCCAGTTCGACAGTAACCCCAAATGTGATCCGAACGGCTGTCCAACACCAGAAGATAACCGGTACTGGGTACGAGTTTCAAGCGTCTATTCTCGCCTACTCTCAGCCAGTTATGTCGTGATTGCCTTAATCCTCGTGATTCTGTTCATTCAATTACGACGGAAGTCTGGCTTGCTGAGTGACCCCAAAGGCATCGCCGGAATCGCATCCATGGCTACCAAATCACATATTTTGCAGGATTTCGCAGCAATGGACGAGGCCAATCTTGGTCAAATTCACAAGCGGCTACAGCATCGACGATATGTGTTGTACAAATCATCTGTTTGGCAGGGTGAATGGTCGTCGGCCAACGAAGCGTTCCAGGACAGTGAACGAAAACTGACGAGTCCCCACCCAATGATGCTGCGGACAAGCGCGGCAATCCCTTTTTTACTCTTCATGGGCTTTTGCCTGGCAGCAGTACCTCTAATAACATTAACACCAGCACGAATAGTTCCAAACAGTGCACCCTGGCTTCCTATCGTGGTTGCCACGGCGCTGAAACTATTCTTCAGTACTTTCGAGGCCGACGTGCGACTTATGGAACCGTTTTTCATCCTGTCCGAGGGCAATGCGCCCCCGCAGAACAGTCTAACATTGGATTATCAATCTTCAGTGTATGGGATCATGCCATTCAAGGCATTGTTCAACAAACACTACTTGGTGGCACTAGTGGGATTTTCATCCGTCTTGTTAGATATCCTGACCGTCACGGTCAGTTCCTTCTCCGTGGACTCACAGGATTTCATGCATTTGAAAGTAAACAAAGATCTCTCCCAGGGCGATGAGACTTATATATCTTTCTGGGTATCGCTCATTCTCTCGATGACGATACTGGCATTCGTCATCTTCGTCACGACATTGGTATACATCAGGCGACGACATCCATTCCTTCCTCGCGAACCTTCGACCATCGCCGCCGTCCTGGCATTCATCTACGCGAGTAACATGTTGACCGATTTCATCGACACAGAAACGCTGAACAACAAGCAAATGGAGACCAGGCTGAAGACGCTGGGCAAAACATATGGCTTGGGGTGGTTTCGAGGCCGTGATGGGAAAGTCCATTGTGCGATTGACGAGGAGCCGATGAAGAGCAGATACGTCCACGGCAAGTCGTATGCAATGGCACAGGCCGGGCCGTTACAACCTGCCGAAACGTTTTATGCTGTCTAGATGCCATCATGTTGGGTTTTCAAGCCTGGGGTTTTCTTGAGCGCAGGCGATAATTAATGCCGGAAATGGATTTTCACGAAAGGGGATCTTGCAATGCAAACTAGCAGTACAGAATATAGCCGTTAGAAGGCTGAGATTTTTATGAGGGCAATGCAAATGTCAAACCAGCCTTCCAGCCGACCGTTCTCCGAGTGACCGCGCCCGCTGCATTTCGGCCGCCGACGTCAGAAGCACATGCCAAGGAGAACCGAGTTTCGCCTTCAAGGTTTTTACCCAAGCGCGTCGAGCGTGCCACTGGCTGATAGACGGCCTAGAACTGCTCTGCCTGCTACCAAATCAAGGAAATCAGACCCCATTGTTCCCGGGAAGAGTACCTTCTGAATAAGGCATTATAGGCGACGATTAACGAGCTGATACGATTGGATGAAATCTATGGACATGCTGGTGACCGATCATTGGGGGCGATGAAGATGATAAGCAAGAGGGTCGATTATGATGGATACAGGTCCCTGAAACTCGAGTGGGCGGAATTAACCACCAGATGTTCCGAGGCCGTTGAAATTGAGACATGAACTTGAAATGCAGGAGCACATGTCTAGTTAAAAGTGGCAGTGGCAGCCACCATCGGGCGATTGTCGAATGTGGCACATCGCTCCCCCAGCTCCTTCCCAAGACGATTGCCCATGACGTAAACATCCCCACCTACCGACAATATCATTTCATATCCCTGACTTCGTCCACAACGTCCATTTTCTCCAGTTGCGTAATTGATCCTTGGCTACCAGGTGTATCATCTACTAACATCTAACCATCATTCAGGAACAGCTTCCTGGTCTCGAAAAGCCATCCAGGCCAACCTCCTTGATATAGGCCAATTTCTCTCTGGATGCTTCTTGCTGTATAAACAATGCCTACGCCCGGCTATGTCTTCCGTGATGGAGGTACCACCCCGCCTGCAGAAGAAAACCCAAATTCAGAGTTTCGGAAAAGAATCACCCAGGCCACCAAACCCGTGACTGCTACATCGAAAGCGCCCCTGGGTCAGAACACCTCGACTTCTCATCAGCTGGCAACTGGCGACCATGATATCCTGGGCGCTGCCCAAAGGGCCGGTAAGGACGATCGAATAACAAATCTTGGATGGCAAGCCAATGCTGTCGGTGTAGATACCTTGGTGGGCGGCCTGCCGAATGATGAATTGTGGACGTTGATCAGGAGGTTCAATAAGGCAAGTGATCTCTGCTCATAGGATAGTGAAACTGTTCATTGGCCACACGCTGACATCGCTGGCAGCAAATGTATCATGTGAAGCAGATACCGGTGGCTCCTCCTGGCGGATTGGATCTCAATATCGCCGACGAGGATGACTTTTCCCCGGATAAACTTCGCTCTAACATGGAACGACTTTACATGACCGTAGTCGTTGGACTAATCGGTGCTGCGAAGCATATTGCGAGGCTGAGATCCTGGCGTGAGCCTGGCCGTTCAGCTGGATTTGCAGCAACCTACTTCCTTGCTTGGATATTCAACATGATCATGCCAACATTGTTTATCACCATTATTGTACTCATCACCGTGCCCAAGTCTCGTGGCATTCTCTTCCCATCTGCCCCTCTTGCTCTGGTCAGTCACAAGACTGGAGGAATTCAGAAACCCAAAGCTGGAGTACTTGGTAGCCACGACAGTGTCACAGGAGCCCCAGAAAAGTACAAGGGTGAAGCTGTGGAACAGGAGGCTAGCAATCTCGTTTCTGGTATTGCTTCAGTTGCCATTTCCAGTGCCGCGGGTCGTCATGACCAAGCAGCACCTGACGAGGAAGGTGGCAGTAAGACCTTGGACAAAGGAGTCCCCGATCCGACAAAGCTTGCTACGAGCGCTGCTGATGCATCATCTTCCGCCCAAGGTGGAGAAGGGAGCCATGACAAGACCAAGCAACCCATGGAGGAAGCCCTATGGAAACAAATGCGCCCAACCATGCACATCATTGGGGACATCGCTGATGGCTGGGAACGATTCGCCAATGCCCTTTCGCCAACACCACCATTCTCTGATCACAAAAGACTACAACTCGGTGCCATATTTGCCCCACTGCTGTTGATCTCCCTCATTACCAAGCCACAATGGGTCATGAAGGGTTCGACACTCCTTGGTGGTATTGCGTTCTTTACCGACCCTCTGATGCAGAGAGGAATTGCATTGTTGAATGAGAAGATCCCCGACTGGCCCAAATATCTCGAAATCCGCAACACACTATTGAAGGGTGTCCCAACTAATGCGCAACTTACTGTTACATTACTAAGAATCGGAGAAGCTAACCGGGCACCACTCCCACCACCTCCGCAATCTCATCAGCCACCACTCGATGAGCCAGCCGAATTGGACAAAGATTCTGTCACCGGTAATGGATTAGATGCGACACATTCGGAAATTGACGAAGTAATAACGGCTGACGAGCCGACAGTTGGTGAAGTAGCACAGCAGGAAGAAGGTACACCTAAGAAGAAGAGTGGTGTCGGGGCTAAAATCATATCTGCATTGAAGCACACCACTGCAGGTGGTGTAGAAACCAAGTTGGCAGCTGATTCGGCCAAGGCAACATTAGGTTCACACCACGCAAAGGAGAAGTTGGGCATCCTACCCTCGAAACAAGAGCAGAGAGAAAAGCCAGTGGAAGGACCTGTCGAATTCAAAGCACGATACAACGGACGTAAAGGTGCCGTCTATGTGGACAGTTCCGTCTCTCCACCCAGCGGCAACAGACCTGCCTCGCCATGCGTCTACTTCACGCGTCATCTGGACAACAATGAGATCGTTGAGAGCATGCCATCGGACCCTGAATGGGCCGTCGCCATCGCAGATATTGTGGAAGCCAAGAAAATCGGCGGTCTGGGCTGGAAGGGCAAGATTGTCGTGGGTTGGTCTACCAGTCGAGAGGTCAAAGATGGGTTGGAGTTGGTCACTAGGGATGGAAGGGTGTTGCGTGCGATGGCTATCAAGGAGCGTGATGAGCTCTTCAATCGTATTATCGCCATGGGTCAACAGGTCTGGGAGAGCTATTGATCTTACAGCTCGTGGCTATGGCTTTGTGTCAAGGAAGATGACTTGAATGGCGATACACGACTTGACGAGTCCGTGCTAGGCATGATGAAGTATTAAGTAACAAATTTAACCCGGTTTCCTCGTCGTTCTTTGGTTGGCATGGCATACTTGGTAAAAAAAAGGTACAGCACCGGATAGCATTGCACACATACATTATTTATCAGATCCGGAAACGAGGCACGATTACTTATCGGAACAATTTTGAAGCAAGAATTTCGTTTGGAGAATACATGTTAGTATTAGTATTAGTATTAAACCCTCAACAAAGGGACATGGCATCAAAGTACTCGAGCTAATATCAAGCAAAGCACAAGCGCAAATATACAAGGTGCACCCACAAGACTCAATGGTGGTGGTGCGCAAGACGGCGCTGCTCGAGACCCGCTCGTCGTCGCTCATCTTCGACCGCCGATCAGATCTTCGTCTCCACAAAGTCCGGGGAGAACGGAGTGCGGCAAAAGGGGCAATCCAGCTTGAAACCGTCTTCATCTCCGTTGACCCACTGGTCAAGACACTCGGCGTGGAAGCCATTCTGGCAATCCCGGCAGAAGACGGGCTTCGGCAGCGCGTTGTCTTCGCTGTCCAACGCGTCCCAAAAGTCGATGTTGGCCTGCTTGATGCAGCTGAAGGTGCATTCCTTTGTGTAGTTATATCGCAGGACTGGCGTTGGAGGTGAGATTGGAGTGCTGTCGGTCCCCAGGTCCGGTCGCCAGAAAACTCTGGCGACATCCTCCATGATTCCTCGCAGTTTCGTTGTTGCGACTCCTTGCAATGGCCAGAGTCCCGCGGCCATGTACTTGAAAATACCTCCAAGGCGAGTCTGGCTCGAAGGATTGTTAATGGATACAACCGGCACCAATTCTTGATCTGGTACGGGTTGCTCCTCCACCAAGTCATCTGAGGGGCCCACGTACAGGTCCTCCGTGCAAATTGGACAGTCCACACCTGTTGCTGGAATGTCGGACAACCTGCTGATAACTTTTCCGTTGAGGTCCGGCAGGAATATCAAAGTCTCTTCGTATAAGCGGCTTTTCTGCCTGGTCGCGTTGAAAGTGTTCTCGAAATCGAGCTTGAGCCAGGGATGCCGGGAGCAGAATTTGGCCAGTTTTCGACCGAGTTGTTGATCCCACCGCTTCAGTCGCACTTCGAGTTCAACCGCTTGATTGTTGCGGCCTTCCACTCGTATATGTGCGACATGGTTGGCCGCCATCATCCTATTGATGATCAATCGGATTGCCAGGGTGTGCACCTGGAGGCACATATTCAAAAACTTTTCTTTTGAATTTGCACAATATCGGCCTCTCAACTGGAGTTGTGCATTTGTGTATTGTGTTCGCAGTCGGAACAGATAACCATACGAAGATGATGGATCTCTGTTCGAACTTACGAGATATTTATCCATGCTGACTTCATTCTTGGCTGGGACCCACATAGTATGGTCGCCGAACGCTTTGCCGAGTCTGTCGTGGGATCTTGAGAGCCCTATCGTCAGGGCTCGTAAGCATTGGGCTCGATACGCCGCATCTTCTGGAGCTGTGCTGGCCGTCAAAGGCGACCGTGCTTGACCGATGCTGAACTCCCAGCTGTCTCCAGACTCAATGAGGGTTCCGTCGAGAGCCGGTGGATCTGGAATAACCTTGATATCGAAGGACTCGACATTTGAAACGGCCTGGACACTCATCTTGGCTGGCTATCGATGGGTTTTGATTGTAATCAGTTTTCAAATTATTCGAAGTGTTTTGCTGTAGCTTTGAGATATTCGAAAGGCTTTGCTGTACAACCAAGGTAAGTGTTTATCAGTCAGTAGTATTGATGATAATTCTTCTGCTGGATATTTCAGGTCTCGAGGGTGTATATATATGCATATAGAGATGTGGCACGTAATGGGCGCTGCCTATGAACAACGCGACTGTTGTTATCTCGTGCATCAAAGGAAGTGACAAAGAAGTCGTGAAGATTCATTGCTGGGGGTTGGACAAACGGTCATTGTCGTGAATTAATGGACAGAATCCTTGGGCCTTTCACCACTAAACGATGCCAGGAGCTGGCCCTTCGCTGTCGGAGGCAGGGACTTCGACATCACGGATCTTCTAGAAAGCTCTGAAAATTCACGACTAATAGCTTAAAGTGAAAGATTAGCTGTGGGTTACTTCAAGTTTGTCGTCAGTGGTCGAGGTGTCGTGTGTAAGATACATGTGGTGGGAGGCACAGACTGGGGATTATAGAAAATGATGGATAAAGAAAACTGTTATTGTGATATTACATACCTGGATTGAATTTGCAGCCCTAGATCCTTCTGCTGCTCGTCGAAGGCTGGCAGACATAGGAGTCTACTCGTGAAGATTGTCACGCATTAATGACACAGGATCTGGGATAGCAGACTTGTTCTCAGCACCTGTTGATAGTTTAGAAAACCTGGCCAGGTTCCAAGGAGAAATAAAATGATTTTTGGCACTTTGCAACAGGGGAAATGAACATACTTCTCCATGTCGTAGGATTGGACCAGCCAACGCCTCTTCGTTGGGAAGAGAATCAAAGTTATAGTTAACGATCACTCGTTCTTGAGTTGCACCTTCGATTCTGCGTGTTTGATTGTGCTTTGCTCGTTTCGCTTTCGGTGTCGTTCAGCCTGGAGTGCCGGTAGAAGAGTACCCTGTACAAATGCGCGATCCAGATTTGTTTGGCAAAAGGGACAGGAGCGAGATCTTGCTCGTCGCCCGCGCAGCCACTCCCAGAGGCATGTAACGTGAAAACCCTTTCTGCATGTTGGGCAGAACACTGGTCGAGGAGGAATGGCAACAGTCGTGTTGCTCAGAACCCACCAGTCGCCTGCAGTCTCTTTGCAAGTGTCTTCACAGGTCGGAACATATCTGGGGAAACCAGGGGTTGTGGAAGGGGCTTTTGTCGTAGTGGTGGGGGTCGAAACCCAGAGATTGATAGCCACTGTTTGTATAAAGTTTACAACTGAGTCTCGCAGTCCAGTGCTTGCTGGAGCTGAGTGTTCTGCAGGCATTTCTACCTTTTCGAGCTTGTAGAAATCGTCTGGGACACTCTCGTACAGATCCATCGAGCAGATTGGACAATCTATACCAGTTCCACTTTCTGTTCCACATGTCGCTGGAGTGGCATGATGGTGGTCTTCCTTCTTCGTGCCCGTGAGCGAATGAACCAAAGAGATTGCTCGTTGGAGTCGGTTCGGCTCGATCATGGGAATAGTAGAAGGCATTCGATCATCAACGATGTGCTGAACGGGATCGACCAACTTGAGCCAGTCTTTGTCTGACATTGCGAGAAAGGAGGTAATTCTCTCCATAACAAGTTCTGAATTTGATCGAGGAGGCAAGGGCTTTGTGAATGCTACCTCCAAATTGAGCCTTTGCCATTCATGAGATCGGCAAAAGGTTTTATACTTACGCTGCAACAACAGTGTCCACGCTTGTCGTTCAATTTCGGCATCTGTGGACTCATTTTCTCGTCCTGCGACCCACAGCAGCATGCTCGATATATCATGCATAATCTTGCCCCAGGTGAGGTTGGCTGCAAGGAGATTGATTTTGATGCAAGTGTTCAAGAATCGGTCTTTTTCGGAAAGCCCAGGATTTTGGCACAACTCCTCGATTCCGAGACATGCTTCTTCGTACTTCATACGTCTATCTGCAAAGTAGCCAAGTAGAGTCTGTTGGCCCCGGATCCAGTCGACGATAGACGAGTCCAGGGCTGTAAGGTCCGAATCTCGTATAGTTCTGATCTCACTTGTGGAGCTTTGACTTAGTTTGTCCGATGAGATAGACAAACCTTGGGCCAAGGCTTCGAGACATCTAATCCTAGAAGCAGCATCAGTTGGGCGTGTTTTAGCTTTGAATAGTGAGTAATGGGAGCCCACCTTGAATTTCCATTCCCTTCCAGACTCCTCCAAATGCCCAACGATAAGCGGTGGTGGAAGCCTCATTTTGAGATTTGGTAGTGGTTGAAAGTTTCTGGGCGGATGAATTACAGGGTAGAAGAAGATTTGGAAGGACTTATCCAGCCTTATATGCTGATACCCCTTGAAATGGCTTGGCGAGAGATCTTCCAAGACAAAGAACAAGAAAAGCCTAAGTGATTCAGACAAAGCAAGGACGAAGGGAATATTTGTCTTTGGCAACAAAGGCAGCGTTCTTTATTACCCTACGGTTTTGGATTAATGGAACGTGGCTTCGTCCAGCTCGATGTTGGTAATTCTCGAAGTTTGATGTGTTCTGCACGCACCTTGCTCAGTCTTTTTTGACAGAGACCTGGTAACTGCGGTTTGAATGATACTACATCACGTACTACATCAAGTGGTATTTGCTGGACGCCAAGTGGCGGGCTGCAGCTCATAGTAAACAACACTAGATTCAGGCAGCAATGTAATGCAAAAGATTATTCATCCATTCCACACGAGCCTGTAGACCGCTGGAGAAGTTTGACAGCTCAATCTGGCGCCGCGCCTGGTATTTTTGTCAGGTTTGAAGCACGAATAAAACCTGATACTGGTTCTGGCTGCTCATCTGTGAAATACCCAAGTCATGTAAGATGTTAGAATCGCGGAGTTCCTCGCCCAAATGGCTAAACTGTGTCTTGCGATAGGATTTTTGGTTCGTGCTCAGTCTCGAGTATCTATAATTTCCTAGAATGAGATAGCACATATATGAAAATTAAAGTAGATGTCAGTAATAAATATTGTTCAATTATTTAAAACTAGTCGCCTGGATAGTCTGTGGACGAATATGGAAGAACAAGGCCACAACTGTACAATAATCGGCATCATGGCTCCTGCGAATGGCATCTTTCCATCATACCTTGGTTTTAGGTATCTCTTGATAACTGATTGTGGGTTCAGTGAAGATTTTGGACATGAGAGTTGGCTGAACCTGCAGACCGATCTCAAAATGGAAGTGAACAGGTGCTCTTCATGTGGCTCATGGGTCGGTGAACGTCACCTGGTCCTTAGTCCTTAATATTTGGACCTTGAGACTCGATGACCATGTTAAGCTCAATAAGAATTCTCGACTGTTCCTTCGGACGCAAGTCTTCTGCAGCATACAGATTTCGGCATAAGAATCAACACTCGACTGACTGCCCGTCCCTCCTACCTTTCCCGCCTGTCACGTCTCTCCCGCTGCGCGTTCTCCCTACGCCCACGTGAGTACTCCCACGAAAGTCGATCTTCAGCAATTCGGCGACGTTCTTCATGACGTCTTCGTCACTCAAGCAAAAGCTTGGGTCGGAGAATTTTACCTAGACTGACCCGTTCGAAAGGTGTACGACAAAATGGACAACGAGCATCTGTGCTTCCGCCGATATTACGCCAAGTCCATATGCACTCCATGTGAAACCCAGTTCTACACACGTGGCAAAAGTATGGCTTTGGAGAATTGAGTGGGCAGTCGTCGATTATATGTTGTCTCTTATCCTGATCGTTCTTGCGAGGATCTTCGAAACAATTCTCAGAAACACAATCATGAACATAATCCATAGCATGCATCGGATGTAGTTCTCGTTTAGCATCGTGATGGTTGATGAAGAGGCTCTCTGCACAAAGTAAGTATCCATAAACTCTGGTGTCTGATGTGGAAATGATTAGTGTGACCACCCAACGTAACCCAAGGGTCCTGGAGGACAGAATGGAGGCAGAGGTGCTTGCGTTTTGGAAAATTCTTCCGGCGGCGGTACATATACTTCGTGAGTGCAGATTGGACACTCAATACTCGTACCAAGAACCTCGTCAAGAGTGTCGCTCATAGCTGGAGCTAGGCAGCATTTTAAATCATGACGCTGTCACAAGTTTTCTACTCGATGGAGCTAGGCGTAGACAGCAAAGAACCATCGAAGATAGACTAAAGGAGATCGCTGAAATAGCTGCTGTCGAGCGGCCGACCTAGGTACCTGAGCCATCTGGTTCTGTTGTTACGCAGTCTGGAGATAGATCTGACGAGGGAATAGAGCCTATGAGAAGGGTCTTTATGAGAAGTTCGATAGAGCTCATTGCTGAGAAACAGCAGGCCCAAGTTCAGCTTTGCCCAGGGGTGGTACTGGCGCCAGCTCGCACACATATCTTTGAGATCATGGTCGTAAACTTCTAATTCAATCTGAGTGTCAATGGCGCTGTTTTTTCGATCAGCCAGTCTCAAGCGGTGCTCATTGCAGAGAAATTGATATCTGGTCGCAATCAGGCAGTAGATGCTCTTTTTGACTCGCAAGCAGGCTGTTAAGAACGTTCCTTTTGCTGAATCGTCGAAATTTCTTTCTTCCTTATATTTCCTTCGATATTCCTTCGCGAACTGGATGGTACGATCCATCTCATCTCGACGTTCCACATCTTCTTCACTTGGAATCGTCGGCAAACTGTCCCAATCCGAATCTCGCAGGCTTCGAATATCATCACGTGCAACAGAGATTAGTTTGACCTCAAATGACTGCAGACCTTTCGCAAGGTCATTGAGACTTTTTTGCATCGTAGTTCCCCATGCTCCGGTTGAATTATCGCTGTCAGGATTCCAGCATCATTTTGATCTTCAAAGAGCCACATAATTTGTCCCTTATGCTGTTTATCTTCAACTTCCACGGTCTCTCGGCTCGAAATACACCGATTTCTAAAATTCCACAATCCCTCTTTAGCAATGATACGCCATGGTCGAACCAAAAGGGGGTCTGACAGCGTAAGAACTTCTCTAGTCACGTCAGCAGGGACACCTTGTGCAGGCTTCGCAGAAGAGCGATCAATACCGTACATGAGTAGCTTGGAGACCTGAGTCTGGCTTTTCCTTGGTAAGCGAGAGGATATTCCATAGGTTTTGTTCAGCGTAGGAGGGTTTGGTGATGGAAGGAAGTGCGGTCGACGTGCATGCTCCGACGATTATATTGATTCTGAAAAGCTTATACTATTTATACTGCGCACTGCCCACGACAATGTGGCTCCCTGTTCTTTCGCGACAACAGGACAAAAAAGTCAATGGTTGACAAAAGAATGTCGAGGCAGTGGCGCTTTGCGACTATAGCGATTCAAAGAATCGAGTCTTTGTTCCACGAACAACGTGAGATCGTACTGTCGAGGCGGCGCAGCCAATCATTAAGTCGAACCTCGGACGCCACCTAAGTCGATAGGTGTCTGCAAAGCAATATGAAGTTCGACCACAGATAATGACTTCTGCCGCTCTCTCTATTCGCACAGTTA
Organism: Exophiala bonariae; assembly: GCF_035927105.1. Classification (NCBI taxonomy): domain Eukaryota; kingdom Fungi; phylum Ascomycota; class Eurotiomycetes; order Chaetothyriales; family Herpotrichiellaceae; genus Exophiala; species Exophiala bonariae. The sequence goes on from NW_027042496.1 coordinate 54,372, forward strand.
TAGGCGTGAGCAATAGTGCCAAAGGAGTCAGCCTAAACACTGAGACAGCTCGATAACGGGCCATCCTTTCAGTTATGATTTGTGCAACGGTGAGAGTAAATGATTGATGGCTATGGTTGACTTTTAAAACAGATTCCGATACATTTCATGCTATTCCAATTAGAGCTTTTGCAGTTAATAGACTGCAACAACACTGCTTAGTGCCGGCAACATTCTCATCCAATTCACTTGTCGCCTGGCTCGCGACTTCCAACTCCATCGCGATAATCCTTGAGAACGGAGGATGGTGTACCATCGTAACCTGTCTTGATCATCCATTCCTTCACACTTTTGACTCTATTAGGCAGGATCTCATCAAGAAGCTTATAGTCCCGCTTGGTCAATTCGGCTTTCCAAGTATTCCAGAAGCCAGAGAAGTTCTCTCTGAACGTGAACAGGGTGGGATCCTCGCGATTAGCCGAATGACCCACTTTTGCGTCAGGGTAAGGGAAGAATGGAAGAGTGAAATATGTGTCCAAGGTGACATCCATATAAACAGCTTTGCGTCCAGTAACTTCTGTGAAGGCTGCGGCGAGGTCTTTCCACGCGATGTCCTCAGTCGCGACGTGCAACTCTAGACCATTGCTTCTCACAGGATTGTCAAAAAGCCATCTCGCGTACGCGCCATAGTCCTCAAGGTGAATAAGAGGACACTTTGCATCTCCGAGAGGAACTGCAAATACTAGAGTGCTTGGGTCTTCTGGATTCGGAAATGGTTGAAGCACCTCCGACAAGCCTTCAAGATAGAGACATGATGTTAAGACTGACCATGCCATTGGTGTCGTCGGTTGTGCTGAGATGTAATCAACGACCTTGCCCTTGCCATCCAAGTGGCCTGTGCGATACTTTGGGTCAAAACCTCCAAGTCTTGAGGCATATTCAAGACCAGCGTAGAGGAAGTGCTTGACTCCGGCCCATCGAGCAAGCTCGTAGAGACGGATACCCCAGTATATCTCTGACATCTCCCCAATGGCAAAACCGTTAGTGTTGGCAAAGACATATTCGACGTCTTCAAGTGCTTTCTGAAGAGTGGGCTCATGGTAAGAACTTCCTTCGATAATTGTCACACCTGGCAGGGTGGCGAGATCTTTGGCTTCCGCAGAGGAAGCAATTCGAGTGAGAACTCGAACGGTGTATTTCTGGTCAGACACCAGTGCTGCGCTCACTTGTTAAATAGAGATCTTGGATGCGAGCAATGAAATGTGCAAACCTTTGACTACCGGCACTCCTTGTGCCCCTGTCCCGCCAATGACCAAGACTAAGTTTGGAATCTTTGTCATTTTTCGAGTTGAGTATTCGATTATAAATAGAGCGTTTGAGATGGTGTTCTTGTTCTTCGTAAGGGGTCTTCTTGTCACTGGGGTCGACGGTGGGTCTTATATCAAAACTTCCACCGCAATCATACTGTTCTGCTTCTAGGCCCTTAACATCATTGCTTGATAATCTCTTGAACTTCAAACCAGATGATGTTTGGCCAGAACCCAGGAGAGCCGGTTGGCAGAATTGCTTTCGATGATTCCTGGTATTGATGGGCACTTGTGCATGGCTTCGTAATCATAACAATAAATCGCGTCGTACTACTTGCGAATCAGGATTAATAGCTCGATATTGTACATCCAGAAATATGACACTGGCTTTGACCACGGCCGGTAGCGAGTCTAGTAGCTTTGGTTCTTTCTCAAGAGTGAGGAAATGCCGTCACGCTGCTTCTAGGGCTGAATGCTAGTCTTTTGATGATACTTCCATTTCTAGAATTCCTAAAATGAGACAGTGCCTGTTCCGGCAGGGACGAGAAAGTCTCCACTCGTGCTCTGTGGCATGGGGCAGTCCAATCTTGTCGTCGTACTGCCCTGTCCCAGTATCCTCGGTGTTATTGGTAAGGTAGGTAATAACTGATTAATGAGAAACAACGGGGTCGTTGTTTAAATCGTACTACCTCGTACGGAGGTGACGTAGCCTTGAAACTGATAGTTTCTGGCCAATTGCGTTGGTCAAGCCGCCCTACTAACTCCGCACTCGCACGTATGGATCTAACTGTGTCCGTGCTCTTCAAGGATCTCGAGAGGTTGAGTCATCAACTTGGATAGACTAACCCGCACTAGCCCGCCAGTCTGCCATCTAGTCCGCACAATTCTGGCGAGGAGACGCTACTCCGTTGACGCCACCAATATAGGCGAGCCAATGGACATTGATAACCAGTGCCCTGTTTTCATACGGGGACGAACACAGCAGCAGCGGGAGAAGACATGGGGGTACCTCGCATGAGGCGCAACGCAGAACGATCATCTAGCTAACGGTCGTATACTTGTTCACACATACAACCTCATATCGAAGATTAATCAGCGTACGCAATCCCCATTGCACCCTGTCACCAAAGATCCTGTCCAAGGCTCGGGCATAAATACACAATGCTTGACTGCAGATTGATTTAATTCTGTAATAGTCAAGCAATAAATCAAAGCTTACCAGAAACAAGTCTTGTCAGCTTCTCCAGAATTCGCTGTATCTTTCTGCCCATTCTCTGCCCATCCTTGAGGAAATTCGGTGGCGTCCCATTCTTCATCAAGATATTCGAAAATCCAGCCAAAGACAGCTAGCAAGATGCTTACCAAACCTGTAGTCGAAATGCTCGCTCGCAACAGGTCAGTTACTGATGGGAATTCGATACCCTTTTTCGTTTTGAGTAGCTACTAACATATCATTCTAAGCAAACTGGCACAAACATACCAGGCGCCCCCGGGGTTGATGTCAATGGTTTCGGGGATGCGAGCGACTGGGGCCGGTGTCGTCGTGTTATCTTGTGCAGACCCTCGCATATTCCCGGAAAAAATTCTGGGATTAGACGCAACGCTAAGTATGAATCTACCCCCAAGCGATGGTCCTTTGTGTCTCATTTTGACAGCGAGCACGTTTGACCCACCACCAGACACAGGCTAATTGAATTCATTTTATAGAAGCTACAAGCGTCCGCAACGCCGGTGGAAGAGTGTTTGATGCAATTAGAACACTCGCTGTCCTTCAGACTATCGGCAATCCCGGTTCTATTGTCGTCATGCATCACACTGGTATGCTACTTTCCTACCCAATAGTTGAAACAGCTTTGAGTCACGCGTTATTCGAGGTCGAGCTAACACAAATACCGTCATAGATTGTGGGATGACCCATTTCCACAACAAAGATGTAAGAAACGGAATCGTGGAACACAATCCGCAGGCGAAGCAGTTGGTGGATTCCTTGGAGTTTGGGGAGATCACTGAAGGGTTAGCAAAGCTCTGAGACCTAACTAAAGTGGAGGCTGCAGACTGACATCTATGAATAGAATCGAAAAGAGTCTTAGAGAAGATATTGCAGCACTGAAAGCATCTCCATTGATCAAGAAGGGCACCAATATCATCGGCTTGGCGTATGACATTGAGACAGGGCTCTTGAGCGAAGTCCGCGAGAATGAAAGTGGGCTCTGAGGGATAGTCACATCCTTTCAATGTCAAGGTCGCGGTGACTGATTGCCCCTGAATATGATGAAATCCTTTAGTAAACTTATCCTTATGGCGTTGGCGGTGTACAGCAGTTAACATTGTGTGTTTCTAACAGGTGGCGATCTGTTACGTGAGACAGTGGAGATCTTCCTTCCCAACCTTCTCGTCTACGTCGAAGCTGCACCCCAGTCTATTTGAGTTCGTGCCTGCCAGAGTTTTAAACCTGGAAACTTGAGTCAGTTGGTCCAGACAGCAAATAAAGCGTAGTGTGAAACGGTCTGGCGATCGAAGAGTACGTCGGATAGAAGTGGTATAGACAATACGAGACCACTTGTAATTTCGCCTGAACCCTTGATTCTGTGTAACCGAAAGGCTGAACACTCTATGTACTGTTACGTTGGTATCTGCCTATTTCACACTAAATTTATCATGTGCCTTGTTGTCTCACGATATAGTTACGGATCATAATTTCTGCATGGTGCGGACAAGCGTGCCCTGTCCTGGTCAAACGCTGTGTTTTAGAGCCCGATATCATAACGTGGAGGAGAACGATTGCCGGATTCTTTGTCATCAGTGGGGAATACGAGATTGATAATCGTAATGCTTGCCTACTTCCTTAAATTGTATGATTGTTCTACGGATCGGTGTATTCAGCTCGTGGCCATTTGCCAGTGATTTCAAAATTGGCCATCCATGCGGCAAATACTCGGAGATGATATTAATCATTCGTCGAAGGCGCAATACGGCCTTAGATATTGGTATTATGATCATTATTACTTTGGTGTTGTCATGTACTACTAACATTTCTTGGAGGTACAAGGTATATTCCAGCCATGGACTCACCTCGCTACCTCTTCGTTAACAATACCCCATTATCACAAGGCTCTGCCACTAATGAAACCAAAGACAGAAAGCTCATCAATCGTCATACACAACTGCACGGACTTGCTTCCAGGAATTTTGGCAAGCCCAACCAGGGTGGCAAGAAGCTTTCTTCGGTGGATCCAAATTTGCGTACAGGGCCTTCACGCCGGCGGAAATCTCAAGATGTGAAGCGGGAATTCCAAGCAGCAGACCTTCATAACCCTGGACTTCAAACAGAGGGTGGGTCAGGGGTTATTTCTCCCAAACTTTCTGACAAACAGCGCCCTCAAGCACAGCAAGAAGCACATACGCTTTTGGAACGAATTTTGTTCACCGTCAAGGTGATGTCCAACGAGCAGAAATCTCAGAACCTGGATCCAAGCCCATTTCAAGGTCTTTTACTTTCTCTTGACGCCCATATTTGCCAGTATCTGCGGAAATATCCATTCTCGACATTCGAAAAGACTTTGATGCCAGGAGGGACTTCCGAGTCTCATAGCGAGCGCTTATTCCTAGGAACAGTTGTCTCAGTGCTAGAAGGATCCTTAGACGACGACTTACTGGCGTATGCGCTTTTAGCAAATATGTCCACCATTCTTTCCGAACACTGTGAGAAAAACAAGAGTATCAGTCAATTCAACAGCAATTACTACGGTTACCAAGCCACGGCAGCGCTCAGGAGACGACTTTCAAGCGAAGCTCCACCCGATACGACACTAGTTCTCAGTCTTTGGCACATGATCAGCGCAGAAATGAATCAGGGAAATTTCGAAGCAGCGACTATCCATCTCAAAGGAGCAGTAGCAATTTGTGACCTCTTATGTATCAACGACCCGAATTATGTGGCTCCCTTTCAAATATGCGATTGTCTTCTCGCTACAGGCATTTTTGAGCAGCACCCCGAGGTGTCATACTTTACTGTAAGGCCAGATTCCGCTTACTGTACTGACAATTATTTCCACAGCCTCAGCCTCATCCACAGTACTCCAAGCAGATCTGTTCCGTCGAAATTCACATCTGGAAAACACACAAACCTCCTGTGCCCTGATTTGCGGAAGGTTGTGGAAGACTTGGTCAATTACAATGCCTCTGCAGCTGAGCGCAACCACTCAAAGGAAGATTGGAAGAATTCCATTAAAGATGGACACTGGTCGCACCTGAGCTGGCGGTTCCTTACATCCCGAGAATCCAAGCACGTGTCTTTCGCGCTGGCTCGCGCGCTGGGCATGTGGATCTACCTCATGCTCTACACTCTCTCCGACATCAAGATCGCACAACCGGTATCGTTCAGCCTCCAAAAGCTTCTTTCCACTACGAGTATGGAAGAATGGTCGGACCACGAGGACGTGTTGATATGGATCTTGACCGTTGGTGCGATGGTCCCAATGGGAACACGAGCGGAGCAAATGTGGTACGCGCGGAAACTGGTGACTCTACTAGATGATTCGGACTCCGTGAAAGAGCATGACTTTACAAAGAAAAGAGATATCGTTGAGTTTTCGAAAAATTATCTCTGGATTGATGACCTTCAGAGGTCAATGTTGGAGCCACTTGTGGCAATGATCAAGTCTATCCGGCTGGAGAAAAATCTTCTCAAACCTTATCGAGAAGCAAGGTTCTTCTCTTCGTATACGGGTGAAGCTTCTGGCAAGGGGAAGTGGCATAGATTATCAAATGGTTCTTAGCGTGTATGAAGTGTGAATTGAATATGACACGAGCACTCATGTTGGTGTCTCACAACCTGAGAGCTCAACGGGCGACTGTATTATTGGCCATTCCCACCAGCAGTCCATTTCAGAGATAGACAAGTTAAGTAGATAGAAGTGTATGAAAGACAGCTCTGCTTTGTTCGATATGCCATCCGAGTAGTTGAAATCGAACTGCGGCAAGTTCATCAAATTCATAATCAATCATAAATAGCGGCATGACGAAACGACTGGCATCTGCGTAGGTATCAATGACTAGGGGCTAAGCCTCTGCTTCAAGCCTCGCTAGCGCGTTCACATAATTCACTATCACATCAGTTAAGTAAGTATAGTCCTCGACCATTAAGAACGCGCGAAATCCAGGCTATCATACCTGCAACGAGCCATCGTTTGGCAAAGATTCCAATGACGTCTTTGAGGTTAAAGAACCTTCGTTTCGAGAAGACCTCTTTACTTTCTTTCCAGGCTTGAAACTCCACAATCGCGGCAAGGTAAAGGCAGTGCACGTTGATCGGTGACAGGATATCTATGTCCACTTCTTCCTTTCCAAGAAATATGTGGGTGGCGAATTGTGCGATGCGGATGGAGTTGGCTTTCATGCTGTCTGTGACACGCAGTTTGTTCAGAGGATTGTCATCAGGGCTGTTCAGTGCCGCATGATGAAGTGCGAACATGGTGCTACTAGCGCATTAGTATGGAATCAACCTTTAGCTGCTGCCCGGGAATAAAAACAAACTTACCTTGTGCAAATTGCGAGTGCCGAGCAGTATTGACCATATTTGGTGTCTTCTTCCACCAATATCGGAGAGAATGCCTTCAGGGTGCGCTCGAGTTGTGCTTCTTCGGCTTGGTAGAACCCGAGATCAGAAATGGGCTCTACAATATGGCGCATGACTTTGCCTGCTAGGAATGAAGCTTGACATTCGCGAGCAAACTGCCCAACGTTTTGGCCGATGGAAAAATCAGACGGGCTGCCGATGGATATGAAAACTGTGTCGGGGATGTCCTGTATTTGTTGTAGATCAAATTGTCAGTGGAAAAGGACCCTAGCATTTGAAATGGGAAGCCGATATTCCTCACATTCTCAAACCATCTTGCATCTTCGATGGGAAGTAAGTCCACCACTCGGGGTTCCTCAGTCGCGAATACTGCATCTGTACTGCAAAGGTTGGTGAACCTAGGTGAGAAAGTCAGTGGCTGGCGTGGAGATGCGTGCATATATGTCCACAGATGCAGATCAGTAATCACGTTTCGCACGTCAACTCAAGCGTACCTATCGAGATTATAGATCGCCCACCACGCCCTCCTCTCTTCTTCCACTATCGCCTCACCTAGCTCGTTGCGAATGGGCCGATGCCAATTTTGGCTAAGGCCTAGAGCCCGCGCCATTCGTGCGCAAGCCCCAACAGACACTGAAGCAGCCGGAAATATGTCGTGGCCGATCTCATAGAAGATCACAAACAATCGACACTGAATGTGATCGAGTGTCAAATAATATCCTGTTGACTCGAGGAGGCTAATGATGTTCTTGACGATAACATAATGTGGTGATTGCATGGTCTGAGTGCCGGGGGCAGGGCGCTGCAAAATCAGACTGAGGCACAGGCATAATGCGACAAAATCTGCAGGCGCCTCTTCAATTCCACCACTTAATCTATCCAGAAAGCGACCTTTGGCAAGAAATGTGATTTTCACATAAATGGTGTCGAAGAACAAGGCGGCAAGGTCTTGAATTGCTTGGAGATTAGTCCCAATGATTTTGAAGGCATGCAGACGAACTGCTCTGTCAATTGCTTCTTTAGACAACGAGTGTCCGGCATGAGCATCGATGCCATGATTTAGGTCTCCACCCAGTAGTCCCATAACTGAATCAACTGCGAGCGTCTGATGAGCATTGCCCTGGTTTAAAGGAATCTGTACTGCATGATGCACACCCTGGCGCAAGTTCTGTGCTGGTCGACCATCGTAGACACAGGTCCGTCCAAATCTATCACACATCACATTAATACGAGAAGTCACGGGATGAATTTTAAGACGCACCGGATACATGTTGAACAACGTGGTGTGGCCCGGTCGCATCTTCGTTTACCACGACTGCATGAGGAGCATGCGTTTGTGGCGGCGAGAGCGATGTTCTGGCCCAGTCCGTTCGCAGACATTCTTACTGCAGGGAGTTGATCTCGAATAGAATACAAGAGCCTCTCCTCCACCAACCCTAGTATGGAAAAGCTTGTAGGGAACGTTAGTTGTGGCAGACCAATCAAGCCTGGTCACATTGAAGTGATGCTTGACGTTGAAATTTGAGAGAGCGGCGGGCGTCGGAGGGTGCCTCTTCTCGTGAGAAAACCTTGGCAGCACCAATCAAGTATTCTCGAGCATCGGGGTAGCGTTGGCCGCTCAAGCACGACAGATCCCGACGGGTTATGTAACAAATCTCGTACAAGTGGATGATTAGTATTTTTGATATGGCACTAGTCCGCGTTCCCAGAAGCGATACCAATCAAGAGGATTTTTTGGTCCTGATGCTAGGATTACATCAATGAAAGAGGCTCCCTGGAGTTGCAACAAATCTTTCCTCCTCTCCCTCTTTTCATATATCACACTTTTGATTTATCATGACTTGACTCGATTTCGACATGCTTAGTAGTCGCGAGCACTTTGGCGTTTGGATCAACATCGTTGAGATTTTCCACAGCCATCTCATCGCCAAATAACGCCGCAATCTCCTCAAGTGACTTGCCGCCCTGTACGACCCAGTTAGTGACAACATCCCAACGTTCGAAAATGCATAATCAATCCAATCAATCTTACCGTCTCTGGAAGGGGAAAAAAACAAATCACGGCAGCTGACAAGTTGCTGGCGATGAATAGCGAGAAGTATCTGTGGGGCATAGTCACACCCACAAGGTTGTCGTAACTCCCCAATCGGAACCTTAAAAGCAGGTGGCTGAGACCGATGGGATCTGTAAGTCAAAGACATGTACAACTTTGTTCAAAAGAGGAGCGAGCATCAAAAATAAAGTCCTAGAACACCCAAGTCTTATCGAAATTGAAGATGTCATCTTCATCATTTTCAAGGAAGACATTGAAATCAAAAAATGGAAAATCTGGTTCAGTGGTTGCATCAGGGTTGAGCGTTTGGCCAGAAGAGCCGGGCATCGTTGAGCCAGATCCGTAGGACCGGTGATTGTCTTGCGAATCCACTGAGGACAGAGCATTTGCGCACACATTCGCTTGCCTTTCTTGACTGCTTGGGTGTGGCACGATTCTTATAGCATCAAGAAGTCGACTCGTGTCTGTTGCTTGTAGTCTCCGTAGAATTCTGTTCGCGTAAACTCTTGGAGGGGCATTTTCATCTACCCCTAATTCTCTCATACACGAAGCTGCGTCCCTCACGGACTGGAGATGCCGATCAAGGTTCAAATCGGGGCCTGCAAGAACCTCAGCAGCCATGATTAGAAATACACAACTGAAAGTTATCTTTGTGAAATTTATGGCCGGAACATAACGTGCTGTTTCAATCGCAACAGGATCAAGGTCAATGAAGAATCTAGTCCAGCTAACGGCAGCATCGACAGATCTAGAGAAGAGCTCCGTCAGCTGTGGCGATAATGCAACAAGGCGTGAAGTCGAGGGGTCAGCCTCCGTGCTCTCAGTCATAGCCTTATATAAAGTCCTTGTTGCATAGGTACTGATATGAAAGCGAGCGTATCGGAAGAGTGATTCGACGGTAGTATTGTTGAAGCGGTCGGCGTTCATTCCTGGTGCAGTAGCATTGTCTTCCAGCGACCACTTCTGACGCCAGTCGAGCAAGATCTTGTCAAACTCGGTAAGCATTTCCTTGGTAGAAGCAATATCGAGTTCAGCTTGTGGAGAACTCCACCATTCACGTAGATTTGGGTATTTGATCCCAGATTTGGCCCATAGAAGATACAGCTCGACTTGTGCAAGAATCTTGCGGATAAAGGCATCATCTTGGATGGCACTGAGAAGATTTGGAGCCGATTTGATTATGCTATCCTCTGAAATAGTTGGAGGAGTTCGTGTGATCAAAGAATACTGCTGGGAGGATGTGAAAAGCCACAACCAAAAGAGATACCGACGTAAAGCAGGGCAGAAGTTGCCCGAAGGTGTGACAAGGTCAACTCCTTTAGTGAGATCTTCGTATGATCGATGAATTGAAGCGTAGATTGCAAGGGACTCGACCAGAGGCTTCAAGAATCGGAAGCTCAACTCAGGATAATGTGGCGTACTACCTTCAGGTTCCTCTGAGTCGATAGGCGAAGCATAAAGATAAAGCACGCCTAAAGCTTGTAGGAGTGTCCACATATCATCGTCGGTTCGTCGCATTGAATAATGATTGGCTCTCACGATCTTCAGCACATGTGGCGTCAAAGAAGCCCGCATCGGGCCATAACCAGGCACAAACCAGGCGGTTGTGAAGGCGATGGAATATGCCAATTCAGGTCTCCCTTGAATGAGGCTGGGCAAGTCATCAAGATCACTTGGAGCCATGAAAAGAACATTTTGTACTATTTTGGCTCTGAAGCTACAGCCATCAGTGAGAATTGTGCACATGAACATGGGTGTGCTTGGACTCACTATTGCAGCAAAGACAGCAAATCATTGACGCGCATCTCATAAGGCGGCGGAGCGAAATTGGGTTCGCTTGAGGTTTGATTCGACAACCCAAGCTGGGATGGAACTTCTGAGGTTGAGCTAGCGAGGAGTTGAGCGTCTATGGTCCCCAGCGGTGACGTCATGTATACAGATGGTAGATTGCTGATTTTGACGTGTCCCGATGACTTTGCTGTACCACCCATATTTATTCGTGGTTGAAGATTGTTCGGAGCTCCAGTGACTAGCTGTTGTGCAAGGCTCGGTGTCTCGGTGGTGTGAGGAACCACCTCTGGCATATTCTCAGGGTTGCCCAGTTGACTCAATCCACCATAACTCGACGTTTCATTGTCATTTGGTTGACTTTCTTGCGATAGAGCTGGACTTCCACGGTGGGAGTCCGGCACAACGCAATCGCGTTTCGCCTTTGCGCATCGCATGCATGGAGGGGCTTCAGCTCCAACGCATCGCATCTACGACAATCAGGTGGCAGTCCCAGATGCCGAACTTGCTTGATGGCAGGTGTTGACTTACTTTTTGTTTGCGACAAGCCTCGCACGCAACAGCAGCTGCCCCAAGGAGGCGACGTCTCTTTTGCCGATGCATGTCCATATTCATTGCGCATCAAACGCGTGTGGGTCGTGGGATGTTGTTGAAACGTGTTCTTCAGATATCATTGGCCCTGAATTCAACGGAAGGCGTCGCTGACTCAGGATCATATCAAGTTGCGAAAAACAGCTGTATCTAGGTAGTTAAATACCTAAAGGGCTTAAAGGCATGTGATGTAGAGCCCTAAAGTGTCCTGTGAGGGGAAGATGAACGGTGTCAGCTAGTGGACAACCTAAAAGTCAGAAGAAGACCCCGCTAGAGAGCTTTGCCTAAGGGAGACCATACCTTTTCCAGCTAGCAAAGACCACTTAGACGACAAGCTACAGAAGCTATTTATCCGGCCGGACTTCCACACAGTCATGTGACCCTCACTCCTCGGAAAGCGACCTTAATTTTGGCCCTGTGGCCCGCCGTACTGACCAATGTGCTTCATGGCATGTTCTCTCGTTATCGCCCTCAACTGATGCATTCGTGGCCATTACTTGCCGCCCCTCAATCTTCGGTAGCGAAGAACAACAGTGCTTAACGCTCAAAGCTTGCGTCATTCAAAATCGTGTTCAATGATTTGAACCTCGATCTGCTTACGGCTTCTTGTCGTGCCAACTAGTCGACTGGTACGCTTGCAGACGTTTAATTTCTCGCGTTGTCTTATACGACAGCAACATAGGCATATGGAGGCAAGTCTTCGGTGCCGTGAATTTGTGCCTACAATCGAAAGCGATCCAAGCTTAATGGTCCATTTACAAGCCGGACAAGGGTTCTCTCACGATTTCTGGGGTTAAGTAGAACAGTGGACTCAAAGTTTGGAACACCTTATGATGCTCTGAGCTCAAGTGGAGAGGCCGCGAACCGCACAACACGCTTTCACTAACGGAATTAGCTATGTGGTGGAAAGGAAGCGAGTATCCTTTGCCGTCGACTGTGTGCTCGAGGGACCGACTTCGGACCACCTCACCGCGGAAATTGAGACAAGCAGTCAAGATGTTTCAGCCTTGCTTCCACTTTCAGATCACCCTCTCAAGTAGACGACTCGGGCTATACTGAGTTCTACCCTCCCGCCACTGGATGCTTGAATGCCAAATCCAGATGTCTAGCTGTAATCAGCGAGGGGTTAATAGGCTTTCGTTCTCTCATATTCGACCAAGCTGCATAGCGATCCTCTAGTTTTCAACTTTTGCATTTTTCTTTGATTCATTTCTCCAGTACTGGCTTTTTGCACATCGAAATGTATGCAATGCAGCATCCTGCTCCGAAATTAGATAGTGCCACGGGAGTGGAGAGAGGTCCTGGCCCAAACCTACCTCCATCATCAACGATCAACCAGGCTACCAAGGTGGAAGGGTTTCCTTTTCCGGACCTCGCCACATCCCCTTCGATCTACTCTCGGTCTCCATCACGGTTATCGTTCTTCTCCAATGCCGAGTCTGAGTTCCCAATGACTTCGGCAGAAGCCTTTCGAAACGACATAATGCTCAAGTACTTGCATCAGCGCCAGCTTGAAAAAAACTGGAATCACAAAAGCTACGAGAACCACGGGGTGGTCTTGAGAAGGGGCAAAGATGACTTCATCTGCAGACCCGAACAACTTCTCTCTCTGACGGGCGGGTTCTACGACCAAGTAAGAACACTCAATGTCAAGGTGGCGATAACCGTAAAGACAAGTGTCATTGACACGTTTCTAAGTACGTCAACACTCCCGTACTTACCACTGGCCGACGGACGCCGCATTCAAGTTCTACCATATATATTCAGCTTAGCCCGGTGCAAGAAGCATCAGATGGCAGCATTTATTCGACAATCAGGTTTACTTGTTGTCTGGCACAATGACCCGGAAATGATCATCAGTAGTGCTGAGTCAATTGAACAACAGCTGGTCCAGCTTCTATGGAAGAATCAGATTGCTATCTCAGAGGCAGAATATTCGTGTTCAGAGTCTTCCATTGTTATTGGAGAAGGTCAAGGTCCTATTGCTGACGGGTCCAGCCCAGAGCATTTACCGGCCAAGAGGAAGATCATGCTTTATCAGCCACTCTTAACAGGTCTCACAGCGGCATTATCTATTTTCTGCATCGGAGTAGGTTGGCGACAGGTTGCGATTGAAATCAAAGTCGATTCTTCCACGAGACGATTAGCCTTGTTGGCAGTGGTCCCGGCTCAGATCTGGCTGGGTTGGTTCTTTTTCCATACTCTCGTGAATGGGATTGCTCAGATGATTGGTCCAGTGAATCAAGTTGGTGCAAATTCAAAATCCTACAGTGGGGTGAAAACTGCGAGGTTAGCCACAGAAAACCTTCCTCATGTGACCATTCAATGTCCAGTCTACAAGGAGGGGCTGTGGGGTGTCATTGACCCAACAATGGTATCACTTCGTACCGCAATATCAACCTATGAAATGCAGGGAGGTTCAGCAAATATATTTGGTAAGACTTCTCACTTAATTCACAACCCATGCTGACGATTTCCCAGTTAATGATGACGGCATACAACTCCTGTCGCCCGAGAAAGCTGAAGAACGGAGGAAATATTATGATGAGCATTCTATTGCTTGGGTAGGCCGTCCGAAGCATGACCCTGATGGCGAACAGCCATTTATCCGGCCTGGGAAATTCAAGAAAGGTACGTGCCAATCAATCTGCAGCAGTGTGATCTTCATGATTCACCAAAGTAGCGTCGAACATGAACTATGCGATGGGAGTTTCAGCAAGAGTTGAAACCAAGTTAGCAGCTATCACGCGTGGCGAGAACTGGTCAGACTCAGACGAGGAGGAAGCTTACCGAGATGCACTTGTAGAAGTGATAGCGGATGACAGTGGTCGAACTTGGGCGGAAGGCGACATACGAATCGGAGACTACATTTTGATCATCGATTCTGACACTCGAGTTCCTTCGGATTGTCTCCTCGACGCAGTCAGTGAGATGGAAGAAAGTCCACAAGTGGCCATCATTCAATGTGAGCACAACCCGCGCGCCGACTTATTAAATAATTACCCGCGAGAAGATCTGACCGCGATGTACAGTTTCGTCTGGTGTTATGAACGTCACAACCTCCTTCTTTGAAAAAGGGATCACCTTCTTCACGAATCTGGTTTACACGGCCATACAATTTGCTGTTGCAAACGGAGATGTCGCACCCTTTGTTGGACATAATGCTATCCTACGGTAAGTCTCGATGCAGATGACCACTTGAGATTTCCCCAAACTAAACAAGATACTATAGGTGGAGTGCCGTGCAAGATGTCTCGTGCGAGCAAGACGGCAGAGAGAAATACTGGTCCGAGGACACCGTATCGGAGGACTTCGACATGGCCCTCCGGCTCCAAAGCAAAGGCTACTCGCTGCGCTTCTCGACAGTCCACGGCGACCAATTCCAAGAAGGCGTGTCTCTGACCGTCTACGACGAGCTCGCACGCTGGGAGAAATACGCGTACGGTTGCTCGGAGCTCATCTTCCAACCCTTCCGATACTGGCCCACGCGCGGACCCATCACCCCTTTATTCCGACACTTCATCGCGTCCAACATGTCGCTGATGTCGAAAATCACCGTCCTCTCCTACATCGGCACGTACTACGCGATCGGGTCGGCCTGGCTCCTGACCGTGCTCAACTACTTCCTCGTCGGCTGGTACAACGGCTACCTCGACCACTACTACACGGACAGTTTCCGCATCTATTTCAGCATCGTCGTCGTGTTCCAGGCCCTCGGCACCATCTCGTTGAGCGTCCTGCGCTACCGCACCACCGACTGCAGCCTGGTCGGCTCGTTCCTCGAGAACCTCAAATGGCTACCGCTCCTCACGATCTTCCTCGGCGGCATCTCCATCCACGTCAGCCAGGCCATTGCGTCGCACATGTTCAGCGTGGATATGTCGTGGGGCGCGACGGCGAAGGAGGAGACGAAGACGACCTTCTTCAATGAAATCCCGACGATTTTCCGCAAGTTCAAATTCACCTTTGCGTTTTGCGTACTAATGGTTATCTGTATGGTTGTGGTGGCCGGGGTCGGGCCGCTGGGTGGTTTGGTGCCTTATTCTTATCAGATCACGAATTTCACGGCCATCTGGCCGTTGAGTACCGTGGTCGTCTTTCATTTTCTCATGCCGCTGGTGCTTAATCCCGGGTTGATGCAATTTACCTTTTAGCTACATATTTTCCATGTATGTTACTCTGATTTCGGAGGATTTATCATAAGTTGAGATTGTGTTTGTGTGCATTCTCGCTCTTTATTGTCTAGAACAATTAATTCCTTGCGTCGGATAATTTGACCTGTATGAGCGATCTGGAAATGGGTAACTCTGATCACAATTTGGCCGACGGTCGACGAATTCAGTTCATGTGAGAAGAATATGACAAATTTAGTACTTGGGTATCGCCAAATGCGCACAATATTAAGCAGGAATATCACCCGAGCATTCCACCATAGGGACCATAAGAAAAGCTCTATGATCGACTCCTCAATGTCCCTCAACTTGCCAATCCGCCAATCCGTCCCGCCGCCGTGACTTATGCAAAGTCTTTTGTAACCCTATCACACCAATCCCACAACTTAGCAGCCTCGCCATTCGGACCCTTTGCGATTTCCGCCTCGAGGTCTGCTCTCGTCCCGTATTTCCGGCCCCAGGGAACCAAGTAAACGCCCTGCTCGGAAGTCAGGGCCGGGTTGTCGCGGCTCAGTCCAGAGTAGATCTCCGTGTATGCGCCGTATATGGCAGGGTAGAGCACTGTTTTGTTCATGATCCATTGAACGAAGCCTGGGAGGTGGCGTTGTAGGTCGGACTGTAGATTGCCTGGGTTGTAGGACTGTGTAGGATGGAGTGTTAGCGGAAATGTATTTTGGGACGATATTGGAAAGGGAAAAATTGTGACGAGGTGAGACGGATTCATCTACTTACGTTATGCATCACACCCTGGGCATTGTATCTCCGACCGAACTCGTTCGCGAGATAGTAGTTGGCAGCTTTGCTGACGCCGTAGATGTTCTCGTTTCTCAGAGTGTCATCGAGAGTCTCGCTGCCATCCTTGGCGATTTTCCACTTATGGCCGTTGGGGGGAGATTGCAACACGACAGCTAGACTTCCAGCCCAGCTGACTCTCACCGTTCCCTTAGGTTCACTGTCGGCGGTGCGCTGGAGCACGGGAAGCAGGAGCTTGGTGAAGAGGAAAGGACCGAGGATATTCGTCTGGTATGTCAGATTCAAACCCTGGGCGCCGACTTGTTCCTTGGGTGGGATCATGACACCGGCGTTATTGTTCAGCCAGTGAAGCTTGTCCTCCTTCGATAAGAATTCATTCACACTTGACTTGATGGTGCCGAGGTCACTGAGATTGAGGTGCAGATAGTGCAAACTTCCTGTGGATTTGGGGTGTAGCGCTTTAATTGCATCAATGGCTGCTTGGGCCTTGGACTCGGAGCGTGCTGCCACATAAACTTTGGCGTTGTGTGAGTAGAGAATCGATGATACTTCATAGCCTACTCCTGTGTTGGCACCTGTAACGATGAAGACTTTTCCAGTTTGGTCCGGAAGGTTCTTCTCAGTTAGTGGTGGAGCAGGAAGGCCCGTCGACTCCTTCCAAAAGGTTCTGATCCAGTTAAACATGTTGAGATCTATGAGTGAAACTTAGGTGGAGTACTAGGGATGTGTTGAGTCGGCTCAAGTAATACCTGCTTTTGTCGTTGGTGAGAAGAGAAAAGGAGAATGGATATGATATGATATGCTAGGTCAGGTAATAGAGAAAGGTCAGATGATGGTAGGCTTTCACGAGATTCTTTTGGGTCAGCAGCAGCGTCCTCGTATGTCATATATATATGGTGCACCATAGCAGATTTTGCAGGGTGATCCGGAGACATACCGGGAAAAAATGGGTACCTGGGAAGGGAGATGCATGTATCGTGGTGGTGGCGCGAGAGGGAGGCTTCCACCGTGTCCTCCATCTTGGAATCCTTTCGTGCAACTTACCAGGCAGCAGCATTTCTCAAGAGAATAGCCTCAGTGTTTTCCCTTGCAAGAAGGTGGAGGTATGCATATTCCTCTTGCGCCATTATGGCCATGAAAGTATCGTGCACAAGGTGGTCGCGGATTACTGAATCTTAGTGACCTCATGCAGGCCGGAAATTAGGGGCGCAAAGTCCAGGGTAAGCCGTACACTAAGCTTATTTCAACTTTGCGGCTCCCTATTCCAGCTTGGTTTCCCCAGTAAATTGAGCTTGATTCTCACCTTTGGCATTCGTATCTTACCCGCTCGACAGCGCTAACCGATTTCGCTTGAAAATAAAGCCGGCCTGCAGAAAGGACGAACATGGGCTTTATTGAAGAGCCAATCCCGTCAAAGTTGTCAGCCGAATTGCTTGCACAATATGGGGTTGATGGATGACCTGATCACTTTTGGCTCGAAAACGTGATACGAAGTTAAGGACGAAGGGTGAGTTTGAGCTTGCACAGTGGATACTGAAACAGGCTGAGAGGAATACATATGCAAGGCTCGGGATTAACGGTGGATGAGACCCACGGCAGTGTCTTCACAGAACCTGCACACCTGACAGAAGACAGAGTACGCGTAAATACTTAGTAAATGTCGCACAGCACAAGCTAAGCGTCGAATTCATGCCTTCAAAGTTGCTATCTAAGCTTGGCAGTTGTGGACCAATTCGGCCGAGATCGTCCAGTCACCGAAAATGCTCGGCGATCAGAGTGGAATGAAACATACAGTTCTTCTAGATTCGCTCGGAATACTGCTTAATTGTCTCAACATTGACAATAGGTCCGAGAGTTCTCCAAACTGGAGGGTTGCAATCATCATTGGCTCTTCCACTCTACTGAGCTGAGTATGGATGAATATGGCCGAGTTCATCCACGAGCCGTCTGTTTCGGTTATCATTAGACATTGACCTTTCCATTTTTGCATGTCCAAGCATCGTTCACAGGACAGTCAATCCAAGACTAGAGTTTCACCGATGTTCACCAACCCAATGTCCTCTCCCCATTTCAACCCGGCAGTATGGGCTGCTTCTTTCCAGTTTTGTGGGGGGCTTCGAACATCTTCATAATATTGTGAAAGACCACCACGAACTGTACCATAATGCATACCGATGGATTTCTTGCTTCTGACATCTTTATGAATATGGATGGAGTCCCAAGGGTTTGCATGGACTGCAGACATGAAAGCTCTGGGTTCACATAGGCCAATCGGCAGTAATGCAAGGTCAAAAGGACCAAGAAAATCTCCAATCTGTTTGAATGCCGGACATGCTGGATGCGACTCTTCTTCCTCGTGGGTCAGGTTTGGTTCTGTAATTGAACGATATGCAGTGTCGCCAGAAAAGTACAACTTTTTGTGGTCGCCTTGTAGTTCTTCGATGGCGAATGAGCACCACAGGTCGTAATTGCGATCGAATGGACTTCTACCAGAGAAATGCTGTGACGGAGTAGAGGTGATCTTTACAGCTCCAACATTCTCGACGTTCACCTCGAATTGATCCCACCAGTCCACTTCGGTGATGCAGGACCGATCAATTCCGTGTCCGACCAGCCAACGTGAACTATGAAGACCAACCAAGATATGAACTTTGTGTTTGCGATTGGCATAAATTGCCTTGAGTGTTCCAGCATCTGCATGGTCGTAGTGGTTGTGAGAGATCAGAATGAGGTCGATTTCGATGTTATCCAGTAATTCATGTATTGAGCATGGAGGTGGATTATATCGTTTGGGCCCGAAAAAAGTGACCGGGGATGTTCGTTCAGAAAATAGAGGATCACATAATATATTCACACCACGAGACGCCCCAGGTGGGGTTGAGGTTTGTAATAGGAAACTGGCATGTCCGATCCACGTCACTTTGAAGCCAGGCTCGGGATAAGCAAAATCAATCTTTTGTACCTGCACAAGCTCCGATCGATCTGGAACCGGTTTGAAGGGTGGCTTGTCCTTCGAAAATCGAGTCTTGAACACGTTCATCAACCCCTGGCCATGTTCTGGGAATGACGGCCATGGATTCTTGAAGCCAGTTGGTGGGTTTCCAACATGATGTGACTTGGGCTCGTCAGGGAGTAAAGATGAAAGTGGATTGATTTGCACCATGGTGTTAGAAAACTGCAGGGGATGGTCCACAAAGCCTATTCAACTTCATGTGGTTAGGTTCAGCATCACTGTTATATCTTGAAGGTTTGAATGGAAGTCCATCTCGGTTTCTGCCTGGAATGTTGGCCTAACGAGAAAAGGAGCGGTCATCAATATGCACGCACCGTTGGTACGGCCGGTAAGTTCTGGACACAAGGATTCTACGGCAGCGTATTATGACAGCCAAATGCAAGTCTTTCAGCAAACTTGCCAAGACTTTAGGAGATATCCTGACTCAGCATCAACTTCGCTTTCGGCATCAAAGTCTTCTGGACCTCCAGTGCTTTTCACTACTATCCTTCGAATCAATGAGTAGCAGAGTATCCTTCGTTCGTGAGCTAAGGCCATGATCGAACCTCAGGCTTGAGGAACATCTGTACGTTGACAAGGAACGACCGGCAGTGACGAACCTGTATCGAGGATGCCAACTAGCCAGCTACTCTTTTGAGTACTTCCCCAGTACTCGGAATATAATTGACGGTCCTGAGATCGGGCTTTGGAACACCGATCAAATTCTGGGATCTGTGCGCTACATATACATCTTCTGACGCCGTTCTAAGATCCAGCTACGCAGATCGAAATTTTCAGTGCTTCCACACACTGTACCTGGGTAGGTCATTATTGAATATAACCCTAGAATCACCCGTGACTTTCGCTGATAGCATCAAAACCGTCAACATTACACCTGACAAGATGATTCCCCCTCTCATCTCACTAGAAGAGCACTTCTTCTCGGCAGCCATGCTTGCCTCCCCCACCGCGGCCAAATACAGTGAACAATTCAAACATATTACTGGTCTCCGGGATAAGCTGGCGGATGTTGGGCCTCTACGCCTTTCAGACATGGATGAGAACAACATCTCATTTCAAATCGTGTCGCATGCCCCAGGGTCATTATCTGCTGGCGAATGCCGGTCCGCCAATGACCAACTATCGTATCTGATCCAACAAAACCCCGATCGCTTCGCCGGCTTCGCGGTCCTACCCGTCGATGATCCAGCCGCGTGCGCAACGGAACTCAAACGGTGTATCACCGACCTCGGCTTTGTCGGCGCCCTGATCGACAATCACAGCTCTACGGGTGCCTACTACGATGGAGCAGAATATCTGCCTCTATTCCAGACTGCGTCTGACCTCTCTGTGCCCATATACCTACACCCAACATGGCCCACCACAGCTATGCTCTCAACCCTCTACACCGGCAATTTCCCCACATCGGCCACCCAATCCATCTCCGCGTCTGCTTTCGGCTGGCACTCTGACGTGGCAACACACATCCTACGGCTCTTCGCCAGTGGCCTCTTCGACAAATTGCCCAACCTGAAACTGATCGTTGGGCACATGGGTGAAATGCTACCGTTCATGCTCGCGCGCATCAACCAGCTCTCCGTGCGGTGGGCGCCATCGCCCCGGACGTTCCAACAGGTCTACGACGAGAATCTGTGGATCACGACGAGCGGGAACTGGAGCGTCGATCCCATGGCGTGTATTCTGCGCAACACCAAGATCGAGAGGATTTTGTTCTCGGTGGATTATCCGTTTGCAAGGAATCAGGATGGCGCCAAGTTTATGCGCGAATTTGAGGAGAGTGGGTTGGTGGACTCGAAGGGCCTGGAGATGATTGCGTTCAGGAATGCGGAGGCGCTGTTGGGCGTCAAGCATACGAAGGACAAGTTTTGATTGTACACTATTTCTGATGCGTCAACAATAAATATATTCAACAAGTTGTGGGCCAGTCAACATGACAGCTGTATCGCATTTCTATACCTATATCCCATATCCGCCACAGACATTATCACGGCTCAGCGACAGCGGGCACATCAGCCGGCGCTTGCTGTTCTTCCGGAAGGGCATCTTGATAGCTCTCCACAAGCGTAGTGAATTCCGTCGCACGGTCAACAACCGTCTTTGACGGACTCCGAACCTTCTCCCGCCTCGCACAGCAACCAAAGCACGGGGGCGCCAACATGGCCACGACCTGCACAACAAAAAGCCACACGGCCGTGCCATCGGTGTCAGACATGATATGGTTCCTCGCGATGATCAGCTCCGTCCACAGGATGATAGGCCATATGGAAAGCAGCACACCGACGCCACCGGCAAAAACCATCTGATAGCGATACCACCACACGAGCGCCTTATCCTTCGTGGCAGCCGCGGTGCGAAACGCAATCGTGACGGCAAAGACGACCGAGCCCAGCAACGACAAGGTATCGACGAGCTGGATGAGCAGGAACCAGCGATGCCAATGTGGACTGAGGGTCCTCCAGCCCACGAACCAGAACTCATACACGCCATAACCCTGCACCTGTGCCGTCGACCAACTGACCCAGGCGACGGCGTTGTTCAGCACCATGACGCCGGCGGTGCCGAAGCCCACGATGACCGCCGACACCATGTTGCCCGAACTCACGCCGCCGAGGTACGTCAGCGTGTAGCAGAAGTTGAACTGCGACATCAGCAGCGAGAGGGCGTGGAGTTGGTTGCTCCGCGCCGCGTGGTACCATTGGATTTGTGTGTACCAGTTGTATGCCAGGAACCCGATGTTGCTCGGGCAGTTGGCGCCTAGTCCAGCCGCGAACTGTGCTGGCGAGAGCATCATGCTGATGTATAGGAGGAGTCGGTTCAGCGGGCTGAAGCCGGGGACGACGCGGACAAGATCGGACATGGTTGGGTTGTATTGTTTTTCGCAAGGCTATGGATATGGTCTTGGTCGTGGGATCAAGCCGTTCGCAGCGTCGTCGTTCCCGCAGCACGGATAAATAGTGGGATGATTCGGTAGGTAGGCAGATAGATACCCAGGACATCTCTAAATAACCAGGCAGGTCCTATGAGGGTGTGCACAGGATGATATACCTACGAGTACAATTCGTGTTATACTAGTGAAAGGGACCAAGGCAAAAGCTTGACCCAGACCAGTGCGCCTTGTGTATGTCTCGTTTCAACCATGTTCGTATTCCAGACGCCCAGGGGAGTTTGGTGGGTGCTTGACTGACGAATGGTGGAGGCTGAGTTTGGGTCGGGCTGGGTTGGGTTGAAAGTAAAAGCACAGCCGCAAGTCTACCGACGAGGGAAGCACGTATACGAGATTCAATCTACATACGAGTGGTATGAGGTGCTGGCACACCACATGGGGATCCTCACCCTCAGGCTCTCGATAGAATAGCACGATGCTTGGTTATATCAGCTAGTATCTTTCTACAGTACAGAGCCTGAGTCAGAATGCACATGCAGAGACCCGGAGAAACAGAAATTCCAGAACGATGCGGATTAAATATATTCCTGCTCATATTCGAATCTGATGGTATTCACAAACACGCTTTCACTTTCGATTGTAGATAAGTACATACCAGAAGCGTTCAACAGTAGCCACACATTCCAGCTGATAGTCATTCATACCACCGGATACATCATATTTCACATATCTCCACACTCCAACGATACTCCGAAATGGAACAATCTGGACCCTCTCTCAAATAATGCAACCCAGACCAACGCCTTCGCTTCAATTCAACAAGAGCAAATCTTAAGTCAAATGTTGATCTTTAACACAACAGGAAAAAGATCAATATCATCGCTTGTTCACACTCCTCCTCGCACGGTCCCCACCAGCAAATTCGGCGGGATCGACCGTTCTGAAGCCACTCCGCCTGGGCGGATCTCGTTTCGGCGGGCGTTCAGGTGAATGCTCCTCGATGACCTCGACGATATCGTCTTCCTCCTCGTCGACAATCACGCTCTCAGGCTCAAAATGGTGCTCCTCAACGACTCTTTCCTCTCGCTCTCGCACCACCCGCTCGCGCCGTGGACTGCTCACTTCAGTCATGGCGCGTGAGCGGCTCCGTGAGCGAGTGTGTGAGCGTCGGTGGTGGTGTTCCTCCACGACGACTTCTTCCCGCTGGTTCCATCCGGACAGTCGGATTGCAGAGAGGATGATGTACAGAATCACGATGAAGCCTGCGATGGAGCCCAGTGTGATGCCAACGACGGCGCCGGGGGCGGGCCCGGAGTTCAGACCAGCGTAGGTGGTGGGAATAGCGAGGACGACGCCTCCTTGGCGTTTGTGAAGGGAAGAGGGTGTGTCGAGGAAGATGGGTGAGTTGTTGGGTGTGGGTTCTCTTGGTGCGAGTGCTTCTCGTATGGCGCGGCGTGTGAGATGACCGGCGCCTTTTATGACAGTTGCGAAGACTGATGCAAGGGGTGGTGGGCTGTCGTCGTCGCTGATCGCTCGAGAGGAGAAGGACTGGAGAGAGCGGGAGAATAGGTTGAGGATGTGGTTGCTGACGAGCCCATTGGAGGCGACAGTGGGCGCCATTCTAGGAGTGAGAGTCGCTGATGATAGTGTTTCTCTTTCCTTGGTCGTCTATGCTTTTGTCCGTGGGTATAAGTGAGGAGGAGAGAAGAGAAGAGGTCCGTGTGGATAAAGGCCTCAGCTCAACTGCGGGCCGGGATTTGGCGGAGAAGAAAAGCTGGAAGAAGTGAAAGTTGATAACGGCGATACTTGATGAGAACGAACGACAGACCGCAAGGCGACAACCACCAAGTGATTGAGGAAAGGTATAGACTGAACCCAAGGCTCAAGAAGGAAGAATGAGTATGAGAGGAGGAGGGGTGGTCGAGATGGAATGCAGCTGATGAGCATTCGAATCCCAGCCACGTCAGATTTCCCGAGCTCCACCGAACCAGGGTAGAACCAGAAGCTGCTGGCCGACCCGAAAGCGACGCCTAAAACTGGGTTGGGTGCCGCTTAAAGTGGACTTCCCAGGCCCTAAATGACGGGTAATTTGTCCCTAACGGCGATGAAATCACGGTGGTTGGAGTATCACCATCTGGGCCCCTGTGGGGTTCACTTGCCGGGAAATTCAGGCTAGAGCCTTGTTAGCGGTACCTAGGTAGGCGAGGTTCTGCCCACAAATTGCTCATGTTCTTTTTAGTACTCGTGCGCCCAATTCACTGGCACAGTACAGAAAAGATACTTGTGATTTCAAGGACGCTCATTTCAAGGTGCAATTTGCAAGTTGGAACTCGGTAGTATAATCTAGACAACCCCAGACACCATGCATAACGACAAGTGACAATCAAACATCCAAATTAATAATCTTCATCTTTTTAAAAATCATCTGGACTTCCCAAATCCCACTTTCGCGTCGTCAACTTCCTCTGCTTCTTGACCGTCGTCGTCACCTCTTCTTCTCGCGTTACGCTGGAACTCCTCAAGGACAGTTTTCGTGGTGAAACATCACACACATTCAGACTCTCTTGACTGGCCTTCGCTTTGATCGTGGCCTCACTGTCTCGAGCTCGAAGGGACGCCAGGAACGGGTTCGTCGCGATATTAACATTCGATCCCTCCTGCAACACTAATCCTTTCACCGGTGATTTATTGGTTGTTCGTGACTTTTTCGTCGGACTTCGAGTTTGCATTTCTTGCTCCAATGCTCGCAATCTCGCCCGAAGTGTCTCATTCTCTCTCTCCAGACCCTCAACCACGGCATTTGTCGGTTGGTCTTCATGGATCGTCAGTTGAGTTGTCTTGTGGAGAATGTCCAGTTTCTCATCCAAGAATTCTTCATTTCGGAGCTTTTCTTGCTCCCATGCAAGTCGCCATCGTTCCTTTTCTTCATCCATTTGTTCTTCCATCTCGGTCCAACATTCGTCTCGAACTTCTTGTTCCATGACTTCAAGCTTCTCTTCAGCAGCTTGCAACTTTAGTTCGGCTTCGGTTCGTTTGATCTCTTCTTCGGCTAGTCGAATTACAAGGGCATCACATTCTTCAGCCAGCCGTGCCACTTCATTCGTCGCTTGCTCCAGTTCTTGCTGGTTGAAGTAGCTGTCTTGTGGCGTTTGGCGTCCATTGTGTAAGCCGGTTGCTGGTCTGCTTTGAGTGCCAGTACCCAAGATTGCACTTGTAACACTCGGAATCCGAGGCACTGTAACTTCACGCGCCAATGCCGAATATCGTAGAATTTGGCTGGTCGCGTTAAAATCACCTTGAGGATCCGCTGTCACAATCATCACCGCTTTCTGCGCCTGTCTGGCCGTGCCGCTGTGATTTGATGACGGAAATGAGTTGGAAAACAACAACTCGGTCAACTTACACTGCCGGAAAGGCACAATGGGTTTGCTGCCTTCTTGTTGACAATCACTCTGCACTTGTAGACACTGACCGAGATACATTAGACTCTCGTTGATCTTACCAGCTTCAGCAAGTGTGGAGCCTGTTGTTTTGGCATTTCTCGCCCGCTCGGACCCTGCCAAATCAACAATTGACATCGTTCCACCAGTCCATGTGGGCATTCCATAACCATAACCACGTGTTCCCACCTTCTTCTTGACCTCAATGCAGAAAAATCCGTGACTTCGAGAACTGACACTGTTGCTGCCAGTCCCTGCCACTCGTCGTTCCATGAGGCCTGTTTCAAGTACCATCATGGCTTCGTCATAGCTACCACAAACGATTTTTCGTAGTCCGGCCACCACTTTCCGATCGTGCGACATCTCGGTATTCTTGAACAGTAGTGGTCGCCTAAGCAGTCCTTTCTGAAGCGCTGCTCCTTGTCTTGTCGACATTGCCGGGGCATTGGCCGACGATGGATTCGACAACAAATCAAATATTCGGTCGTTATACACTTCGTACATTGAGACGAGGACCACATATTCTGTTCTTGGGTCGATGTCCACGGTCAATGATGATACATCGGGCTGTTGCGGTAAAGTACTTGGCCGTGGAAGTTGAGGTCTCCGAGAATGATAAAGAGCCGATTCCTTCACAGACGGGGTTTTAGCAGGGGATCTCCTCAAACTTCTCAAACGCGATAACAGGGGAACTTTAGGTGGGGGGTGCCATATTTCTTTCTGAGCATTGAGTTCAACCTCGGGAGCCATAGCCAATGTCCTTAACGTAGGTGGGGTACCTTTGAAATGTTCATCCACAAGATGAAGATCAGAGGGTCTTAGAGAAACTACACTGGCTGAGGGAGATGACGGGAAACAGCCGGGAAGCT
The DNA here is from genome assembly GCF_035927105.1 of Exophiala bonariae. Taxonomy (NCBI): domain Eukaryota; kingdom Fungi; phylum Ascomycota; class Eurotiomycetes; order Chaetothyriales; family Herpotrichiellaceae; genus Exophiala; species Exophiala bonariae. The sequence goes on from NW_027042496.1 coordinate 80,799, forward strand.
CGACGGAAGAATTGCCTACCATCATGGGGGTTTGGGCTCTGGACATGGGAGTCTGGGCTCGTGATAATCTGGCTCTGTCACCATCTCCATATATCGCTTCCAAAAATGTAATTGCCGACGATATTTGGGCTTCAGCCGGATCGGATGCTTGCAGGGATGCAAGTAGTCCACTATCAGTTGGAAGATCTGGATGGTCGGGTCTTCGAATATTTTGTCCAATCGACCTGAATAAGATATCCAGGGTCATTTGAGTGATACCTCGTTGTGATTTGGATCCCAAGATAGTGTGACTCTAAAGATGTTGTCAGCCCCGAGGGATATGATAAGCTTAGGTCACCAATACCTTCCCACTTCCTGTGACGCCAAGTGTTGCCACCAACCCATCTCTTCCAGTCTGTAGAACAGTCTTGATGGTATCTGCAGTCCCTGTCTCATTGAATATGTCCAGCTGGGTGGCATTCTCTTGGAAAATCTTGGTAAACCCGAATCGTTCAATCGCTCGTTTTCTAGAGTCATTGGGTGGCTGGAGAGTAATGTGGGTTGAATGTGACTGAGTGGTAGTCTCAGATTCCAAGGCATGAGAGGATGAAGGCTCAACGATCAACCATGATTCGACCTTGTCCTTGGGTGTTGATGATTGAATCGGCGGTCTCAGACGCAGGTAGACCTGGAACAGAGATGTTTGAGGTGCCATTTTGGTAGGGTTATCCATCGCAGAAGTCGGTCGGTGGAATAAATCACAATATGCACAAGTCAGTTGTGGATTGAGGTCAAGTAAATGGTCTTCTGAATGACTGTAGTCAACGGCAACTTGCGTCTACTGCCTGCGGTGACCATGGCCTCGCCTCAGGCTGGTAGAGAATATCTTGGCAGATCAACAATTTCCGTTGCTACGGCAGCCACGACCATGACGCGCACCTCGCCTAACCTACTCGACATGGGATCAACCACGTGACGCAATCATCTCTGACTAAAGCTGCCATCATTCATCTCTTCTCTTTCTCTGTGCAAACATATTCTTTAGAACAAACTTATTGTTTTGTCGGGTATCAAGTAAGGTGATGCAAAGAAACAGGGTCAAATGTAGCCAGCCATGCTTCCACCTGAATGCGATACAGAATGGCCAGCTCAAGGGCGTATTCTGTTCCCAACACGCCCGCTAAAATTTACACACAAATGCACCCTGACTCTACCAAAAGTCATCATCCAGCTCATCAGTTGCACCAGGATTCATTGTCCGCACCGGGTCTTCCATATCGACCCATCCCATAAAAGGTTTACTAACGCCATACCCAGCATATCTTTGAATCGAGATTGGAAGTTCTTTGATCTTCTCAACATCATTGGCCAGATATTGGTTCTCTTCTTGTCTTAAGTAACCTCGCGTTGAGAAAGCCGCTTTATGTTGGTCAGCGTACGGTACATTGAGCGGAGGCCCAGCCAGGCACTTACCATATACCAATCGTTCCTCATCAGGTGTAGTGTTTGCTCCAGCACCGTGAAAGCAACCACCAAGCATCATAAATGCATCACCAGGATCGAGTTCTGCGCATTCGATCGATGCATCATCACTTGATGGAGGTGGTTGAGAATAATCCCACAGGTGGCTCCCAGGTATTATCCGCGTTGCTCCATTTTCTTTTCTCGTCTTGGTTCCTGCTACGAAGAGGCATACCATTGTGTCTCTTCCATTATGGTGTTCTCTTGCAGCAGGATGATATGTGTGATAGATATCATCATCCCGATGCAGCGATTGAGCCTTTGTTCCAGGTCGAACAGAGAAGGTCACTGTGGTACTTAGTTGAGGTAATGATGTTGAGGTGCGAGCTTTGTCTCCATGCTAGTAAATTGTTGTCAATATTGGGAGTCGAATGTGAGGGCCACATATGCAACTTACCCAATAATTCCGCATGGTGGTCGTCAAGAAATTTTCACCAACCTTCTGCCATATCGAATTCCCAGCAATATTGAGTGCATATGTCTTCGACTTGCTCAATAACCCGGTCACCATTCTCGTGGAAGAGGGGACAAATTCTTCACGTTGCGCTACCAGAGTCAGTGGATGGAGTTTTGAGAATTTTTGGGAGTTGATTTACCATCGGCCTTCTCAACTCTGTTCAGGTATGGCCGGATTTCAGCTTCAAGAGATTCCAGGATCCCCTTGTCAACCAAGTTCTTGATTATGCAACCTCCAGATATTCTGAGACTTTGGCATATGTCGGACACCAAATCATCCTTGTTGCAATACTGTAATGAGTCTATCTTCCTGATGGTCGGGGATGATTTTTGACTTGAGATCGGATCTTCGATTTGTTCTGAGGGAGATGAGCATGGCGTGAGATATCCATACCGCATGGTCGAATTCGATAGACTGCAATCAGATGCCGACATTTTGGCTTTGATTCGTTTCGCTATGGTGGTTCTGTAATTTGGGAATGAGAGAAGGAAAACTGCGGATGTTTCTCTAGGCAATGGATATGGTATTTTTGTTAAAGTTCAGAATAATTGGAGAGGATAGAAAAATCGGACTATACTTATGAACAGTAGTCACAAGTTCCCGTAACAAAGAACCTTCTAACTCACAACTCGCAGCACATAGAGTTATAGAAGTGTCATTGATTTCAGTGACTGAATCGTGTCAAACATCTTACAGTCCGACTTGGATTCCTTATTTACACTTCGAGCTGTCATCAGGTGGCTTGACATGTCACAAGGAGATACCAGGACGAATACAGAACGACTGGCGTCTGCCTTTGAGCCACGTACATGCATAGAAACATTGGCACAGGCTTTGATCTGTTTCCGTCATTCATAAAATCAACGAATGGAGTCGACCTGCCCAACAACGAGATGAGGCTTGGTAAACACATCTGAAACTCATTGGCTCTCAGACGGAGTCCCCGGAACCTCAGCATTCGCTACACTGACGCAAATAGTCTGGGTGGACTGTTTATTGGCTTCTCCTGATTTAGACGGCTCACCCGCATACGGATGTATCTCAGCCAGAGAGCAGTCCACCAGGGCGCTTCAATCATTGGCTTGTACGATAATGCGGAATACGAGCTTGACTGTGGCTCGGGCTCCCAAGAACCTGGGACTGACCGCCTACGAACCACGTGGTAAGCTAATCTGCTTACTACCGAACTTTCAGTTTTCTACAATGAAGATGTGTAGGAAAGCATTTTGAGAGTGAGAATTGCAGATCACTTCCAATACCAGTCTCTCGAACAATCGATTCGGTAGGAACAAGATCGACAATGTTCTAAAGATACAGAAGGCCCAGCAATTCGACCCCAGTTATTTTCACCAGATTCGCTTCGTGGCATTCCATTTCTGGACAACTGTGGCTACCTGGTGCAAAACGCTATCTCAGCCTCGCGCCGCTAACAGCCCGGAACAAGCATAGCGGCTCGCCTATTCCAGAACCCAGATACAAATCTCAACCAGTGATCTACCGCCTGTTTCATCCCCACGCCCAAAAGCAGAAATCAGCAGGATGACAGGAAAGGCTTCGCGTCTTCTCGGCTGGCTGAAATTGAACATTTTCGGCTGGCCTTTCCTCCTCTCGTCCCCACGCTTTCGCTTGGGCCATGCATCCAGAACCATCGTGGCGCGTTCTATGCTTTTTCTGAAGCTGGCTTCGGTCAGCCCGTCCAGGTGTCGCCAATAAACATTTCGAAGTCATGCACTTTTACGGGCTCGTTACACTTTTCCACGCGACAACGCATGGGCTGTTACCAATAACAACATGGCATAGTTTCGAATTTCCATCTTTCAAGCACTGACCCACATGCGCCGCAGGGAAATGTTTGCTGCCCAGTTGGTCCATTTCCAATCCAATTGACGTCGAGAAGCCAACACTTCTGTCTGCTACAAAGTATGGAATGAGGAAAGTGGTGTACTTTGATGCGTCTTTCTGATCATATGAACAACAATGTTCAACCGTCATGGTGATCTCAGACTTTTCCCCGTCCTACATTCAAGATTCTACTTCCTGTATCACAGTCTCCTATACTGATCGTGTTTCAATCTTGTGGGCGTGGAAAACGACGTGTTGCTGTTGTTCCTACTCGTGTCGACTTCGTCACCACTTTCACCAAACGCTGTTCACCGCGAAAAATTGTGGACCACAAATTCTTGCTATACTGGACTTTATGAACGCTGGAGATCGTTCTTGTGCCATCTTACATATTTGACCGGAAGCAGGTCCTCCAGGGAAGTGTTTCAACGAGTATAAATCGCAAGCATGTCGATTTTTCAGTGCTCTCACAGTTTGTTCTCGTCACAAAAATTCATCATTTTCACAATATGTACGGCAATGTTCACAGACGGCTATATTTGCAGTGTTGTGGCTCCAGTCATCCCATATATCATTGAGGACCTAGCACTGGTGCCTGCTGACCAGGTCCAAATGGCCACTTCAATCATCGTCGCCTGCTTCGGTGTATCTGACATAGTGGGTGGTCCGCTTTGTGCATGGTACATTGACACGACCTCCAACCGCAGAGTGCCGTTCTTGGCGGGACTTGCTTTCATGGCCACCGGGACTCTTCTCTTCGGTCTTGGAAATGCATTCTGGATTCTCGCTGTGGGTCGCATCGTGCAGGGATTCGCATCCAGTATCCTCTACACCGCTGGTCTAGCGGTCTTGGTGGACACAGTACCCAAAGATGAGGTCGGCCAATGGATGGGCACTGCAATGTCTTGCAATAACATTGCAATCATCTTGTCCCCCGTTCTCGGTGGATGCATGTATGAACTATTGGGTCGGTCGTGCGTGTTCATTAGTATGCTCGGGCTGATCCTGATCGACGCCACTTTACGAGTCCTCATGGTCGACAGGCCCAATAAGTCGAGTCAGACCAAATCAAGAAAACATGACCTTGATGAGTATCAAATGCAAGAGAGAGGAAGCGTGGAGATCGACACCTCAAACGAAGCAACCCACAGGCTCCTCTCCGAAGAATACACCACTACCCACACAGCCCTGGTCATCCAAAAGAAAACCGAAATAACAATCACTACCACCGACCTGCCATCCCCAACACCTTCAATAACCATCAGTACACGCCGACTCCGCCGACCGGCACCACCAAGCCGCATGACAGGGATAATCCGCCTGGTCCGCTCCCCACGGCTCCTCACAGCCCTGTACGGCACGTTCCTCAACGAAGCCCTCGTCGCGTCCCTCTGCGCCATCCTCCCGCTCTACGCCTCCCGCACGTTCCACTGGAACTCACTCATCTCGGGCCTCTTGTTCCTCACCATCGCCATCCCCGGCTTTTGCGGCCCACTCGCTGGGTACCTCGCCGATAAAATCGGTGCTCGGCCGGTCGCCATCGCCGGTTTTCTCCTTACGGCGCCGACTCTCGCGGCGTTACGGTTCGTTGAGGATGTTGGTGGTAAGGACCAGCTGGGCCAGAAGGTGCTGCTGTGTGTGTTGTTGGTGCTCAGTGGGTTCACGATTATCTTTTTCCTGAGTCCGCTGGGTGCAGATCTGAGTCAGGTTGCGGATGATGTGCAGGAGCAGTTGCAGCGAGAGTACGAGAGTCAATGTTCGTTCATGTCGAGGAGATCAATTTCACCTTCTCCACGAAGGTCCGAGTTCAGTGACAGGGAAGGATATAAAGAGCGTGATAATGCGGAAGAATCATATTCCGCACCAACGCTGTATGCGTCGACGTTTAGCATGATGAACTGCGCACTTGCTGGCGCAACGGTGTTCGGGCCACTCGTCACGGGAGGTCTGAATCAGGCTTATGGTTGGAAGACCGCTACGGCGTTCATGGGCGTCATGTGCCTCAGTGGTGCCGTGCCGTGCTGGTTCTTCACTGGGCAGCAGCGGCAGCGGAAATCGGGGCGGGAGATGTCGGAGACTGATTATAGTATGGTGAATGTCGCTGATAATGAAATGGGTCGGGAAGTTGAGAACTTCTCCCGATGCTCATTGGACAGCAATGGCTCGCGATGAGATCGCAGCTTGCTTTGCTTTGTATGATGATGTTTACGCTGATTATGACCCATCTCGGGAGTCTGATTAAAGCATTTCAATAGCGGTTTGTTACATGTAGCCTAAACATAAATAGTCCTACCGTCACAAGTTAATGAATGACCAGTGACACATATTGAAGTACACCGTGTTATCCTATAAGTGGTCCAATACCGCTGTTCCAAGGCAAAGTATCTTGAATGACACATTGAGCGTTCAAGTTCTCAACAGTGTAAGAAACATGATAGCGTGAAAACTGCATAATATGATATCGTCATCTGCAGTTCAGCTAGATAACTACGTGTGATCACCATCTGAACTAGCCTGCTGGTCCGATCCCTCACTATTTTCCTCGTCGTCTTCCTGCTGTTTCGATTTAGCCTTCTTGCCTGATTCATGGCGCCTCTTCTTGCCCTTAGCCCCAGATTTATCCTTCTTGGTGTCCGCGGTGGATTGCTTCTTCTTTGCTGGTGACTCTTTCTTCGCTACGGGCCGCTTCTTTCCCTTTCCTTTCGATTTCGGTTCGGCTTCACTTTCACTTGGTTCTTCGCTCTCCTCGCTTGAAGCAGCTGACTCAGATGATGTCGGCTCTTCGCTGACGACTGCAGTGTGCGACTTCTTGGCCATTCTCTTCGGGTTGACCCTGTGCTTTTCTCGTTCAGCCATCACGTCTTCGTCGTGTCCATAGAGCGTAGACAAGTACTCGTCGAAAGCTTTCGTGGCCTTCGCAATGGTTCTAAACTGGGTGAGGTCGAGGCGAGGAGCGATATGTTGGCCGCCCTTCTTGTCCGCTTTTTCTTTCGCCTGGTACTCGGCGAGCGCAATCGCAGTTTGGAATGCATTGCGAATCTGTCTACCATTCCAACGCAGCTCTGCATCAAAGCGCCTTCCGGCAAAGTCAAGGAGCTCCTCTTTGTCGTACTTCATGATCGGTAGGTGGTGCTCTTTCCGGTATTTGTTGTACTCTTCCACCCGTCTTATATTTGATTCCCAGACCTGTATGGTCTGGGGCCGGTTAAGTTGAGGATAAAATAGTGTTAGATGGATCCTTGAGCGGAATGCATCATCGATGGTCCCTACTCGATTGGTCGTCAGGAATAAAATGCCGGAGTAATACTCCAAAACACGTAGGAAAACTGTTCAAATCTCCATTAGTTGATTGTCTGGGTTCATAGGGTTTAGTGCTACATGCCTGAAACCAAGCCATTGTGCTTCACATCGTGCTTGAGACGCTTGGCCAAAAAGACATCTGCCTCGTCCAGTAGCAGCACACATCCCCATTTATGTGCGAGTGTAAAGATGTTATCAAGAAATCGCTCTACATCGGCAGGGGTGTACCCAATGTCACCTGAGTAGACTTAAGTACAAGATTTGTTTATACTTCGTAATTGTATCATACGTACCACACGTTATTGGCAGTAGTGGCCTTCTCGTATAAGCAGCCACACACTCTTGGTCCGACAGTCAGCTGTTGGAGCTCAGGTAGAATGGTCGCGTAGCTTACCAGCTGTGCTTGTTTTTCCAACTCCAGGTACGCCATGGAGCAGTATGATGCAACCTTTGCCTGTTTCAATTGTCTTAGACCTGTCCTCAATGATTTCGAAACAAAGAGCACTAATTTTGTGCCTTCAATGAATTTCTGAAGACTCACCTTTACCACGCACAAGATCAGCTTCGAACCTTTCCCCTTGTCCTCGATGGGCACCCTTGTCTTTGTCCGCAAATTTTTCGACCATTGCTCGCACCAGCCTTTTATGATCGCCAGGCAAGACAAGGTCGTCCAACCTCCATCTAATGCATTATAGTGGATTTCTTGCAGAAGATCCAATCTAAGGGCCACTAATAGGATTTTAGTCTCTAGATTTTGCTGGGTCAGATATGACTTACCCCATCTTCTGTTTCGCAATGAATATCCCACGACAACGCCAGGGAGGAGATGATGTAAGTCGTTCTGACTGAGAACATCCAGATAACTGTCCGGATTGGCTCGGATTGATTTTGTGTTATTATCCAGTTCCTCGAGCACTTTCGAGAGATGATCCAGATACTCGTTGAGCAACACGCCTTGCTGCGTCAGATACTCACATTTTCCTCCTGGGCAGCATCCGAGACTACAAGAATGGCCAGAGACCTCATAGCCTGGAGTGCGACCCATCTCATCGGCTAAATCAGCACGTGAAAGTCTGTTCCTGGATGGAAGCCTTTCATGGTCTTGCTCGGTAGAGGAAGTCTTCATATCGATGATAACAGGACTCGAGATCTGTAAACTTCAGTCAGACTCCGGGACGGATGGAATGCTCAAGCGGACCTACCTCCTCGCTGTTGTCACCCGCCGTAGACCCCTCGTAGCGTAGATGGCTGAGTCTTGTAAGGTTCACATACCTCTTTCCTCGGTCATGCAGATCCAGATACGGGTCTTTCATTTGCGGTCGATAGTGGATAGGATAGACTTCCAAATCAGTAATCTCCATGGTTCCATCATAGGGCTTCAGGACGATATGGTCCAGGACGGGTTGCCACTCTGTTCCTGTGTACTCGATATAATAACATTGTAGAGACAGATCACTAAAACAATCTCGTGGGCGCGTTGAAACAGTCCCCTTGCCGAATCTGGTGGCCAGCCGCATATGTGGCACACTCTGCGAACGCCCTCCACCAACTGTGCTCACAACACGAAAAGCCTGGGGAGCCCAAAGTCTTTCGGTGAACACACTGGGAAGATCATCGCTCAAGCCACGGAGCTTATGGCCTCCCTTCCGGCTTCGACAATACACATCAGTGCCAGAATCGAACAGCATCCAAAGATGTTCAAAGGATATGTGGGTCTGGGTCGCCCCTTTGAGACTTTCGATCATCGCAAGTTGTTCCGCAAAGTATGAGCTAATAAACTGATGGAGCTGACTGAAGTGAGCGAGGGCCTTGTTGAGATCTTCCGGCGGCGTGTCATCATCTTCGCCCTTCAGACTGGGAGTCACGTCCATAGAACCTGCAGCAGGGGGTTCGTTGTTGGGCAAAAGCACAGAATCAACACTTTGGGACTTGCTGAGAGTCTCAGCATCCTCCAAGTCACCGCCGGCTTGAGAAGAATTGCTGATCTGCTGTCAGTTCTTACTTTCTGGACAAGCAACGACCAAGATATATATAACATACCTGACTTCCCTTTCAAGTTCCGCAAGGCGTTCCGTGATGTTGTGACTTTGGCGGATTAGCAGACGAAAAGGCTGGCTGAAAAGTATATGTCCATCCTTGGTCAAGCTAGTCTTAGTCGTCTTACTGAGGAATTCTGCGACTGGTTTGGACTCAATCCGCACTTCCACAATGACGACCTTGCCTGGCAGTGGGCCGAAAGGAGCTGGGGAGTTAGGATCACGAGACTCTTCCACCCAGTCATCAGCCCGTTTGTACAGAACTCCGATAAGGTGTTTCGAGGGACTCTTCCACTCTTTGAATTCTGACGGGACAGAGTCACAAAAGAATTTTACTATCGTCTCGATCTCTTGCGTTTCCTTAGCTTTCTCATGAGTAAAGGGATCATATGTCGATTCCGGCTCAGACTCCGGGGTAGAAGGCCTTGGAGAGGCTGGATCCGAGGGTTTGGCACCCTCAAGCTTCTCAAATCTTTGCGTAATTTCGTCCAAGATGCCGGTGAGATTCTTGAGTAGCATCTGTGGATCTCCTTGGGACGAACCACCGAGTTTGGTAGCCCATGAATCGAGCAGTTGGGTAACACTATCTTTCCGGTTCTGAGGTGCCTCAGCCCTATTATGATTGTCGGCAGCGTCATGGCTAAGGCCCGATGATGTGTCCAATGGGATAATAGTAGCACCATTCAGCATAGTCTCCGTCCCTGAGTTCGAACCATTTGTATGACTTAAACTAAAGCGCCTTGACGAAAGGGACTCAGCTGGTGTCGGATGAGCTTCGGACTCAATCCCATTAGCACTGTTAGCGTTCGAGGAAAAGGTGGGAACAACTGAGGCAGACATGATTCCTGCCTGGGGTTCAGGTTGTGCGATCGCACCGCTAACTCAATTTGGTCAGCCCCTCACCGGGAATGGCCTTGACAGGTCGTTCACTGCCTCCGCAGAGCCTCAACACTGGGATACTCGAACTTGCTTTTGTGACAGAGTTGAAGATGTCTGACTCCCACCGAAGGGTTTAAGGAATTTCCTTGTGGTTATGTGCTAAGATTGTAGTTGAACAATCGTTGGCCTCAGTCACTAAGTATCCACAGTGAGGAGCTCGTTGAAGCTAGATCGCCTCACCGAAACTCATCACAGCTTCCTTGGAAACGAAACAGGTAGACAGCTCCTTGCCACTCAGGTTCCGTCAAGTAAGAAGTGATATCATGAGAAGATGCTGTGTGGGAGTAGTTATCTTAAATGTCTCCCGGGTAAGGCTGAACATTGCGAAAGGACACTGTTCTTTCCCCACTTCTTATCAGGCTGGTCGCTGGCATCATCAATTTTGGACGACCCTTTCACTCCAAGCGAGATGCGACCATTGCTAGCTCCGCAACCTTCCCCTCACAACACGGCCCAGCTTGCGTTTGCATCTCGACCTGCCGCAGCACTTTGCTGTCGCCGAGAGAAGTTGCGAGCATGATTTGCTCCTCCATTGGGCTTTGAATAGGCCAGAACGTCCGGTTCATATGCAGTCTCATATCTGGACCCCATGGCACTTGCCCATTTCGTGTTCATCAGGCCACCCACCACCCTCTTCGATGAACAGGGTGGTGGCTCGAACCTATGAGACGAACATGACGGCCTTTTCTTTAGGTTAGTTGGTAGGATGTGTCACCCACCCTCCTCATCGAATTGCACATGTTTTTCAGTTCTCAGCCTGATGCTTCTCACTGAATCATCGTTTTTTCCATCACCAGTCTTCCTATAACAGGGATTGTCATTGAGGACAAATCCATCTCAGTTGGCAAGATCGCCCTACCATATCGTTAGGCACTCAAAATGCCACCAGGTAGTGTACAAAGTAGTAGACCAACAAGGGATAAGTTGCTTTCGAATCCAGCGGTCGAGTTTATGGAGAATCGTGCAAGTCCTGAACTGACCATGGTCCCTGACAAGTCAGGGCAGAGCGCCAGCATCCAATATGACCCACTAAGAGACAAATGGGTACCCGAGGAAGACCTCGTTAGGTGAGAGACAAGAAGGTCAACCATGTAAAGTCCGTGTTGACGGATTGCAGTAGGGAGAAGTTCTACCAGGCCTCCGAAGATCAGAGACACAAACTAGAGGTGGCTCTGCACAAATTCAGTCAAAGTATCAAGACGTATCAGGCGGCGAATCAAAAGAAAGCTCCTATTATTCCCATCAAGCCGCTAGGTGAATATCAGTTCGACGACGTATTGAAGGTTATTCAAAAGATCGAGGAGCGGCATAAGTTCAAAGAGTATCCCAAAGGATTACAAACCCTGGGCAACGTTTTCGAACGAACGATGAAGGATCGAGGAACACTCAAGGCATTGCTCGATTTTGTTCCCCGAGATTCGTATTGTGCACCAATATGCGGGAGCTTTTCATTCATTTTGGCGGTGGGTTGTTCGTGTTCAATCAGCATGGATTCAACTCATTTAAATTGCCACAGGCTTTGGATAGAGCCGGGGATTTCCGAGAAAAAGCTGTCGAGGTATTATCAAATATTCCCACGCAACTCGAAGGTATGAAGTCCTTGGTGAGTCGTTCATGGAAATCCGAAAGACTGCAGATATGCGCGGATGCCGTGTTCGTTTGTCTGTTTCGGCTGCTGGAATCTCTTGTCACGCAATTGAGCGAAAAAATCTCAAGTATCAACGCAGTCCTCTATTCGCTATAACTCAGATTTCTAATCGTGTCACTAGAAAAATTCACTCGCTCTTTATTTCAGAGCTATGCTTCGATTCAGACAACTGCAATGAAAGAATTCACGGCCTCCATTGATAGGTTCCAACAACAGGTATCTCATGACAGCCACCTGAGAATTGGAGATGGCTACTCGAGGATAGGAGAGATGGGTCAAAGTTTGCAGCAAATGCGCGAAGAGAATAATAAGAGCACTGAATTCGCCCAACGCATGGATGCTAGAAATCAAGAAGCATTTGACCGAATAACAACGGAACTTCGCGAACAGCGCGAAGACAAAGCCACGATCTGCAATTATCTTTATGGCCTCCTTACTAGTGCTCCGTGGTTCAAGGAGCGGTTGTTGCAATGTAAGCAATATTCTTTTCCACAGCATTGGCTCCTAAGTACTAAGAAGATTAGTCGATGCTGGCATAATTCCACCTCCTCGGGAAACACGTGCCCTGGCGCCTGGCGGACAATCCACATTAACATCTCAGCGAAATAAAACGACAAGGGCCTTCATCAGATCTTGGATCAAAGAGGTGAAGCTCCATCCTTCGACAGCGGCGAAAGATCGCAAATCTCTCCTCAACAGCTTCGATGATCTGGGTATCGATGACAAGGACATTCTCTGGTGGATACTGGGCACTACAGAGCTGAAAGATTGGCTCAACACCGAAGGCTCGCAGAATCTCTTCATTCAAGCTGAGACACCACCCGACAAATTAGTAAACCCTCTCTGCTTTGCCGCTGCTTTCCTGGTCGACCAAATACAATCCATGGTGGACTCCAATGTTCATATTTTAACCTATTTGACTGCTGTCCGGAGAGATAAATCATCAAGCATAACGTCAGCGACGCTGCCACTGCGGATCATCAACCATCTCAACACCCAGCTTCTCTCATCCATCTGCGAGAGGCGAATCCCGATGGATCTCTCGACGGTGATTCAGAAAAAGAAAGTTCGCGGTCAAACACAGCACCAAATGTCTGCCGCGTTGGAGCTTATAAGAGCCGTTCTTATCGAAATGCCAGCAAATTCAATGGTTTTCATCGTACTCGACTCTGGATCCGCTCATGATGGGCTAGACGATGATGGCGATGAAGTTCCATTCTTTAAAGCTCTCCTCAAGCTAGGGGACGAAACAGATGTTGTGGTCAAAGTTCTCTTGACAGACACGTTGGCAGGGCTGGCGTCGGCGTTGAAGAAGTCTTCTTTCGAGGTGTTATATGTGCCAGACCATGTGGATGGCGATCAGCAGGACTTGGCATTCCAAACCTTGACAGAGGATGTCAAGGACCCCTCGATGGCTACGTTCTTGAGCTCTCCTCGTGCTGATCGAGGTAATGATGAGAACGATTCCGACTCCGACACCGAGATTTCCGAATTGATCGAGTACGCGCTTTCCTCTACATCAGAGGCAGAGTAAGAGGAGGCGAAAAGGCTGCCAATTTGTAACGTTTTTGCCTTTGGAACTTCGTCTTCACTATGAGAGCGAATGCGGGTCGCGTGGTCTATGGCTCATTTGTGTGACTTACTTCTAAGAACGGCAGCATAATTGAGATGGGCCCAGCTTCGTCGAGCAAGTAGCTGGTGATGATGGGTTGTCCACACGTTTCGCATTTTGGACGACTGAGAATGCCAAAAGTCTCATTTGACAGCCTGTTGGTGCGTTGGAACACTTTGCTCTGCTCTTTTTCAAATCTTATATGCCTCAATGTAGCGTGCCTTCATTTTGGGCCAGTATGTATCTACCACCTAGGAATTTTGGCTGTCACAAGCTCAAGAACTCGAGCCTCTACAGCTCAAACTCATGAACGCGGGCGAGCGGTTCTATAGTTCTCTTGGCGCTTGGGCAATTCATCCACATCGTCGCTTCTCTATCAAATGCTATAATCCTCTCAGTTTTGGCAACAATATGCGAAACTCTTTCTGCCGGAGTCTACTTGCGATCGTCGAACTGCCTAGCTATCATTAGGCGATCAGTGATGTGGAAATCATATGATTCTAGTACCTGTCCTGGTCTCGGTATAAGGCGCCAAAAAGTCAGTAGGGATAAACGCCTGATACCGCGTCCTCAATGGCACTTGTAGCAATCCAAAACTCTCGACAATACATGCACTTCTTTGTCCTGCCCTTTTTGTCTTTGTACGTTTTCCGACATGGAGAAGCCGGATCGCAGGCAGGGCGGTTCTCATACAATCTACTCCGCTCAAAATCAACCAGCATGATCTTTTCTGTGTCTTGATCCAGGAGTATGTTATATAGCTCAGCATCGCCATGCACGACCTGGGAATCGTGTATCTGTTGTAGATGCGAGAGGACCTGCGGTGTGTATTTGGCAGACAACGAGGGCCCTGCCCCGTCGCCCTGTCGAAAGGCATCTAGAAATGGTGTACCGCCATATGAGAGGAGGAGAATATGCACCACGGGTCTATCTCCACCGAAGACTAATGGGCGATTCAAGGTGAAATGGCCACAATATACAGGCTGCGCTGTTCCTTGCAGATGTTCAAGTCGTGTGTATGCTGCTTCTTCCCGCTGCACATATTCGAGGTCCTGATCTTGGAACCCTTTGGCAACAAGGCAATGTCCGGACTTTGGCAGCAATATCTTCAAGACAACACCACGGGCTCCGGCCAAACTTAGAAGGCTGATGCTAGATGCAGAAGGTTCGGCAAACTCCAGTTGGTGTGCCACCAGTGCCGGAAGTTCTTCGGCTGGCAGGGGATGAGCACCATGTTTCGCTTTGTTGGGGCATGTTATATCTGCTCTGCGTTCGAGGACTCCCTTCAATTCCAAAAGACAGGAGTGACTGCAATACGGATGCGAGACGACATCGACAGCAGTACTTCTTGCTCTTGTTGTCATCGCGTGTTTTCCCGTGGCGTGTGCCATGGATTTTGTCGCTAATCTGCAAGCACCCTGTCAGACCCTGGAATGATCAGAAATGCCTTAGTATGCTAGCCGGCTGCTGGTCTTGTAACACACCAACGAGCTTTTTTGTTGTAACTAGTCAATTTCGTGGAAGTCAGAAGAAAAATATCCAGTGGAGAATGATATTCCGTCAACTTCGCCCCCAACATCCTACCGATGAACAAGCGAGATTAGGCCATTCCCCTCTGGAGTAAGTTTTACTCGGATGGATCACTTTTGTGGGGAGTATATACTGAAAGGAATATCCAAGCATCAGATGAGTCATATGAGTACGTAGACATGCTATTCATCATTTTTTCGTAGCTGACAGGATAACCCTGCACTCGGATGGATTTCATGAATAGCTTCAATCTCTTCGTTATGATTCAACAATAAATGTATCACGTGAAGCAACGAGTCCTGATAGATAGTGACTTCCATAATTCTAAGCACATTCGAACAATCTATCTCCAGAGCCTGATGGGCATTCATCAGGCGTTGTTAATGCCCGCACAGGTTGGTATCTTAACCCCGTCGCCTCGATGGGCCCATGCCATGTTTCATTTGTAAAGCCAGCGCTCGCTTCTCTTCCGGCAGTTTGCGAGATCAGGAATCAGAAGTGTTGTCCATCTCCGATTCTGGCCAGTCGTTACCATGGTCAGAGGCTAGCGCCTTGAGATTACTATTTCAAGCGTGTGTGCAGGTTCTAGAACACGAGAATTGTGGGTCCTAAAGCTTCTAGAGACAGCATTGAGTGGGCTCCCATCGAGGACTGGGAGACACAACGCCTTTGAATAGTATCGTTTCTGCCCTGACTTGGCGCGATGGCAACCTTCTGTTAGAGAAGTAAGTAAGACCCAGCGTCAAACTCACAAACCCGCACAATTCCTTGGTTTGATGTGAGTAGGCGACAATGAGTTCTTTGTGGAGGACGAAGGTGCTAGCAGTAATCAGTATGTACTTCAGTACGCTCGATAGCAAAGATAGCTAATGCCTTGTTCACTGAGCCGCAATCGATGATCTGGATATTCATAGTCTGATCACCATGGATGAACGCACATTTCATCACGGATAATCTAGCTCTTCCACATGTCAGGTTGTATCAGAAGGGAGCCATGTGCCTTGCATTCTCAAATATTCGAATTCACTGATCAAACGTGTTCTTGTTTGGAGTGAGTAAATTCATCAATGGGAGACATAAACAAGAAGAACAAGAAATTTATGTTGACTTGATTGAAGCTCCAGATCAACTGCGTTAGTGGGTTGTCCAGCTAAGCCGTTATTTAGCTGAATACGGCTGATTATTAAATGCCATTGCAAGCTTGATGTTTGAACCACGACGCGCTCGCCTCTCATCCAAACAGTCACTGATAATCATCAGCTTTCGTGGTCCTTGCTTCCACGAAACCTATCCAAAAGGTTTGCGTGTTGCCGTCTCGACCCCATATCTCTGCCACTGGCAGCTCATAACAATCATGTGCTTCGTGGCCGCCACTATTCCACATTGCACAACTTCGGTACCGATTCGAGCGAGTGGTTCCAAGCTCATGTCTCAACTATCTCCATCCTTCTTCACGAGCTTCATCTCCATGTACACCTCAGCCGGGTTGAGAGTCCAAGAAACATGCTCTTCGTCGGTATCAGCATCGTCCCTACCTCGTTTCGCTCGGCGGATTGGCGCAGCTCGACGAACGGGTGTTTTGCGCCGTGCTGTAGAGTGTCACATGTCAGTCAGCATATTTCCTACAAAACATGGCTCGAAAGCAAGATGGACGGCTACTGGGTTGTGCAACTCACGCTTTGGAGCTTTGGGTTGAGAAGGAAATAGTTGAGACCCAAGCTTTTCACTTAGCCTCATGATAGCATCAAAATCTCCCTTGCTGTGTTCGTTATCCCAATCGAAGACGAATAACTGAGTCTGCAGCTCAGTGAGAGTGGTAATGATATTGCCTTTGATATGATCAGGCGAGAGTTGCAGTTCGGTGTTTCCTAGTACCGGCAAAGTTTTGGTCTTTCGCAGAATAGCATCGAGTGCTTCGATGTCCTCACCCAGTAGCTGCCAGTAGTTCTTGAAGACTACTGGTTCATCTTGGACGGAAGCAGTGGTTTGCGACGATTCTGAGGGCTGCGGCGCTTCGAGCTTCACGTTGCTCAGTGTGTTTTTTATATCATTGTAGAGCTGCTGAACGTAGACAAACGCGTCGCGCTCCATCGCGACTTCAATTGCTTTTGAAACGTTGGATACGCTTCAGGGAGTGACCAAGTGGATAAGCAAAATTGCGAAAGATGGGCCTCAAATACCATCAGCAGACTTCAACCAAGAGAGAAGATCGATTGGTGTGAGAACAGGTTCATAAAACGTCAAATTATTGTCACTTCTTCACTCGTAGAAAAGGGATATGATTGACATGAGAACACGGCTAGTGAAGGAAGAAGATGTATGTCCAGAAGAGGTCCGCCTAAATCAAACCCTTGAGAGAAACAGCGGAAAATCACTCAGAAGCAGAAGACTCAGTGAAAGAAGAGATAATGAATAGCGAGAGGATGAATGTCCACGGAGAATTTCGTCAATGACCGGAGGGTCATCTGGAAAGGAAGATTTAATGAGCAGATGCTGACATAGTTAAAGGTAGGAGTTTCACCTGGAGAGAACAGACTACGCAAGGAGGAGGAGGTATCGTGCTTTGGCAAATTGTCTGTCTGATTGTCATGCAGTGTCGACTGGGAATTTCATTGAGCAGATAAGGCCTGAAGACGAAGATAATTTGAAGCACGTCCTCATCCATGAGCTGATGAAGCTGACGGTTTAGCTCTCTGCTTCTGCTATTGAACCCCAGTCTCCAGCTTGATATTTGTCTGCTTCATCCTTCTCAGGTTCAAGATCTCAAAACCGAGGCATAATACCACCATTAGCCAAACCTCTCAACTGTGGGACCAAAAAGTAACTGGGGAGGACCTGGCCACTTGGCATAAAAACGCGCCTTCCTGACTAGACCACGACCGTTGCTAATGCCTTCTAGACTGTTGTGTTTGTGTCGCAGGCTTCGGCATTTTGTCGCTTTCGCTTGACTGCACAACTTCCACGACTGTTCTGGGAGGCTGATTGCGTAGTGGACTTCTTTGCTGCTGAAGAGCATCAATTATTGACTGTTAGTATAGCTTTTGTAAAGGTCTGAGTTGAGATATGTAGATTTCAAAACGCGCGACTTACGCGTGGGAGCAGGGCTTGTGGAGTGGTCAAGTTCTCGAAGTTTAGTCACTTGACTGACGACATAAGAAGATAATCTAGTCTTCAGGTTTTGCAAATGAGGGGAAATATCAAGCGAGTATTGCTTGTAGGTGCTGGGTTTCATGTCGTCCTTGAAGTCTTTGTTGTAACCATGGATATAAAACAGAGAAGACTTAAGCTCTTGGTCAATCTCGATTTCTTCTAGCATCTCGAATTTTGTATGAACTTTGATCTGGTTGAGCAGCCGCACAAACTTCTCGATGTTCTCATTGAGTGACTTGCGATAGTCTCGAGGTCTCAGTATACGGTACATGAAGCCGCTCACTTTTGGTGTCAACTCATCTATCTCTAGTTCAAGATTTTTGATGTCGTTGTCGATGTCATTGGCAATTTGCTTCATGAAAGTGAGGTGATACAGCTTCATGATGGCTACAGATCATCTGAGGACATAGGAATCAAAACGGCAGAAGATTTTGGAGAGAGAAGACTCTAAGCGCGAAATATTGAGGACTGCTATAGAGTATCGAGACCCTTCATGAACATGTGAGTCAACATGAACAGGCAGAGGTAAGCAGAGGGTCCATCATGACAGAGGAGTTCAAGAGAGAAACTCAACACATTGTAAAGCAAGTGATGATCGGCAACGAGTTTTTGTATGTGGAATTTGAGAGTTAAACTTCACCGGATTCACTTGATACAAGTGAATGCGAAGTGGGCGCAGAACTGATAAGCAGCTGAGTATTGCTGCATCTGCCCATACGTCCCCAGGTCGACTACACCAAGGCTTAAGACTACCACGAGTTCGCCTTGTTGTGCCTCGATAACCAAGCGACCGCAATAATGGCCTTGGGACCTTCATTTCTCTACCTCGCCCTGCAATTCCTCCTCAGCATCACTTTATTCTTCAACATCATCTGCCACTTCAACACCGCTGTCCTTTTCCTTGATACTTGTCTCTCTAGCTTCACTTGCCTCCGCGTCCTCAGTATCTCCCATGCTCTAATCAGCCAGTCTCTCGCGTGTTGCTGTCGATGATATAAGCTATTAGTTATGTTGCAAGGGA
Organism: Exophiala bonariae; assembly: GCF_035927105.1. Classification (NCBI taxonomy): domain Eukaryota; kingdom Fungi; phylum Ascomycota; class Eurotiomycetes; order Chaetothyriales; family Herpotrichiellaceae; genus Exophiala; species Exophiala bonariae. The sequence goes on from NW_027042496.1 coordinate 99,834, forward strand.
ATGTGTGGATGGAAGCCCTGTTGGATGCTTTGGAGAGCTGAACTTACTCTCTGGAGAGACTCCGCTGGAGGCATCACCACTGGGAGATGGAAAGCTCGCATCTGACATTTCTTGATTGACAAGGAGAGGGGAGAGTTTCGACATGGCTATGCGGATGTTGGAGTCAGATGTGGCCCACTTCGCGATGTTTCCGTCGCGATTGGCATTGATCTCCAAAAGCAGATCGATGAGCTGATTCATGATTGCAGTGATCAAAGCTTGCGAGGAATCTTTGAAAGCAGTCTGGTGTGCCGGTAGATGAACTCTAAGGGCGTCTACCAAGCTGTTGAGCGACTCGATACCAGCTTCAAATACTGATGTGTAGTCTTGTCGGCAGAGGAGAGCCTGTAATTCATCGTCCACGCGGTTGTGCGCGGGATCATTTTTGGGTTTGACGAGAGCCTGCAATTTGTTGTGCAAATGGATGTGCGCGAGGTCGTTTTTAAAATTCAAGATGAGATGTTGAAGGTCAAATATATCTCCGAGGCTCAGCATAAAATCATCTGCGGGACCCATAGTGAGCGTTGAAGCTTAACACGATGGAGAAAATTCAGTTGGACAATAAGGCAGCGAGGAATGAGATCGAGGTTGGCCCTTGAAGAAGAGAAAATGGGATCTGGAGAATACACAAGAATAGTTCAAGTAAAAGGGTGATGGCTGGAAGAAGGGAGTAGTGTTCACACATGGAAGGGAAAGTGAAGAATAGAGGGTAAAGTGACAAGATGATGATATCCTCTCTCGAAAATGTATTCTTAGATCACCGAACCGCAGATCTCACTTAACGCAGTACCTACGACGGTGAGAGAACAAGGCAGCTCAGAAGAGTTTACAGTCTTGGAAATTATACTGGTGCTGCTTGGTCATGAGATGAGCGCGACAAGTGAGGTTTCCGGGAACCAAAAACAGCCCCAATATCAATGACAGCACTTCCTCTAGAGCAGCAGTGAGCTAACACGATCAGTCACCATGCCCGCCGGTACGGGATCCCGACATCGCGATTGCAGCGCACCATCATCTAACAATTCACCATCCCTTCCCTTCCATGTGGGAATAGAAGTGTTGCCCACCACCAAGCGGAGTGCATAATCATTCAGCACCTACCCCTGACCGAAGTGCGGAGAGCTAGCCTTGCGCTCGGTTGATAGTCGGTCCGTGAACGGGGTTCTCTTGGCGGCGTCGTGCGCGAGCATTTTCCGCAGGGAATAGTCAGTTGCCCTGTGCGATCGTCTCATCATTTCTCCGGCGATATCTGGACGTGAGTTACATGGTTTGAGCAGTCAATCTAGGTGACGAAAGGTGGGTGTACGAATGTGCCGCATCAGAGGGCAGGGTAAGCCTCACAAACAAGAAGACGAAACTGCTCGAGAAATGCATATAGATGGAAATGCAAGGTGAACGAACGTTCAAACAAATGTGTTATCCAACAGTTGGCATTGGCACCACACTATGTGGACTAGCTTCCAAGATACAGCGACCTGAAAACCACAAGATTCAATGCCCCATGGACAGCTTTTCTTGGTGCACTCCCTCCCTGCCAATGATACCTTTCATCTCGTGCCCTGGAATCTGTGCAAAAGACTTTTGTTGCTGTGAAAATGAAAGTTGACACCTCCGTTTCAGTTCTCTCAAGCCAAGGAGAACATCGATCATTGAAAAACTGCGTACGTCGCCTATACAAACACGTCTTGGATATTAATTTGGCGTGTATATGACAGAAGAAATCATCAGGAGCTTAGTGACCACTCCGCTGTTTCATCATGGCTCTTCGTTCCTTCTCCTTGGCTGTGGTAACGTTAGCTGTGTTTCATCGTTCATAGATTTCGATCGAACTTACCTTCATCATATACCAAGAATTCATGTAGAGCTTTTCCAGCCGGTACCATTGGTAGAACAGGTACCTTCTTGTCAACGACAACTTCCAATAGTGCAGGCTCGTTTCCAGTACCGCTAATGAGCCACTCAAGGCACTCCTCAACCTCGGATGGTTTTACACATTTCCGAGCTTGAACACCCATGGCCTCTGAGACAGCAACGAAATTGGGGTTCTTCTGATGAGTGTGTGCGAATCGATCTTCGTAGAACAGACTTTGCCATTGAGTGACCATACCCTGTTCTTCGTTGTTGAGGATGATAACCTTGACACCAATATTGAACTGGTTTGCTGTGCTCAATTCCGTCAATGTCATGTTGAACGAGGCATCACCATCAATATCAACAACGAGTGCATCAGGCTGAGCTACCTTTGCACCAATGGCTGCGGGTAGGCCAAATCCCATGGTACCTAGACCACCCGAGGTGACCATTGTTCGTGGATGTCGCCATCTGAAATGTTGAGCAGCCCACATTTGATGTTGACCAACACCAGTCGCAATGATGGTCTTCTCCTTCATATGAGCGGTCATATCTGACAATTTCTCGATGATTTCCTGTGGCTTGATCAAACCCTCTGGAGTGCCTCTCTCAAAATTGTTCAGTGGGAACCTTTTCTTCCAGTCCGCAATCTGGGCGAACCATTCTGATCTGTCGCCAACCTTCTTCACTTTGGGTAGGAGGGCTGCAAGATTGGCTGCAACGTCTCCCTCAACAGCCTCAGTTGCCTGCACGACTTTGTTGATGTTCTTGGGCATAATTTCGAAATGAACAATGCCACCTCGCTTCTGCGCAGCAGCTGCCTTGGCTTGAGGAGCAAAACCGGCAATGTTGAGAGTGACACGATCATCGAATCGTGCACCAAGAGCAATGATAAGATCTGCTTCCTGCATAGCCATGTTTGCATATGCTGCACCATGCATACCCAGCATATGTAGGGACTTAGGATCCAGTTCGTCGAACCCGCCCAAGCCTTGCAGAGTGGTTGTTACTGGGATATTGGCCTTTTCAGAAAGTTCTTTTAGGAGTTTCGGTCCCTCGGGTGTAGCAAGGACGCCTTGTCCAGCATAAACGACAGGCTTTTTGGCAATGTTGATGAGATCAGCCACACGGTTGATAGTGCCCTCCAATTGTCGGCGAGAAATATCCCGGGCAGCCAAAGTGGCGGCGGATGGATGTGCAGGTAAAGTTGATTGCATTGGAATGGGGCGCCTTAGGATGCCAGCTGTGACATCTTTTGGCAAGTCGACAAGAACTGGACCGGGTCTTCCAGAGGTGGCGATTTCGAAGGCTTCCTTTATCCTCTTTGGCAGTTCTGCGACATTCTTGACCATGACATTCCACTTTGTGCAAGCTCTTGAAATGCCAATGACATCGGCCTCTTGGAAAGCATCGGTACCAATAGCAGTAGTTGGTACCTGACCACAGAATACAACCATGGGAGTACCATCCGACATGGCATCCTGCATGGGAGTGATTACATTGGTGGCACCTGGCCCCGATGTTACAAGGACGACGCCAGGCTTTCCGGATGCTCTCGCATAGCCTTCTGCCATATGACCTGCGCCTTGTTCATGTTTTGGAAGGATGAAGTTGAAGTGTTTCGAGTTGTAAATGGCATCGAAGACTGGGAGAATGGCACCGCCAGGGTAGCCAAAGATGTTCTTGACACCTTGTCGTAGCATCATCTCATGGAAGATTTCTCCTCCTGAGAGACCAACAAATGAGTCATCGAGCTCGGGTAATTGTCTATTGACCAAAGGCGAAGGCTCATTCCGGCGGAAGTCATTGTTGAAAGCTGGGCTGGGGATGGGTCGAGCTGTTCTGGTGGAGGGTCAGTCTCGAAGCTCAGAATGTGTGGGATGCTTATAACATACTGTGTCTGAGCCGCGGCAGTGGTGGCCGGTCGTCTCGTCTGCTCTGTGGTTGATTTTTGGGATTTTCGGTAAGGTGAAAGAGCTGCGGCGGGAGTGGTGGTGGAGAAACAATTGGTCGAGCATGAAGGTCTTCGTTTGGAGATGGAACGAATGGTGGTTGAGCCAGGCCTCATGGGCATCATCCTGGTCGCCATTTTGGATGTTGTATGTGACAGAAAGAAGTTCTGCCTCGAATTGCGAGTGTGTTTTGGAGTGAGTAATAAATGGCAAAGGATTGGAAAAGGTGTGAGTCAGTGGCCTTGTGCTGGTTGATTTACTAGGGAACTGGATTTTGCGGAGAAGGGCTAGAGAAACTCGAAGGGAATTTCGGGATCTGGTGCAGCCACGCCACTTTCTTTTCCGACGTCGGTCTTGGCATCTCCGGATCGGAATAATTTTGTTCCATTCGTTTTCTTCCTCTGCCCCGAATTGGTATTCTTTTCACCCAATACTATCATAGGTATATATGAAGAGCATAGCTGTATAGCCCAGAGTTGAGTGATTGTGTAGAGCTAGTTGCACTCGTGAACAACCTCCAGAAGTCTGCACTTCGCTACATCTCATGAACTTCGCGGTCGAATACCTCCCACACCATATCGGGTTAGCTCGAATAGACGATGGGCGAAACCGGCAGCAAGATCAAGAGTCCAGACTCAAATGGGGAGCCTAAAGCACCTCCGAGACCAACCTCCACCTATCAGACGCAAGTCGTTGCTAAGACCCCTCCCTCCACCAAGCAATATATGATGCATGATCCTGTGTGCGAATCATGACTTTGAAAGCAGGGTATCAGCCAATTCAGAATATATATATCTCAATCCAGCTCAAACCGCTGTCCTTCACCCACAACTCTCGCATCAGCAATATTGGTCCGAGGAACGGTTGATTGCACCGCTTGCCCCGTAGACGCCACGGCGACATTCTCAACAGCACCCTTATAGATCCGGTTGACGACCTTCATTAACTCCCCTTGCTGGTCTTCGTCACGGTCCTGATCCTGAAACTTTTGTGCTATATGCCATTCCTCCGCGGTTAGCGACAACGCTTTCGATCGTTTAGTCAGCACCTTTTGCATCAGACGTGCCAGACCAGTGTCCATATTCAACTTATCAACAAACATGTCAAACAAATCGGTGCTTCCACCCCAAAGTGCCAAATCTGGCGCCGTGGATCCGTTGTAGTCGCGTAACTTGACATCTGCGCCTGCATCGATGAGCATGCGTAAGATCCCTGGCCTCCTTCTCCAGACTGCAGCATGTAGAGCAGCTCCGCCGAAGCGGCCTGCACGCTCATCGAGATTTGCGCCCATGGCGATTAGGCTTCGCACCGTCTCAATCAGTCCGTAGCTTGTGGCGTAGTAGAGTGCACGAGCGCTTGTGAGTTCAGACTTGGGAGGTATGTAGCCGTGCTTCGAATCGAACAAAACTACCTGCAGCCAGAATAGGAAATTCTCGTTTGGCTGTGGTGTCATGAGACGAAGTATCAGGGGCTGAAGCTCTTTCTCAGCACCAGATAGCTGCACGTGGAAAGGCCAATTCTGAGCCGCATATCGAAGTAGGGGATAATTTTCGAGAGTCCATTTCAGCTCTCCCAGTATCAGTGGCCCAGATTCGAAATCTTCCAAAAGGAGATAAGATATGCACACTTCGGCAATATATTTGTGGGATGTCGCAGCAGGAATTGAAAACTCGGATGTCGGACTGAGCCGATCAGTGAGGTATTCGCGGACTGAGTGATGTGCTATTCGAGCAGTCTCGGATACCGTGTTAAATGAGACCAAACTACCGCATATTTCGAGGACGTCTTTTGGGTCGTTCAAAGTTGCGTCCGGATCAAGCCAATCGAAGTTGGAGTCGAGAACAACAGCTTGCGACAGTTCTGGTAATGTCAGAGGATTAACAGCATATGCAAGCCAGAGTAGTGTTCGTCGCGCAAAGTCAACGTCCGCCAAGTCGATATTCTGTAAGATTCGGCTGTATGAGCCTTCGAGACTCGAGGGTAGAGACTTTAGTGCCTTCTTAACAGCTGCGTCAGTTCGGAGAGACGATATCGCATCCAGTTGACACTGCACCCATCGAAACCTAGTCACTGTAAGGACGCTATGAAATGTTTCCCCGTCTTGATAACACTTACATCGCATGCGAATCCTTCCGCAGAGTCTGTTCAACATAAACCTTCATTTTAGGACTCATCCTCGTTAGCCGAGCATCAGAATCAATTCTCATCTTAATGTAGGCTCCAATGTCATTCTCGATGGCATCCTCCGGCACGGGAATTTCTTGGAAAGGCTCCAGTCGTCGCTGTAAGTCCACTTCAGGCCGACTGCTGATGAACACCCGCAGTGGGTACTTGCCTGATGAGATGCAATCCGTGAGGAAGTCGCACACAATACCATAATCCGGGGATTCGTCTAGCCCGTCGATAACAATAATACTAGGCGACTGGTCTTCCAAAAAGAGTTTCAGAAATCGCTCGAGTTCTTTCGATTCAGGCTGCTTCGGTGTGCCCGCTCGGCCTACCGCACGCTGGTATGCGTCTGATATATCGTTTGGTATTTCGCCTGGCCCAGCACAAAATTGCTTAACAATCGTTCCAAAAAATGTCTGTGGTGTAAGACTCTCGATCGTACTTGCATCATAGTAAAAATATGCCAGCCTAACTGCTTGCATGTCAGATTGAATACTCAAATGATTTATAATATAACTTGTCGCGACTGTTTTGCCAGATCCGGCTTGGCCATGCATCCAAAGCAACGAAGAACGTTTCTGCATCCAGGATTGGAACTCCGGTTCGTGGAGTAGCCATGTGCAAGTGTCCAAGCAGTGCAGCTGACATCCTCGTCGGTATTGGGCATCGTATTGATGGTCTGATAGCCAGTCTAAGATTTCCCGTCGTTCTTGGAGTGCCTGGTTAGTTCTGAAATCCGCGCTCAAATCGGACACTGAGTCCGCAATGTTATCGAGTAAGGTAGTGTGGTCGATCAACATATCTCTGCTCCGGTCAGTAAACACCAAAATCGGTCTTTTCGTGTAGTACCCACACCGAAATGCTATTCAAACCCAGTGAAAACGAGTTCTTGTGCCTCTCGAGGGCGGAGACCAATTCTTCAGTCTCTCCCTTCCGCAGTGGCCAAAGAAGGCGATTGAGTGTCCTTCTTCCCTTAGATAGTCCAGCATCCGGCGAGTCCTTCTGCAACTTCGTCGACAACTTCTGCAGTAGCGATCGTAACTCTTGCAGGAGGCCGTCGAATTGATAGCCAGATGGATCACCATGCTTGACTGCACCCTGAACACCTACCAAAACACCGCTGACGCTGGTGACTTCAGCAACCAGTCGTCTTGCCTCATCTGGGGCGCTGGAAACTCCGCATCCATAACGATAACACTGTCCGATCACAAGCCCTGCAAGCTGGATCACTCCTGCCACACCGGTCGCGATCGAAAGCGGGTCGGTCATCTACCTGGGGCACAGTAACACGAATGTAAACGCATCTGTCACGTCTTCTCGAGTCAAAGCTGGCTGTCAGTCACAGGAGAGCTAAATCAGGTATAAGAAGTCATGTTCACTTCAATTAACATATGGAAAGTTAACCTTGTGAATGTGTTGAAGAAAGTGTTGCCGGAATGGCTGTGCTTGTGCTCGCTTGTGGCTCAGCCCCCTTGAGCGCCGCTTTAGCACCACTCTCCATAAATGACAAGGCGGCGTCAGATCATGTTAGATAAGCTGAGTTCGGCCCCTGGGACGCGCAGCCTGGTGCTAGTCTACACACTTCAACACCACCATAAGATAAATTGGGGGACAATCAGATCAGTGCAAGTGCGAGTCTTCCACACAGAGTAGAGAAATTAATGGGAGCTCATCTTGTATTACCAAGTCTGAACATCTTGAAAGGTTCGAACCAAGAAGGCCCCGGTCATGCGATTCATCTCGTGTATTCAACATGAACCATGCCGGTATCTACAGAATGAAGCATTAAATAGTAGTGAGGCGCCATTGAAACGCAAACAAGTGATACCTATCTAATGGTCTCGCACTCCGAGTCGTGGTTTCCACCGCTCTAATCTCCTGAGTACGGCGCATCAGTACTCCTACTAGACAGCTCCGGCGGAGCAGGGAACCATGGCGCCAACATACAGTGGAAACTAAAACTTTGGGGCATCTATTTTGTGAATATACTTCGTGTCGACCCTGCCAAGGCCGTATCGTATCGGCCGTCAGGCATTGCCGCCCATCTTTTGGAAGTCGCCGAGGTAGTCACACGGTCTAATCGGCCAATTATCGCTCTGGCGGAACCGCATCGTCCATTATTCGAGGCTGAGGATCGAAAAACGTCTTACTTCTGCAAGAGGCACGCACGGTCCACATTCCTGGTGGCATCGACGTCGAGCCAATGACAGTCCTAGTGGAACCGCATCGTGACGCAAGGAAAACCACAAACATGGCACGTGATATGCCTATCACGTCGGGCTTCCCCAACTTGGACCGGAAGTAGGGAGTACCATCCCCGCAATGGGTGGGCGAGCTAGAGGTGGCGACGGTGATAACTCAGGTCAAGGCTTTTCCTTCGACAACGTTCCAAAACTACCTAAAGGTATCTCTGCTCTAAACCCTCCTCCAAGCGCAAGATCATACGGTCGTCACTGGCCTAGGTTGAGACATGTATGGTGACGGCAAGGACGCATAACCATATGCCGAGGCTGAGAAAGCAATATCAGAGCTGCGACCGCTGCCGCCAAGGTCGACGGGCCTGTGACGCGGTGACAAATGGCGCGAATCCGCTGCAGAGTGGTGCCGCACAAGCGGTGGCCTGCTCAAACTGCCAGAAATCGAAAAGAAATTGTACATTCGACTGGCTCCAGCAACTCCCACGTGGATCACTACCAGAAAGGCTGAAACAAAAGTTCTCCAAAGACTACGATTTTGTTCACTACGAACAAGATCTGCAACCTCTAAGGATGCCGCGTTTACGTCCACAGCCTACGAGCCGGTCAGGAGACATGCCCATGGCCGCTCCAACTCAATCTGCTTCCTGCCATGGGGACTGCCACCATGCACAGGGTGTGGGCTCCACTGATTTAGCGACTGATCATGGTTCACTTCCCCGGACAGGCGATGTTTTTGGCACAGTCGCTGACAAATTTGACTGCGCGCCTCAATCCTTTAATTGGTTGGTGACTAGTCCGACCGAAATTCCGACTGCTGGCGTTGGTGGAACAGAAGGCTTCCTGCTGATGAAAAGACTAGAGGAGACAGAGACTGTGATGACCTCTGACAACTGGGATCCGCCATCATCATCGTGGCCTGCTCCTCCACCAATTTTCGATTACACGTTGTCCACAGAAATTGCTAACGGGATAGGAAGATCAGAAGAGTACGCGACAACGACCGATGCAGATCCAGACCATGCCGCAGAGATCCGAGACGCGCTTCATGACTCGTTTCCCACAGATCAATTGATGTTCCAGCCTGTCCATTACTTCCCAACAGACCTTTCCACCCTATCGAGGGAAGCAGAAGTCAATAGCCAAGACTTCCAACTAGTACAGAGCTACACCAAAAGTCTCATTTGCAAAACGCTCCTCCAAATATACCTCGAAAGTTTTGAGAATATCCCTTCACTTTACTTTCAAGCATGGAACTGGCGATATATGCAAGACCACACCCCGCTCTGTGGGAGCTTCAGTTTCTTACAATTAGCCAAGAATCTCGACAAGATGCTCGACCCGCTTCGCAGGTCACCTCTCAGTCCACAAGAAAGTGACAAAGCGTCAAATGCTTTCAGATACGCTGTCATGGCGTTTGCCAGCCAATGGCTTGAGCCAGACCAGGCCAAGTCGGCAGGACTCACGGATCAGTGGGCCATTCACACTGGTGGGAGAAACTTGGGAGAAGTTCAATCCCAGTTGCAGCAGGAATTGCAGTACAAGGCTGAGGATGCGCTTCGTAGCTGTCTGGGACTCACATCTTTTCAAGTGATCCTCGCCCAACTGTTATTCTCATGGTTTCGCAAACCTGGGCTCGCCGACAGTACAACTAACCATAAGTCCACTCCACCTCGGTTGCCTGGGGCTCACAATCCTCTTGATCATACTGTACTTGCAGTCCAACAGCTTCTCTCCTGGAGAAGAAACATCATTGCAACGGCGAAAGAAGCGGCCGATTCTCCTCCACAGACCACTTTCGTGTTACCGAAATCCATTCCTCGGCAAGGTTTCCTGGCTTTCAGTGTCATGTTTCGTTTTGGAGTCATGTGCGACACCACAACGGCAGTCATGAGAGACCGGCTTCCAGTCATTCCCGACCAGGAGTCCGTCTTTGAGATCGAGGAAGTGAAATCGTCAATGCATCCCGCCTCGGAGGCGGTGTTCAGTGCAAATCGAACAGTGAGCATGTGGGATTCTCTGGGCCCGGACTCGGTCTGTAGGTTCGGAATGACGGCTCCACGCTGGCCATGGACGGACGACGTGGCAGCACGAGTGCTACAAGAGGTCCTCGCACTGAAGAACCTTCTTTGGCGGAGATTACCTACGATACAGACCAGTACAGCCAGTGGCTCGGCTCCCTATGACCTCGAAAAACACATTGGGGAAACGTGCCAGATCTACCAATATGTTACGAAGCAGTATGCCGAATTTCTCGAGGATTGTAGGGTTCATCTTGCCCAACTTTCCTTGAAGCTCAAGTCATGGTATCTCATGATATGTAGTCATTGGCATTTGGCATGCCTGATTCTGGCTCGTCATATCGAACTTATTGATGAAACCGGCCAATCTGAACTCGTTCAGCGCTCGCTGCGCCAATCGTCGGCCTTGGTTTGGGGCATTCGAAAAGATAACACTTATGCCATATCGAGGGTGGCGAGCGTGGCAATCCTGCCCGACTTTTGCAGCATGAGCTGTGCACGTGAGGACAAGTTCTTTTTCTTTGCTAGCCAAGGTGCACTGACTACTGAGCCATGGTCGGAGGTACTCTACCAAAGTATCACAAGGTCCTGTGAAATTCTGCTTTTTTGGATTGCCTGCATCAAGGATCCCAATCTCGACCCTGATCAGCTCGTCTGGCTTAGAACAAACGCAGACATTCTAGATTTGATCGAAAATGCATCTGCTTGCATCGAAGCCCTGAAATACTTGGGCGGTCGTTCCAATCACATTATGTGCACCGCCGGTTCTATGGACTCGCGCCTCCAAGAATTGAAAATGGACGCATTAATTCAAACGCAGCCTGCCGACCTCGGATGGCGAAGCTGGGGTCAGGGTGCTACCTATGATTATTCATTTACGTACGATCAACTTAACTATAGTGACCCTCTTATTTGATCTCGACGTTACTAAGACCTTGAGTTGTAAGGCAAGACTGCAATAATTACAGGAGGGTGCAGTCGCCGACAGAACCTTTCCTCCTAACTGTTCAAGAATTATGAGTCCAACCAATCTCTGAGGGAAAGGTGGCGTCACCAGGTACTATCTAATTCATCAGCGGCTTTGCGTGATCGAAGAGCTCAGATCTAGACGGCAGCTGTGGCTTTGTACTTGGTCATAGGGGATAAGAAGGTATTGAACCATTCACCTTCTGGCTTACTGCTCTCCAAAATGACGAATTCAGCTTTCTCGTCGACAAAAGGCTGTGCGTGCCTGTAGTGCAGATCGAGCACCGAACACTCGACTGATTGACCGACCTTGACAACGCCTGGCGCTCCATTACTTTTTCCGTCCTGAACCACAGTGCCATCTTCAGAGATCAATTCATCGTAGGCCCGGAGAATGGTAGAGTAGGGAGTTAACCAATCGGGACCCCATCTGGCGCAGGTTTCATCCGAATAGTTCTGGGTATTGACATAGTTCGGCATCAGACAGTTCAGAGCGATGCCGTCGCTCTCGTATAAGAAGTGGGCGGTGCTGCGGGTCAGTGACAGCACGGCCGCCTTGGTCATGGCGTATTCGACGGCGCACGGGAAGGGGTATATGGCGGTGCAAGACGACATCAGGACTGCTTTGGGCTTGTAGTCGCCGTTCTTGTCCGCGTGGGCTTTCTTGCATCGCCGCACGTAATGGATGAACCACAACAAGCTGTAGTAGACACCGATCTGATTGATCTGGGTGGTGAGCATCTCCGGCTTGGTCGGCTCGCTGTCAAGATCACCGACGGTGGTGACGGCCAGCGGTTCCACGCGTACAACTCCAGCGTTTGCGGCAAGAAAGTCCAGTCGTCCGCCACTCCACTCGAAAGCCCTCTCAAACAGTTGGGCTTGCGACTCCCACGATCCCACGTCGGTGTGCACAAAGATGTGCCGGTCCGGATTCAGCGTTGATGAGATCTTACGATATTGCTCCGGCCTTACATCCGCCACCACGACTCTCCAATCTGGCTTGGAGAGCAGATGCTGTGTCAGCGCCAGGCCCATGCCACTGCAAGCACCTGTGAGGCTGGTCGTCAATCTGTTGAGCCATCATGCAATGGGGAGCTTCTTACCTGTCACGATGGCGGTTTTCAAATGTGGTGCCATGGTGTGTGTCTCTTGTGTGGACTGTTTTGGATTGTTTTCTTCAGATGGCATTGGGGACTCCATGCCACACTTGTAGATAACTGCTCTCCCTTTCACTTATTTTGTAATCAAGCATAAAGCCGATATGGGTGCGAGTATGAAATGATTGCAATACAGAGGACTATCCAACATACCCAGCGCGTCTGCTGGTGGTCGTAGAAGTGTGACTGCTTTCTCCGTACAATACGAACAAACCGCTGCTCTTTTTTACACTGCTCACATCTCCAATACAACTAGAGAGCTCGGCTATCCTTTCTCGGCAGAGAGCGGCTCCGTCTGGGTGGATATGAAGCCCACACTGCGGAGGCGAAGCAATGGCGGGGATAAGGGGCCACGGGGTAAGGCACACGGGACCATCACCAGCGATTAATAAATATTCGTTGATCGGTCTAATTAGCAGGTTCATAGAAGACCCTTGGCAGGTGTGGAGCATGTAGGGATCCATGAGTCCGCCTGCGGTTCCACTCAAGCCCGGATTGGCCAAGGCGTACTGAGCCCAGACTCTAACATGTTCATTACCTTGTCCCGGTCTAAGGTCTGAGAGTTTCAATCATCAGCATGCCTCCACCGCTCGGTACTTGCCTCGGTGTTATGCCGCGCAGCGTGATCTGGGCGATGATGCTCTCGGTGACTTGATAAATCAATTCTGGAAAAAAACCTCGCAAGCAGAGAAGCAATGCGATGGCCCAAAGCACAGGAATGTACTGAGGCTAATTGCTTGCCAACCAAAACTTCCAGCCTTCCAATCACAATATCATTGGTTAAGTGTGTAACTCGATCCTGATAACATAGGCTCGAGTTCGACACATCGAAGTGCCATTCCAACCCTCATAGATACACTCGTCCCCAGCAGACACGTCTGGCATTGCTCGATCTGAAAGATGACGGACCTGAGCTCCAATCAAGGCGCTTCTGCATGGCTGGCGAGAGCCGGTGTTCCGGCTTTGAACTGTCCGCCGGGAACAAAGATGCATTTGTTGGACTTGGGACGACTGGAGGCTGATGAAGGATGGTGAGTGAAGCTCAATGCTCATGTCTCCTGCTCTTGATGAGAAGTGGGCAGTATGACTGATTCAAGATCCATGTTGCTTGTTGTAGGTTCTTCCGAGGAGGCAATACCAGCACCTTGAGCCAGAAGAATCCCGAAAACAAGAGACGCACCATGATCTGTGTCGCGGCCTTGATCGAGTATCCTGGACTGGGGCTTATATTGTTCGAGACTGGGTGCGCTGAAGATGTCGATTCTGTAAGTTGAGTCTTGACCATAAACCCCGTCAGCCCATCTCCAATATTTGTCCATCTTGCAAGTTTTAAGCTTTTTAACGCGACTTTGCTCTGCTCTGTTGTAGGAATGGGGCGCACCTCTGACCGACGTTTTCCCACGCGTCGAGTACCGGGAATCACACAAACTACCAGCGGCGATTCGAGCTACGGGCAACGATATACGAGATGTCCGAGCCATCATCATGGGACATCTTCACTTAGACCATGCGGGAGGTCTGGAACATTTCGTAGGGACTGATGTACCCATATATGTGCACGAGGAGGAGTTCAAACACGCCTGCTGGGCAGTTGGCACGGGGGCTGACCGAGGCGTTTACCAACATCATTACATCAGCCTTGATAAACTGAATTGGAACACTTTCACCGATACCCATCTCGATTTATTCCAGGGCATCACCCTCCACCACAGCCCAGGCCACACGCCCGGGTTGGTGATCATGCAGGTCAACTTGGAGCAATCCGGCACCTTCATCTGGACCACAGACCAGTTCCACGCAGCAGAAAATTACACGGAAAGCCATCCTCAGGGCTGGCTGGCTCGAGATCATACGGCGTGGATTCAGAGTTCAGCCATGATCAAGCGGCTACAACGCCTGTTCAACGCGCAATTAATCTTTGGGCATGATCTGGAGGTTGCGGCGAAGCATTTCGGGCAGGTTTACCAGTGAGCAATAAAACCCGTATTCATCTAAATATACAAGATTACCCTGGGTAGACTTACTAGGGAGCCCTTACACCGTTCTTCCTGTCTAGGCTCAAATGCGTTCCCACGAGTGGACGCGCCTCAAAACCTCCGTGTCCTAGCCTTAGCATATGTTTACCTAATTCGAAAGACGGCTGGCAGTTAAGCTGTGTCTCTTGTACTTTCCGTACTTCACCAGCAAGCTAAACAGAAGCTACGTAGACTTGAACTAAGTATTTTAGTAGACTCCTAGGACTCCGTCCCCGGGATCCCATGACCTACATGGAAAAGCCAGTGGAACTGCACTTTATGACGTCTCCATGGTGGGCGTGGAGCACCCTTCGCTTGCCATTTGGCGGGTCTTCTAGACCCTTGTTCTAGGCATGGACCAATTCTTCCGAATACTTTGCTGCGCGGGGTTGGAAAGAGTCCACCTCCTCTCCCTCTATCGCTTTTTCCTTCAAATCGCAACCTAGGACTTGCGTCGAATCCCTCATCCCACGATGGCGGAAAGCAACAAAGCCAACTTGTATGTTCAGTCTGAGCCGTCAAAGTCACCGTCAGCCTCTCAATCTGCTGGTGCGAGGACAAGAACGGCATGCAAACATTGTCATTCGCGTCGGGTCAAATGTGATGTGATGCAGCAAAAGCCATGCTGGCAGTGCCGGACACGAAACGTGCCTTGTGAATTGATTACTTCAAAGCGCGGAAAGTAAGTGTTATTGATCAAGCTGGCTATATATACATAGACCTCACACAGCTGCAGGTACGTCCGAGGATCCAACCCCAAAGATAAAACCGAATCGGCGGCGAGCCATACAAACAACGTGACAAGGAAAAGGTCAGCACAGTGCGCCGAGCGCTCAATCGTGTTTCCCAAATCTGCGATGGATCCCGCGCAGCCGCAAGCCGCTGTGTCAGGCACTGTTCCAGAGCCGATACTGTTCAACCCCCCAGCGGATGAAGGACAAGTCCAGGACAACAACACCGTGACCACGACCACGACCAATCCAGATGAGAAAGAAATTCTTGGACAAGTGGATGGTCCAGAAATGCTTTTTGCTCACATGACAGAGCCTGAACTACTTGCCCAAAATGCCAACTCTGTTCCGGACCAAGCCCGTACGTTGTTCTTTGGCGAAGCGTTACCCATGGGCTTCATCATCAACACAATCTGCAGTCTTGATGGGAGACGGCCCATTGTCCGACTCCACCACCCTGTCCCTTCTAAAAGCGGGGGATTCATGATCTCCCACCTCAATCATGATGATTTTGAAAGGCTGAGAGCTATGGGTGCGCTGGATCTGCCTGAGAAGGAGATCCGCGACGAATTTATACGAAACTTTTTCAAATATATTTATCCTGGTTTTCCAGTCCTAGACCGAAACGATTTTGCCGAACGGTATCAAAACGGTCAATCATCACTGTTGCTTCTTCAAACAATGATGTTTCTTGCGACAACTGTGTGCGACGAATCCCTCATTACAAGAGCAGGGTTTCCTGATCGACTTCATGCCCGGCAGACGTTCTTCAAACGAGCCAAAGCATTGTATGATGCCGACTACGAGCAGGACCAAGTCGTTCTGACATCTGTCCTCTTCTTGCTCTCCTTCTGGTGGGCATGCCCGGAAGATCAGAAGGATTCCTGGTTCTGGCTCGGCGCCGCCATTAGCCTTGCCCAGAGCCTCGGATTGCACCGCACGTAGGCTTCTTCTAGTCCGAAACATTTGTCATAGCAGACCAATGGTTAACCGCCACCACAGAACCGTGCAATCAGATCTCAGCTCGAAGCGAAGATCCTTATGGAGGAGGATATGGTGGTCAATCTATGTCAGTGAGAATCTTAACATCCATCGTCCCTCCCGCGCATACCATTCATCGTACCTCACGATAGTGGCTGCAAACTGACCCATCTCAGACACGAGATAGACATATAGCGTCTTCATTAGGCCGACCTTCACGAATTCGCGACGAGGATTGTGACATCAAGATGCTGACTGAGGAGGACTTCCGAGATCAATATGCATCGAGCGTACAGGCAGAGTTAATCGGGACACAGGAACCATATCACGTCTCATACTTTATCGAACTCGTCCGCCTGGCCTTTCTACGTGAGTTGGTCCTCCTTTCACTCACCACATATGAAAAGGCTAATTGTGGATGAGTTGGTCGGGTCCTATCTATCGGATATACACCTGGGCGTACGTGGGATGATAAAGCATACAAGCTTCTTTCCGCTGATTTTCAACAATGGGAGTGTGCATTGCCACTGGATATGCGTCCAAAGCCGTTCAAGGAGTCCACAGAGCCAAGTTTCTGGGCCTGCATGTTACACTTGAGCTATCAGTACGTGTTTATGTATATCTTGGGGCCTCCGGCTAAACTTCAAGCAGTAATGCTCTTATTCTGTTCTGCAGACCACGCACCATCGAAAGTGTAACTCAGCAAGACTTTGAGCGAGAAATAACAGTCCGAAGCAGCACCGATACCGTTACTCGCCTTGCCGAAGATCTGCTGAGTTCTGGCACGCTCCGA
This sequence comes from Exophiala bonariae, assembly GCF_035927105.1. Classification (NCBI taxonomy): domain Eukaryota; kingdom Fungi; phylum Ascomycota; class Eurotiomycetes; order Chaetothyriales; family Herpotrichiellaceae; genus Exophiala; species Exophiala bonariae. The sequence goes on from NW_027042496.1 coordinate 116,704, forward strand.
TATACTCAACTCCATATGTAAGTCACCACCAAGCACCTGGGTGCAGAGTCGAAGGAACTGACACGAAGATGGTTTTCAGAATCCCAACCTTGTTTGGTGCACTTTCAATCCATTCCCTGGTAATCCGTTGTAGACAGCCGGTAAGCAGTCAGCTGGCAGAGAATCGAGCTAGGCTGTGCATGCTGGCGTTGAGCGAACTCTCAAAGCTGTGGCCCGCAGCTGGTTGGATCCTGCGCGTCTTCGACAAGGTGCTTCGCCGTTTGACTGGTCGCAATCGGTGTGTTGAGTGCAGCGCGCCAGGCGGCAAGCCATGTGGGGGCCAGCCGCAGCAGCCTGCTGGGTCGATTGATCGGCTATCAGATCAAGCAACACTACGGTCCGGCGAGGGCACATGTAGTATGGCCGGCAGTGGTTTGGACGGTCTACTGGGCCCAACGCTGCATGGTTCGCGTGCTTCGATGAGTGGTACAGTCTCGCAGATAGTGGATTCTAACGAAGGGATCATGCTTGAGGATCGCTGGGCGCAGGAACTGGATTTCGATGCCTTTGAAAACATATTCCAAGACTCCTTAACTGATGCATTCGCACCCTATGGTACTGGGCTGGACTGGCATCTAAACAACGAGCACCTGACTGACTAGAACCTAAATCAACACAATCTTCAATAATGGCTACTTGTTTCTTTTGTGACTAATTATTCACTGCTACTCCTTTATGACTTGCTCAAATCAACTATTCTAGATCTCTCGAAACCGAATGCCAGTCTAGAGGCCGCAGGTGTGTTGGATAAACAAAAACTTCTCCGCTCAAAAGCTCTGCTGAAGCTACCTATTTTAAAACACAGATAGCTCGGGATCAGTGGTTCGATCACTTGATTGATTCTCGAAGCAACATTCTCCAGCCTTCGCTACGAAAGGAGGGCCTTAACTTTTCCTGCCATTCGAGAATCCTGACTTGTCTCTTTCCATGCATCGATCCTGACCAGAAGGGCATGGAATTAGATGATTGGTGTCTCACTCAATTGCAGAACTTATCCTTGCCACACCGAGATCATTCTTGGGGTATGTGCGCACCATCATTGCTGGTCCATTCCCATTCCTAGTCCCACACTGCATGCAAGCCGAAAGTTTTCATTTCCTGTCACCATTGCCATATCGCCGACTTGTCAGAGATCTAGGTTCTGGTTTTACCCCAACAACCTCCCGCTCCAGACTGTCAGCCCGAGGGACCCACAACCGCCACCTAATCTGCAAACTCCAATCAGTCGCGGAGCGGAAGCGAAGAGCCAATGGCCACATGCTTCTGAGGCCCACCGTGCCCACCCTCCCAAGGGTGTCCCTGAAATGGTGACATCTGAGTGGACTCGATCAGCTGGTACGGAGTTTGGTCAACGAACCCATTGAGGCTGATCGGGAACATCAGTAGGTTGCCAACATGACACGCTGCTCGAGGGGGACGAATTGAAGTTGTGTTTCGTTGAGTCAAGTCTCGGAATGAGTCTTCCACGAGGGACTATGCCTCGGCACAACAGTTTATATAGCTACGAAATGGCACTCTTCTTAGTGGATTTCTCAGTTCGTGGAAAAGTCGCTGCTTCACCATCTCACTTCATCACTTCCATTGAGTCATCCAAGAAGCGATTCTGAGAAATAAGTCACAATGGTCTTGCCCTCGCAGCTCGATATCCTAGTGATTGGAGCCGGCTTTGGAGGACTTTGTGCTCTGAAGCACCTAAGAGGCGAAGGCTACACAATCAAAGTCATTGATACTGCTAGCGATGTAGGTGGGACATGGTACTGGAACCGCTACCCCGGCGCTATGAGTGACTCAAGGTCCATCATATATCGATTTTCTTGGGACAAAGACGATCTCCAGAACTACCCCTGGTCCGACCACTACGTTAAGCAAAAGGAGATCCTCAAATACTTCCAGCACGTCGCAACTAAGCACGACCTGTATAAAGATATTCAGTTCCAGACTGAACTCACTTCGGCTGTTTATGACGGAGAATCCGGACGATGGAATGTTAGTCTGAGTACCGGAGAGACCATCGATGCTCGATACGTCGTGACAGCATTGGGAGTCCTCTCTGCCCCGAACTATCCCAAGATACCAGGCTTGGAGACTTTCAAAGGCCGGACAGTCCACACTTCTCGTTGGCCTGCCGACTTAGATCTCTCTCAAATGCGAGTGGGTGTCATTGGCAACGGTTCAACCGGTGTCCAGGTCATCACTGCTCTTGCAGGCCAGACCAAATCATTGACTTCCTTTCAGCGCCATCCCCAATATAGTGTTCCGAGTGGAGACGGGCCAGTCTCCTCCGGATATCGGCAGTGGGCAAATGACAACTACACCACAATCTTTACGAGAGCCAAGCAATCCTATGTAGGGATGGAGCTGTGTGAGTCGAACCGGCCGTACGACTCAGTCCCTCCCGAAGAGGCAGAGAGCATATTCGAGCACTTGTGGCAACGAGGCAATGGCTTCCATTTCTACTTCGGCGGATTTAAAGATATTGGCTTCAATAAGGTGGCCAACGAGCACGCGTGCAATTTTATCCGGAGTAAGATCGACTCGATCGTGCAAGATCCCGAAAAGGCGCGCAAGCTCAAACCAAACGAGCTGCATGCACGTCGGCCTATCTGCGACAATGGCTACTACTATGCATTTAACAAGCCCGGCGTAGATATTGTGCACATTGGAGAGACGCCCATTGTCACAATACGAGAGAATGGTATCGAAACCACCGCCGGCTTCCACGAGCTCGACGTCATTGTCTTCGCGACAGGATTTGATGCTGTTGATGGAAACTACAACCGCATTCGTATCCGTGGCCGTGGAGGGAAGAGCTTGAAAGAATACTGGGATGCCCGCGAACGTGGCCCATCCGCTTACCTAGGAGCATCAGTTCCTGAGTTTCCCAACATGTTGATGATCGGCGGGCCACTGGGCCCGTTTGCCAATTTTCCTCCAGTCGTCGAAACCTATACTGAGTTGATCTCTGGTCTACTGGCGGAAGCGGAGAGGGCTCGCCGTGTACCTGGCGCCAGACCTGGGAGCGAAGGCACCATCATCGAAGCCACGAAGCAAGCCGAGGATGAATGGACTACCGCTGCCGAGAACGTCATCGAAAGCAGTCTGTTCAAGGAGGCCAACTCGTGGCTCTTTGGGAGCAATGTTGAGGGCAAGAAACGAGCCATTCGTTTTCACTTCGGAGGCATGGGCCAGTTCTACAACACTGTCCATCGAGTCATTGAGGAAGGGTTTCCAGGTTTTCAGCCTTTTTTGCAGAACAAATCAACAACAGAGCGCGGCGCCGATGTCAAGGCAACCAAGACGCACGTCGAGGATGCCGAGGCCAACGGAATCTCCAACACCAAGGTAGACATCGTAGCCTAGGCATCGACGTGATCACAGGCTTAGCCCTTCACCTCCGGCCTCATTAGCGCAGTGGAACATGGTCCGAGAACGACCACAATTTCCCACAATTCTGTGTCATGTTGATGGCGATGACCGAGTTTCAACGAATAAAGTGCAGAGCGTACGTTGGACATGAAGGGTGATGCATTTCCGTACAATCGTTCTAGATGGGCATGATTCCGAGCAGGTTCCGAATCTCTATTCGTGCGGTCATCTTGGAGGGGAGCAGAACCACCTAGCAGAGGTCTATATATGCGATAGATGAAATAATGTTGTCTCCTTGGTATCTCATGTCTTATGCCCTGCAGTATTACTTTCTGGAATCATCTCCATATGGTTTTCAAATATTTCCCTTGATTATAAATCTGATTCGCAGTGTCTAGCGCAGTCTCTTAGTCTCTCTTGCTAATCTACTTGGCCGCACACTCGTATAATTCTTCTTGCTTTTATCAAGCTTGAGACTGGCCTCTCAAACTCAAAATTGATTGAGGCGATTACTCGGGCTGACCACCCAATTCTTCCAGGTCTGGGTCGTTCTCGGGGAAGAGAGTAGGCAGGTGCAGGTTCGATGACAAGGGCGGTTGGGTTTCATGTCGGCTAGTAGATAGCACCGGACGACGTGTGAAGGGACTTGAGATATCATAAACCCGCGGCGATATGATATGGCTTCCCAAACAAGCGGGGTATGTCCAGTGGGTCTCTGGAAAGGGGGAGAGAAGGCCAATTGAAAAGCACCCTGAACCGATTGCACTGCCGCGCAGACTAGAACCCCAATACTCTTCATCTGTACAGGTCCATCGATCGACCTAAATACTTCTGACCCCCTTATATCCAAGCACTCCGCGGTCCGGGGCTCCGGTCCCCAGGATTTGGCTCGATACATTGAGCTCGGGGTGGTGCATGATTAATGATATAAATGAACATCAGTATATAGAGACGCTCATCAGACTCCAGCTGTCGGTGTCAAGGTTCATAATTTGCAAAGTCAGTACGTCTATCGTTGGATTCTCACTTTTGTTCAAACACTCAGTGGTGCGGGAGCTCATCAATCAAGCGATCAGGTTGACAGTTAGTGGCCCACGATGGCAGAGATTCAGCCCTACCATGGTGTTCCGCACCATGGACTCACCGATCTTCAAAAGCTAGAACTTGCCCACGCTCAGCATGATGAGTGCGCGCTGGAGGATATTGAAAATTCCAATGCCCTCACTACGGATCAGTCCGAGTTCTCCTGGAAATACTTGCTCCGCGTACTCGGAACTGCCACGGGGATTGGGATGGGCGTCAATGCAGCCTACTTTGGTTTCAGTTGTCCGGCGGCGGTGCTGGTTGACATCAACCAGGATATTGGTAAGATGTTCCATATGATGACGGTGGTGAAGTGGTACGAGCAAATTAACATCTATACTGACGTTTATGGCTCTCAGGTCCCAGTGAGAATGCGAGTTTGTTTCCCGTCATCTGGACCGCCTGTGCTGGCATCTCGATCATCCTATTTGGCCGTTTTTCGGACAAGTTTGGTCGACGATGGGGCATGATTGGCGCCTCCCTGATTGGTCTTATTGGGGGGATCATTGCTTGCCGTGCTATGGACATGAACACATTGGTGGTTGCCAACGTATGTTTAAGGACGGAAACAATCCTCCCCAAACTCAACTCGAAGCCAGTAGCTGATCAACCTCACAGGTTTTCCTGGGACTCTCTGGCGGCGTGCATACCTGCTACGGCCTGACCATGGGCGAGGTTGTTCCCAACCGATACAAGATTGCTTCTATGTCTGTAGTCACCCTGCCTTGTATCGTTTCGGTGGGGTTCGGTGCCTATCTCGCCCTGAAACTGATCAATGACGGTCCTGGATGGAGGTGGATCTACTACATCTACTTGATTCTGATGGGCGTGGCCACCATTTTCCAGTACCTCTTCTACAATCCGCCTACTTTCCAACAGTTGCATGGCGGCAAGCGGACTGTTTGGCAAGAGGTGAAACGTATCGACTTTGTGGGCACTTTCCTCCTCACCACTGGTATGATGATGTTTTTACTCGGCATCTCCTGGGGCGGTCAACCAGCCCCCTGGTCGTCAGCGAAAATTCTCAGCCTCATCATCATCGGCATCCTGCTCCTCGTGGCCTTCGTCTTCTGGGAGATATATGCGCGGATTCCTAACCCTGTGGTACCCATGTACTTCTTCAAGGATGTTCGAGGTTTCGGCTGCTTGGCCGTCATAGCTTCCGTTTCTGGGGCCGCTTATGTGGGTCCGACCATCATTTGGCCCTCACAGGTAGCCAATATTTACGGTGTCGGCGCGACCGATTGGAAAGAGAATGCCTGGCTCTCTTGCACAGTGGCTTTCGGTATCATTGGCGGCATCTGGCTTTGGGGACCCTTGATCGGTATCATAAAGCGCGTCAAATACCAATTAGTCGTCATGTCTTGCTTGGTGTGCGCATTTTCCGGCGCTCTCGCGTCCGCGAACCGAGACAACAAAGTGCAAAGTGCTCTTTTCTCCTTCTTCGCCACATTTCCCGATGGCATCATGGAACTGACCCCTCTCGGACTGGTTCAAATGAGTGCCAATGATGCCGACCTCGGAACTGTCTTTGGTATGTCCTCTTTCCTTCTCTTCTTCCTACCCGCTTCATCTCCTAATCCCATGACGAAACAATAATTCGTTGGCTGACACCGAGGTGGTACCATGATAGGGATTCTTTTATTGTTGAGAACCGCGTGGGGTTCCATTTTCACAGCAGTCTATCTCGCTATCCTTCAAAACAAGCTTCCTCACTATATCGCCGCCTTTGTTCCCGCAGCTGCGACTGCCGCAGGGTTGCCAGAATCGTCTTTGAGTGACCTGGTTGCGGCGGCCGCATTGGGAACTGAAAGTGCCATCGCTAGCGTCCCCGGCATGACTCCCACGATCCAGACCAAGGTCATGGACGCGCTGGTCGACGCTCGGGTCAAGTCATATTCGTGGGTCTACTACGCGATGATAGCAGTCAATTTTGCCGGTGTCCTGGCCGCTTTATATTTGAGGGACTACGACCACCTGTTCACCACCCATGTCCCTCGACAAATCTATGCCAGAGGTGAGGGCATCACGCATGTAAAGGAAGCGGGTGAAATTGATAGTGAGGCTGCTTGGGAGGTTGATGACGCTACTCGTGAGGCACACCCGGTTTCCGAGAAGGCTTGATAGGCCGTCCCCACCACAGCTTATGCAGGCCAATGGTAATAAGTAACCACGCATTCAACCGAGTCTACCTTCAAATACATAGAAGCTTATATATACGCAATCGTACTGCTGTCAGGGCTATTTAAAAGTTAGGACGCCATGTTTGAAGATAAGCTAGATCCCGTCCTCATCTTCATTTGGTATTGTGGAAGATTGTATATATAGACCTCGAACATAATCAATGCGTATGGCAAAGACATCATTGTAAGATACTCAAAACTATGCTCTCTCGTCTCTTGCGCGTTCGTATTTCTCGCCATTCCCAGGTACTTGACGACTAGCCCGCTCCTAAAGATGGGAAAGATCATCCAGACGGTTGCCGGCTGCGTGCATGACTGAGATCCCGAGGTCATCTGATCGAACACCTGCTAGGAAGAAGCCGCAAGCTTGATCTGATTGTTTCTCAGAAAGCACCTCGCCTTCTTCAAATTTGGGACGGGACACTGCGAAAATACTTATGAGTGACATTTCGCAACCCAGGATTGCACCACCCAAGATTTAACCATCCACCACTCAACGTGAACGCAAAACTTTCTCCAACCTCCAGAACTCAACAACGGACTTGGTCAACACTCGATTGAAACTTCCAACATGGAGCGTAACTCACTTAAGCACAAGATTATTGGGGTGACTGGTGGTGCTTCGGGCATTGGCCTGGCGATTGTGCGGAAACTCCTGGCGGTGGAAGCAAAGGTTGCCGTTGCCGATCTGTCTCCCGCACCAGAAGAATTGTCCAACAATTCCAACGTCATCTACACGAAGGTGAACGTGACTTCACGAGAAGAAGTCCACAACTGGATCGAGGAGATTGTTGAGAAATTCGGGCGTCTAGACGGCATGTGCGCCAACGCCGGCATCTGTCCGGTGGAAAATGGCGTTGCCAGCGACGACGTCTACCGCAAGATTATCGAAGTCTGCGTCACTGGAGTATGGAACACGGGGACCGAAGCATACCGTCAATTCCAGAGACAAAAAGGTGGCGGTGTCCTCGTCAACACGGCCAGTGCTGCGGGCTTGAAGGGCTACCGAAATATGGCAGTGTACTCAACCGCCAAACATGCCGTTGTGGGTTTCACGAGATGTTGGTCGTTGGATTGGGCCTCCGAGGGCATTCGCGTGAATGCAATTGCTCCAGGTGAGAGAGTAAATACTGCTCTTTGAATGGCCGTTCCATCACTGGCCGATATCTCAAATAGTGTTCTCTACTAACACCGGAAATCCCCAGGATTTACCGAATCTCCCATGACTGACGCCGTCATCAAAGACTTTCCACACGTCGCCGAACATATGATCGCCGCCATTCCCCTAGGAAGAATGGGCAAGGCAGAAGAGCTTGCAGATAGTGCCTTGTTCCTGTTGGGTGATACGGCTTCCAACATCACTGGTTCTATTCTCGTCTGTGATGGCGGTATGCTCAACTCGTGAACTTGGGTCTAGGTCGCTGCTTCTGGCACCACAGGTTCTGAAGCAGTGTAAACGCAGGCATCAGTTCGGTCCAGGGAAGCGGGGTGCGCGGTTTCTTGTCTGTTGCATCGCATGCATTGTAGATGCGCGTGGCTGGCTTCCTGGGATATTAAACTACCGTCCAAAAAACACCAATACATTTTGGGGCAATCCTTGTGCTACCTATACGTCCGTCGATCATTCAGAGCCGAAAGTACACCCTCAGGCACAAAGGAAAACCTCTCCTAAGATGACTGTAGTGTCGTCCCAGAAACCCACCGTGATTCGTTCGCTTGCTCGCTTCCGTAAGATGATAACAAAGTACTGTTTATTCCATCGTGATGACGATAACCCTATTTATCAGGCACAAAACCACAAACAATCTAGTATAATCTATGCAAGTAGTGGTGAAACCGCGTTTCGGAGGGTAGGTGTCGCCAGATAGACTAGAGGTCCAACACTGATGAAGCTAAGGTTGCCCGTGTGGAAAGTCTATAAGAGATCCTGCGAAAAATGGTGATAGAAAGGAACATAAAGAACGACAGCGATGATGATTTCTGAACGAGAGGATATCTATATGGCGTAGCTGAATAGTCCAATCTCTTCCAAGACCGCAATTAAGTCCGGGACACGGTCAAATTCAAGATATGCTCATGTTGCAACTGCTACAACTGTGTGGACGCTCACGAGCAAGGCCACCATGATACCTGCTGACCTATGGATCTAACGAATCGTGCGAGGATCCACACCTAGCAGATAGCGAGGGTGCCGAGGTGGGTGCCTGCAAACACAACGCATCCTGTCCTTTCTTCTTCCTTCTTCCTCGCTATTTCTCCGCCTCGTTCATCTCCTTGATCGCCGTAACCAACTCATGAGAGTCCACGAAAACCTCATAAAACACCGCTTGAAGATCTTTGCCATCTCCGGGATCCGCAAACGTGATAGCAGAAGCAAAATCGAAATAAATCTTCCGGCCATTTCGCAGCTTATACCACAGTGACCCCTTGACTAAGACCTCCTGCTTTCCCTTCTCGGCTCCGCCCGCCAGAACAAAAAACTTTTTCAAGGTGTGTTCAAGGTCCACGATGGGTCCGTTGGTGGGATGGATCATGGTGTCGCGAAAAGCGCGGATTGCTTCACGGCCGGTGGTCGTTGTGCCGTAGACTAGTTGACCTTGCGGTGCGAAGAGATTGAGATAATCATGATTGGAATGGGGATCGTCCCACGAGCGGAAGAATGCAGGAAGTTGTTTGTCGAGTGGAGATGGAATAGAAGATTGGTTGGCGAAGGTGTAGTTGTCTCTGGAGTTCATCGTGTTGTGTTGTTCGTCAATCTTAAACAATATAGAGGCAGTCTTTTGTGTTATAGTGTATCTGTAACCTGACTCCCAGTTCTATATTTGCGATACGCCCTATATATGTACCGGCAAGCCTGCGGCCCAGCTTCCAAATATGAGATAGATATGTGAGTACGGTATCCTATCCGCAGCCAGCATGGAATATTATAAATCGCCCCACAAGTACTGTGTCGCGGGATCAAGGGGTAGTGATGGAGTGAGAATGCAATGGAAGCCCAAGGCCTGGTAGGGAAGCTAGATGTCGTCGATAGAGTTTAGCTTTGTGATACTCCCCGTTGACCGGCCAATATAATAGGACTTTGTGGGCCCAGAATACTATTCCTCGGACCTCGCTTTCTTGACGCATCATTTTGAGTGCGGCCTACTCAAGAAACCTTTGAAACCTCGCTCAAACTCAAGTTTACTAGCGTTCTGACCACCCAGCTCAACCATCTCCCTCAAAATTGTCAAATAACGGGTGTCAAACACTCCCTGGCCGAAAGTTCCGGATCCATCACTGCTAGTATATAACACCGATAGAAAATGTCGTACCGCGAGGAAGCCTAAGTTCATGTAGTATACTAAGAATAAATCTGGCGAAAAGCAACTCTGTGACGAACTTATTAACTCACCGTTTACTGCTTGTGAGAACCTGCGTGGGTAGTAGTCAACTGCACTTCAATATGATGAAGGTACTTCGTTATTCAAATATAAGGTACTGGCGCTGAGCCCCGGAGATGCTGGCCTAGAAGCATCAACTCTCATTGGCCTTACAGGATGAGCAGAACGATCACAGTATGAATTTCAAATTACTCCAAACTCCTAAAGCAGGCTTCTGTAAATCCAAAATAAGTTCGCTAGCTTGTTGCCAGTGCTCCGCCGAATTTCTTCACAGCATTGCTCCCTTTGATAGCTGATCCATCATAAAGACCCCTCTTCACCCTCCTGATCCTCGAGTTGACCATCGTCCGAAAAATCAGTGTCGGTCCATTCGTCATCTGAACCTTCATTTGGCGGTACTTGCGGGTCCAGGTACTCCTTAAAATGATCTCGGATCACATCAGCGAAATCTTCGTAATCGCCGTACCCGCTTGCCACGAGGGCTGCTCGCTCGCGATTTGCTCTTGAAGCTGCAATTTTCGAGTCTTTACTCGGTAGATACTTGTAAATACCCAGCCTCCACTCTTGCTCGACGTGTGAAAGTCTCGGAAGGATAGAATCAAGGAGCTCCCACCATGATGTCCATGCGTCGTGGATAACTTCAATGGCAGCCTGGCGCATGTTCGCATAGGCAATCATGATCAGGTCTAGCTGTGCCTTCAGCTCTGCATCTTCCTTCCGACACCTTTCCCTTTCGTTCTCAGATTTTACAGCAGGCCTGGACTGATAGAATGAATAGTGGCCGCAACATGTATGAATCATTCCAAGACGAGTGAAGACCTCGAGTCTACAAAGCTCTGTGTAGCACTTCTCCTTCTGCTTTCCGTCTAGTCGCAAGAAATCGGTCGCTTCTTGCAAGGCGGACAACCTTTCGGTCCAAGACCCAGCTTCAGATTGGTTCAGGCTTTCAAGTCGACTCCAATACCGATACCAAGGTAAGCACCCACGTCTTGAACAGAAACACTGACAGTCGTCAGCCCACAAAGGATCTGCAACGTCCAAGTACAAGCCTATATCGTCGTCTAGCGGTAAAAGAAGATGTTGTCTGTATGCCAATGATGGTATAAGATAGAACATGATGTTTGGCCAGCACGTGCGATCGGCGAACGTTCCACTTGCGCCCCTCGAAAGGAACCATTCGACAGCCAAGTTGCGTTGATTGAAAGCATAAGCATAGCTGGCGATCTGGAGAAGAGGTGTGCGACCGTCCTCGTGCGCAGCGTCGATTGTGTGATGTCCTGCCCTGAACAAGGACTCCAGGAGGATTGTGTTATCGTGCGTGTGCGATCCTCCACAATTCAACCAGCCGTGGTAGACTGATGGCAAACCGGACAAGCTCAAAGCATCTAGATATCATTCGTTAGTCACAGTTGTATCCAATATAGAATCTAAATTGTTGACGTTGTCTCTCAGTCTTATGGTCTTCATGCTCACGCCGACGTGCCTCGAACTCGACAACGAAAACGTCTACAATATCCGCTTTCTGCTTGACATCGTGCTGGAGAAAGTTGAACAGCCAGTTCATTGGCCGTTCCTCGATTGAACTTTCGAAGAAATCTGTGTAAGGTAACACCGACACTATCAAGGCAGTGTGCCCAGTCAGGATCGCCAGCTCCAAAGCTTTCCGCGGCCTGAATCCCGCCTTCAGCAGAATCTCCAAGCCACTCGTCCAGCCTATCGGCAGACACGTGGGATCGTAAGCCAGGTCCCCATCGTTGAACGGTGCTGACTTGTCGTTTTCAAGATATTTGACCAAGCAGTCTTCCGAACGACGAATAATGCATGGGCCTATCTCAGTCAAACCAAACGCTGAGTGACAGTCAATATGTGGCAAAATGAACGGGGATGTGACGACTCACTTTCGGTCAGCTCTGGGACTCTCATCAATAATCGATGTATCTGGAGTCTACGTTGAGGAAGGGGATGAGAGAAGTTCATTCTGTTCACGTTAATATATTTGTGTGATACACCACTTATCTGTTCGTCAAGGTCATATTCTGCAATTAAATGATAGAGCCGAGGGACCATTTCAAGCCCGTTTCTATACCCATGATTTGTTGCAATGAGAAGACTACCGGCAGCAGTGGCTGGGAGGTCAGTTTCAATTTCGGATGTAGCAGAGAAGACCTTGACAACCTCACCTGTGCCATTTATCAATCCAAACCAACTCAATGGCCGCGCACCGGTCATAGAGATGGCGGACACATCGACACCCGAACGCAAAGCCAGCACAAGGAGCCTGTGAAAAAGTGGTTGTAAGTCTGATAGAATTTGGGACAATATTGCCAGCAAGAACATCACTTCCTATCAATCGCCATGAGTTATGTGAGTGATTAATCACCCGTAAATCATTTCAACTCACATGAAGAATTGTATTCCCGTTTTCATCTTTTTCCAATCCTGATGCGGTCTTGTTCTGAAGTACGGTTTCGAGCGACGTCAGCAGATATGTCATTCCGGTGCTGGCCTTGTTTACATCCCCCTGCCAGTATATTACTTCGCTCCCATGTGGGTGGTGGTGGTGCCAGATATCTGGAGAGTAAAAGTAGCCTGACCTCTTCCTCTTCCTAGATTGCATAATCTGCCCATATCGGAATGGAAAGTCATCAAACAGCTTAAAAATCGGCGATTCACTCCGTCTGACGGTACAATATGCATTTAGAAGTGGCGCAATGGAAAAACAGCCCGCTCCAGACCTGAGATTCACTCCCAGCTCCACTGTTCTCCGCACAAATGGGAGCAGCTGTGCGGAGACTGCGTATGTCCAGGATTGCTTTCCCAGAGGATGGTAAGGACACGAATGTCGGTGCTGGGACGTATAATCCAAGCTGATACGAAACGGGCCCCTGTCGTACCATGACAAAAGCTCTTGCGGCTTGCAAGTGCAGAACAGCCCCCCTTTTCGTCTCAGGGAAACGGATTCTACTGCATCTCGTAACATGCTTGGACGCATTATTAGCTGTTGACCTATCTGTGACTGAAGTTCCTGCCGGTCTGCGGTCGTCAAGTGCGAGGCAGTCTCGTGTTCTGGCTGAGGCAGCTTTTCACTCTCGCCAGCCATGATACGGAGGACAGAATCTCTCAACACCGGGATTTGTTCCCGATTTACAGGTGTCAAGAGCAGCATCTCTTCCTGGATTACAGATCTCATCATGGTCCTCATGATTTCGTTCTGAGAGTCGGAAAAATTAGTCTGGGCAATCAGTTGCCGTTTGATGAAAGTTGTGTCATCCCGTATTGATGTCAACTTGAGCTCAGTACTATCATGCTTGGTTTGGATATCGTCCGATATTGCTGTCAAGTTTCCGGCAGTGGCCTGTGCCGTGTCTATGATAGTATCTCTCAGACTGCCAAGCAGGTTATGAACAGAATCAAGTTTCCAGTGGGTAGATTGCTGGTTGTCTTGAATAAGTATGGATATCTGGTCCAGGAAATTCCTGTGTTATTGGCGTTAATCATGTGCAAGAAGTCGAAGCCGAGGCAGGGATATGTACCGATTATATGCCTCCAAATGTAAGCCTAAGATCAAAAGCTCACGAAGGATCTCCATACTCGCACGGCTAATGTGTTGAAGGTGGCCTTCAAGCTTTGATTCTTCGGACGAGAGAACGAAAAGTGCAGCCCATATCCTCTTTAACCGCCCAGCTTGAGGTCGAGTGCGAGGCAGGAGGATGTTCAGCTGGTCTTCTAGGCTTTTCATCGCTAGTTCGACCTCGGAAATCACAGTGCTGACTCTCGCCAACTGAACAGCAGTAAGGTGAGCGACGACATTGGAGCCTGGTTGGAGTACATCGTTCTGAATGTCTTCGATTCGTCTTATAGAAACCTCTGTTTCCAGCAGGAGCGTCTCTATGCGTTTAGGGATAGCCTGCATGTTTCGTAACACTGTTATACCGTGTATCAGTGCTTTGCAGCCAAGTTCCCCGAGCTGAACGCCTGCTGCTGTTGCTCCCAGGACTGCAAGAGCTTCTGCCATCTTGGGCAGATCGGCATGCAGCCGTCAACTCGGATCAACTTGGCTTCAACAATGGATCGTTTGGAACTTGACGTTGGCATGAAGAGAGATATTGTCGCACGACAAACGATCGCACAAGGCTGTAGCTACACGAAGTCAAAGTCTCGGTTTAGAGACAACATAGACGCATAGGAATTGGGATGGACGACTAGTTGGAGTAACCAACATGAAGGCTCATGAAAATTGGAAGGCATTGGGGTCAGGCTGAAAAGTGTTGCAGCGGCGCAGTAACATTGAATCAAAGAATCAGCCACAGAGAATGGCTGGAAGGCAGACTTTTAGGCAGAACGAGCAGCACCGGGCGCAGGTCTCCCTCCAGGTAGACGTGAGGTGTCGTGAATTGATTGGTGGATGTAAAGTTTCACATGCCTGCAGCTGCAGGCGGACAAGCCACTTTGCAAGGAAGACCACAGCTCAGCGGCGCTAATGAGTTGAACCTTTCATGGGAAGGCTGTACTGCTCCCCATTTTTGCTGCATGGTCGCCTCGTGATTTCAATCAGAGTCTTGTCAACAAAGACTGATAGTGTTCGTCCTGAAACCACCTATGAGTATTACTGGCCTAGAACATGTCAACACCACTGAGGATAGTGATTCTGATTAGATCATGCGAGTGGGACCCCACCATCCTCATCATCGGACATACGTGCATCCCCTCCATCAGCCTCTGCATCAACCTCTCCATTCCCAAGCACCGCTTCCGCCTCATTCTCCGGCTCGGGCGAACTGCTATTCCGCACCTTCCTAGATGTTGCTTCCACATCGGCCTCTTCCTTGACCTTGCTGGGTGCAACCTCGCCAGCCGAATCACCAGCCTTATTTCCACTCCAGCCTTTACTCAGATTCACGAGTGGGGTATCATCATTGAAAATACGCAGCAGCATTGCTCTTCGTTCTTCTTTCGGTAACATGAGATTCAGACTCTGCACGGACTTCCACAGCGGAAATACCATTCTTTCGGGTAATCCATCTTCGTCTTCGCTAGGGTCCACGATCAGCACGCAGCAGCCCATCTTCAATTTGAGGACTTGCTCGCCCACTTCACCGAGATTCTTGTACTCCTCGCCAGCGAAGCGAGGGAACATCTCGATCAATAATTTTCGTAGTGTTTCTTTCTTGTGCAGTGTGACCACTCGCTCTGGACCGACCCAAGTCTCGAGTAGGCGGAGTCCATCAGTCTGAATACGCCAGGGACATACTTCAGGCGAGGGTGCATCCTGCTTAACGAACATTTTGAGACCAGCATGGACGAATTTTAGACCTTTGCCTTCATTCTCTTGGAGGATCTCCTTTGCCAGTGCATTTGTATAGTACATGTTCTTGCTTGCCGTTCCCTCTGGGTTTCGGACCATGAATCGATCTCGAGGAAAGCGGCTGGAAAGGTTGTAAAACTCGGTGATCTGATCCAATTCGGGTATCGTGGGCGACAAATATTTGAATGGTTCCTCGAATGGCTGATCTCGATTTCTTCTCTTCGGTGGTTGTGCTGGCCGTGGTGGTTCAGTTGCCGACTGATGTCCGTTCACACTCTGCGACTGACCATCCTCAGTCTTGATTTTTGGTGTCAATGGTTCATGATGAGTGTGTGGCTTTACATCACTTTCCTGCCCCTCTTCGCTCTTAACTCGTTTTAAAGGGGCACTTGTCGTCTCATCTTCATCTCGTTTTCGCTTGTTCGCACTGACCTCTGTGCTTTCTTCATTTCCAACATTATCAGGAGCTGCCTCCAATTTGACCCTCGTACCGTTGGGTTCTGATGTTTCATCGTTTTTTAGACGCTGAGCCGCGGCTGGTTTCTCCTCGGACTTAGCCTTGATCTCGCTTTTCTTCTCGAGAATGGCAATGAAAAATGCACCAGTATCTTGCAGATGTGGATAAATCCGTATAGCTCGATCTAGTGGAAGATCCAACTTCGAGGGGAACATGCTCTCGGATAGTCGGAGCAACGCATCATCATCCCCAAAGTCTTCTTTGTGCTTGGTTACGTCTTCCCAGTTCTTCCAGACCCTGCCGGCTTTATCCGTTATGGTCCACGTTTTGAAGCCTGGGTAACGTTTGAGGCCAGGGAGATAGTCTTTAGTCTCGAGCATCTCAACCAAGTCCAGCCCACCACAGCGGCTGATGGCCTCGGCCAGGACAGCTTCATCCTCAACAGGATTCATGCTACATGTTGAATAGACAACACGCCCACCGACTTTCAACATCTGTAGAGCTCTAATCAAGATGCGAACTTGCGTGCTGTGAAGTCCGAGGCCATTGCTAGGAGTCCAGTTCTTCCAGATCTCCATGTTTTTCCGGACGGTACCATCTCCAGAACAAGGCACATCGGCCAAGATGCGATCAAATTTGAGATACTTGTTTTGTACAAGCTTACCATCAGAAGAGAGCACCGGAGCAACTCTTATGGATGGGAAGACAGTGGCGTCATGGTTTGTGACAATAATGTTTGGAGAACTCAGTCGCTTGATTTGGTGGACCAACATATGGGCTCGTCGGTAGTCAACATCGTTCGCAATGAGAAGACCAGTAGATCGGCCGTCATCGACGAAGGCCTCTCCCTCAGGTCGATCAAGACCTTGTGCAGTATTTGCAGCCACTTCTCTGGATCGCTCTTCCTCCCCAGCATGTATCATCTCAATCAGCTGTGCTGACTTGCTCCCTGGCGCAGCGCAGAGATCAAGGACTGTATGATGCGGCTTCAGATCCATGAGCAGTGGTGGAATCATACTGACAACCTCTTGTCGTGTGATGTTTCCAACATCAGTCTCTGCGACTAGGAATTTCTGGAAAGAGGCGAATGGCTTGAATCTTCGAATGACGTTCTTCGGGGTGGTCATGAACCAAGCCAGCTGGTCTGGGTACCATTCGACAGGTCTTGGGGCATCGACATACTGGTCTTCGTATGTGATAGAGGTGATCTCGGGGATGTAGTGGTTTCTCAGCCGCTCTTGGACTGCCAATGCATGTGCTCGTGAGCCAGTGAATCTGAAGCTGTTGGGCAAGTCTCTTCTCATAGCTGCCCAGAAGGCTTCCTTCTCTTCCTCCTTCACTATTCCTAGTTGGTTGTAGTATGTCTCGAACTTCTCGTTCTCACGAGGAATGTCGCCTTTGTTGACTCGATTGTCCGGTCGAGGACGATGGCCCGCTCCGCCACCACCACCTCCACGGCCTCGACCGCCCTGAGAATGCTTTTAGTAATTTTCAAGGAAAGTGCTTATAATATACTCACTCTTTTGCCACCCCGTTTGCCCATGTCTGTACTGCAGTGAGGTAGAGATATCGGGTTCACTTGCACCTTTCGTCGGTGCTTCTCGAAGAGATGAGGCTCCAACCTTGCGGCGTGGGGAAATTTTTTGGCAAATGCGGTGCACGGTTTGACTCCAAAATCCACCGTATTTCATGCCAAGTAATGCGGGGTGTCTAGCGCCTGGGCAACATGCTAACTCGCATCATTTCAATTCTGCCACATTCTCTACTTTGGTAACCTAGGTCCTTCTGGACTAGAGGCATGTCGAGGCATTCCATACCTCTCTACGTGCTGCCGCTTTGCATTTTGAGAATGAACCGTCATTCTCAGTTTCAGTGGGCTTCATGGTTGAGCGAGCGTCGTTGTCTTCCACAACCCTAACCCTTCATTGTTATCAACACTACTTCTGAGACCGTGAAGTTGGCCTCTGTCCTCCCCATGAATCATCTCCTGAAACAGAACATGACCATATTTATGTACTCAAATATCTCGTTGATCTCATCCTTTCTCCGGAAAGTCTACGGTGCTCAACTGCTTAGTTCTCTTGATTGTCACAGAGGCCGCAGGATCATTATTGATAGAGGATGTGAACAGAGATGGCATCGATTGCGAGTGCGATAGTGATTGTTAATGGTGATATTGACAATGATGCTACTATCCCCGTCTTGGGGTCCTTTTGGGAGTATCAACAGTGGACGCTGTCGTTATCCTGACTCGTTGACTGTTAACAGCCCATGTCGTTATCTTGTGTTCAAGGAGGACAGCGAACAAAATCCATCAGATGTCTAGAAAGACTGAAAATAGAAAGGACCAAAGAAAGACCGTTTGTGGATATCACAATTGCTTTTATTCAAGCTGTCCACCGCACTGCTAACGAAGTCTGCTCAAAACCCCCTTGAACTCAACCAACGCTGTGCTGTTTCAATTTTGGATAATGGCAGCGACAGTATCCATGCCTTCATCCAACAAGCCAGCCACCCGCAACTGTTCAAGAGAGAGCTCTCCAAATTCAGGCTGTCGAAAGGTGAGTAACTGATGAATGAAAGCATTATGCGCATTCCGAGGCGTTACTGTCAAAGCCCAATCCCTAGGCGCACCAGCAGGAACTCGAAGACAATAACCATGCACCCAGACAAGATTCCATGCCGGATACAAGCCAACACCCGTGGGCGTGATCCCCATGAAGAAATGGTGTCGTGAAAAGGCAAAATGATCGAGTGCAATCTGTGTGATGAACTGGCCTTCGTCGATCCGTTTGACAAGATTGACGATGGCTGGGTTCTGTAAATTCAGGCGTGTCCATCCCAGATGGTCGAATAGGCCCTGGACGGCACGTCCGATCTCAGGGTCACGGCCAGAGTGGTAGTACGCAATGACAAGGACACGGACGACGCCTGTGTCATCCAGTGTCCATTCACCGGTTTTGAGTGTGGTCTTCAGTCGGTCAATGGTTCTGATCACATCTCGGGCTCGCACCGGCTGCCAGACGTATCCACGACGATATCCCCATGGGGCGGCACTGCCGGGACTGGGAAGTCTCTCCACTGGAGGTCGGATGAGTGGTACATCGTAGTCTGAAGGTTGACCATTGAAGCGACTGGCCTCTGAACCTGGTGGATTCCAGGCACGGAGGTGGCCACGGTGGTTGTTGGGGGGTCGAGCCTCGCGGCGGCGGATGGGACTGCCGTTGGCGGTGACGGTGACGCTGGCTCTTCTGCCTCCACGGCGAGGTCTTGTGGCTCGTATGAGATTGGGGACTGGTCTTTGTGGCTGCTGTAATTGGGTCTGCTCGTTCTCCTGAATGAAGTGAATCAGGTCAGTGGTCGGATCGTCCTTGCTATAGCCACAACTGGCTTTTCAAACTTAATGAAAAGGACTTACCGGGTTTTCAGACGTGTTTGAAGCCATATCTGCGATTGATACACGATGTTGGAGAAGGCTGAAGACTTCGATGTTCAACTGAGAGCTCGTTGGATCGATGAAGCTGAAGAAGATATGGGATTAATGCTGTTATTAAGACAAAGCAACAGATCTTGACAGTCATCGTGACAGAACAAGAAGCCAAGATATAGACAGCGGCCAACGGCGACTCTATACTGTCACTGATGCTCAGAGTCGCTGTGAAGACAACATTGTCACGGCTTGTCGTTGGGTGCACTCGCGAAAAGTAGATCATGTCGCAGAGATTCCAGACCTGTGATACAGAAACAAAGGAGCGTAAAGACAGATGGCGACGCAACCTCACGAAGAACTCACTGAGCTACGTAGGGCGAAAGAGGGTTCAGAAATATGCAAGACATCACCTGCACCGTCTGGGAAGGACAGTCTTTGATAACAAAGGTCTATTTGCATTGTCCTGCGAGACAACTCTAGGAGGAACAGGCAGTGAGGAGAGACAAGGCTGGAACTCCGTATTTATACACCGATAACATGTTTCTATATAGCAGGATGAGAAACAGGCATTGACTACGGAAAACAGGGCCAGTCCTGTACTCAAGATACGTTGAATGATAAATCAACAGGTCTTAGACAGTATCTCTGATCATTCCACCTGACAAGGAATACAACTCAGATGAACAACCACGATTTTAAGTGCATAGGCTATAGGCCCTAAACACCAGAGACTACCTACATTTAATACATTTCAGACTAGCCAAAGCGAACGAACCTGGTCGCGAGGCTAGCTGAGGTATCTTATGAGAAGGCAGCACAGACGAGGCTACGATCGCAGCCTCGGCCAGCACCGAAAAACGCCACGAGCTCCAATTATGGAAGCGGCGAAGAGAACATGATTCCACCGCTGTATTATGTGATTATCGGTCATGTGTGTCCATTCAGCAAAGCAAGTGTAACGCAGGAACAGCGTGGTTCATCGCTGCTGTAGGCCAGGTCATCACGGCTCAAAGAGCAAAACGAGGGAAATGAACAAGCCAGCCATTGGAGACAGGAGGCCGACTCCGGAGATGGAACGGGTAGATGCGTGACTGTCTTGTTGGACGATGGCCTGGGCTTGAGTATCACCGAGATATTTCATAAAGCCCGCTGGCGCTGGCGACCGACCAGAAGCAGTCCTCCAGAGCAACCTTTAAACGGGACAAAGTCACGTAGGTGATAATGCAATAAGAGTGAATTTCTAAAGCACGCATTCTTCAATTCAATGGGTATCCAGCCTACCGAAGCTCACACGGCAAGTATGGTTTTACAATTCCCCAGTCCCTGCCTACCTATGGACCATCATAATCGACCAGGAGGCCATGACCACGCCCAGCCAACAGCCAGCCATGCAAGAAAACCCGCCTGATTTTTCACAAATCCGAAACTCCAGCGCTGTGATGAAAAAAGACACAATCTCCATTTTCTGCCTGTGATCAGAACACCCAGCGGTAACTGGCATAGCGGCCGGCCGTTTCGGACTTGCGAATGATCTTGACAACATTTCCTCTCTTCAAACCGAGATATCGAGCCACGGGATCACCGAACTGGAT
The DNA here is from genome assembly GCF_035927105.1 of Exophiala bonariae. Taxonomy (NCBI): domain Eukaryota; kingdom Fungi; phylum Ascomycota; class Eurotiomycetes; order Chaetothyriales; family Herpotrichiellaceae; genus Exophiala; species Exophiala bonariae. The sequence continues at coordinate 137,539 of NW_027042496.1, forward strand.
GCGCGGTAGTTGTGTCTCTTTCAGTCTGTATCTGTCGAGGAGGACTTTCTTCTCTTCGGCGCTGAGTAGGACGTGTTTGGGGACCAGCTCATGCCGCGTAATGTTGATGAGGAGATCTTGTTCTTGGAAATGTTCGGCTGTGATGCCCAAGTCTCCGAGGGGTTCAAAGGCACGCAGAGCAGCGGCTGTGACGGGACCGATGGTAATAAAAATACCGGTGGTGAACTTGTTCTCGCCCAGGTGATGAGCGAATGATCTCAGATGTTTGATGCCGATTGTTGTCTCGGGACTGAATTCCACCCAGACGGTGCCTGCGGTGGTTTGTGGGTCGGGTTTCGTTTTTGTTGGTCGGGGTGTATCGCGTTTGATCATCTCTTCGGTAGGGTATGCTTGCAGTCTCATCATCCGCCGTCTGGGGAAAAGCGTGGATTGTTAGACTTTCTGTCTGTTTGCCTGCGCCGGAGGGGGAACCACTACTCACTCTGCGTGGCCAGTCTGAGGATCACACATCTTCTTTTGAAAGTGTTCACGCGAGATGGTCACCTCAGCTTCTGCGATTGCATAGCCCTGAAAGAGTTAGTCTCAAGACCTTGTTGTCCTCACTCAGCCTTAAAAGACTCACTCGATCGACCAACATCTCCAAGACCGTTCGCCATGTTCTCCAGAGTCGCGTCACTTCTCGGTCTGCTTCAGCGGACAGTTTTGGCCGATCTTGATAGTCCATGGTGACAGTATATACCTACTGAAGGGTGTTGTCGTTGACTAGATTTTGGGCCGAAGCTGAAGATGAAGATGAAGATGAAAGAATCGAGGAATGTCTCCTCCGCAGCCAAAAAGATTTGCTTGGCGGGCGGAATTCAAATTTCTCCACAACTCGAACCATCTTAGAACACCTTTTCCACCTGCCAGTGCACCTCGAACTTCACCGACTTCCTTCACCAAGTCTCGATCCCTTTCACGACCGAGGCCTCATCATTACTTCACGCCATTCTTACTCGGACCCTGTATTGACAGAGGGTCCCTTGTCACCGCTCACGACTTGTCACCCACATTCACGCACCATGCGATCCTAGCATGGAACATCTTATTTAAATATCCATAACCTTACGTCCGTCGCTCCTCCGCTCCGTCTTTCGGTATCTGTTTTCCGGCTCACATTTGTTCAAATACAATAACAACCATGGCCGACACCGCCACTGCTCCTGCGGCCGACGTCGCCCAAAAAGGACGCCCTGAAAAGCCCGACGAGGCCAAATTCAAGGCCGATCTCGCCAAAGCCGAGAAAGAACACGAAGCTGCACAAGCCAAGTTCAATGCCAGCCGAACCAAGCTTGACGGTGCTCGCTCTGGAAAATCCACTCCTGCAAATGATCGTTTCAAGGCATTGGTGGACGAACAAAAATCCATCCGCACCAAGCAACAAGAGAACAAGAATGCAAAGAAAGATCAGCAAGACAAATTCACCAAGAATGACAATGAAATCAAGAAACTCATTGGCGAACAAAAGGAAACTCGTGCCCGTCTCAACTTCCGAAATGTTGATGAGCTAGAAGCCAGAGTTGCCAGCATCGAACGTCAGATCGAGTCTGGTTCCTTGAAAGTGGTTGATGAGAAGAAATCTTTGGCTGAGATCCGAGAAATCAGAAAGCAAAAGCCAAAGTTTGCTGAAGTCGAACAGTTGCAGAAAGACATTGATGCAAAGAAGGCTGAAAATGCCGAGCTCAAGAAGACTTTCGACAATCCCGAGTCTCGTGCTTTGGCTCAAAAGTACGAAGACAACCAAAAAGAACTGGACGACATCAAGGCAACTCGCGAAGACACCAACAAGAACTACGACACCTTGAAGGCCGAACGGGAGAAGCTCTACAATGAACAGCAAGCCACTTATGCCAACATCCGAAAAGTCAAGGATGACTACTATGGTGCCAGGAAAGCTTACAAGGAGTACGAGGATCAAGTCTATCAGCAACGCCGTGAACGTCAAAGGGCCGAACGTGACGCTTACGAGAAGGAGAAGCGTCGTCGCATTGCTGAACAGAAATTGGAGGAAGCTGGTGAACCTGCTTTCCTTGAGCAAATCCGTACTGCGGAAGGTCTCATCCGCTACTTCGATCCCTCTTACAGCACCGGTGAGGGTGACAAAGGCCCTGGCGAGTTCGCTGCCAGTGCTCAGCGCACCATTGACGACTCCGGCTTCAAGGGCATGAAGGTCGTCAAGAAGGAGGAAGAAGACTTCTTCATCGGCGGTGGAAGCAAGAAGAAGGGTGGAAAGGGAAAGAAAGGCGGTGCTGCTTCTGCTGACACTGGCAAATTCAACTTGAACATTGGCATCATTGAAGAGCTGGCCAGAGTTGGAGTTGATCCCCCAAGCACCCAAGCTGACTCTCCCGCTGTTGTTGAGAAATTGAAACAGAAGGTTGAGGCCTGGAAGAAGGATCAGGACACCCAAACTCAAAAGGTATGAAGATCATGAACTCTTTTGTCAACACGAATACTAACTGTGAATCAGAACATTGAGAAGGCCAAGAAGGAGATTGAGAAACTGGAGAAGGAAGCTGATGAAGCCCAAGCCGCTGGGCCCAGCACTTCCGGTCGCCGACCTCACCAGGCCAAGAAAGCTGCCCTGAAGGAAACCGGCGTCAACGGTGGCCCCACCGCCGATGCTGAAGAAGCGGCCGAGAAGAACGGCCTTGCCGACGCCACCAAAGAATTGAAAGAAGCCAGCCTCGAAGATAAAGAGAACGAGACCTCCTAGAGACCACGATGAATACACCAATCTACGACGTCCTAAAGCTGTGGGTGAGCATTGTTTCCTTGGGAGGACCAAGTCTGTTGTTTCTTTGGGCATGTGTTTGGGTGGCCCAGCGCATTGATGTCGATGTCGAGATTAGGGAGATTGATGATGCTGCCGGTGATGCTGATGGAGAAGGTGAAGGCGAAGGTGAGGAAGCGAACTAGCGAGATATCCCTCATCTTTATGAGTTGCTGAAAGGAAGAAAGGAATACCCTGGGCTTTGTGCTCCCTGGTACCAACGTCAAAATTGAACATTAGCCCGATAAAATACCAGTATTAGTCTCTCAAGTCATTCTCATCACTTGAGGGAGACCAGAAAAATATACCAATCGTTATGACAATCTGCTCCCACTGAAAGTCAATCGGATATGATTTATAATGACCCTCGCGACCCCATCAACGTCATCTCATGAGGTTTCTCCAAACCCGGAATTAAAATCATCACTAACATCATATAAGCAGGTATCTACCGTTCAATTCTTATATCTACATCTTGCAACGCCACTATTCGCGGTACTCAGTCTAGATTTGTGACTCATAGAGAGCAACGCAAAGCTTGCTGTACACTCATCCACAGCATTCGGTACTCTCCGCAGAGTACCATTACCACGACCTGATATATATATTCATTTACCCCGCATCAACTCAACACCAGCTTGGTTGGGCATCACAACCTGTGTGACAACTAGTACATATATCAATCCGAGATGGCAAAATCACTCTTCAGACCCGGAGCACTCGCACTCATCAGCGGCTCCGCTTCTGGCGTAGGCTATGCCTTCGCAGCACACTGCCGCCGACAAGGGATGAACCTTGCGCTCCTCGACATCAACAAGGACACGCTCACCCAAGCCAAGTCCACCTTAGAATCCATCTCATCCGCCGAGAACACCAAAGTACAAACCTACGCCCTTGACGTCTCGGACCACAACGCATGGCTCGCGGTCCGGGACTCCCTCACCGAAACATTCCCTTCCAACGAAGGAACCATCGACGTCCTTCTCCTCAACGCCGGCACCTCGGTTAAATCCACCACAGCGCAACCCTGGGAAGACATCAACTACTTCACGAAAACACTCAACACGAATCTCTTCGGCGTGATCAACGGGCTGAGCACACTTCTCCCGCTGGTCCAGAAATCCAGGGGCCCGTCCGCCATCATCCTGACCGGCAGCAAGCAAGGCATCACGAATCCACCAGGCAACCCGGCGTACAACGCGAGCAAATCCGCCGTCAAGACGCTGGCCGAGCAGCTTGCGTATAGTCTGCGCACGAGCGGGAACGCGAGCTTCGCGCCCCACGTCTCCGTGCACCTGCTCGTGCCGGGCTGGACGTTCACCGGATTGAGTGGGAATGCTGGGCCTGTGAGCGATGATGTGGCACGGGAGAAGAAGCCCAAGGGCGCGTGGTTGGCGAGTCAAGTGGTTGAGTTTGGCGTGCAGAAGATTGAGGAGGGGAAGTTCTATGTGCTTGTGCCGGATGAGGATGTTGATGAGCAGCTCGATCAGGCGAGGGTTACTTGGGCTGCTGGGGATGTTAGTGAAGGAAGAGCCGCGTTGAGTCGTTGGGAGGATGGGTGGAAGGATCGTGCGGCCGAGTGGATTGGGGGTGAGGCCGAGAGGAGGAGGAAGTTGTAGTTCGAGAGAGTGCGGGGGTGATGGGAGTGGGAGTGGAAGTGCAATCGGAGAGATGTGGATGGAAGGTGTGTCTGAAAATATGGCAAAGATCATTCATTATGCATTATATTGTAAGTACCTCAGTCTAGTAAACACTAGTAGTATGGAATGCTTCGATGTCATGTTTGGAGGTTATTTCAGAACGGTACGAAGCCGAATCTCAGGCGGATCCCACACGACGTCCTTGACACTGATTCTCTGTCGCGCAGGGACTTTTAATCCCAGATGGCCAGGACAGCCGATCCATTCATTATTCTTGATGAGTAGTAGATCCCCCTTCCTACCCTCCCACAACAAATCACCACTACTCTCCCGCTCTTCAGCACCACCAGTCTCCAACCCAATGGCCCTCCTTGCCCCCTGGCTAACACACTCGAGCAAAACCTTCGCATCATCCGACGTGCCCGCCTGATAAATTCCGACCCCTAACGACGCCAGAGCAAGCGGGTCACCGGTCCCCCAAGGCGTGAAAGCATTGCCTACATTATTCACTCCCAAACAACCATTGAGCCCGTAGTCGCGTATCATGCTCGGTATCTGCAAGGTCCCTCTGGGCCGATAAGCGCCTTTCGACTCCTCGCCGTCATCATCTGGCCGACCCATCATGAAGAGATCGCTCGTCGGAAGACCCAGAAAATGTATTGGGAGTCCAGAATCGTGAATCTGCGTCGCTAGCTCTTTCATCTCCTTGTTTGTGAACATCGTCAGGCGCGAACAGTGCCCTAGGACAATCGTCTTGCCGGGCTTTGTTTTTGACGTCCACTCCGCTTCATTCAATAGCCGGATCACATCCCAGACCATCGGCTCGGAGTCCCCGAGGTTATAATCGAGGTGGAAATCAAGATGTAGATCATGCTGTAACGCCATCTCGATAGCCCACTTGATATTCTGCAGACCTGCCTCTCGATCTGACTCGACATAGGGTGTTGATCCTACCGCCTCCACGGCGCCAGCATAATTCAGTAGTGTATCTTCCAAGATCCGACGATTTTCCTCCCCATGGTCGGAACTGAAAACCGGATCTTGTGCAAACGCACAGATCTGCAGCTCGAATTTCCCTCCAAAAGATTCCTTAAGCTGTACCGCGGCCTCGAGGCACGTCGTCCCGGTCACATGGTCCAGTTCGACGAACGCCCGGCAAGATGTCACGCCTTGCGTTAGAGATGTCGCGATGAGCTGAGAGCCTCGGAGGTAGAGGTCGGCAGGTGTGTACCGGGCTTTCGCCTGGCCAGTGAACGAAAGAGCTTCGCTGAAGCTGCCGGTTTTCGGTGTTAGGTCGGTGTAGTCCGGATAGGAGGTCTGGTGAGCATGGGTTGGATGGTGTTGGATGTTGGTGGTCAGGAGATATGGCTTGTCGAGGTGGATGTGTGGGTGGCTTAGTGCTGGGAGGAGGAGGGATGCTGGTTCCCCTCCAGTATTGGTCTCCTCTGAAGGTTCTGGACTTGATGGTCCCGACCGAAGTTCGCCATCTGTGGATGGTAATATCGAATCTATGGTGTTGGCATTGTACTCAACCGTCCATCGAGATTTGGGATCTCGGTCCAGGAGGATGATATTGTTGAGCTTCATAGTCGCGATCTTGAAATACGATAATGTTTGTCTTGTCGTGAAATGTTCTCGGTTCTGGATTAAGTCCCTCGTCGTTCTGGCGGACAAGTATTCCTTTATTCGAGTCTTAAGATTGTCGAATAAGTATACTCGGCCTCAATCGAGATCGGTCGATCAATTCCCACTTGGACAACACGAAGCTTTGGAATCCTGGCCTGAGTTGGAAGTAGACACAGCTCGAAGGTGACCGTTGGGCCTTTCCTGGTCTGACATCACGATATCGCAACGGCCATCTCCAGAGGTGCGATCCAATGTCCTTGTGTTGAAAGGCCTTATCTATCGTTCGAGTATGTATATCCCACCTGATCCAATGATCAGTTATGTCTATCGGTATTGCATCCGTACTCTATTCATGGTCAGCAGGAGATGAGAAGACAGAGGTCTAGGAGTGAGGATACTCGATACCTAGGTATCCAGAAGGAATCCTTGGTCGATTATAGCTGGAAGCCGTATACTCCGCCGTAAATACTTGGTGACGCATAAAAAGCGCTATAATCCACCGTCCCCTTTGGTTGCGACTACCCACCTAGGTACCTAAGGTAGGCAGCTGTACAGGCACAGATTAGGGCCACCCTCGCTGTAGGAAGAATATTGATGCTTGGTCCCATGCCCAAGACGTCGAGAACGTTGTCGCTCCAGGCTTGCCCACGACTCCCCACAGCTCGTCCACAGGCTGTGGCTTAACCGTCAAGCTAATGATACTTAACTGAACTCTTCACGCTAGGCACGGCTAAGAATGGGGAAGCTCGATTTTTCAACGCTGAGCATTAAGTAAGTAGAATTCAAATCTCCTTCTTAATGTACCTGTAACTGAACGATCAACAGCCATGTCATCCAGTGAGCGATACCGAGCATTAGGGCTATCGAACATCTAGGTCAGTACCTCATTATCATGACTGCACCCAATCTGGTGAACATGGCGAGCGCTTCTCCAATGGTATGTTCTAGAGAAGCCGCTAAACGTCGGAGACGCTGACTGAGTAATGCTAGCCATCGAGATCAGTGCGAAGTGGACAGACATTGAGCTGTTCGCATTGTGATCTCAAATTCAGCCGTCCAAGTCACTTAACCAGACATATGCTGTCGCACCTGCCTGATGAACAGCGCGACCACGTTTCTTGCTCCAAGTGTGGCAAGAAGTTCGCGAGGAATGATGTTCTCTTGCGACATCTACGAATCTCCCATCAAATCATATATCACAGGCCTCGCAGTGCCCAGAAATCATGCTATCGGTGCGCCGAGAAAAAACTGAGATGCAATCGACACAATCCCTGTCAAGGGTGTATCAAATCAAAGATGGCTTGCAACTATCCCGCTGTTAATGGACCTCAAGGGACCGAGCTCTCCTCTCCAAGCTCACAGGAACGTCTATCAACGGAGCCGCTAGGGGTCGCCCTTGACCAGCGGGAACACGTCGATTTCGTGAATAGCGACTGGCGACAGAACATTGACAATACCAGCACGATAGAGGTACAGCAGAGTACTGGTCAAGCTGATACTCGTTTCAACGACAATGCGACCACCGTCCTCACCAATGATCCCATACCATCTTATGACACAGCAGAAGGTATTTCTATGTACCCTTCATCGTCTGACATAACCATGGCAATCGATGGAATTTATCATGGTCCCATATCTTTCGCAAATGAGGGCCATAATCTTGGTGAAGATGTCACGGCTGGCACCTCCCAATTTTCGTTCAGCCCCATGCCATTTGGAGGCTCGACCCAAGATTGGCTCGATCTTGATCCTTTTGGGATCATGGATGACTTCCATACGGATCTGCCATCGAATACTACGAATAACATTACCTTCCCACATCATGCTACCTGGTCAATACCAGCTTCAAATCAATTTCTACCTTTGATCTCTAGGGATCAACAGCCCAACCCGATGACTTCAAGTGCTACAATCCCTATAGCAATACCCACGAGACCAGCTTCACCAAATGTGCAATCCCGGGCCCAGCCATGGCCATTTGAGCAAGCACATGATACCATGCAATCAACACTACGGCTGCCACCATTGCGTGACATGCTTCGAGGCGGCTCCAGGACGCATAGATTGGGGAAGACCACGATGGAGGCCGTAGCACAGCTTCTCTCAGGTCCCCTATTACCTAATGTGGACGATTTATCGGACGATCCGAATGCTACAGCGGCTTTCCATCTGCTACGCCGTGCCGTCGACGCCTTCTTCGGCCATTTTTGTGCAGTACTACCTATAGTTCATGTACCGACCTGGGATATTCTTAGTACTTCTACAGCGCTCATTGCTGCAATGGCATGTATAGGGTCAATATTTGTTGACAGCTCTGATGCTTGGGACAATTCCTTGCTGCTGAGTGAGATATGTTCATACGTAATCGTTTGGCAGGTATGTTTCTTTGGGCCTGCACCATTACCTTTACCCGATGACTTAACACAATCGATATATTTCGATATGCAATTTCACTAACCTGAGAGATGAATAGGGAGAATCTGATGCTTCAAGCTATCAAGATGCCTCTTATCTTAGTGCATGTTGCCTTCATCAAATATACTCTCTTGGGTCTGGAAACCGATCGCTGTATCAGAGTGCGGATCGAAAGCGTGGCTTATTGATAGGAAGTCTGCGGGGAATAGGACTCCTCAGGTCCCGACTTTGCATTGAAAATGACGAGCCCGACCAGAGTCATACCGACGAGACACGAGCGGAACACCTCGAAGCAAAGTGGCGGCGTTGGCGCGATGTTCAACAAGGACGCCGGCTAGCATGGGCATCATTCGAGTACGACTGCAGTCTCTGTACCCTGACCAATCGTCGAGGAGCTGTTGATATGAGTGAACTGCCTGCGCACCTTCCGTGCACAGATGCTTTATGGCAAGCATCCTCCGCGGCAGCTTGGAAAGCCTTATACTCTCAATCGTCCCCAGCTGCTAAAGGCCCACTACATGCAACCCTACTTCGAGAATTGATGTCCACAGGGACCTTCCCATGGGATCTCCCCTCCTGGTCAAAACGCCTATGCTGCCAGATCATAGGGCGACTACTTTGGGATATCAAACAAATGGAATTGGTGTGGATTTACGATACCTTAGGTTTGTCATCGCTTCGAGCTGCACAGAAGCAGACCTCAGCATCACTTCTCAATGCTCTAAGTCATTTCGCCAGGTCCATGACTCGTGCTTCGACTACACCTGAATTGATTGATAACAAGTGAGTTAATTCCAAGCGTTGGTAATCCACTATGTAAGCTGAAATCGAACAGTATTGCAAGGCTGATATACCATTATTCGCATCTCTACACTGCTGGTGACATTCTTGACCTTGTCATTTTCATCGTTCGCAGCTCTGCCACCACATCGACATCCAACGCAGCGAACAAGCAATCACCGAAAAAGAATACCGAGTGCAATCTGGCCAAAAGCCAACTAAGTTCCAAACTCGCCTACGATCCATGCAAGACACGAAAACTCGTTTGGCATGCAGCCCAGATAACAGCAGTAGCTGACGAGTATATTGTATCTGCGCCCTGCGAGATTCTTCGCGTGTCTATGGGCTATCTCTTCATCATGGCATTTGCACGTTTCGGTACACACACGCATGAACTGGTCGAGGTGGGCGGAGATGACCCGGTCAAACTTGACAACCTCAGGCCAACACAAAGTCAGCAAGAGACCATGTCAAGATGGATCGAATACGGAGGATCGGCAAGCCTAGCCACCATTGAGAACCTTTGCTCCGATGGCTGTATAGGTGCTTTGAATGAGCAAGCACAGACTCTATTATCGAAGCTGCGCAATTGGGGCTTGGTAGACAAGTTTTCTAAGATCCTTGATGCTTTCCAATCTTGCGAGGATTGAATTTGAGACGAGAAGCTAAGGTTTATTGCTATATGGACCTAGTGTGATGAGAATGGAGGTTCGCAGCCATGAGGGTCACAACATCCGTACATCAGCATGCGAGGTTCAGACTCCCTTCTGCGGTCAAATATCCATCAAAGCTGTCGCTAAAAAAGTATGGATGCAGGATACGGCGCTCCAATCTCCATCTAATTGAGAACAGCTAGCTTATGTTACCATGACCGGTATGGATCCGGACTGCATGTATGCATGTACGATCGTTCTCGTGCCGATTGGTGCCCGGATCCTTGAAAGACTCGGCTGTACGCGATATAGTCATCTCAACACACTCGGCCGGTACCACAGCCACGTGCGAAGCTAAAGTTCACTGTGAGTAGCAGGAAAGTCGATTAAGCCCTGTCATAGAAACAAAATGCCGGAGTGCGCTAGTGCGAAAGCTTGCTGTGCTCTTCGGATAGTCAATTCAAGGCAGAATTGAGGGCTTGACCTTTGAAGGAACAAAGCTTAAGAATCTATCATGGAAGTCCACAAGCCATTTGCAAACACCCCTCGCAGTTCTACAATTGAGATAGAGTTGACCAATTTCGGCTTTTCAGATATCACTGATAGCGACGTCAAAATCGAGATCCAACCTTTCAACACAGACTAGCATTTTAGTCGCGGTTTAATCGCTTTTGCGAGAGTACTTTTTAAATTCCATACATATGCAACAAGACGCACTTCCACGAAATATTTTCATCATGACCGGACGCGTGCCCTATCAACGATCATACACACCGTCCACCATCGACCTGTTTCGGGCACATAATATAAGCAAGAGAATCCACCAACGGAACATCAGACATACCTCTAGGTTGACACCCGTGATAAAATTCGCCTCGTCGCTCGCCAGATAGCAACATGCATTAGCGATGTCGGCTGGTTGTGAAGGTCGGCCAATAGGGATAGTTGACACGAAAGCCGCCCGGTTCTCTTCTGTGTCTGGTTTTCCGAGGAAGAGATGCGTCCTAAGATTGAGAGATGCGTAAGTGAATGTCTTAAATGCAGACGAGGTATCAATGACTTTGGCATGAAAAGAGGCTCCGGCCAATGTGAGATGCACTTACATTCCAGTAATCCCTACCACGGGACAAACGGAATTGAAGCGGATGTTGTTCGGTCCATACTCGACAGCCATCGTCTTCGTAGCAGTGTTCACAGCCGCCTTGGACGCATTGTACCACGTCAGACCAGGACGCGGCCGTAGCGCCGCCGTGCTCGATATCTGGATGAAGCAGCCCGGCCGTTTCTCCCTCAAGAAGTACGGCACGATAACACTGCTTGATAGGTAGATCGACTTTACGTTGACGTTCATCACGAGATCGAAGTCCTTGTCTTCCACATCGACGGTTGGTTTGTTCACGTACGTCGCACCGGCGTTGTTGACGATAATGTCAAGCCGTCCGTGTTTGTCCAATGCTTGCTGGAGCACGCGTTCCCAGTCCTCTCTCAGGGTCACATTGGCAACCGCGACGTCACAGGATAGCTCTTCTGCAGCAGCCTTTGCGGCGTCCGCTGATAGATCGCAGATGATCACTTTCGCGCCCTCCTCGGCGAACTTTCTAGCTATGCCTTTGCCAAACCCTGATGCTGCACCGGTGACGATGGCCACTTTGTCCGATAATCTACCCATAGTGCCTGCAAGTTCCTGTGGTGGACAAGTTTTCTCGAGGGATTGAGGCGTTTGGTAAACCAGATAGTGATTGGCTTTGATCTAGATCATCAAGGTTGTTTGTCGGACGACTAGCACTTTGAGAATATCATCTTGGTTAAAATGTTTCAATTACCGTTCCGCACAGGCTACTTCTGGCACATCACCCCTACTCCACCAGAGATGTGGCACACCCCGATGGTTAGAACGGTAACCACAAGCCGCGCCTTCATTTTGACTTTCACACTTCTTACCGCAAGTAAGCGTCGAACATTCTTTGATGGGACCTATCTTCATTTTTCATGTTGTCGAGGACCTCACATGCCGACTGGCGAACTCGGGGATATCACCGCGACACCCTAGCTAGTTGAGAATGTGTCAACTTCCAGATCTCCGATCCCGGCAACCTGCTTGACAGGTTTTAGTTCTCTTTGATCAAAAGATCTGCTTTGTCTAGATACGTAGTACTCCAATCCAAGTCCGTATTCAACAAAGATCGTTAGCAAGAGCACTTATGGCATCGATCAAAACATTCCGAATACTAGTATTACCAGGAGATCATGTCGGTCCAGAGATTGTAGCGGAAGCCATCAAAGTTCTTCAAACGATAGAGAGCTGCCAACCAGAGTTTCGTTTCGAGACAACGTTCGATCTTGCTGGAGGATGCAGCATTGATAAGCATGGTGTTCCAATTACCCCCGAGGTGCTTGACAAGGCCAAAGCAAGCGATGCGGTGCTTTTTGGCAGTGTCGGCGGTCCAGAATGGGGGCATGCGGAACCGAATCCAGAGTCTGCACTGCTGTCCCTTCGCCACCATCTCAAAGCATTCGCAAATATCCGACCATGCGAGTTTTTCGTGTCCTCATTGATTGACTTATCGCCGATCAAACGAGATATCGTCGCTGGCACGAAATTTGTTGTAGTTCGGGAGAATTGTGGTGGAGCCTATTTTGGGGAGAAGACGGAGCGGAAAGAGTATGCGTCTGATCTCTGGGGCTATGAAGCGCCTGAAGTTAAAAGGCTGTGTCGCGTCAGCGCCGCTGTGGCACGAATACTTGGACGCCAAGATGAAGGGAGTGGCGGACCGGCCGTTGTTTGGAGTTCGGATAAAGCCAACGTCCTTGCAAACAGCAGACTCTGGAGGAGGGTGACTTCCGAAGTATTTGCCTCAGAATTCAAGGATATCGAATTGAAACATCAACTGGCTGATAGCATGGCAATGCTCATGGTTCGAGACCCCAAACACTTCAACGGTGTCATTCACACAGATAACACGTTCGGGGATATTCTGTCTGATATCTCAGGAGGAATTCTCGGAACACTTGGTGTCCTGCCTAGTGCCAGCGTTTGCGGTGTGCCAGGAGAAGATGTATGCAATGGCATCTATGAGCCTGTCCATGGCAGTGCTCCTGACATTGCTGGCAAAGGGATTGTCAATCCGGTTGGCCAGATACTCAGTCTCGCAATGCTTCTGCGGTATTCGTTAGGTCTTCTCGAGGAAGCCACGGCCATTGAAAAGGCAGTTGCGAAGGTAATGGATTCGAAGGCAGTGGGCGGTCTTGAGATCAGGACATCAGACCTTGGAGGGAAGGCGTCAACGAGTGATGTTGGGAAAGCAGTTTGTGAAGTTCTGCGCTCAATCCTAAAGTGTTAGGAATTTCAGTTTTTACCAAAGCTCTGAACCAAATGTTATAGATGATCATGGAATTTCTTTTGGCTTCAATTAATGATAAAAGACTCTCTGATAGTGCTTAGTATGCAGCTTCCTAGAATGTCTCAAAAAGAATTTATAGTGGTCAAATGAGGGTGAAATCTAATAATAATTGGCTTTGGAGATTATATCGATAAGATAACACAACCCAATTCTCTTTTGCTTCTCATACACATATGCAAAAGTCATTGAAAAGCGATTTTTAGACCACGATAATGGGCATTGAACTCAGACGTATACAGCTCTTATCTGGCTACATTAACTTCTACCCTGATTTATGAATAGTCCGGACAGGCTGTTCCACGGTACTAAATCTTATTGAGTGAACATGTAAGCCTCCTCCATCGCTGCGCTGTTACCAGTGGGTATAGAGCGGACACATACTTTCGTTTCTCGTACCAACGAGGTGAATCTAGGCGACTTTTTCCACGCTCGTGACAGCCTTCTCGTTCGACTGATTGAGGCCAGAAGTCTCAGTGTGAGCAACATCAGTGGCTCTAAGGAACTCATCAAGCTCCCTTCGTTGTTCGTCGGAGACATCATGGACGTGGACAGCAACATCGTCGCCAAATTTTGCTGAGATTTCTTCCAAAGACAAACGAGCAGTCTCAGGCCAGAAGAAGTATATCATTGGCAGGAATACGATGCACCAGCAGATGATGACAAGATAGTACTTCCATCCAATGGCCACCATGCCAATCGGTGCTGTTTGGAGGAGAATAATCGTGGATGCGAATTGTCCGAATAATGAAAATCCCATTCCAATCGGTCGGATTTCTGTGGGGAAGATTTCAGAAACGTAAAGATACATGGTGGTGTCACAACCAGTGCTTGAACAAAGTGTCAGCAGAACGCCATTGAGTCACATTATCATGGTCCAGAACTCACCCTTGGAAAGCCAGGTATAGAAAAACAAAGAAGACACCGGCGGCATTACCGGCCTCGTTGGTTGTGCCGGAGTATTGGGCAATGCAGCCCGCCAGACCGCTGGTGGTAATAAGGCACCCGAAAGTGCCCACCATGAACATCCAGCGACGTGAGTTGACGCGATCATGAAGCCAGGCTCCGAGCGGGTTGTAGATAACGCCTATCACGTATGGTTAGTCCACTTTATACTGTGAAGGAAGGAAATTCACAAGATGGCCATACCTGCAGTTGTCAACCAAAGTGCGGAGAGAAGAAGAGGCATTGAGCCGGTCTGTCCAAGATTCGTATAGAGAAGGACGGAGTAATTGTTCTACGCATTTTGTTAACAAGAGAGCTTCCCACATGGTCTCTGATCTCTTACAATAACCAAGGGTCCTGAAAATTCGGCGCCCCATTGGGTAAGGAAGCCGATTATCATACGCTTTCGATAGCTCTTGATTTTCAAGACAGCTTTCCATGGGGTTGTGTTGAGCTTTCGGAGTTTGGCCGCGTCTAAAGCTAGTTGTTCTTTTGTCTGATATAATTCCTCTTTGGCGACTAGATTATCTGGGTCGTGTGGAGATTTCCTGAGCCGTAGGAGAGTTTCCCAGGCCTCCTCTGTCTTTCCCTTCTGGAGGAGCCACCTGGGTGACCGCGGGATGAAGAAAGATGTTACGAAGAGAATGAGAGGGGAGAGGCATTGCATGCAAAGGGGAAAACGCCATGCAAACGATGGATTGCTTGCAGTGGCAAAATAGGTGGCATATCCCAGCCAGCCCGATAACATGTACCCGAACACCAAGAATATAGCATGATGACCCACAAGCCAGCCACGCTTCTCAGGTGGTGCGAGCTCAGCCATGTACATTGGACATATCGTAACCAGATTTCCTATGGCTAGGCCGGATATGAACCTGCCTGCCTGGAACATCCTGAGAATTGTTGTCAGAATGGGCCTAAATCAAGCAAGGCCTGAGCTACTCACCCGATGTTCGCAGCGCCACCTTGAAGAGCACCACCCAAGACTGCCAACAAAGCACCGAGCTGGATGTTGCGCTTTCGACCAAGTGCAGTCGCAGCCCACATGATCCAAAGGGATCCCACAGCACCGCCGGCACTGTACAAACCATTTGCAGTAGCGATAGTATTAGTGGTGGTGGTTGCATATCCCGGACCCTCTGTGGACAGATTGAAAAAATCATACCAGCCAGGCTGTCCGATAGTGCTTCCAATGACCGCAGAGCAGTAGCCATAAGTCTAAAACCCCGAATCAGTAGGTAGCCAAGTGAGAACAGGGGGCGAGGTCTTACCAAGGAGCCAAAGGCAACCGCCACCGTGACAAGGCGATTGTAAAGGTTGGAGTGGGAGCGTTTTCCATCCATGATGCGCAAAAGTCCGTCGGAGGCTGTCACAACAACGTGGCAAGAAAGAGGAAGTCACAGGGATGCGGACTTCATGCATCATATACGTTGTACCGTTCCAGCAAGTTGGTGAATTGTGGGGGATTGGCACTCCGTTACAACATCATGAGATGTTGGGGATTTTGCGGAGGCCCCGCACCTTGATGATGGAAGTCGGCACAGTCCTTGACTCTAATCTCCTAAAATCGGGCAATCTCTCGGAGCGTGCCACTTGGAGTGACCCACCGCCTGACACACTGGGGCAATTATCTGAGGGTTTTCCCGGACATAGGTGCCACAGAGGTCTGGTGGTTCACGAACGAAAGACCCAAGTCCGTTTGGGACAGGGTTCTGATCTGGCTCGTGATTGCTGAAGCAGTTCTGAGACGACATGATGGCTGGGGCATTGCCATTCAGATCGGAGAGTCCTCCGGTATATCAAACCCTTGAAAACGAGAATGCCACCTGCTTTGACCCCAATCGTTGTGGTTCCAAGCCGATAGAAAAGAAACTTACAAAATGATCCAGAAGGAGACTTCCATGCAACTGGACCTCGCGTCTAATGATAACGATATTTACTGCAGCAACAACTTTGTTGACGGAAAGTGGGTGGCTTCACAATCACAAAAGCGCTTCGATGTGGTTGATCCTGGGAGCGGCAAAATCTGGGCATCTCCCCCGGACTCGATAGTCGCAGATGTCGAAGTTGCGATACAATCTGCTCACAAGGCTTTCCAAAGTTATAGCCGCGTCGTACCAAGGAAAAGAGCCGAGTGGATTCTGGCATGGCATCAACTTATTCTTGCTCATAAAGAAGACCTTGCTCGGATATTGGTACACGAGACAGGAAAGCCCCTCCAGGAAGCCTACGACGAGATCAATTATGCAACAACGTTTACTTGGTGGTTTATGGGAGAGGCTGAGCGTATTCAAGGGTCGAGCATCAAAAGTGCGACGCCCGGGAGACGAGCCTTCGTCATCAAGCAGCCTATAGGCCCTGTTGCTGCCCTGGTACCCTGGAATTTCCCTGTGGCCCTATATTTGAGGAAGGCGAGTGCTGCACTGGCGGCAGGCTGCACAATGGTCGTCAAACCATCTCCAGAAACCCCAATAACCGCGCTGTGTTTAGCAAGTCTAGCTCTAAAAGCGGGTTTTCCACCAGGGGTCCTGAACGTTGTGACCACCAGCCTAGAGAACACTCCGTCTGTGTCAGAGGCAATGTGTACTCACCCTCTAATCAAAAAAGTCAGTTTTACCGGTAGTACACGTGTGGGAAAACTCATCGCAGGTCTGTGCTCAAAATCATTGAAGAAGTCGACCCTCGAACTTGGTGGCAACTGCCCCTTTATCGTTTTTGATGATGCAGACCTTGTCGATGCTGTAGCTCAATTGTCTGCATTAAAGTGGCGGCATGCCGGGCAAGCCTGTATCACAGCTAATCGAGTTTTTGTGCAAAGAGGTGTCTACGAACAATTCATCACCAGACTGGTAGAAAAGGCTAGTGGTCTTGTCATTGGGCATGGGCTGGAAAAGAAATCCTCAATGGGGCCTGTTACTACCTTACGATCATTGACCAAGGCAGAAGAGCTTGTAACTGATGCCATGGCTAAAGGTGCAAAGATTGTCCTTGGGAGTGGGAGATCTGCTGAACGTGACGGCTTTTTCATGGAACCAACGGTATTAACCGGAGTGGAAGACAATATGATAATGAGTGGAGAGGAAATCTTTGCCCCAGTGCTTGGTATCTCCAACTTTGATTCTGAGGACGAAGTGGTAAAGAGAGCCAACGACACGAGTCTGGGCCTTGCAAGTTACGTTTTCACCCAGGATGCTGATAGACTATGGAGGATGCTCGAGAATCTGGAAGCGGGTATGATAGGAATGGTATGTGTCTGTATGCAATGGGTTTAACCGATGCTGACATGCCTTCAGAACACGGGCGGTAGTTCCGCAGCCGAGGCACCCTTTGGTGGCATTAAAGAAAGTGGCTGGGGTAAAGAAAGTGGCAAAGACGTTGCGCTGGATGAGTTCATGGTCACCAAGACGGGGACGTTGACGGTGAAAGGACATTATTGAATTTACACTAGGGGGGTGGTAGAGTTGCTCGACGATGTCTAGTGGGATGCCATTGGCCATGGCGCGTCTGGAATGAGCAAGGTGGACTATAATGCAAAGATGTGTTGTCCTCACGAGGCTTCGTATCTCATCAGCATGTTCCACTGGAATTGATGTAGCCATTTCTTATCAAACCAAGCCTCTGCTCATATCAGAATATTGCGACACAATTAGGCGGACTGCTGACACCACCCGGCAGTTTTAATGGAGCACTAGCGAGAAAGAATTCCCATCTCTGCTCTTCCTCGCAAATTCGACTTAACTCCTCAAGGTCAAACAATTCACCAATTGGCATACCCCATCCTGCCAATAGATATTCGTGCAAAAAGCGTCCATCTACTTCGCCTCCGTCCTCCCGTTTATAAGACTTCTGCGGCGGGTATACTTCAAAGCTGATGGCATCACCTGCGACTGCTGAGAAACCTTCATCCCATATCCATCGCAGCATTTCTTCAGTACCTTCAACTCCTGCATGCTGGGGACTTTTGTTCAGTGCATATGCCAATTTATCTTCTGGTGTCATGATGGTGTCCCACTCTCGAGTCACTCCAATGCGTACAAAGAGGATATCTCCCCTTCGGAATTTGACCTTCTGCTCTGCTGCGATCTCGATAAGAACTGCCAATGGAATGGAATGGTCCGAGAAAGTAGAGTACTGGATATTCTTCTTGGTTGCGTAGCGCACGTAGTCAAGTAGCACGCCCCTACCACAAATACCTTCTCTAGCCCATTCTTGAATTCCTATGCGAGTATTGGAACGATCAGTAATCTCTGAAGCCGTCACACCTCCATAAAAATGGTGCTCAGTTGTGCCGGCTTGTGGAGCAGAGAAGTGCCGTAGACCATCCCACTGAGATGACTGTTGTGGGTTGAATATAACGACATCGTCAAATGCACGCCCATTGAGAAGGGGCACTATATGATGCTGGGTGGGCTGTCGTCCGAAATTGGCGATCTCGAGCTTAGTTAAATCCCATCCCAATGTCGTGCGTCGGCCGGTCTTGATGCAAGTCCTCGAAGCGTAGGCGACTACTTCTGGCGTCAAGATGATGAGACGACCGAGACCCTCCTCGCGTGACCCTGCCGGAGTATTCCAAACTTGGCGTGGGTTTGGAAGTGCATCATATGGCAAGGAATGAAGGGTTAGGAGATCTGGTGACATTGCAACGACCCAACGTCTCTACTCAGCAAGAAGAACACAACGAATGCTCAAAATGAAATTCCAATCAGTGCATTGTCGGTTTACAGGTAATTGGCAGCCACAACGAAGGCGTTGTTCCTCGAAACGACAGGCTTGTTCAATTCCAAACACTCCAACAAAAGTGAAGAAGTACCTCCAGAGAAAAACGACCTAAGCATTCATTGATTGGGGATAGGCAGAAATTATTCGCCAACTCCATGATGAAAAGCATACTTCAGAATTTACTTGCCTGGAGACAAGGTCACATGGGAGGGACTAATTGTTTGTGGTACGGTCCGGGAAGGGGAACCATCATGCTCTCGAGGCGAAAGCTGTGACCCGAGGTCCAAACATCCACGACCGATTGCAGCCTCCTCTAGGGGCTCTTGGGCGATCATGTCCGTCCCACCGCTCGGAGATCAGGAGAATCATGATGCTTATCACGTGCTGGCACTTGGTCGGAGGCACTCCCTTCTTCCACGTCTACACGTTTCCACCAAGATTCCTCGTTATTCTGATCGACGCGTCAAAGCACAGCGCCAATTTCACAAATTGGACTCTTGAGTATAGACTGCAAGGTTTTATCACTGCCGGTTGATACTAATTTTGCGCAGTCCTGCATCTGCTTAATTGATGCAAAAGGACTTTTTCTCTGAGCTATCCTTCCTAAATGCTCTTAGCCTGGGAAGCCTTTGATCCTGAGCTCGTGTTAACGGGACCAGTTAATCATCTATAAGCCCTCTAATTCGTTGTCATCAACCTTGAGCCTCGCCGTCCCGAGAACACAAGCCCGTATCTCAGCTTCTACAGGCGCACATTTCCTGATAGGTATGCTTGGACTTTTCAGCTCCGTTGGTCTGGACTTAGGCTCGGTCTTGGCACCCAGCCGCTCGAGACTGCGGGCAAGCGATCCCCAACCTCAATCACCCATCAACGAGATAGGCGCACTACCAACCTTCTGCATGAGTGCTTGACTTCAATCTAGGCACTCAAAATGGCCCGTGACAAGGCATCTCTTGTTCATAGCCAAGGCTCTACCAAGCGAGCTTGAAGTGCTTGTTCCAGCCCAGCTGGACAACTAGCTCCCCGGTCGATCTAGAGAGGCGAAAACGCAAAGACAGATGCCGCCTTGGAAATTCTTCTATAACTTTTCAACGCCTGCGAAATGGCTCTGGACTTCTCTCGTGCGGTGTTCCCACTAATTGCCCTGCGTTGCCTCCGTTTCACGCCGCCCCTACTCAAGATATGCTTGTCTACTCAACTTTTCTGTTCTTGCTAACTTGGATTTTCCACCTTTGCCGAGCTATTTCGGCTTCAAGCGTTCGGAATCATGCACCACGAGCTGCTTCAGACGCCTGTGGCCGGGCCTCTCAAGCGGCGGTTCAGTATGCGAATGATCACCCGAATGGTTGTAGTCACCAGCAAGCGGTCCTTGGACATATATCACTGACTTGAACAAGATACCACACAGATCGATCCAGAAGTCGCCTATCTATGTCTGACATCGGTTCCTACCTATACTGAGCCTGCCCTCGCCCTTATTCGCAGTCTTTTGGGATGGATTGAGCTCCAGAGCCATCTAGATATTCTTAGGAGTGTGCCACAAGGCTACCTTTACGAGACGGTAGATCTTCGCAAGGAACTGAACAACATATATAACCGAGTGAAGAATGGGCAATACTACAGTGAATATGATCTCCAGATTGACATTGAAGCTCTATTCCTACGGGCCAGAGAGGGCCATTTTAAGTTCAAAGGGGAGCTACGAGGAATTTTCACGTTCACAAGGCCATTAGGGCTTGTGAGTGTCTCACAGGATGGAAGGGCGATTCCTGAGATTTACGTGAGAGGTGAGATGCCCCTCCACGCGCTGGCAGTTATCCAATAACAGATCGACAGAGGATATCTATGAGACTTCCAAGAGTGGTATCCAGACACTCAATAATAGGATATCAGCAGTCAAAAAGATCAACAACATGGAGGTGAATTTTTTCCTAAGCGCCGAGTCATATACAACCCCAGCTCAAGATCCTGATGAGTGCTGGAATAGCCTTTTCGACAACTTATTCCTTATGTCACTGGGAGGCGGTGGTAGGTTCCGTCAGCCTGTTTTCTACCCTGGACGTCAGACAACAATAGAATTCGTCAACGGGTCGATTTTTTCCTATCCGAACAAAGCAGATGTCAATGTTGATCTCACAGACATCGCTACTGGAGATGATATGTATCAGAAATTCTGCTTGCATCCTGAAGAACCTCCTGAAGAATCTGATGAATCCGACGAGCCAGACAATTCAGAAGAACCCACATCAACGATTGCCACAGTCATCGAACCGACAGAGACAGGAACATCGACTGAGCAATCTGAAACAACAGTACCAAATCCTATACTGAATCTAAGATACTATCCCTCCCCAATGGTTGCCGACTCGTTTGGAGTTGTTTTGGGATACTTCTTAGATAGTCCCTACGAAGACACGGCTGTTCTGTCCATCCTTGGCTTTCTCCCAACATTCCCGGAACTTGAGCCTGACGATTTCTTCCCTTCATTCCAATCAGCAATTGAAAGGTTCTTAGCACTAGCTGACCAAGAATCGAGGACAAACCTGATTATAGACCTCCAGCATAACGGTGGAGGTTCTGTCGACCTTTGCATCGATGCCTACGCACAGCTCTTTCCCGACGACCCACCTAATGCAAAACACAACATGCGTGCCAGTGCGGGAATGGAAATCATTATGCAAGTTGCCGCCGCCTGGGTCATCGGGGCGTCTGCTCTGGACAATTCCTCGTTAGATGATGTAGAAATCTCTTTCGATGCTCGCACCAAACCGTTGGCTTGGCAGAATGTGATTACCCCTAACGTCGACAAATTCAAGAACTTCGAAGATTATTATGGCCCAAACAAGATCTCCGGTGCCGAATACACTGGCTTTTTCCAAGACGACTATACCAACGCAGAAGCGTCCGAAGCGGGCATGGGAACCGTTGTCATCACTGGGACAAACGACAGACTTGGGTTCCAGCAGTACTTCCAATCAAAAAGCCTAGTCATGCTCCATGACGGTTCTTGTGGAAGTTCATGTACCATCTTCAGTGAGTATATGAAAAATCAAGGACGGGTGAAATCCATTGCGCTCGGAGGAAGGCCTCAGACAGGACCCATGCAGGGCATTGGAGCGACAAAAGGAAGCCAGGTGTTCGGGGGCAACTACCTCAATATCATCACGGAGTTATTCAACGATGCTGGAAATATGAATATTACCAATCACGCACAGATCGCCAAGGGTACTGCTTTTGAGTCTTGGGATCCCGCCGTTGCCGTCACTCGCAGTAACAAAGGGCTCAGCATCAATGGCAGGAACCACTATCGCATCGACGACACGACGCAAACGCCATTACAGTTTGTCTACGAAGCCAGTGACTGTCGCATATGGTATACTGCCGAGATGATTGCCGATATTACGCTCCTGTGGGAGCGAATTGCCGATATCGCCTTCCGCAGCGGCACAGACGGCGTCTTTGACTCCGAGTATTGCATCGCGGGCAGCACCGGGCACCCTACAAGTCTGAGCGGTGGTTTGAAGAAAGGCGAGATCGGTGACCAGAAACCACCCGCGAATGCCAAACCGTCCGTGAAGGGTTGGCTGATCAATGGTACCACGATCTCCGAGCAAGGCCCTGCACGGTATGCGAATCCGGGAAATGGACAGAATGTCATTGCTGGCGCGCCGCTTGACAAGGCTGCGCTGAGTAGTTTTGTAGATGAGTGTGATGCCGACGAAGGCGATGCTTGGTTCTTCAAGTTGATGTGCGAAGCTGTCAAAAACGGGGAGAAATGGCTTCGATGAACAGTATAATGAGACATTCCACACGAGAAATACGGAGAATCAACAAAATATGATGCATCTATGCACGCGTTGCTGCCGTCTTTGTCAAAGCTAGGAAGAATCGTGCTGAAAATTCGCAAAATACACTCCCGCTATGCGTATTCATATATGTAGCAGCCCGTATCGCCCAAAGAAAATGCTACAACCTCTCTCGCTATTTCATCATAAACAATAGACTTCGTCAACACGTCTCGTTCCATTTCGTTCCCATCATCACTTCCAGCCCGCGATAATTCCACTGGCACCTCCAAGATTCCCAGCCTTGGCCTCATTCACAGCGAACGTCTTGACGATGGGCTCGATACTATGCCACACGCCGTTGGCCAGCATGATGAACTTCCACGTCCCTTCAGGGTCTGGCGCTAGACCCACGCGTGCTTTACCGCCGTCGAGGTCACGGGGCAGAGTCTTCGCTCTTGAGATCCCAGGCTTCGGCTCATCGGCCGTGGAGGAGCCAGGGTCTCTATCGCTTCTTTTGTTGATATGTCGGTCGAAATGCTCTTGCGTCGCCTTGACCGCGTTGCTCTGCAGGAGCTGCGGCTGGTCGAAATGCGCGGCCGCGAGACCCTTGGTCGAGAGCTGTTCCTTCACGACTTCGGTTTCCGACGGGTGTGTGAATGCGTAGGCGCCGATGGCCAGGCCGATCACCGCTACCACATACACGAGTTTTAGGGCGATGAGGAGAAATAATGGGCCGAGGGGGACGCGGGTCACTATGACGGCTTGAGTGCGCTGTTGTTCCAATACGGTCTGGAGCGGCGTGAATGCACCGATACTTAACGCCATGGCGTTTCGGGAGAACTCGAGTGCCCATGTGTTGGCGAGTTGGTCCATAGTGTCGGAGAGTGCTGCTGTTCGTGCAATGGTGGACATTGTCGATTTCAATACGTCCTTGTATCCCTCAGTCAGACCAATCAGGGAGAATGGCCCAGTAAACAGAGCCGCCATTTCCGGTGAGACAAGTTCGGTGTTGAAGGATTGGATGCTGCCGTTCGTCCAGGCATAGGTCACATTGGCGACTGTGGTGGTACAGTTGAGGAACCATTGAACTCCTGATCCGCTATAGTCAAGCTCTGGGTCAGTGACGAGTTCATCACTGATGGAGAGTAGTCCAGGATAGTTTCGGGCCCATGTTCCGAAGTAAGCTGGATTAGACGGGATTATCTCCGGCCAGGTAATGGGTCCAAACCCAGTGCCACCAAGGCTGGCGTTCTGCACCAGGCCTGGAGTAGTGCTCAATTCAGCATCTGAACCAAAGGCAATGCCGGTGAGGGTGGCTTCGCTAAGAGAAAGAGATGGGTCATCAATGGGTGCGGTCTCGTTGCTCAGAGTGTATGGCCATGGACTGGTCATGTTGATGCGAAATCCGCTGGTGCAGTCGTAAGTAAATGTCTCGTTGTTGTAGCCCTGCTCACAAAGGCGAGTCATTGGTCTGCATTGTGTGCTCACAGCTGGCGCCGAAGCGATGAAATCGAGCGACCTGCCCATTTTCGAGTCAGTGTAGAAGATCCAGTGTGTGGACCCAACGGAATAATTGCTGAGCTTTGTTGATGTTGGAAGTCCCAATTGCAACAATGTGGAGTCGGTGGGATCTTGAACGGCCACAAGATTTTCAAGGCTTTTTCCTGCCAGCAGAATGCTACATGGCCAATAAGTGTTGATACCCCAGTTGAAAGAGGTGTTGGTGCGCGGACCATTGGTGCATGTAGCATTTTCTCCCTGAGTGTAGAGTTGTCGACCGAAGTTTTGCTTGGTAGTGGTGTTGCTCAGTATGTCTATGGTAATTGGGTGGGTGGCAATACCGAACCAGGTGTCGACAGCCGGTATCAATATACTAGGATGGGTTAGCATGCGCCAGTCTCTCTACAAGGAGTGGAAGACACTAACTTCAGAAAAGTGATGAACAACAAAACCCAGAAGACAGCAGGGACTGGATGAATGAGCCTTTCTTTCTTGAGCCATCTATGAAACAGGGTATCCTTGATCGAGTCCACGCCACTCCCACCAAGCAGTCCGATCAACAAGGTAAGCTGCTCAGGATTTGGAAGGACAGCATCGTCGCCTCTTTTGGATTGTTGAACGAGATATCTTGCAGCGAAGAAAGCCACCAAGGCCATAATGGAGCTTGTGAGATACGGAATGATCCGACTCGTCCACGATGCAATTGTCGTCAATGTTGAGGGATTGTACTGCACAATATATGCGGCCTTTCCTCCATTATGTCTGAGATCCGAAAGTGCGCTTAGAGCACCATTGCTAGCATTGGTGATAGTACCGGAAGGAAGAAGCTCGACATATCCAGACCAAAGGTCCAGCTTATGTTTGTAAATGAGGTAGATGAGGAGGACGAGGACCACTATGATCGGGATACATGGTAGAGCAACTCCAGTGACAATTGCCCAAATTGCGTTCTTGACATCTCGATTCGGACGCTGTGAGATTACTGGTTCTTCAATCGACGAAGCTCCAAGCAGCGGTTCGACAGAAGCCTTGACGCCTGTTTTTGCGTCGCCTTCCTTGATGTCAGCCATTTCTCACAGTCTAAGAGACGCAGAGAAAGCATTGTGCTTCTTGAGCAACTGACTGCTATTTCATATCGTGCGGCATCACAAGATGGCGGCTCACCAAGGCGGGATATGTCTCAAGGTTTCAGCAAGCCACCCGTTCAGAAAAGAGCATCATTACCAAACGTAGTCAAGCTTGCCTGGACGTATGGACTTCTAGATGGGTATTTGGAAATCGTCTCCACCACATTCTGTCCCTGACCGAACAAGGCCAGGATCTGATTGATCTGGAACACGCAGAGACAGATACATTAGTCTAGCGTGCAGTCTAATGACTCAACGGAACGAGAAGGGCCGCTGGCAGAAAGCGGCACAGTGACCAGCATACGGCTCACCATTGGATATGCCCGTGGTGCTGCCAAATCTTCAAGAGCTGCCGATGGATCTTTTTTGTTAGAGAAAAGGCGTCCCCCGCACCAAAACTCGAAGGAGCCTTGATGTTTCAACCGCCACCACCACTTGTTCTGGGCGGCTGCGGAGTTTGGAGAACAACATGCTTGGCGGCTCAAGTAATGTATGTATTATGTAATAACTGCTCGTAGCTCACGTGTGTGCTCTCACGACCTTGCCGCTTTTACAGTAATCTCCTTGTAATTCACCCTCCTGTCCCCTCTACTCAGCTTTCTTCCTACCCTCTGCCGCAGTACTCAAGCTGAGACACAAAATTCGAAAACACCTAGTAAAATCATTTCTAGGTCCCAATGACTGGTTTCTATTTAGCTTCTGGCTCCTGGCTGCCCTCCCAGTCGAACTCCCCCGTCGACTTTTCCTCCAGCTGAATACAAGATGGCATTCAGCCACAACCTTGGCATAAGCACTCGAGTCTGACCGTCCACTGTAAGTGGCAGCTTAAAATAATGCACGATAACCTGCTTCGAGGTATTCATGTAGTCGACGCTATACTTTGCGCGAAAGATGTCGTGTCAATTTCAGTCGGCCCTGATGTTGGCATGGGAAGAGCATTGCGGTGGTTACTTTGAACTTGTTGCTAGAAATTTAGTGAAAAGGTTGACACAGAAATTTCGAGCCGCAATTGCCGTTATGAGATATGATCGCGCTCTCACACTCTCTGGCGATGGAGGTCGCCAAGAACCCGTTCGTCTCCCTGGAGCGTTTATGAATGGGGGGGGGGGGGGGGGGGGAGCTCCAGCAATCTCCTTTAAGCCTCTAACATTGGCCAAAAGGTTCTAGAGTGACGGGGTCTTCCTATAGCTGGCGTGGTCGTCACAGTGGCGATGTTCAATAGATATGTTCCAACATGCGGTTGCCAACAGTCCCCATGCTTTACTTGCCACGGGAGTTTTTAGGTGCAGACGATACAACAGCTTGTTCTGCTATTCTATCGCCCGAAACCAGTAAACATGATGCGCACCATCGCAATCACATGAAAGGCAACGGCACACCAAAGGTTTGGTAGCAGAAGTATTTCATGGTCACTCGCCTGCCTTCTCTTCTCTGCGCTTCTCCATGAGCCTCCACGAAGGATGCAAGGAAGTTCCCCGTACTGTTGGGGTGTTTAATCCGTCTCAATTGGCATGCGGCCCAGTCTGACTGGTCTTTTACGAAGCTTTCCAGTGCGTACACGAAAAGCGGTCGAAGGTAACCAGGGTTTAGTGCGCCGGCCTCATCAGCCGCAAGCCATTCTCCCTCTCCTTCGATGACTTGCCGAATCTTGAGCCGTGCATGCTGAATTTCGGGGGTGGGAAATGGAGGATCGCCCAGAATCCGGCCGATGACGATGGTCTCGACTTGGAATGCAGCAATACACAGCCCTGCCAACATGATAAGTGGTTTGGCAATCGTTTCAGAAAAGCTCTCCCGGATCTTGATCGGTTCAAGTTGAAGTGGGGGTGGTCGATGCTCCCACAGAGTGGCAAGCTTTGTTGTCAAATCAGCTAGGATCTTGCTCACCTCTTCCTGATCTGCAGCCGTTGACCTTGATCGACGGTAGTGCGTCACATCTGTGATCTGATTTGAAATCTTTTGGAGCTTTATGTAGAAGGTAAAGACCGGCTCAGCTATGGTATCGTAAAAGCCGCGCTCGGGATAGGCGTCACGATCAAGCATTGAGAGCGAAGGCAACTGCTCTCCTACACGGCTATACAGAAGCCGGAGAACTGTATTTGAGAGCAAACCAACGCTACCTGGATGCTTTGTCACCGTGTTCAGCAGTTGCAGCCATGCACAGATTCGTGAAAAAATGGCCGACTGTGGCCCATGCTCAAGCGATGATTGTAATCTTTCCGTGAAAAGCCCATCAAACATACCGAGAGAAGGCCCATCTTCATTAGGTGCAGTCACTGCGCAAAGGCACTGGAGGAATGCGCAGATCAACAGAATTTCAAAGTCGACGGTAGTGTCGCCGATCACCGATTCGAAGTTGTCAAGGGCGATTTGCTGTAATGTCGTGGCATAGGTTCTCGGTAGATGATCAACTTGAGACCTGTAGAGTGCCTGAAGTGCCCTCAGAAAGTCGGCAACTAGCGGCTGCTCAAGCCCCAAGTAGGCGATGTACTGTTTCATCCTTCGCCAGTTCAGCTGATCAAAAGGAGACAGCAAGGTGCAGTCCACGACATCCAGAAAGTAGGCGAATGTAGATTTAGCGGGAACTTCGGAGACTCCCATCCAGTCAAGTACTGTGCTCATGTATATAAGCTCTGATGTCGAATGAAATTGGTCGGTGGGGCTTACATCCACTACACCGATCTGGCTCGCCGGGTAAAAGATCGAACTTCTGTTGTTTTGGGACCACTGAATAGCGTCCCTGGAGAGATCTGTTGGTTGTGCTGCGACAGGAGCGACATCTGGATATGCTGTCATACTCACGTCCGGTGTGACGACCTCGAGGTTGGTCTGCTTCGCCAACGGATCGAGAGCACTTTCGACTTGTAGTTCGATGTTCTCGCTCGAGTCTGAGATTTTGGCTTGACAGCTGCTAACCGGCGGACTCAGGTCTTCATGTAGCGTCTGCGGAGAATGGGAGGCGCTTGGAAGCCGGTAGGTACATGTTCTCTTCAATCGGGTACATTTCTGACACACCGGGCGTTGCTCATCACATTTGACCTTCCGGGATCTGCAGGTATCACATCCGGTACGGACACGAATCTTCATAGAAGGTGCAAAGGCAGGAGAAGCGGCTTCGCGAGACTGCGGGTTTGGTGTTGTATTCTCGTTTACGGTGGACACCTCGCTCTCCATCGGTACTTCTCAACCTCGACCCAGATCTTTTCTTACCAGAGACTGCTATCTGGAGCATCAGCATAGACAAAGCTGATGGGGCAGATACACACCACAAGCATGGCAGTTAATACTCTCACAGGTTGTAAGGTGTACTACCGTCTGAGAGGCGGGGCAACGTGCAGCAACCCCGCATTTTTGAGGCATCTTTTTGTTAAAACCCACTTACCACAGATAATGCGAATGACTGTACAACCATGAACCTAACTGTATTCTATTTTGAGTACCAATGACTTCAAGGTCTTAATATTATGATTCATGTGGGGCAAGCGATTGCACTGCCACTGGCGCAAAGCACTGAGCGATATACTGCCGACCTCCTAGACATTCCTGAATTCTAAAATCTTCAGTTCATTGCAAATCCTCAGCCACTCAACAGACGCCAGGATTCGGGGGCCTCATAAGATCAGTACGAGATGTTAACGTCAGACTATACGTACTGTACGAGTAAACCCCGAGGGTCATGTACCAAAGATTGCGAGAAATATGCCATACAGGTGCCTCTGACGACACTAATCGGAAAGTGCTCAGGAATTATCGAATGAAGCGTTGGACCGCTAAAAAGAAGTCTAAAAAGACTGAAGAGCACGGTAGACTTCGCTGAAAATTCGCTCTCAAGTCTGAAGACTAGACGTGGAGAGACTGGTATAAGATTGTCTTCAGTGATAAATGTTCGATTTGGGCTGCAATCTTTGGTGATGAGGCTTCAAATGCCTATACTTGACACATCATTTCCAACGGCCTTCATTCGCTTATCTGACGTGAGCGTTTCATAAATCACGCCACTCAAGAGTTCATACAATCTCAGACTGCACAGTGGTACTTTTACAAGTTCCGTTCACCATATCGCTCAGCAAAGGCATACTGTAAGGTGCAGCATAGCAAAAGATCTTGAACTCTCACGCTGCGTACATCAACCTATGATAATGGGTCTTGACATCACCAGTCGCGGCAAGTAGAAGACGTTGATCTTAGCCTACGTGCGTTTTCTCGCACCAAAACCCCGTGGGTTTGGGACGTCGTGTGATTGGTAAGGTCTCCAGGTCCTAAAGGTAGAAAACGCCTTTTATCCCTATGCACGTGAATGATGACCACCAAAAGCTTTCTGGGCAGATCCCTTCGCTAAAACTGGAGCCCAGAAGGACGGACTGCGATTCGTTGGTTGGCTCATCTGCTAGGCAAAGCATCACACAGTGCACGCCTGAACGCTCGCTTATGGTGGAGCGCTATTCCACTGACGATCTCAGCATTCAGCCAATCTTACAACCCCGTTCCTCACGGTCCAGATTTTGATAGCCGAATGGCGAAGGTGATGATAATTTGCTTTCTTCATAGAATTTACCTCCAAACTGTTGTGCTTCGATGTTCTATAAGAAAAGCATCGAAATGTTATACCTACAACTTATGCGTTCCTCAGCGATTTCAAATCCAGAAGACTGATCATCGAACCCGCCACGAATAATCTGCAAAACAAATTTCGGTGCCCGTTGATGATGGAGAAAAATTTCGCCACGATCGTGCCAGAGCGCACAGCAGACTATCAGGAGAGCACGACCACAGAACATCTCGTGACTGAGGCCGAGGCTGCTATGGCATGGGAGCATTCATTGACGCTGAGTCGTGCCTTGAAGCTCTATCGGAAGGCCATCATGTATGGGGCTTTCGTGTCCCTTGCGCTGGTCATGGAGGGGTTCGATACCAAGATCATGGGATCACTCTATGCCGTTCCAGCATTTCGGACCGCTTACGGCACACGAGCGTCTAGCGGCTCCTACCAGATTTCCGCTCCCTGGCAAAGCGGCATGATGGGCATTACCGGCGTCTCATGCATCATTGGCATGTTTATAGGCGGATATGTGACTGAGAAAATTGGGTTCCGCAAGACCATGATCGGCACGTTGTTGTCTATGCCGCTAATCATCTTCATATTCTTCTTCGCGCCCAGCCTTGAAGTGATTGCAGTGGGCAACTTTCTCTTCGGTAAGGTAAATTGTCGATATGGTCGATATGATCTAACTACTATGCAGGTCTTCCTCTAGGTATATTCCAAACGATAACTACAGTGTATGTCACCGAAATCATGCCTAACGCCTTGCGCCCGTATCTAACGAGCTGCTATTCGCTTGCCTATGTAAGGTCCCCATAGATTCGCAAATAAGTTTTGGCCTAACGATCGAGCAAGGCGCTGGGTCAGCTTCTCAACGCAGCAATCTTCCGCGCCACACTCAATCTGCCAAGTCCGTGGCCATATCGGGTGCCTTTTGCTCTCCAGTAAGATCTCTCGCTATACTACATTCCGTTGAGGCGTCTGACATTCTACTTAGATGGTTCTGGCCAATCATCATTATTCCTGCTCTGTATTTTGCACCCGAGTCTCCTTGGTGGCTTGTGCGTCAGAATCGCTTGGATGACGCTCGAGCATCGCTGAGGAAACTGACTTCGGAAAACCTGGACATCGAGATTCAGCAACTTATCTCCTTGATGGTATTCACCACCAATCACGAACGCAGCATTGAAGCCGGCACTAGCTACGTGACGTGCTTTAAGAAAGTGAATCTGTATAGAACTCTCATTGTCATAGGTGTCTATATCATGCAGGTATTGACTGGCGCGCCTCTGCGAGCATGGATGACCTACTTCTTTCAGCAGGGTGGACTACCAACGGACCAGTCCTTTAACATGACCATCGTCGCCTTGGCCCTTTCTTTAATGGGGGTCCTGGGATCGGTAAGTGCATTTTCACCCCTCCCTTCGATAAGGTGCTAAGGTTTTTATTTATAGTGGGTGGTCATGACCTACACCGGCCGACGACGCATGTATCTCGTGGGCAACATGATTTCTATCGCCCTTTTCGTTGCTATTGGCGGTTTAGGTATTGGACTACGAAAGTCGAAGCTGTCAGGTCTGGCTTGGGGAATCGGATCTCTCCTTGCCGTAGATGGTTTCATTGCGAGTCTCTTAATCCTACCCGTCACATTCGTGCTGGTTTCCGAGATTCCCTCCGCCCTGCTTCGCAGCAAGTCTGTCGTCATCGCACGAAACTCCTATACTGCTGTCAACATCATTGCAGGTGTCCTGACACCGTATATGCTGAATCCCACTGCTTGGGGCTGGGGTGCTGTGACCGGCTTCTTCTGGGCCGGAGCGTGTGTCATAGGATTGACCTTCACCTTTTTCATGGTGCCGGAGTCCAAGGGCCGCACTACTGCAGAGATGGATATCCTCTTTGAGCAGAAAATTTCCGTCCGCAAGTTCAAGAGCACCGAAATCTCTCTTATCCGTGGCGTCCAAGAGGGATTACCTGTTCATCGTCAGTCGCTATGATAGTTCCACCTTTGCGGCCAAATAGCAGAGACGAAGCCGATTGTCCCAGACGACAGCTGTAAGACAGCTGTTTGCGCCACCACAAGCTGGAGTGGACTGTTGACTTTATCTAAGAGGCAACAAGCAAATTTGAGATCAATAGGATCTAGTTGGTAGGCTACAAAATCTTCCGGAGTTTTCAAGTCTTTCTCCTCAGTTTCCACGAGCCTTCCCTTTCTAAACGATGCGTTTAGCCCTGGCGCGATCGACTGGGCTCCTACGAGGTCATAGCCCCTGTCTAAACAATTTTCGCTCTTAGAAGGAATCCCGTACGTCGAGCTCGTAAAAAGGCTCCGAAGGTGCGATCTTCTTGCACCACATCTCGCGTCGGGTTTATACCTATAGCTTGAAACAATCTCTGTGCCACAACTGCAACCTCTATTCTTGCATGTCAGCTACGCTTAGAATTTGATACTCTGTTATATTCGGACGCGCCAGGATGTCTTATTCGTGTTATTTGCTCGATTCTACAGCATGATAGATGTCATTGATGGCCTTCAAGAGCTTCTGGTGAATTTCACCTCTTGCCACGACCAATCCTCGGTTGCGATACAAATCTCTTCCCGCGCCAAACTCAATACTCCTGCCATCCAAATCGGTCACTTTGCCGCCCATTTCTGTAAAGATAAGCTGCGATCCCGCATGGTCCCAGATATGCAATTTCGACTCCGAACTTTTAGGTATCCAGAATTGTACATTGCCCGTACCAAGGATCAACGCCGCATAGCGTATATGGGAGGACCATATTTCTGTGTTAGGAAATTTTGTGTTGAACTCGCGTGCAAGTCGAGAGATATGATCGTGGCGGGTAACTTCGCATGCGGTACAGCCCACGATGTGCAGGTTTTTGTCCGAAAGGCAATCGTCAAGAGGAAAAGATAAAGGCGTAGGATCACCAAGACCCTCCGGAGCCATTGACCGAATGGTGACGCCACGGCCCCGGACAGCTGATAGCATGATACCGAAGCCCTCATGGTCGATATCGGTCTCGGAAATTCGAGTCATGTTAGAGCTTATGTTGGGACAGCCAAGCACCCCAAGGACTTCTTGTCCGTCGTTGATGAGTGACAACGACACGGCATACTGTTGCCCTCGAAGAAATGCAGCAGTGCCATCAATCGGATCCAAGACCCAGATTCGACCTTTGTCACCACCCGGGCCACGTCCTCCGAGGTCGATCCACGTTAGCATTTCCTCAGTGGACGTCGGTTGGTGTCCCATTTTTGCAGTAACAGTTTGCACCAGATCGTAAACTCTGCCACACAAGTCAGGGGCCCCCCTCAATACAGCTGAAGTCTCTTCGCCCACGAAACGATCATTGGGAAAAGTATGATGCAACAGTCCTATCAGAATTGCCTGCGCGGCGAAGTCGCCCATGGTGACCTGGGAGTCATCCTCTTTTATAATTTCACCAACGGAGGACTGTACTTGCTTCGTGAGGATGGATGCTTGTAGAACACCGTGCTGCGCCATTTGCAGCTCGTATGAATACGGATACTGCATAACGAGCAAGGTTGTGGTAATAAAGAAATCCAGAAGCAAATGCTAGTCTTAGCCACGAGTACAGAGGCCAGGGGCACTAATGCTGAGAAGTGACGGATAAGGAAGTGCAGCACGCGACCTTTGTAGCAATGCGGAAGTCATTAGGAGTGAGGAAGCTACACCCCTTGTTTCTTTCGCAATATGGAGTTCTGCTTCTTGACAGCAGATGACCAAAAATATGAAGGTCATTGGCTCCGGAATAATCAGTCACATGCGACATAGACAATTCCATCCAAAGACAATTGACAATCAAAGTCCTCCTACGTTTTACGAACAAGACCGCCCACAGATAGTGTATTTCAGTCCCTCATTTCGTGAGCGTGGCATCGGTAAGAGTGGAGCGCTTCAATGACTAAGGCTACTAATCATGGAGATCGGCTAAAAAGTCGAAGACCCGCATTTGCCGAGCTGCTGGATGATCAAGAGGACACCCGACGATTGGTACAAAGCAAGTTATGTATTCCATCTTGTTTATTGGCGCCGTGTACACTGCAGACTGAAGTTCATTCTGAAAGCCTTCTGAAGAAAGAAGGGGATTTCGCCTGAGTTAAGCCGGCTCAACCAGCATTGAAACGATATTCTGCGAGAATTTATTACCAGTCTGAGGACCGTTTCTCATTAATAATCGTCCTCAAGGTGTGGAGTAGGGCACCATTTGAAAGTCTCGCTTCCCAAAAAGACAATGGTGAACCCACTAAGAACATCACCCCATACCACCAGAATCGCTGGGCATCGGGGCCACAGTTCTGGTGCGCCGGAGAACACTCTGTCGGCTTTTCGCAAAGCGCGCGAGATCGGTGGAAAAGGTGTCACCTGCGAGACTGACCTCGGTATCACGAAAGACAGACAGATGGTCCTGATCCACGATGAGACTGTTGATCGCACGACCGACGGTCACGGTCTCGTGCGCAATATGGACTATTTGGAAATTGTCAATCTCGATGCCGGTTCCTGGCACAGCGAGGCTTTCGCGAAAGAACGCATCCCCCTGCTGAGAGACGCTCTGCTACTCGCGCGAGAACTGGACATCGTCTATCAGCTCGAGCTCAAGATCTACAATCGTAACGACGAGATATTTTCCCTGCTACGGAGCCTGATTGACGAGCTCAACTGCGCTGATTTGATGCAGTTCTCATCCTTTGACTTTGCCCAACTCCGTGAGATCAAGAAGGTGATACCCGAAGTGCCGACCGTGGCTTTGTCGCATTCACGCTTGATTGACCCGGTTGCGGTGGCGCGAGAAGCGAATGTGGATGCCATGAATCTCGAGATCCAGCACTTTCCCAGTGGAGAAGCTCGACAACTTCACGACGGTGGAATCGCCGTGTTCCTCCACGTGCCAGCTCCCCCTCGTCTAGCAAATCTCAAAGCTCACGGCGTGGATGTTGAAGCTCAAGTGGCGGAATGGGTTCGTGAAGGACTGCTAGATCAGCTCATAAGCGATGACGTGGAGCAGGTGGTCAGAATCATCGGTGAGGGGCGGAGGTGAGGAGAAAGGAGTCGACTTGCGCAGGGACAAGTCTCTTCCTGTGCCTCCTTCACCGCTTTCAGTAATGGCTACACCATGAGTGCCATAACCCAGAGCACATCTTGTTCGATAATATGTTTTCAATCCTACTTTGCATGCACCCGTGTTGAGCATCCTTTTTCCCGCGGGCCATTTTCTGAGGAGTGATACTCCTCGTAGATGCCGAAATTGAAGATAAGCCATCGACATTGCCGAATGTAGCTTGATACTAAGTCACGAAAGTGTCTTTAAAGTTTTGACAAGCCTGTCTTGTAAGACAAGTTCATGTAGGATCCGTCTAATTGCTACCACAACGTTGCGGTCACGTGGATTGAGCCAGGGTAAACAGTGTCGCGGCGTCACAAATGTGGCTTCATAGGGCAGCAGCAGAAAACACAGGCCACAGCCAAAGGTCGCATATTACGGAAAGCTCATACAACGATTCTCCCAATACCAATCCCATTCCCATTGCCACTCGAACCTTTCAACTCATCCGCTCAACATCCAATCCACAAAGGGTGAGTCCGGGTGATCTCTCACCTGCCTCGCAGGAGATCAGGGTGACCACAGGGCGGCATCACCCTCGTCCCCAACAGGCTTGAGTCGAGAGGAGATGTCCTACACCCCGACTTTCACAAAAAATGCAGGCGTATGTATTATCAGCGATTCGAACCCCTGACCCGGTGCACTTACAAAAACCAAAGACAACGTCTTCATGCAAAAAGAAAATCGTGGAGAATAAGCGATTTGAACGCTTGACTTCTCGCATGCAAAGCGAGCGCTCTACCCCTGAGCTAAGACCCCGTTTAAATCGCCGAAGAGACGTACCGGTCCTGGACGATTGTTGCGCAATTTTAGTGCTCTAAAAATCATATCCCAATTTTCTACCCCACCTACGAAAAAGTCATGGGCCAACCCCGCACCTTTTTCCAAGGAGACCTCGGCTAACTACAGTCATCTCGTTCTGCAATTAAGTGGCGGGAACCTCCTGAGCCAACTACGCCCATAGCCCGTGGTAGACTGAAGAGGCGACGAGATAGTACTACCGAAGTTGAAAAGATCAACAGAAGACTTTGATCGCACACAGTCACATAAGCGGCAGTCTGTGAGGAGCTTTTGGTGACCCACAAGGGTTACGAAATGGAGCGGAAGAATCTTAATTCCGGGTCCTTAGAGTGGCATCAACAATAAGATTGACGACGATGAGGTGGTTAATGAATCCGTGGAGGAGTAATGGAGAAATTTTCCTATACAAATTTAGCCTGTGGGAGTTCTCCTCAGTATTCGCTCGCATTTCCATTCGCTCTAGCTTTTCGTTTTCCCAAGGTGTTCCCTAAAATCTATGAACAGGCAGTATACGAGTATCATTGCTACTCCACGGACGAAACATCTATCGAAGGACGTCACGCCGAGTAAGAGTTCAATACCCATATGATTCAGTCGACAACTTAAACGCGAAAAGTTTCCAAAAGCAAGAGATAACACCTTCCATCTTTGTCTCCATGTTTCCACCAAACCCTGCATATGGCCATCAACTATCACATTCCCGCCTTTTTAACATGTCTGCCAACCCTGCCAACGTCTTCGAAAATGTCGGATCATTAGCGCTTCCATTCTGGCTATGCGACGGCTGCACCCTCTGCCCTCTTCCTGCGACTCCACCTCCGAGAGTAGCAAGGCCGTTCACATTCGCACTACTACCCATACTCCCAGGCGCGGTCCCCGTTCCAGTATTACTGCTCTTCACCGTCAGGAAAGGCGGATATCCATCTAAGTCCCTCATCATGCCGCCGCTGTCACTGTGACTCTGCACACCCATGGAATTCGGATTGACGGTCAGGTTCATCCCAAAACCACTATAGGCCATGCCGTTAGGCATACCTAGATTACCAAAGTCAAGTCTATCGTCTGCGTTGAGGAGGCTGACGAAGTCGGTTGATGAGAGATCTTGGATTTCATGGAGAGCGGCACGGTGGGGATTTTGATGTCTTTGGTTTTGAGCTGGTCGAGTTTGGAAGGAGGGAGGTGTTTGCATGCTGGCTGGGGAGGGCGAGAAGCCGTTCCGGGGCGTATCGGCTCCCATCCAAGTGTTTGCGTTTGAGGAGCGGTACTGCGTGAAGTTCGATGAAGAGGATGTGTTGGTTGTGGGCAAAGTGAATACCGTCTGTTGGGGTTGAGAAACTTTATTTGGGTATGTGTTGGAAGAAGTTGCGGAGCGATCTTGGGGAGGCGTGGGATGGTCGAAGGTAGAGAGATCTTGAGAGAGGGTTGGCCAGTCATTCATGTAGGAGGAGGGTTTGTGCTGGCCGATCATTCTCCCGTCGTCGGCCGAGAACAGTGGATTTGTATCTTGATGTTGACCGGAGCTATGTTGTCCGTTCATTTCATTTATGTCATTTGATCGGGATTGGCTTAGAGTAGACTGGTAGAAGCCCTCTTGATGCTGCTTGGGCTGAGGAATACTCTTCTCGAGCACTTGGGGTTGAGAATCTCGATGGAAAGACAGGTGCCGTTTGAATGAGCCTCGTTCCTGAATATCGTGATCAGAGCTGCGTCTTCGAGCTGGAACGGTACGTCGCTCAGGTACAGCATCTCGAAGCTCGATAATGACCGCTTCGAGGACGTTAGACATTTTCTCTGCTGGCACATATGTATGAGACATATCCTGTAATGCTGCTGCTAGGCACTCAAGATATTGCATATTGTTGTTTCTTGTCGATCTATCTTTCATGAAGGCAAGAGCAGCAACGAGTGCCGTAGCTGCGGTCCCAGCATGTTGAAGACCTGTGACGCATATTTGTTTGGTATCAAATCTTTGGCGATGCTGCCAGAATATCCTCGCAATTCGAACTGCATGCTGTGTACATATTGTGCGTGAGAGGGCCGAAAAATGATTCGCAGGATTTGCTACCTTGCCTGTGTCGGAGTCGTCCTCACTGTTGTCACCTGAGCTAGATTGTGCGGTGTTTGGATCATCGTAACGAGCGAATGGGCGGTGCAGAAGTATCATAGTGGCACTGTATTGCTGATGCAACAAGAAAAAGGAGAATGGTGAGGTGGCAATGTTATCGGCATTCCACTGGAGAGTCTTTGGGAGATGAGAGTACCAAGATTCTAGTTCGCGATGTAGCGCCGACATGCCGAAGTAGACATGATGGTCGATGTTGGTACTAAGTTTCGAAGCTTGGTCCATGATTTCTGTGATCTTGCCAGCAAGCTCCATAAGGTCCAGTAACGCTTCGTATATTTGTGTCTCTCGACTCTTCGCTGGCCCAGCAGGAAGACTAGTTCCAAGTCGCTCAAAAGCTACACTAAGCTTGTAGACTTCTAGATCCGTATGTTTCATCATGGTAGGGCGGCCGAGGAACAGTGCCCAGTATTTGTCGTAGACAATACACGCCCAAAGAGTCATACGCCCAATCTCGATCTCTCTTGGACTGGCGCCTGCATTCGTTGTGTCGAGGTGAAGTCCGATCTCGAAACAGAGCCTGTTGGCCATGCCCGCATACAGCCAACCAAGATTATCCCTTCCGACGCCTGTTTCCAAGTCTCCGAGTAATAGTAGAGCAACAATGCTAGGAATACCACCAGCCTGCTCTATCTCATACTCAAGCATGTACTTGGCTTCTCTGTGCAGGGTGTTCTCCTTATCTGGCAATGATATTCGGATCATGTCTGGCCTCGTTTTGTCTGCAAATCGATAGCCCATGGCAAGGACGCAAACATGTAGGAAACCGGAGTAGAACTGTCCAGCACCGTTTTCCCTCTCCTCTTCGAAGACAGCTTGGTGGATGACATGAAGGACAGAGTTGTAGTGATCCCAGAACAGGTTCATTAAGTAATCATGGGTATCGAACGAGATGGAGCGGATCGCCTTCTCTGCCCGCCGCTGCTGCTCAAGCGCTCGGCGTTTGGCATCCTCGCTTTGAGCCTTGAGCTCGGAATGGATGTGGCAGTTCGCGACTGGACCGAAATACCGAAGGCGACCACTTAACTGATCGAAGCTCAGATGCCCAGTCGTTGACAATAATTTACTAACCATACTGGTGCTCCCAAGCGAGCTTGAGCTTTGAGGAGATGCAGCGTCGATATCTGAGTCTGGATGAGGAAGATCAGGGCCGTGTGTGATAGAAGATACAGGCTGGAGAGAGCGCGCGACATCGAGGGTAGCTGGTCGCGTTGGTTGAGCGTTGCCTCCAATACCGTCGTTGCTATATTGCTGGCCATCTTCATGAGGCGGGCACGACTGCTCTTCACGCTGATCTTTCTCACGGAGAAGACTTTCCAAGTGCGTGATCCTGTCTGTCAGAGAGCTGATGTAGGTTTTCGAATTTGGTTTCCGCCGTTCGTCGTCGTACGTGATAACGCATTGCCTGCCAAGGCCGTCGCACTGGGTACATTGTGTCTGCCCTGCCAAAACAACACACCTAGTCCTCCGATCACGGCATGATGCACAAGCAACAGATGCGCGATGCCTTGGCCTTTGAGGCTTACCCGACGAGGCTGACGAGTTGGCAGGAGGCAGCATATTCGCCTGCAGTTGTGGGCCTTGTGTCGCCATGTTAGCCATCTCCGCTAGCGCCTGAGATCCTCGTCCGCTTGCTTGTTTCCTGATGATAGTCCCTCGTTCGATCAGAATCAAGGTTGGTCATCTGGTATACAAAGGAAGGAGAAGCTGTCGTCCGATAACGTTTTCCGAAAGGAAAAATAGAGGGAAGAGTTCATCCACTGGGAGCATTTTGCCTGACTTAACCTGTTGAGCTTGGTTAGGCGGGGTTGGGGCTGGGGGACAGGTCCGTTACGGGGTACTCCCAACACTAAACTCGAATCGACTCTAGGCTGAGGTGAGTTCCATCAGGATCCCCGGGACTTCGAGGTAGAGTTCCTGGGGAGGAGGGCACGAGATGGGGATACGAGCCGCATGACTCGCCAAATACGGGGCTTCGTGCTGGTTACGAGTAGTTGACTCTGCCTACCCTGGGAAACCCTTTTCCTTTGGACCTCGGCCACTCTCATGTCCAAGTTTTTCGTACGGGTCCTTCCAGAGTATGGAGTACCTGGTTTCATTATTCATGAGGAGGAGTTCAAAGTGCTCTAATGCGTCATGCCATTTGAAGGCCGCAACGTGGAGAGCCTCGGGCTATGTGTTGCACTACAGTCAACTTGCGGCAACACAATTTCTTTGCATAACACTGCAAGGAGGATCTTGCATCTCGCCAGCTAGGGCCACAGAAGCCAAAATCTCTCCGGCTGATTCAGAATGACTGCAAACGGAACTCCTGCGTTCGAGTTCTCCGCAAAGAACTTACCTCTGAAGCTCTTCATCAACAATGAGTATGTTGATTCAAAGTCTGGGAAATTCCTGACAGTGCACAATCCCAAGGACAAGTCTCTAGTCAGCAGCAATGTCCCCTTGGCCAACGAACAGGATGTCGACGCAGCTGTCGCAGCCGCTGAAGCAGCCCTTCCAGGGTGGAAGAAAATCAGCGCATCGCAACGTCGAGATATAATGCTCAAGTTCGCAGATCTCCTCATCAAGTATACCGAGGCCCTCGCGGAGCTGACGCGAATCACGCTAGGTGCGCCTTTTGGTGCGTTTGGTGCGTTCGAAGTCGGACTTGCAGCAGAAGCGTTCAAGTACAACGCTGGCTGGGTTGACAAGTTTCTTGGAGATGCTGTGCCTCAAGAGAATGGCTTCATGCAAATTACTCGTAATGAGCCTCTCGGTGTTACAGCCGGAATTGTCCCCTGGAACGGTCCTTTAGGTACAGTCGGTCTGAAGGCAGCTCCTGCTTTGGCCACCGGCAATTGCTTCATCCTCAAGCCTTCGGAAAAGACTCCATTCGCTGCTGCCGGCCTTGGTCCCCTGATCAAAGAAGCTGGCTTCCCACCGGGCGTTTTCCAAGTTCTGACTGGAGACGGTTCTACCGGAGCAATTATTGCAAGTCATATGCGCATCCGCAAGGTCAGTTTCACCGGCAGTATCCCCACAGGAAAGAAGATCCAGGAGATGGCTTCCAAATCTAATCTCAAGCGTGTCACCCTCGAATTAGGGGGCAAGTCACCTGCAGTGGTGTTTGACGATTGCAACCTCGAAAATGCCGTGACTTGGTGTGTGAACGCGCTGGCTGCGAATACAGGCCAGGTATGCTTCGCAGCAACCCGCGTCTACGTCCAAGAAGGCATTTTCGACAAGTTTTCCAAGATGTACAAAGAAAAGCTTGAGGAGAAAGCAAAGACAATCGGAGACCCAGATAAGGAAAGCACGCAAATGGGTCCACTCGTAGACGCGGCGCAATTTGAGCGTGTCAACGGGTTCATCGAGCGTGGAGTGTCTGGAAAGCAGGGTACGCTTCTCACTGGTGGCAACAAGCTCGAAAATTTGGGCTACTATGTCGAGCCCACAGTCTTTACTGGCGTCAGTCCGGATGCAGAAATCTACTCGAATGAGATCTTTGGACCTGTATCCATTCTCAACTCTTTCAAGACTGAAGAGGAGGTGATCAAAGCAGCCAATGCCACAGAGTATGGCCTAATGGCTGGTGTCTTCACGCAAGACATCAACAAGGCGCTGCGGGTGGCAAGCGACTTCGATTCAGGCATGGTGGGCATCAATTGCGTCAGCCTGACATTCTTGACAGCGCCATTTGGTGGCAGCAAAGAGAGCGGTATGGGCAGAGAATGTGGTAGGGCAGCGCTACAAGCTTTCACGGAGCCGAAGACGATCATGATAAACATGACTTATTAGAGGCGGATAGAGTCGGGCTAGGTCGAAAAACTCCTGGGGGAAAGGGATGTTGCAGGGGGTTTGAGTTCGTCGCGGTTCTCCTCACGCTGAAGACTGTTGTAGGAGACGAGAGTCTAGTGAAAGTGCAAAAGTTCAAGCTCCAACCTGTAGAAGACTTTCGTATTCTAAATCGACGCAAAACCTTTTTGAACCGTGATGCACAGTCTCTTTCCTAGCCATTCTACAGTAGCTACTCGAAGACAACAACCTTTCTCCTCTGGCTCTGTCCCGCTTTCATCTCTTTCACCATGTCATCCAATTCCTCCAGCTTCCTAAACTCCACTTCTGGCACTATGTTATGCTTCGCGAGAAACTCCACGGCTTTCCCCATTCGCTGCGGCGTACCTGTACTCTCCGCCATAATGCGATAGCTCGCCACTGCCAAATCATACGTACTTACTTGCAACGGCTCCTTCGCGATTCCAACCACCATCAATATACCGTTCACCCTCAGGATACTTGGAGCAGAAGCATACGCAGCATTAGAAGCACTGAAGACAGCAGTAGCATGACACCCTCCATTGGTGATCTTCTTGATTTCTTCAACGTAACTGGGTTTCGTTTTAGAGTTGAAGACGTAGTCAGCCCCTTGGGACTTGCAGATAGCAAGGGTGTCGTCGTTGATGTCGATGGCGATGACGTTTAGGGACATGGCTTTCGCATACTGTGTGGCGAGCTGCCCAAGTCCGCCGGCGCCAATGACGGCGAGCCATTGCTTTGGCTGGAGGGAGCAGGAGTTGACTGCGTGAAAAGCTAAATAGAGAGTGTGGGCAGTGTGAAGCCAACAAGGAAGAAGGACATACCTGTGATCCCAGCACAGAAGACGGGAGAGGCTTTCTTGATGTCAAGATTGCAAGGAAGAATCACGCTGTTCTGCCAATCGACAGTGGCATATTCTTGGAAGAAACCGTTGGTGGAAAAGCCGTGAAGCAAAGCTGTAGCCTTTTGGCATTTGGAATTGTGTGCCAGACAGCCTTCGCATTCGTAGCAGCCTCCGTCGAAGTAGAGAAATCCAACAGCGTCGCCGATTTGGAAGCCCCTATTTTCTGCGCCTTGGCCAATAGTATGAATGTAGCCGGCACCTTCGTGGCCGATAGTGAAAGGCTCCTCTAGTGGTGCCTGGGTGGCCAGAATATCTGAGTGACACAGGGAGGCGCTTGCTATTTTGATGAGGAATTGGCCTGGTCCTGGCTCGGGGATTGGGATGTCGTTGACAAAAAACTTCTGCTGTTTAGGATCCCATTGTCCTGCTTTCATGGTACTGTTCTGGCTGGTTGAGCCCATGTTTGATGGTTATGGGTTTTTGCAGGGAACTATCAGGAATTAATCTCGGAGGAGGTGAAACAATATCAGGATGTCAGGATGTCCTAATTTACTGCCGGATGCGGCAATACAAGGCGCACGTCCAGTTCAAGAGACTCGTTCTTGCGTTAGTTTCCACGACAGAACCAAGCCACCGGACGACCGCATGAGGTCGCTCTTGAGCATGGGCTGTGTTTGTGAGCGCGAGTCAGCTGGAGGAAGAGATACGGAAAACCCGGCCCGCATGAGAGCGATTCGGTCAAAGTTAATTTTTTGGCCCCCTGTCGTGGCTGTTAGTTGTCGCGAGTAGACGCTGATAGATTATCCATATCTTCCTTGATAGAATTTTACCCATCTAGAATCACGATTATAGACGAGGTCGGCCTCTTTTTTCTAGTTCTAAGGCGTCCCTCTTGGCCCACTCCCTCATGACCTTCCTTTGAATCTTCCCCGAAGCCAGTTTGGGCACCTCATCTATGAACTTGACACCTCCAACCAATTGCTTATGCTTTGCAACCTTCCCTTTCATCCATTCTTGTATTTGATTTTCCGTGACTTCGCCTTTCTTCTCTTCCTTCAGGTTAATGTAGGCGCGTGGCCACTCTTCTTCTCCAAGCAGGATGCCAGTAACCGCTGCATCTGCAATGTCCTCATTCTCGAGTAGGACCGCCTCAAGCTCAGCGGGTGCTACTTGAAGGGCATTGACCTTAATCAACTCCTTCTTCCTGTCGACGATCCAGAACCAGCTGTCTTTCACCACTGCAATGTCTCCCGTTTTCAGCCATCCTTCACTGTCCAGACTTTCTCTTGTTGCTTGCTCATTCCTCCAGTATCCGAGACAAACATTGGGTGCTTTAACGAA
The DNA here is from genome assembly GCF_035927105.1 of Exophiala bonariae. NCBI lineage: Eukaryota > Fungi > Ascomycota > Eurotiomycetes > Chaetothyriales > Herpotrichiellaceae > Exophiala > Exophiala bonariae. The sequence goes on from NW_027042496.1 coordinate 181,518, forward strand.
CATTTCGCCTGGTCGACCTTCCAAAACCTCGTTTCCATCATCGTCGAGGAGCTTAAATTCGTTGTTCGGGAGGATGAGGCCAACACTTCCAGACTCGTCGTATCTGCCTCCAGGGACTAGAATCGAGCCACAGGTGACCTCTGTCATGCCCCAGCCTTGAATGATGTTGCAGCTGAGCTTCTTTGCTACCGCCCTTTGAAGTTCTTTGCTGAGAGGTGCTGCGCCGCAGAGAATGTGCTTGACACTGCTTAGGTCATACTTTGCGGTCTCTTGTCGCTTGTCTAGCATGATAAGGATGGGCGGCGCAACTTGAAGGTTTGTGATTTTATGTGTCTGTATTACCCTTAAGAAATCTTCGTAGACAAATTTCTTCATCACATATGTTGGAAACAAGAGAGTTGGCGCCATCAAGTTGACATACAATTGTCCTAGCATTGTTAGCACTGGCTGTTTCTCCCTTGCGTCTCTACTTACCGTAGGCGTGATACAGTGGTAGAAACCCAATCCAACGCTCTTGCGACTTATGTGATCGCTCGAGATCGCGCATAAAAATTGTTTGGACAACATTTGCAAGCAGGTTATGATGAGAGACGCAAACACCCTTTGGCAGTCCTGTCGTGCCCGAGGAGTAGTTAATAGTAGCAATATCGGTCATAGACGTCTCAGCCATCGGATCCCACTGCCACAATTCTCCTTCCGACTGACTTCCTGCCATGTCTTCCCTCCAATCTCTGATGCCTAGCTTTGTCCGACAGGGCTTGTCTGAAAATAGGAAAATCTTACTTTTGTCAAGGCCAGCACGGCGAGCTGCTTCTACCGCCGTCTCCACATGGTCGGGATGTACCAGGATACAAGAGGTTCCTGTATTCTTGATCTGGTATTCGACTTCATTGACAGTATAGACAGGATTGGCTGCACTGAAGATTCGCCCTGCTCCGACGATGCCTAAGTACGCAACAGGAACGAATATGTGATTTGGGGTGAAGATCATCACCACTTGTTGCTTCCCAATGCCGAGTCTATCAAGTCCGAAGCCTAAACGCTTGACCCATGATAGTAACTGGCGAGGTGTAAGAAAATGAGCCGGATCTGCCGCGTCGATCCATATTGGTTGGTCTGAGGGCTGTCTATCCTGAGGAAAGAGAAACGAGAGGACATTATATTTGGGAATCTCAAGGTCTTGAAAAAGTGACTTATAAACCATCTTTGCGCCTTGTTCGATTGATTTCCCTAGTGTATCGGAATACTATCAAGTGTTGGAGGAGTTGAAGTATTGAATTTAACTCTTAACCTCGGCTGAGTCACGTCCCCAAGGGACCGAGGGCTAGGGAAGCGGCTGAAGATCTCCATCCCGCGCCCCCAAAGCAGCCACAATTAGGCTCTTGAGGTTGTCTGAACTTTGCTTGACTGGCTCGCTGGTGACGCCGAGAACCCGGCGTGCGCCTTAATCTTTTGTTGCTTCCTTTGTTATCTTCGGTCCCGGGAGTGTGTAGACTACTAGTGCATTGTGGTTGGATTATCAATTTTCTAAGCAACAATGTCAAATCTCAAAGAGTTCGAGAGCTTCTTCTCGCTTCAAGGGAAAGTTGCACTGGTCACAGGATAAGTCATCTGTACTAGAATTCTCAGCCACTTAATCTGACCCGATCTCACAGGCTCACGAGGCCTCGGGTTGCACGCCGCAACAGCTTTCTTGAGAGCGGGCGCAAGGAAAGTATTTATATGCGCTCGAAAACTGGAGGGCCCTCAGGGTATCAGCCTGGCAATTGATAAATTGAATCAGCTTGGTTGTAAAGGCACAGTGATAGGCATCCCCGCGAATGTTGCCGACGAGAAAGGCATTCAGCAACTCGTACAGGAAGTGAAGAAAACCGAGTCAAAGCTAGACATCCTCGTGGCCAATGCAGGTGCAACTTGGGGTGGGCCCTTTGATCCCACACCAGACTGGGCCAGTGCAAAGGTGCTCGACTTGAATGTTCGTGGTGTTTTCAATCTCATCAGATTGTCAGTCTGTCACGCCCCCTTTGTTTTCTCAACTCACCTTCATGCAGATTCGCACCAATGTTGGAAGCGGCAGGCACGCCTTCAGATCCTGCACGTGTGATCATTGTCAGTTCTACCGCTGGTAGCAATGTCCACCATGTGGGAGATCACGGCACCATTATGTATTCAGCCTCCAAGGCGGCTGCAGACCATATGGCTCGAAATCTGGCCGTGGAGCTGGGTCCGCGAAATATCACCACCAATACCGTCAAGCCTGGATTTTTCCCATCCAAGCTCGCAAGTGGTCTTATTGACATATTGGGTGGTGAAGAGGAACTTTCGAGGACTAACCCCCGAGGAAGGCTGGGTTTGCCCGAAGACATTGCAGGAGTGATGCTCTTCCTCGCCTCTCCTGCAGGAAGCTACGTCAACGGCGAGGATATATCGTTGGATGGAGGTGCTAGATTATCTTCAGGTCGGCTCACCAAGCTGTGATGACTTCCAATCCTTCTCACCGCAGCCTCGTTCTGTCGGTTGTGTCGTGACTTAAAACACGTGATCCACGCCTTGCCGTTGACACATTTGCTGCGCGAGTCATTCGCGAATAGTAAGTAGCCGAGTCTGGAAAACGTTCTCCTGCCCCAACGTTCACCCCACACTTCCCCATTTCCGAGAGATTGAATCAATGGAATGGGCACTGGCCGATCCCACAGACTAGGAAACCGCATTGACCACAATCCGAAATACGTGCCGACGTCCATCCCAGGCCCGGCTTCGTTGGGAGTAGCCTACTATGGCACTAGAGCATTATGGTATCTAAAGTGTGGTGGCATCTTGATCACAGTGGTATTCACATTCACAGGACCAATTCTCATCTTCCATCATGGAGCAGTTCGGTGAAGAAATCGTCGCTCGCCCTGGAAGGTCAGTCGTTGGAGCAGCAAGTCTGCTAGTCGGAGCAACATCGTTGTTTTTCTGCGCATATACCATTGGACTATGGATCTACAACCTGTACTTCCACCCCTTGTCCAAGTTCCCAGGGCCGAGACTCAACGCCGTGAGCCCACTACCTGGTATCTATTCACTCCTCCGAGGTCGCCTCCCGCTTGATAACAAACTCTTACACGACAAATATGGGTCGGTTGTACGAGTCTCTCCCAACGAGCTTGCATTCAACTCAGCACAAGCATGGGAGGACATCTACGGACACCGGCAAGGGAGACCGAATATGCACAAGGACCCAATTCATGTGGGCTCGGTCGACCCCTTGCCTGGAGCTTCCACCCTCACAATGGCTGACGATGAGAATCACGCCCGTCAGCGGCGAGCACTCGCCCACTCTTTCAGCACTAGAGCGCTCCTAGAGCAAGAAGACATCATCCAAGGCTATGTTTCTTCATTGATTAAGAATCTCGACCGCATGGCCGATGATTCCGAGGATTTCAACATGGTCAATTGGCTCAACTTCACTACTTTTGACATCATAGGCGACCTTGCATTTGGCGAGCCCTTCGGGTGCCTCGAACTGGGAGCATTCCATTCCTGGGTTGCGCTAATCTACGAAACAGTGAAAGTCGGCGCCCTCGAGCAAGCAACCCGCCGCTTCGCCCCTGCGGGTTCCTGGCTGCAGTCACAACTTGTCAACATGATCCCCCGGCATGTCCGCCAGCGCCGTCGTAATCATCTCACTTACTCCAAAGACAAAGTTCTCCGCCGCCTCGCAAACGACCAAACAGAGCACAAGGATTTCATCTACTACATCCTCAAGCAGCGCGAGAAGCATGACCTGAAAGAAAATGAAATTGTGCTTAATGGTGCACTCTTCATTGTTGCCGGCTCGGAAACCACCGCAAACCTGCTTTCCGGGCTCATTGCACGCCTAATCTGGAACCCAGATAAACATGCCAAACTGTGCTCCGAGATCCGTGCTGCCTTCACCTCTGAAGACCAGATTACTTACGACTCCACGTCCAAACTCGTCTATTTGAGCGCGTGCCTCGAAGAAGGCTTGCGTATCCACCCACCCGTTCCGACAGGGCTACTGCGCACTGTTCCCGCGGGAGGGGACAGTGTTGACGGCCATTGGGTTCCCGGTGGTACATCCGTAGCAGTTGGCAGCTGGGCGGCGTCGCATAATCCGGCACACTTCAAGGAGTGCGACTCTTTCATACCTGAGCGCTTTATCGATCCTGCATACAACACTGACAATAAGAAAGGTTACCAGCCTTTCTCCCTTGGGCCGCGTGGCTGTATAGGCAGAAATCTGAGCTACATGGAGATGAGACTGATCTTGACTAGGTTGCTATGGAACTTTGATGTTGTGAGTGTTGATGGCGCATGGCAGTGGGACCCGGAGGGTGAGATGCGGAACATGCGGGCGTTCATGACATGGGAGAAGCCTGACTTAAATTGTAAGGTTGTAAGAGTGAAGAGAGGCTAGCTGCCGGCATTTAGATAGACAGCATAGAGAGTATGCCTCTAAATTTGAGGCCCATTGGAGATGTTGAAATTCGAAATGAAATGATGACACTAAGCTACCACTCCTTCTCGCTGCTTTCTACTAATTAACTAGAGTGTCTTCCCGAATTCCAAGACTATGGGATGATTTTCGCCCTCCTAAACCTGTCAAACACCGCATACCACGCCCCCATCGTGTCCATTTCCTCCACCTTTCCCCCCTTTCCCCAAGCATCATGCATCTTAGTCAAATCCAGCTGTCGATCAAAATCCAACATTGTCATAATGAAATACGGAAATCCGCCATAGCTTCTCTCATTTCCCACCCTCCCGGGCTGGAGACCATGCTTCTTCTCCAGCTCCAACCACCTCTTGCGATTCTCGGAGACATAGCCTGTAGGATCCGGGCCGGAGCCATTGGTGGGCGCCACTCCCTTGAGTCCAAAGTAGTCGCATATGATGGGCCACTTTCTAGACCAAGTTGAAGGGCTCGAGTTGTCGGCTACATTAAAACTCTGCCCACTACTCACCTCTGGGTGCAAACTCGCATGGATCGCAAACTTCGCAATGAGATCCTGGCTGGAATCATTCGTCTTGTTCTCCCAGCTATTCATCGTCCCCGGAAAGACAACTTTCGCTCCCTCGCCATTGATGTGGAGGTATAGGGAGAGGTAAAGGGCGAGGGCCTGAGGTAAGCAATAGATGTTGTTGTGGGGAACAAAGCCAATGATTACGTCGGGAATAACATCACAATAGGTCCATGGTTGGGATGACGAGAGTGACTTAAGGAGGTCGAGTTGGTTGTAGTAGAACATTTCACTAGCATGCGGCTCCGGAATGCGAGGGTGAGATTCTTTTAGAGGGAGGTTACTGGCATGGGGGAAGCCGTCACGGAGGAGGTGGACTCCGTACGCCTAGCTAGAAGTTAGGAACTGGTAGTGGAGCAAAGACGACGACGGGTGGTAGTACCTTTGTGCCCGTAGGGAGGACAACGAATTTCAGGGACTTCGAGAGGTTGTCTATGGTGGACACGGCACGCTGGAGCAGATCGACATTGATTTGGATCTCTTTTGCTGGGTCGGCATCCATGATGTATGCGAAAAAGTAAACATGGGATACTGTGTCAATTGCGGCGACTCGCGCCTTCACAGTCGCCGCGAGCTCGGATTGGGAACCCTTCAGCAGATCGAGACCAGAGACGATGTTCAACTTGTCCGATTTTGGCCATTGCGCAACTTCTTGCGTGAAAGGTCTGTTGGTGAGCGCGGTGACTCTGGAGAAGGCTGAAGAGTTAGGATAGCCGTTTAGGATGGTGTTGACAATGGCCCACCCTGTGATGCCCGAGGCACCAAAGATGAGGGCATGGTGGCCGGTGGGCTCGCTTGTTGAGCCCATCTTCTGGGATCTCGCGGAGTTCGAAAGAACAAAAAATCAGCAGCGTGAACAGATAAATGCTTCAACCACGTCCAAGCTGTAGACGACAACGTGCAGCTCTGATTTCAACAGATATAGGACAACGCTCGAGCTGGTGACTGACTAAACATGCAGAAACAACAAAAAGGGGTGCTTGTGTGTTTAGTTTGAGTCTAGACTACGGAACATTACCTTTCGGTCAAACATTTTCCATGTTGCACCAGACAGTGCGAAATTTCTAGACCAGCCTCCTTGAGTGCTGTGATTCCTCTGGGAGGATTTGCGGAGGACGGTTACGACGGTGGAAACCGATTTCCCTCGATCCAGGAGAAGCCAACATGCGGGGAAAAGAAAGCCAGCCCCAAGATTGGCTATCGTGAACCTTGCTAGGGAATCCCGGGCATTGCGCTTGGGCTCCCGATGCTGAAAAATAGACTCCGGAACACAACTTACAAGCGGTCGACTTATACTCACGACGTGAACTCTTCTCTGTGCTTTTGACAAGAATTTTGATTGGAGCCCGACAATCATGGTGACAGCCATGGCCACAAACGGAGTTACATTAGGAAGTTCAGGAGCGAGCAAGCGACAGAAGCTTGACCACCAAGTAAATGGCAGTGGACCGAGTGCTGATAGCAATGTGAAACGAAGTGCGCAAGGCCAAGGTCCTATCAGGATTGGAGGTGCTTCGGGAGGCTTCACTGATCGCCAGCGATCCATTCTTTCGTTTGCGCGTGATGGGGATGTCGATGTGATTGTGGGCGACTGGATGAGCGAGATGACAATGGAGTGGCACGGAGTGGCAAAGAAAGAAGACATTGCGAAGGGCGTCGACAAGCGCACTGGCATGTTCGATCCGAGCTTCATGGGAACGCTAAAGCCGGCTCTACCTCATCTTCAAGAGCGATCAGTTAAAGTCGCAGTGAATGCAGGTGCCAGCGACGCGGAGATGCTGGCCAGTTTAGTCCAGTCCGCCGTTGATGAGCAAGGGCTGACATTGAAGGTGGCATGGATTCAGGGAGATGAAGTTTTTGATGTTGTACAACGCCTACTCAAGAAGGGAGAGAAGTTCGAGAACATCTGCTTTGGCGGGAACTTGGCAGATTGGCCTTTCGAGCCTCTGACCGCACAATGTTACCTAGGGGGTGCCGGTATCTCAGAAGCATTCAAGCACGGTGCGGACATTGTAATCTGTGGGCGTGTATCGGACGCTGCTCCTATTATTGGTGCTGCAATGTGGTGGCATAATTGGGACCAGAATACCCAATACGACGAAATTGCCGGAGCCCTGGTTGCTGGTCATCTGATTGAGTGCTCAACTTACGTTTGCGGAGGGTACTACAGCGGCTTCAAAGACTTGTTCGATGGCTGTGAGAACATTGGGTTTCCCATCGCTTCAATCAATGCGGATGGCACCTTTGTCCTCGAGAAAGAGCCCAACACTGGGGGTGAAATGTCTGTGGGTACCGCTACGTCGCAACTGCTCTACGAGATCCAGGGGCCTCAGTACTATGGGTCTGACGTTGTGGCCGTCCTGGAAGATATTGAAATGATCCAACAGGCCAAGGACCAGGTTCTTGTTCGGGGTGTCAAGGGAAACCCACCTCCGACCACGACTAAAGTAGGAATTACGGCTCGGGGAGGTTACCAGGCGGAGTTCCATTACTATCTTTGCGGTCTGGATTTGAAGCAAAAAGCAGAATGGACTGAACGGCAGATTCGTGAGTCGATCGGGAAGGATGCAGACAGGTATTCCTTACTCAAGTTCAGCTTGAACGGATGGAGCCAGGAGGACCCCGAAAATCAAGATCTCGCAACTGTCGATTTTAGAATATTGGTACAAACCAAGGACAAGTCGGTGATTGGCTCAGGTAACATGATCGGCTTCCAACGGTCATGTATGGAGAACTTCTTAGGCAGCTGTCCAGGTGCGTCGATCGAGAATGATCTTCGACAATCAGCGCCTAAGGAGTTCTTCGAGTATTGGGCGGCTTTGTTGCCACAATCAGAAGTCAAGCACAGCGTCGAGCTGCCTTGGCTTCGACAGTCAATTCCAGTACCACCAGCAGTCACCTGTAGAGATTATGGCAAGACTTACGCCTCTCGGCAATGGAGTTATGAGACCCCGGCACCGGTGGCCCTGGACTCATTTGGGCCAACGACAAGAGGGCCTCTTGGATGGGTGGTACTGGGTCGGTCGGGAGACAAAGCTTCAGATTGCAATGTGGGATTCTTCGTGCGGCACGAAGACGAATGGGACTGGCTGAGGTCGCTGATGACAATCCCGAAAATGAAACAGCTACTTGGTCCTGAGTACAACGGCAAGGATGTCGACCGCTTCGAGATCTCGAAGATTCGAGCGGTCCATTTCATGCTGCATGATCATCTCGACAGGAGCTGGGGCGCTAGCAGCACCTACGACGGCCTTGGGAAGAATCTTTGTGAGTATATCCGTGCTAAGTGGGTGGATATCCCAAATGTGTTTCTGCGAAGAGGACGGTTATGAGTCGGTTAATGATAGAATTCGTGTGCATTGCAGATCACGTCTGTCGGTAGTGGAATAGAATGGAAACTGAAAAAACGCGTGACATGCGACGCGTTTGAAGCTTAGCATGTTTTTTGGTCATCAGTGTCTCCCATCTGGAAGTCTGACGTGACCTCGTAACCTCCTCGCTAGTACTTCTTGTGCTCTTACTTTCAGATTTTATCCCCTTCGTTGCCAACAATTCTCGGGACTTACCGCAACATTCCATCCTTGGTAGTCTCGAGACGGGACTGACTTCCATTCGGCAGTTATGCGGAAATTTTGCCGATGCCAGGCTTTGCGCTTCTCAAAGCCTGGCAAAGGTTTTCCGGTCTCCGCACAGAAAGCGGGGTGCATTACAGCTTGGATTCTGCGAAAGGATTCCCCGATCTCTACCATGGGTTGCGGTCGAGACTCACCATGTTTCCGCAGTATACCGGGCTCTCGTAGCGCCGTGGCAAAAGGCCGAGACGGATGCGGCAAGAGTAAGTAATGTGGTGATCACTTTGGCCTTGAAGATGCGGTCATGTGCACCTAGTGGCTGTTGGCATTCTCAAAATGCAAGCCTTATCAACAGTTGTGTTCTATCTAACTTGAATACTCAATGCACCTACAGCCTTTCTTCCGGACCAGTATCATCTCTGGATCGCTGCCGCCCTCGGTGTGTATAGAAACCTCTTAGACCTTGGGCAAGATGGGTGACGCCGGTGCGCTGCGTGAGCAGCAGCATGGAGGGATGGCAACTACACTTGGACCTAGTCCTAGCGCAACTTTTGACTATGCAGAAGAGTCGCCAGAAGGTCCATACCGTGTCCTCCCGCAGTATCATTCGAAACCTACTAAGCTGAGAGTGGCATGTATTGGAGCTGGTGCCTCTGGATTGTGCCTGGCTTACAAAATGGAACGAATGCTTGTTCCAGGGTCCTGGGAACTGACACTATTCGAGAAGAACCCTCAATTCGGTGGCACTTGGTACGAAAACACCTATCCAGGCGTCGCTTGTGATATTCCCTCACATCTTTATACATTCACATTCGACCCGAATCCTGAGTGGTCGCACTACTTCGCTTATGGCGACGAGATCCAGCGATACTTCGAAAATTTTGCCGATAGATTCGGATCACGAAAATACATGAAGCTCAATATGAAAGTGGTGGAATGCCGCTGGATCGAAGAACGAAGTATCTGGGAGATCACCGTTGAAGACCAAGTGACCAAAGAAACTTGGAAGGACTGGGGTCACTGTGTCGTTAACGGCACCGGGATTCTGAACAACTGGAAATGGCCCGAGATTGAGGGACTCCACGACTTCAATGGTCCCTTAATGCACTCAGCAAGCTGGAACCACGATGTCGACTTCAAGGGTAAAACGGCTGCTGTCATCGGGACCGGCTCAACCAGCGTCCAGATCGTCCCACAACTACAACAGATATGTGATAAGGTCCAAGTATATATGCGAAGTCCTACTTGGATCTCTCCACCCTTCGGTGCTGGCGCTCTTGCGTCAGATTTACAAAAAGGCCAAGAGACAGACCCAGGCCACAGACAATACAAGTTCACAGAAGAAGATAAAAAGAAATTTAGAGAAAGTCCCGAGTATCACCTCGACTTCCGGAAACGTATTGAGGCCGAAATTAATGGCCTTTTCGGCATGTACCGACAAGGAAGCGACCTGTCCAATCTATTCCGCAAAGTAATCACCGAAGAAATGCACCGGCGTATGGGTCCTGGACACGAGGAACTCAAATCCTTCATTATCCCCAAGTGGGCACCAGGCTGTCGACGCATTTCTCCTGGCGACGGCTATCTCGAAGCGCTAGTACAGCCCAATGTCGAGACGATATTCGGCGGTATCCAGAAAGTCACTGCGCACGGCATCGTGACGGAGGACGGGCTCGAGCACAAGTGTGATATTCTTGTCTGCGCCACAGGCTTCCAAGTCGCCTTTAAGCCTGCCTTCAAAGTCATCAACGCCCAGGGAAAATCCGTTCAGGACGACTGGGGTGACGGCGTAAACCTATATTTCGGTGTCTCAACCCCTCGCTTCCCGAATTACTACACTATTGTTGGCCCGGGTGCCACATGGTCGAATGGGACACTCCTCCCATCCATTGAGACGACGATCGAGTATAGTGTAAAATGCATGCGGAAGATGCAGCACGAGACAATTGAAAGTATGGCAGTGAAACAGGAGGCGCTGGACGATATTTACGCTCACTTTGATGAATTCCATAAGAATACTGTGTGGAGAGAGGAGTGTAGGAGTTGGTTTAAGGATGGAAAGGTGAAGAACCGGATTTATCTATGGCCTGGGCCGGTGAGTTTTTCGCTTCCCTTGAGAGCTGATGAGTTTTAGGTGCTGATGAAAATGCAGACGATTCATTTCTTGAAAACTATGAAGGAACCCCGTTTCGAGGACTACGACATTAAATACCGATATAAGAATAGGTTTGCGTTCTTGGGCAATGGTGATATGAAGGCTCACGTCACGGGTGATACGATGGGACTGGCTAGATATGTGCGTTCGCACGACCATGAGTGGCACGTGGACTGAGAATTGGACTGAGAATTCGTCCAAGCCAGTGCACTTGAGAGTTGGTGATATTGATATGGATGTTGGCAATGCAAGAAATGGTAAATTCAAAGTGCGACATGGTTAAGTTTTGAGTAGTGGGCCTACAGTACTAGAAAGTTGTCTAGAAAACTACGCATCGATGAGAGAGCATACAAGGGCAGACAATATCCACTCCATTTCAATCTCCCTTGCTTCACACTCTTCGGTACATCCTCCACGCATTTGCAGCGCTTACCCAGCCAAGCACCACTTGACACCCTCAGCCATGTTCCCAAAGAACTCATTAATGTGCGCTGCGAGATGCTGACTTGGAAAGGTCCAACTGTAATGTGGATACCCTTCATATGCATCGTACCTTACTTGCACACCCTCTGCCTCCAGCTTCTCCTTCATTAATCTCGCATCGTCTCGTAGCGTGTCTGTACCGCTCTCGGTAATGTATGTCCGTGGCAATGCCTTCAGTTTTGGGTGCAGCAACGGCGAGAAGTAGGGGTCTGTGGCGGAGGTAGCATAGGCAGCTGTTCTCATTAGTACGTCCTCGTGCTTACTAGGCTGCATTCACTTACCAAAGAAAGCCATCATGGCGTCCTTAGTGTTAACAGTATGCTCAGCATGTTCCTCATAACTCGTATATCTTTCCCTCAGCTCCTCCGGAATAGCGTCTGGATGCACCGTCACGGGCGCCATACTTACTACCCCGTTGACCTTGGCTCCTAGACCATCGTCAATCAGTCTCAGTGCAGTTGAGAACGCCATTCCCCCACCAGCAGAGGATCCCACAATGAGAATGCCCGCCTCGGGATCAGCGCCAAGTTCAGAGGCATGAGAAAGAGCATATTTCGCTGCCTCGGCACAGTCCTCATGTGCCGCTGGCCATTTATGCGCCGGCGCGAGACGATACCCAACGCTTATGACGACAAGGTTATTGGATTTGGCAATATTGCGAGCGATGGCGTCTTCCTGATCGATGGAACCGAGGACCCAGCCGCCACCGTGAATGTAGAGTGCTAGTTTCTCCTTGCCAGTTGCACTGAGAGGGCGGTAGATGCGGAGCTTGTAGTTTGGTGAGGGAGAAACATCCGTTGTTGTGACACTGGTATCGGAACTGGGGAAGGTGAGTGTTGAGGTGAGTACGACAACGAGGGAGTCCCAGCTAGAGATGAGGTTCGAGGTTGGGCCGTGAAGCCGAGGAACTTGAGCAATTTCTTTGCAGAACTGTGGACGAGGATGTAGGTTAGGACATTGAGGAAAACGACCAGTGACAGTTGATTTAAGAGCCATAGACTACTCATAAAGAGCAACCAATTCAATGACCAAGAGGAGGCGGTCTGCTGTTCAAGTGATACACCTGCAATAGTATAATGCCCAACATCACCGCAAGAGTGACCAGAGGGCCGCTGTTGTTGTAACGTTTTATACTCTTTGCTTTATAACCCTAACCCTATGATGACCCAAACCGAGCCTCACACCTTTTCCGGCTTTTGTGCTGGGATGTGCGCAATGCGATGAAGAAACAAAGCAAGACCTACCTCTTTCCACGGCTCTGCGTATATCTTCTCTTCCGTTTCTGTGAACATTTGGAAAGCTCAGAAACTTTTGTTTCTCAGTTTTGACGATTAATCAATGCATGGAAGGATTATTTCTGTTGTGATGCGGATAGAATTGTGTCAGATTCGCAATGATCTAGAGATGCTTCTGCACCAGCTATAACACAGTGCTTATGACCTACTTCTTCACACCTCAGCCCAAGAACTGGCCAATTAGCAAGTAGTATCGGATGAGCATTTTGGGACCGTTCCAATTGGATGAGGAGGGGCGAGGAAACAAATAGCATAAGCAGAATTCAGAACTCTGTCAAAGTGGCCCGGCTCCTCGGTTATCTATTGCCAGCGCACCGGGTCATCCTTCGGCTCGACCGCAAACCTATCTAGCATCTACACTTTGGATAGGCGATTGAGCTGCTGATATATTATTGCCTGAACTCTGTCTGATCCCATTAACGATCAACTCGATATGACGAGTCATGCTGCTGCCCTTGCGGGAGAGGTCCCCTTCAAGAACTTCCCTCCTTGGGTTGTTTCAAAGCTCCGCCCACAGGCAATAGACCTTATCCGTAAAGTCCACAATTGGGTTGAGACAGAATGCATTCCAGCGGAACCGATTGTCAAGGCGCAGTTAGCGAAGGGTAAATCTCGATGGGTGACGCCTCCTCTCATTCATGAACTCCGAAAGAAAGCAAAAGCCGCAGGTTTATTCAACCTCTTCTTGCCTGGCCACTTCAAAGAATCGCCTGGATTGACCAATCTGGAGTACTCATGTTGTGCTGAGATCATGGGTAGAGTGTACTGGGCCGCTCAAACGATGAATTGTCATGCCCCTGAGACAGGCAACATGGAGCTACTCGCCAAATTTGCCAACGAAGAGCAGAAACAGAAATGGCTTAAACCTCTGATGGAAGGTGAAGCAAGCTCGGCTTATTCCATGACGGAACCGGATCGAGCAAGTAGTGATGCTACAAACATTGCCTGCCGGATCACTTACGACAATTCTAAGAACGAGTATGTGATAAATGGTAAGAAGTTGTATGGGAACGTCCTCTGGAATCAGGAAGTCAAGTTTCACATTTTGATGGGTCTGAGTGATCCCGGGAATTCGAATCCCTGGAGACGGCACACCATGATTATCGTCCCAAGAGATACGCCAGGACATAGGCAGGTACGGAACTTGAGTATCATGGGCTACGATCATGCACCAGAAGGACACGGCGAGTATATCTACGAGAACGCCCGTGTGCCAGCAGAAAATGTTATCTGGGGCGATGGTAGAGCTTTTGATATTGCTCAGGGAAGACTTGGCCCTGGAAGAATCCACCACTGCATGAGACTCATCGGCCAGGCCGAAAGAGCATACGAGTTGGCCTTGTTAAGAAGTATCGATGAGAGAAAGAAGCCTCGCGGAAAGCTCATCGGGGAATTTGACAGCAACATCGAGAGAATTGCAGAGATGCGAATGCAGATCGATGCTATGAGACTGATCATCATGAATGCCGCAGACACGATGGATCTTCGAGGAAACAAGGCTGGCCGATATGTCATTGCACAATCTAAAATCCTAGTTCCGGAGACACTGGCAAAGGTTATTGACGAGTGCATGCAGATGTACGGCGGACAGGGTCTCACCCAACATACCGTGCTCCCGGAACTTTGGACTTATGCTCGATTTGTCAGGATAGCGGACGGGCCTGACGCCGCACATCGACATCAAGTGGGACGAGATCAACTTAAGGCGGCACGGAAGGAGAAACTTGTCAGCAAATATCAAGCCTACAGGGACCGGAATCGGGAGTTGAGGAAGCTGTGGAAGATTGAAGGACTGGAGCAGGAGTTTGAATGGGAATACGTGCCCCTTGGTGGCAGCAAATTGTGAAGAGTTTTGGGAATACGTCCCTGCACTGTCTTCAACAGTGGGATACTGTAGGCGGCACACTGCTCGTACTGCAATCACATCCGTGACCTCCCCCAGCTTTGAAAAATAATGCCCCTCTTCCCCGTGGGCAAAGGCTAGGCGGTCGGGCTCTGGTTGGTCACCATCATGTGCCGAGGGACCCCTTTTCTCCCTTCCAGGGAAAAGAGTTTCCGAGGGTGGTTGCTGACTCGTCCCTCTAACCTCGTCTGGGGCGGATGACTCGAGCATTAAATGCCTAGGTTGACTGCCACGCCATTTCCTTGTCTTTGTGTACAGTGATCGAGACCGTGCAGAGGTCGGAAATGACATCTTGTGTTGCTCGGCCCGGCAATACAAAGGAGTCTCTCGAGTTCGTCGCTGCTCCTAATATTATATCAGCCTTCAAAAGATTTACTTTTGAAGTCGAGCTTTCCCATTATCCACCGTGCTGATTTTTCTAGTCTACCAAACTCAATACACAATGGCAGACTTTGTCCTTCCTCAATTACACCGGCGAGCGCACTGGGGTGGCGCGGATGATGTGAGAAGGCGCCGAGGCGCTCCGATTCATTCAGAGCGCCATGTCAAGATAATTTGTATTGGTGCTGGCGCATCTGGCCTACTGTTTGCATACAAGCTACAAAGGAGCTTCCGAAACTTTGACCTTACGGTATATGAGAAGAACGAAGAAGTTGCTGGGACGTGGTGGGAGAATAAGTAGTGAGCATGTACCGACCCTTGGCGATGAGGCAAATGCTAACCCATGACAATGACAGCCCTGGGTAAGCTACCATTGATTTCATTTAGATCGACTCATTATTTCAGTACTGGAGAACGTGTTACTAACAATACCAAATTAGATGCGCGTGCGATGTACCAGCTCACAACTATACCTGGTCTTTCGAGCCCAAGCTAGACTGGTCTGCCGTCTATGCTGGAAGTGGCGAGATCTTCAATTACTTCCACCACTTCGCGAAGAAGTACAGTCTTCGAAAGTACTGCAAAACACATCACCAAGTCATCGGTGCAACTTGGAACAATACTAGAGGAGGGTACGATGTAGTAGTCCAACATACGGCCACTAGAGAAACGTTCTCTGACTATTGCGATATTCTCATCAATGCAGGGGGGATCTTAAACGCTTGGAGATGGCCTGCGATTCCTGGTCTAGACAAGTACAAGGGGACACTGGTTCACACTGCTAACTGGGATGGCAATGTCGACCTGACTGGAAAGCATGTTGGTTTGATTGGTAATGGCTCCTCTGGCATTCAAGTTCTACCTACAATCCAGCCACATGTTCAAAAAGTCACCACCTTCATCCGCGAGCCTACATATGTCTCACCTGTGCAAGGACTCGAGCAGCATGTATTCACTCCTCAGGAGCTCCATGACTTCGCCAACAGGCCCGGCTCACTCCTTCAGTACCGAAAGCAAGTAGAGACCGGTTTGAACGGTCAATTCAGCCTCTTTTTGAAAGGGAGTAGCACTCAAGATGACACAAGAGCCTATATGATCGGCCAAATGAAGCAGAAACTTAACAACAAGCTCCTTGAGGATAAGTTGATCCCTAGTTGGTCCTTGGGCTGCAGGCGACTCACTCCTGGTGTTGGATACTTGGAGTCACTGACGAAGGAGAACGTCGAAGTCGTGTATGGCGGTATAAAGGAGATCACAGAGAAGGGCTGTTTGTGTGAGAATGATCAGGAGTATCCAGTTGACGTCTTAATCTGCGCAACTGGATTTGATACCACGTTCAAACCAAGATTCCCCCTCATTGGACCAAGTGGCAGCAACTTACAAGACGAATGGGTGAATGAGCCAAAGTCTTACTTCGGTCTTGCTGCAGCCGACTTTCCCAATTATCTGATCTTCCTTGGCCCGAACTGTCCCATCGGCAACGGACCAGTCCTTTCCGCGATCGAAGTCCAAGCAGACTGGATGCTCGCGGTCATAGACCGATACCAAACGTCGAATATCCACAGTATCGCTCCCAAGCGAGAGGCAGTCGACGACTTTGTCGCCTGGAAGGACGAGTTCATGAAGAGCACGGTTTGGGCCGACCCGTGCAGAAGCTGGTACAAGGCAAACCAAGCAGATGCACCTGTGACAGCACTGTGGCCTGGATCGACGCTACACTACATCGAGGCTCTAACAGAAGTCAGGTGGGATGATCTCGAGGTCAAGTACAACAGCAACAGATTTACCTGGCTTGGCAATGGGTTCTCGCAGTGTGAGTCCGATCCGACAGCAGACTGGGCGTATTATATAAGAGAATATGATGATCAGGAATATCAGTCGAGAGGTAGGAGGAGGGAGATTTTGACCCGGTCGGGGACAATTACGGAGAGAGCTGGCGCTGTCAACTTCACAGGGAACACCGAGTTGCATGCCAACTTATAGAGAAAAGTCGGGCAAGAAATATCAAACAGCGGGACCGCGTTGGTAAGATCATTGAGGTTGGGCTCGGTCTGTAAATGGTGGCCTAGTCAAAATCATTGTCGGTTTTTGTTATACCAGCTTTCGTTCCGTTTTGTTCCCTCGCAACGCAGTTTCTTCTGTTATTGAATTGTATACCCTCCGTCCACTACCATCGCCGCTCCATACATGAAACTGCTCAATGGACTCGCCATGTATACGATGCTATCCCCAATTTCTTCCATCAACGCAAGCCTCTTGACCGGAGTCCTCTCGATCTCACCCTGCATCCCGACTCCTGCATTTTCCAGTAATGGAGTGGCTACGTACCTGGTTCTGTCAGTAACGCTATGGCTCTATAGATCATGAGATGGATCCAACGTACCCAGGACACATAGCATTTATCCTGATACCTTCTCTACAATATGTAATGGCATCTGCTTTAGTCATGCCCACAACGCCATGTTTCGTCGCGGTATAGCTGACATTTCCAACGGCGGCGTTAGTTGCTATCTTGCCGTACATGGACGCAACATTAATGATGATTCCTCGATTTAGTCGCGGATTGCTGTGAGGCATCTGTCAGCCACCTGTTTGCTTGCCTGCTTGTCCATCTTGCTTCACGTACTTTGCCTCAAGCGGTTCCTGGTGCAGCATTGCTCTAATCTCCGCTCTTGAACACAGCCAAACTCCAGTCAAGTTGACGTCCACTGTTTTCTGCCATCCAGCGAGGTCTGACTCAGCAGACTTCCATGCCGCTCCAGCTATCCCAGCATTATTGACGGCATAGTCAATACGGTGGAGCTTCTTTACAGTGGTGGAAATTGAGTCTTCAACAGACTTCTCTGAAGCAGTATTGAGCTCTAGTGCTAACACTTCGAGCCCGGGGTAGGTGTTCTTGAGTTCTGTGGCCGTATCCTCCAGGGCCTTGATGTTCAAGTCACCCAGAGCTAGCTTTCGCACACCATGCTTTGCAAAACACTGAGCGGTCGCCTTGCCAATACCTGCATCGCTCAGTTAATCTGGTGAGTTGATGCTGATCAAGCTTGGTGCTTTGGCTCTGTCGCTTACCTGACGCAGCACCGGTGATGAATCCAACTCCCTTCAACAACGAAGGCATCACTCCGTTGATCACGAGTTACGACCAGCTAGAACTTGGATCAAGGCTGCTCAGTATTGATAATTTGGGTCTTGGTGCACAAACGGAAGAAATCAATTCAACACCTCTAAAGAAAACACGTGACTCGCTTCTAATGGGCCGTTTTTCACGAGTCCAATCTAGATACCTCGAGCATAGGATGGAAGATGCCGATTCAAGGAACTCCGGGCAGACTTTCGAATACGAGGCAGGCTAAAATGGACAAGGTCGTTGCGACCCAAAACCCCGGCCTTGCTGGCTACCGTTTTCCGGACTCCACATTTCCCCCGCACATCTCACGAAAAGGTGGAAAGGGGGGCCTCGTGGACAGGCCGGCGTCTAGTTAGCACCAGAGTTCTGGGTAACTAGGTTCATCCTGCAAGGCAGATTATGAAGATTACTAGTATAGAGCAGTAGTACTTATCAACCAGCTGTCTCGCATTCAAGCCAGGACGAGGTCGCTTTTTATACCCATCCCACCTCTTCTCTATGTTCCTTCTTACTCTTGGACTTTTCAAAGCCTAGCCGACGGTTTCACACACGGGCCAACAGAGATTACAGAATGGCGTCCCTCGACAAAGCTAAAGAAACTGCCACTGACACCCACGTCGAACGCTCGTCTAACAGCGACGTGATCCGACCCACCACCGAGCACCACGTCGCCATCCACAATGAGACCTTCGACATTGCCGAAACAGCACTCGGGACCAACCTCCCCAAGCATTATTACCGCTCCATTGGCTTCATCGGCACTGTTGTCGGCCTCTGCCTTGGCAATATCTCGAATTATGCCGGATGGGTCCTTCCAGCGAACTCTCTGCTAATCATCAACAATGATATTGGTCCCTCCGGTAACATCACCTGGGTTGCCCTTGCCTACACCCTTGGGTTATCGATCGGTTTCCTCGTCGTTGGTCGCTTCAGTGACATCTTTGGGAGACGGTGGTTCTTCGTTGGCGGCAACGGGCTAGGTTTGATTGGAGCCATCATCGGCGCGACCGCAAAGAGCGTCAACAGCTTGATTGGCGCCAACGTCCTCAACGGTCTTGCTGGTGCCGTGCAAATCACCTTTACCGTGGCCATATCCGAGCTCGTCCCAAACAAGCACCGACCCCTATGGGTTGCTGGCATCTTCTTCTCCTCCTTCCAATTTGCCTGCTTCGGTCCTGTTATCGCGCAAGCCTTCGTCACAGGAACGGCAGCATCCTGGCGATGGAGTTATTACATCAACATCATCGTTGCTGGTCTAGCAGTTGTTACTCTGTTCTTGTTTTACCATCCACCTACCTTCGACCATCTGCACGTGAACAGATCTAAGACTCAGCAAGTCAAGCGCCAGGATGTCGTGGGCTTCGTACTGTTCACAGGAGGATTGATCCTCTTTATCATGGGATTAAACTGGGGTGGTGCGATGTACCCGTGGAAATCCGGACATGTTATCGGCACCATTGTCGTCGGCTTCCTCGCGCTCGTTATCTTTGTCCTTTATGATGCGTACATACATGGTGGGGATCCTCTTCTGCCAATCCATCTATTCAAGTCAAGGGGATATCTTGCGATGGTGGTTACCGCCACAGTCGGGAGTTGCGTTTATTACTCAATGAATGTCCTCTGGCCACAACAGATTGCTTTCCTCTTCGGCGGGTCCAATGTCCACAAAGGTTGGCTTGCCTGCGTCGTCGGATCCGGTGCCCTGGTGGGTCAAGTCGTTGGTGGTGTGCTCTGCCAGTACATCATGAAGAGTCGATACATCCTCATCAGCAGTGCGGTGTCGCTACTCGCTTTCTCCGCTGCCATGGTCTCAATCAATCCTGGTCAAGAGTCGAAGGGCGTGGCATTGATGTTTATGGCCACTGTATCGGTTGGTGTGCTGGAGTCCTGCAGTCTTGCTCTGGCACCTCTGGCACTACCGACAGAAGATATCGGTGCTGCCCTTGGCGCACTGGGATCGATTCGGTCGGGTGGTGCATCTGTTGCGCTGGCGATTTACGTGACCATCTTAAACAACAAACTGGTTGCCTTTGTGCCACCAAGAGTCTCTGAGGCAGCGACTGCAGCGGGACTACCGGCAAGCAGTATTGCTGCATTGCTGACAGCGCTGACGACAGGTATGGGCCTAGAAGAGGTGCCGGGCATTAATACTCAGATTCTTGCGGCAGCGGCAGCAGCGCAGAGTGGTGCGGCGGCTGACGCTTTTAGGTATGCTCTTCCCCCTTCCCTCCTCACCTTTCATGTCGTGCGGTTGTCGTTGAGTTTTGTTAAAATGAAGTTGACGCTAATGTATTATTGCAGATATGTATGGTACGCTGTCATCGCCTTCGCCGTTCTAGCCGTCGCATGCTCGTGCCTCACAATCAATTACGGGCATCTGCTCACTGATGATGTGAGCCGAAAGATGCATGGCAAGACGGTGGGGGTTGTGGAGGGCCACGAGAAGAGGGTGGGTGAGAAAGAGGTCGTGTGAGAACTATGTTTATGAGGCTACCTTGGTAGGCATGAAGTTGGTTGGTAATTCTGTAGCGATCTGTATTGAAAGCAAAATAAAGCACACAGGAGTGTGAACATCTCTCTCTTTCTACCCTTGCGTAGCCGGTCTGAAAGGCTTCTATGCAAGCCAGTGTCTGAAATATAGGGACTAGAATATCTCTATATTGGCATTTAGGGAAGCTACCGTGGGATTAATAGTCCTAGAGAGTATGGTCTAGCTGTTGATGAGGTGCATGTAAGTTAGATTTACTAGGTAGACGTTAGAAAGTTAGGGGTAAGTAATGAGTTGCTGAACTAGCCATCCTAGGGTGTAATCGCTGATATAATATAAACAGAAATGTTAAGGAGCATACGCGGCCAACAATGGCACACTTCTTGAATGGAGACCGATTCTGAGGGCTCGTAGGGACATTGCCATTGATCCAAGTGACGATGTTGGTCCCAGGGTCAGGCTGGGTCTCTAGCTTGTCCAACTCTGCTTCAGTTATGAATCAGTCAAAACATCCTCAGCTCTATGTCTAGTCAAAGGAGCGCTTGAAATGATGAGCAAACAACTCATGGCGGTTGTAATGGCCGGCGTAGTCAAGGGCGTGATTTCCCTTGATGAGGCTATCCGTGTTGACTTCGGCATATAATAACCCCAGCTGACCGTGCTCAAATGATCCAGCAGGTATGGCAGACCCCGGACCAACAATGGTCGCTCTTCGCTTCTGCTGTGCCTTTCTTAGGAAATCACGGGTCGCATCGTTGACACTGTGCTTCTCCACCACGTCGTCACCGACGATAGCCACAGAGTTGATGGCATAGCACATCAATGAGTTCGCCAGACTGCAAGAGGCAGCTAGACGGCGCCTTGAAGTTCACTCCCTGGACAGAAAAGCCGCGACCAGATGCCACGTGCACGACTGGATAATGGAGGCTCAGCGGGTACTGCGCCTGTGGATTGCCATTCCCTCCACAGATGAGGCCGCTCAGTGCCACAGCACCGAAATCTGTTGTCAACGATGCCTTGCTGCTTTATTGAGAAACGCTGGTGTTGCTTGCACTGCTGCCAGCTTAGTCATTGCTTTGAGATCTGGTACATCAGACACCATATTTCTAATTGTTCATTAGTGTCTGTATAGATCGCTAGGGATAGGAGTTATTGCGCAGTTATCTGAAGGTTTAACACGGTAGTCGATAAAAGATATACGGTCGAGCTTAAAGCATGTCAAGTAATCGCTCAAAATGACATCCAAGGTTTCTAACTCCACCGTATTTTTAATCCACACGTGATGTCACTTCCGCTCTTGTTTTTTGGAAACTGCGCCGCCGGAATTTGAGTTAGAGGAATAATTATTGCCTTGGAGTAAAGTCTATTTTCGAATTCTAGCCTGGGAGATTCGAGTTTTCTCACGTCAACTACCCATAATACCCTTCCCTATCCCGATCCCTACCTCGCTTCTGGACTGGCTCTTGCATCGACTGCTGTGTTGACCAACATTGTCGACAATTCGTAAGAGTTGCAGAAATGAACGGCGCCAAATCCGGGCCTTCAGTGGCCGATCTGGCTGCAATGACCACAGAAGAGCGAATGGCTGGCATGGAACACTCAGAAGTTCGATATTTCACGAGGTAAAGGATACAACATGGCGCATTGAGAAGACCCGTGTCTGACTTTGCAACAGCTATGACCACCATGGTATCCACGAGGAAATGCTGGTGAGTTACCGCACGAGACAACGCCAAATCATGCTAATAGCGGTCACAGAAAGACGAAGTGCGGACTAGATCATACCGAGACTCCATCTATCAAAACAAACACCTGTTCAAAGATAAGGTCGTCCTTGATGTCGGCTGCGGTACTGGAATCCTCAGCATGTGAGTCCTCAAGTCTACTGAACGGCTGCAAAAAAAAAACATTCTCTGACCATATCAGGTTCGCCGCAAAGGCCGGTGCAAGACACGTCATCGGAGTCGACATGTCCAGCATCATCAACAAGGCCAAAGAGATCGTCGAGGTCAATGGTCTGACGAGCAGAGTCACACTACTCCAAGGCAAGATGGAAGAGGTGGAATTACCAGCACAACATCTCAATGGCGGCAAGGTCGATATCATCATCTCTGAGTGGATGGGATATTTCCTCCTCTACGAGAGCATGCTTGACACTGTACTGTATGCCCGTGACAAGTATCTGGTTCCTGGAGGGAAAATCTTTCCTGACAAGGCTACGATCTACATGGCCGCAATTGAGGATGGAGAGTATAAGGAGGACAAGATTGGATGTGAGTTGAATGGAGAACAATGCTCAAGTATCTCGACTAACATGCTGCAGTCTGGGATAACGTATATGGTTTCGATTATTCACCCATGAAGGAGAGTGCTCTCACAGAACCATTGGTTGATACCGTGGAATTGAAGGCACTTGTCACAGACCCATGCCCAGTCTTCACCATCGACCTCAACACTGTCCAGGTGGCCGATCTGGCATTCTCAGAACCGTTCCAATTACGCGTACAGAGAAATGACTTCATCCATGCACTCATTGCCTGGTTCGATATTGATTTCACCGCATGTCACAAACCCATCCGATTCTCAACGGGTCCACACACAAAATACACTCACTGGAAACAAACCGTCTTCTATCTGCGAGAAGTCCTGACAGTCGAGGAAGGTGAACATGTTCGAGGCTTCCTCTCCAACAAGCCCAATGACAAGAACCGTCGCGATCTTGACATCAAAGTCAACTATGAATTAGCAACTGAAGACCATACCCGCACAGCTGCCGGGTCTTGCGAATACAGAATGTGTTAATTTGACATGACGACGTCGACAACTAGCACAGCATGCATTCATCTTGTTGGGGTTCTCATCCGGTATCATGCATAGGAAAGTGGTGGGCGCCTGTGACGAGTACATGGCATGATCCTTGTTTAGTCTGGAACATTTCAGTCTCCCGTCTCTCTACTTCCAGGCGTTTTTGGACATTGGCAGCATCATTGACGGAAGACTAAGTGAGGTTTCTCACACGTCTCCGTGGAGAATCTTTGCAACGATGGAAATGATCGTAATGAAAACAATCCGGGAAACGAAAACTCAAGCTCCTCGTTATTTTATGATAGATACCCCCAACGAGTTGAAGCAGATTTTTGATAAAATGGACAAATTTTCATGATGGACATTAAGGAGCTAGAGGAATTAGAGAAATCAAAGATTCAGGAACATGGCCATGCGGCCTAGCAGTCTAATAATGTTTACTTCTTGTATTACCGACCAACCGAGGAGATCAAGAAAGTAAGTCAGAACCAACACCATTAATTTCTAAGATTAGTTATCGCCTCCAGAGGGATGGTAGGGGTCTTTGGGCTACTAACTAGTATCCAAACGGTGCGTATCGCACCCAAGACTTCTTCTATCCGCCGAATCCCCATCAGGGTACCGAGTTGCCTCGGCATAAGTCCACCGATACTAGGTTGGATGAGGTGATTCCCCGCAGAAAGGGAAATGTTGTTGGAGGTGTTACGAGTGAGCTGACTCTTTCTTTTCTCTACCCATACCTCCGTAAGATACCCCATAAACATACGCATCTCAACAGTTACAGAGGTGTCTTATACAAAAGAAATTGATCTACTATCAAAATGTCCGGCCCAGGAGTTGGTTTCGAGTTCCCTCGCTCAGACGTCTCATGGCTGAAGAGAGATGTCCTCCTGTTCGCCGTCAGTATCGGCGCGACAGCGAAGGATGAGTTGCATTTCATCTACGTAAGAGAATATCCTGGAGCATATGCTAGGTGAACCATAGTCATCTCCTAACAATGTTTCTACAGGAACTAGATCCCAAGTTCGCCGTCTTTCCCACCTACTCCATCCTCCTCCGTAAGTCCAAGTCTATGCGAGATAGCAGCCCAGCTCCTATCCCCAATCGTAGCTCAATCTCACTCATGCCCACTCCATATAGCATTCAAAAAGACCACACAAGAAGTGATCGACTTCTACGCCTCGCAGCGCAGCAACCCGATCCCGGGCGTGCCCAAATTCGACCCGACACGAGTCCTGGACGGGCAGCGATCGATCGAATTCCTCAAGCCACTGCCCACCTCGTCCGAGGGCCGGCAGTTCGAGCTGCGCGAGAAAGTCCTCGGCGTCTACGACAAGGGCAAGCCCGGCACGGTCGTCGAGCGCGAGACGCTCGTTGTCGATAAACAGTCTGGCGAGGTGTATACCCGCATGGTCGGCTCGGGCTTCTTCGTCGGCCAGGGCGGCTGGGGTGGCCCCAAGGGCCCTGCGACAGTCAATTACCCGCCGCCCAAGGGCAGAGAGGCCAGCCCCGATAAGGTGCATGAGATCCAATTGACGCCTGAGAGTGCCCATTTGTACAGGTAAGCCCATCCCATATATCAACCATCACCATGCACGACGAGTGCAGTGAGGGAATTCAGATACTCCCACCCCATCAAAGACCGAGCTAGATGATCACTAACCGGGAAATAAACAGACTAAACGGCGACTACAATCCACTGCACGCAACGCCCGAACCGGGCCAGAAGATGGGCTTCGGCGGCGCGATCATGCACGGCTTGTTCAGCTGGAACGCGTCGGCGTTCGCGCTGCTCAAGGAGCTGGGCGGCAGCGACCCGGCCAACATCAAGGACTTCCAGGCGCGGTTCGCCGCCCCCGTCAAGCCCGGCGTCAAGCTCGTCGTCAAGATCTGGCGGACCGGAGAGGTCAAGGATGGCTTTGAGGAGATTCGCTTCGTCACTGAGGTCAATGGGAAGGTCGTCCTCAGTAATGGCCGAGCGTCGATACGTGTCGTTGACGGCAAGAGTAAATTGTAGGTTGTGTACTTGGCTCAGGCAGGCATTAGATTGGCGGTCGAGGCTCCTGTAGCCTGGGGCGTCATATCTTGCTTATGCGTGGATAAAGTCATCAGATTTCAATCCATAGCCCTATATAAGTGTAACGTGCATGAAACAATATAAAAACTTGACGGACTAGCCTGGGTAACAAAAGTAGCCTTCGTATCTATCTTGCGTGGGAGAGTCCCGATATTCGCTCTCCTGCAGGGCATATAACATCGTGGCTACTCCCAGAACTGATCAATTATGGATGGCCCATGTTGGAGTAGGCAAAGTAGACAACTTAGCACAACTATCAAGACTGGATCGGAAGAAAGTGAGAGCCTCGGACGCTCGGTTCAGGTTGAGCTGTACTGCGAAAATTTCTATTCGTCGTTCACTAGAGGCTTTGCCTCGTACTCGGAGAGTACATTCAACAATCTGCGATGCTTTTCAAGCAACACTTCCCCCACTGAGCAACATGGTCAATTTCAATTGAATATAATAACCCCTGAACCCTTCATCATACTCCCAACTAAGCAGTCTTCTCCTGCTGTTCGGATCCCTTGACAACCTCGACCTGAGTACTATTCCCGGCTCCCACAGCCTTCTCCTCCATGATTCGTTCTCGAGCGATAAGCTCACTGCTTTCGGCATCTCTCTGTCCATAGCGACCAATCTTGTACCACGGCAATGTGAACAAGGCATCCATGCTCTCGAGGCTACGGCCGCTGGTCTCCGGGATGAAGAACCAAGCCCAACAGCCGCCGAGGATGGTAATGACCGTGAAGAACCAGAATGTGCCGTTGGGAGACATGCCGCCTGATGAAGTAGGCAGCAGCATACTTGGGACAGCGCGAGAGTTGCCGTATTGGTTGACTGGAGAGATAGTGTTGGTTAGTAAATGTGATTTCATATGCTATCTAGCTGAGCGAAGCATGACAAAACATACCGAAATGGAAGCACATAACCAAAGATGAGCTGATGGCGCGAATGCGCAGTGGGTAGATCTCTGAGTTGAGGAGGTACTCTGTAACAATTAGTGTTCGTATAATCATAGTAGGCGGTTGGTACTAACGAATTGAGTTCCAGCCCATAGCCCAGCTGGTGATGAGTTAGCATGCTGCTTATACGAGGAGAGAAGGTAGACATACCCAAAGCCCGAAAAATATATCATAACAATAGCGCCCGTGGACGCGGCCTTTTGTGATTTTGTGAATACAGTGTCTTCATCGATGTTGGGCACCGCGGTCAAGAAAGCTGCGACATAGCACATAGACAGAGCCTGGAGAGCGATACCGATCGACAAAGCTCGTTTTCTACCGATGACATCGACGAGGAAGAGCGCGCACATGATAGCAGCCACGAATTTCACGACACCGAAAATAGCGGTTGCGAAAAGCCTAAAGTTTTTGGTTAGCAGATGTAAAGCGAGGAATTTTGTGTGTTTTGTCGGCAGGAACAACACTTGTCAAGATGGGGGAATAAACTGACTTTTCGTTCTGTCCCTTGGTTCCAAGCAGAGCAAACATATCGGGAGCATAGATGGTGATACTTTGAGCTCCTGACCATTGACTGAGCAATTGCGTCCCAAGACCCAGGTAGATACGGTAAAAATTGTTGGGCATGAAGAACATCTCCCGAACATAACCCCATGCGCCTTGGCCCATAGTCGCTTCTTGCTCTTCAGCAAGTTGGTGCTTGATGCCGTTGATCTCGGCGACCACGTAATCATCATCGGCAGGAAGACCTCGAACACGGGCAAGATTCGCAACGGCATGTTCGACGTTGCCCTTCTTGATGAGGAAGCGAGGAGACTCGTAGTTGAAGAAGGACAAGACGAAGATGATTCCAGCAAACATCAGATGCAGAGATGTAGGAACGACCCAGGAATTGTAGGTGTTCTTGTTGATGTGCAGACTGCTGCCCCATGATGCAAAATATGCTAGCTGTAATTCGGGTAAGCGAGATGATCAAAAACGCCCATTCAAGATACATACCATAATCCCGATGTAGACGGATCCTGCAAAGACGCAAGTGCAAAGACCTCGGACAGCCTTGGGAGCGATTTCGGAAATGTAGACTGGAGCGATCACAGTCGTTTGTCCTAATTGAGGTAAGTATTGCATACCTTTTCCTGGGGATGGGTTACGCACCAATTCCAAGACCAGCAATGAATCGGCCGGCATAGACTTGACCCAGGCGGCCATTATTTGTCAAGAAAATCACAATACCAAGAATCCACAGCGCACACAGTTGTCGAGTTGCCCACAGACGACCAATGCGATCCGCAAGGACGAACGCAAGAAGGGCACCACCAACGCTGCCAATCTGAACCATAGCTGAAACGTTTCCCTTGACATTTGCAAGTTCTTCTTTGTCCAACTCGTTGAAATGCAAAAGCTTTTGGAAGTGAACCGTATTGAATGTACCTAAATCAACCTCAGCCCTTGCCTGATTGATAGTCATGCACGTGAATAATTACCGCTGATCAAACCCTCGTCAACTCCTCGAGCAGCTCCCATGATTCCGAAGGAGAAGACGGCAAACCATAATCGCCAGTTCAGGACTTCTTTGGGCTCATCCTCAAGGCTTCGACCCAGTCGAAAAATATTGAGCGGCTTTCCACCACCACCACCCATGATGGATCAGTAATAAGAGGAGAGGTGAGAGTGGATATTCTGTCGGTCTCAAATTCCCAAGCCTGTCTCAATCTTAAAGAGCCGGAGTTTGCAAGTAAAATCCCTTGATTGATGGGCGATTTCCAAAGACTGGGGGATCAGGCTACGCTTAAGTATTCAAACGTGGAGATGGGGAATACCGGAGTGTGCTCGGGTCCAACTGTCCCCAGAAGCATAGTCGATATCATCGAAACGAGCTCTGTAGTAAAGCTGATCGGAGCATTCACGCCAGGATCATCACGCTGAGGCAAGAGGAGCGACTGTCTGGAGCCAATCCATGCTGGTCGACATCACTCGCCAAGGACGACTTTCAATTGTACTACTACACAAGGTTAATGAAGCAATGCTGGGCGGCCAGGATTAAATCGCAAGCGGCGTGCAAGGCGGAGATGGTGTTACCAACAAGACTACACAACGGCCTTCAGTTGCCGTTAGTCGGGATGTTTGGCCTACCAGAAGGGTTCGGGAAGGACGAAGAAAAGAGGACAACCAGCTCGAATGTAACAGTAGGCTGAGGTCGCCTGACGACATTGCAACCAAGAGAGGAGAATTCATGCAGATCCGGCTCACTGCCAAGCGACGCCACGCATTTGCTTGAAGTGCTTGAGGGATGCTGGGCCGACTTGGAAAGCTTGCCCCGTGTTTCTGGGGGCTATGATATGGAGTACACCTCCGCTCGTGCAGCATGTCAAAAACCGAGTGGCACTCCAGATCCCAAGGTCTGCGCCCCCTTCCCGTATATTCCCTGTGGTATTTCCTGAATTCTCCGTAGCCGTAGAGGATACATCGTGACGATTTCATTGTGGACAAAGAGCTGTAAGAATTCAAGACCTAGGGGGCACAAATAAATCGATATGGCACTGATACGGTCGTGGTTGCCACCCGTTGCTTTACTACATTTCATGCATGGCTTTAAGTTGTGAGCTTTAAGTGGTGATAAATAGGCGCACTTCAAGTTTCCAGCAAAAGGACTCAGTACTTTCCAAGTGTTGCCAGGACGAAGTTTTCGCCTACTACCAAAACGACCTACTCGTGGTCTCCTCTACGCATTGCGACTAAGTTCCCCTTCAGGACTTAGTCTGGTCGCTATGTCTTGTCTCCCGCTCTGGTCATTGCACTTTCATGTGCCACTCTTCGGTCCTTGCGGTCCTGACAAGGCTATGTTTGCATAGCCTAAGGACTCATTTAAAGTAGGCCTCCCGGCGTGATGAAACGCCCTGCATGGTGAAACATGCACCCGGTACCACGCCCTCTATGTTACATACAACTCAATCAATTATCTATTCATCCATGTACAGTACAATATGACGAAGACTAATGGAGTATACGACGGCAATACAGATCAAGGCAAGTTGCAGGGAATTTTCCCGCCGACTATGGCGAAGGAGAATCATCAGACCGGTGCTGATACGATGGAATCCTGTTTGACCTGTGTGTTTAGCTCTGCATACAACACGAGCTTTGCCAGGGCCACCATTTGACTCCGCCTTCACAACACGAAAAATTGAGTTAGCTTCTGGACCGAGTCAAGGAAGGAGCATTCAGACTTAGACTTATATTTACGCTGATGGCCCTCACAAGTTTCTGACCAATTATGTTCAGATGAAGCGGCACAAGAGATCAGTTTTCCACGGTTATTGCGATCAGAACTCAATGCTTTTCAAGATGGCAACTAAGGTAAGCAGCCGGTCTTGCATAGCCTCTACAAGCTCTCGCAATGCTTCAGAAGCGTAGACTGAGAGACCATCACCAACTGACACGAGCTACGATCCTGGCTCAGCCGTCCGTACCATCAGCCTCAATCCGTACCAGTGAGTTCTGGCACTTCAGTCTCTTCATGGACGATACGAGCTTAGTGAACGAGTTTAATGCTTTGCCTGTTGCTTATCTACCACCCTCAAACTAAGTACAACAGCTCATGCTCTCCTCCTCAGCTCTTCTACCCACAGTAGAATCTGTACTTACCTCGAGCCTCCGATCTGATCAGACTATTCTCGTCCCGCTCTTACTTTCACACAACCATAATGGCCTACTCAAGCAACCGAGCTAGCATCCAGCGCAAGCCCGTACCTGACCAACCCTCCCAATTCCCAGCAAAGCCAGCAAAGCCAACAATGCCAGAACCCGTACACTACAGCGCTACCAACAACATGTCCATGTTGGAAACGCTTCAAGCACGCAGCCATATGCAAAATTCAACCAACAGAATCAACACCGATGACCCAGCCTTCACCGCTCCGACCCCCGAATCTCAACCCCCAACCGCCACCCACAACGTCACCAACATCCTCACCTCCATCTCCGCCACCGCAGGCGACCACCAACGCGTAACCTTCCGCTCCGACTCCCCCTACTCTATCCCCAGCGCACCGCCCCAAGCTCTCCTCCGCCGCAGCGTTCCCCCGGACATGTTCACGCGCGACATGTCGCACTTCAACTACCTCTACGAAACAATGAAAAGCAAAGACAACACCGAAACGATACTGGGGATGCTGACGTGCTGGATCTCGCTCTGTGTACTTGGCTCGGCGATTGATGTGTATAATAAGCAGATGAGGGATTATGTAGCGGGCATGAATGGAAGGTATAATGTGTATGGGGTTACGTGGGCATTTGAGTTCATACCGTTCGGGGGGGCATTTGTTAGTTATGAGACTTGAAACTGAGAAAGGTGTTTTGAAGGTTTGATTGAAGCGGTCCTTGATTTCGGAGGACAAGGATGAGGTTAGCTGAATTAATTACATTTACTGTTAGATTTAATGACTGTGTGCTCATGAAGACGTAGGAAGTGCGCGCATGAGTCATGAGTAACGGATCATGAGGACGAACACCACGGAATAAAAGGGACCCAGCTCGACTCGACGGCTGAGGTTAATAGTCATCTGTATCGTAAATGTAATCACTCTTCAAAGTTGTTCGCGCAGAGAATGATGCAGGTAGTAGTGCGTGACGCACGACGACTGCATCAGGGCGATGGAGGTGAAGAGGAAATCAGGTTGATGGACAGGTACTTGTCGTCTCCTCCATGAAAGACCTGTCAACACGTCGAAAAACACCCTCTGAACCTCACGAAACTCCCAACATGCAGCCCCAGTACGCGGAAAAGAAGTGGCACCCCTTTTATGTACGCCCACAATGGAGAACGGAGTAATCCCTCGTTCTCCAACCCGACCGATGTTTACTGTATCAGAGTTTGAAGTAGACGCGAGGAAGAGGGGAAATCAGGAAGAGACACATAACCAACACGATATCACTATAGTTAACTACAGTATAGAATATATCTTTACGTACATTTATGTCTCTAATGAACGACGCGTCGAAGCCCCAAAAATTATCCTCCGTGCCTCACGAAATGCCCAACAAACAGCCTTAATACGCGAAAAGAGAGCGGGGCCTCTTTTATGTACGCCCCTAGATCGAAGATGGACTTTGGCACTCCGTTTTCCTACCCAACCACAGTTTACGGTATCGGAGATTAAAGAGTACACAGCGAAGAGGTAGAGTTAAAGAGAAGGAGATAGTCTACCTTATAGAATATTATATCCGACAGAAGAATCTATATCTTAAGAAATTACTACATCGAGTTACACTATTACTGACTCAGTATTCCGTCGCGGTGTGGAATACTTGCACTCAATACAAGTGCCACTTGAGAGATTCAAGGTAGCATTGGACTTGGCAGCCCTTCTAAGCAAACTTGATCCCACCGTGTCGACTGTTGTTGGGGTGATCGGTAGTGTAACGGCGGTGCGTCGGTTTTTACAATGCGTTGGGTTTGGGAGACCAAATGTCGGCTTTAATTGACCACTACGAGATCAGATTGCCATAAGCTTTGCGTCTGCAGACATACAATTCGCGAAACAGATTGGAGAAATGCTGGAACATATTTCACATATTGATGATTGTGATACACTCGGCCGAAAAACAGACAAAAGGGACATCCACAAGGTGATTAACCTCACATCTCCTGATCATACTGTCTCTTAACAAATCACAGGCACTCGTGTCGGGTTATCAGAAAATTCTAGAATTCTAGGCGGCGCATGAGATTCTTACGAGGAAAGGAGTCAAACTAGTGATGGTGAGGGTATTGGAGAACGGGCGTTTGCCAAACATTGTTCAAGATTTCCTACGACATGCTGAGATGCTACGAAAAATCATAGAAAAAGCAACTTGGGAGATTGTCGATGATATCAAGTTGATGCTCTATGACAGCGATAGTAAGGTTTTAATACCACCTGTTTGGACACGTGTGCCGCAACGTAACCTCTTCTCCGACCGAATTCACAGTCTCCTGCGTCATAACACTCTTGCGGACCAATGTTTGCAAATATCCATAGGCACCGGTGACGAGCTCGCAGACCCACTGGTTGATCCTGCTAGATATAATTCGTTGATACTCATTATCCACCGGAGTAATCAACGGCCGGATGCTTGGGTCGTTAAGGTTCGGATGGTCTCTGCCAATGTGAATGATGATCCTGTCCCCTCATCATTTGAGACACCTTGTATTCGACCATCAATAGCGTGTGCCACTTCACCATGAAGGGCGTCTCTCATCTAGCCTAGAATGGCGTGCTCTGAGATAGTATGTTTAGCATCAGCTTGAGCCGAAGCTTGCCGAACAGCGGTCACCTCGCGTTGTATTTGAGCGATGTTGGCAGCCATCGCCTCGGATATGGTTTGGTCGATACGACGCTAGATGAAAGGAGCAATATAGCCAATCAAGGAGAAGATCTGTGAGCCCATGCCTACCGAAACCCACGATGTCCAACGAAAGCTCAAACGGATCGCCAATAAGCGTATGTGCGTGTGGTCCCGAATGGCCAGTGGCATGAGTTCTAGTTAACCTGGGCTTATTTAGAGTAGACAAAATTCTTCTAAATGGCGGAGAAGATCTATTTTCTCCTTGTGCTCCCACAAAAAAATCGGTCAGGAGCTTTGTGGTGTAGTCAAAAAAAGCTGTGAATCTAATCTTGGAACTAGAATTTTCGTTGGACCATTTCACTTAGGACAATCCAGTCTCGCTAATGTTGGTACGGACACACGTGTTAGTGCCGGCAGTTGCCACGATTTCAAGGTCCGTCAAGCCAGCAATGATGTGGCAAAATAAAAGATCCACTATTGCCCGTTAGCCTACGAAGCAACCTGGAATCGAATGCACCCTTTGGCAAGAATTGACTGTAGTCTCTCCAACCGTGAAATCAGTGGCTGATATGGACTACCTCCACTTCAGGCCGTTGCCTTCAAAGTCAAAACCTATTCCCAAACCCTTCTACGAGATATGCCAAGCAGTACGACACAGGTCTCGTAGGATAACAGTTCTTCAACCCAAGTTTCAACACGTGTAATTGGTCTTATAGGACGCTGAGTGTTGGACCCTGTTCTAGTCGTATAACTTTCACAAATACTCTCGTGCCTATGCTCCCACTATCCAGCCTCGGTTCCTCACCTCATTCTGAGAACATGGACTTCTCTTTTGGCGACTGTTGCTTGTTCTGCGACCGTCAGCAAGTGGCTTTGCATTCTACTCCTCAATATGTCGTACCAAACAAGTTATTTATGTTACTCCAGTAGATCTGACAACATCCGTGTCATTATTAGAGGACGTGGGCACTTTCTTAATGTTCTGTTCCAGTTGGTCCATTGCGAATCTGAGACAAGTAAAGATTTGCCCTCATACTCGACGCAACATCTCGACTCATCGTTATAGCGTTCCTCAGGTATGTGCTGCTGACTTGGAAATACGAAACTAGAACTCGTTATAGCTATGATAGTAACCCTAATTGATCTATCTATGTTGAAATGATGCGTTAAAGTAATCGACAATCGATATTTTTGATAGATTTTGTTCTAAAATACTAACATCGATCTTAGAAGTTCGGTACTCGGAATGACTGTTTCCACCATTACGAACTCCTTCAGTATTTCCAAGTTCTAGGTGTAAATCAGAGGGCATCTCATGTTGGGAAATTGAACCCTCATGGCCAATGGTTCGTTGACGCTACTTCCATGACATACGTTCTACCACACATGCAACAACGAAGGCAATACCCGCGGTGACATAGACAATCGTGTTGTCGTCGGCCAGGAGACATTCCCTAAAGGCATTCGTTATGGAGTTGACAGAGCATCGCTCACAGAATCGCGTCTGCCATACCCCCGTATATCAGGATCCTACTGAGCATGGCATGTCCATAGGTGATTGCACTTCGTTTGTGGAGTTTTTTCACGTTGACATGATGCCAGATGCCACCGATCATCTGCATCACTGGCAGTGCAACAATGCAGAACCCAAGAATCCGGTGCGTTGCATCGAAGTCAGTGTACTCGATGCCAATGATACTGAGCACGATGGCAAGAGCAAGTCCAACGAGAGAGGCTGCTAATGCTACAAGGTGTATAATCCAATTGTTCGTAAAAACGAGCATCCACCGATCCCGCAGACTAATCGTACCGAGAGGGAGACGACGATAAAGGCGACCCAAGGACAAGGGCGTAAAGCACGACAAAGGCCTTATATGATCTACCCTGAAGTGTTACTGCAATACTAAAGGTTTTAGTAAGAGTGAGGCTGGTGCTGGATGTCTGTACTGCTTTGCGCATATCTGTGAAGAAAATTCCTTGATGAATGTCAGTTTCTAGTGTCAGACTTATGGCACAAAACCTTAGCGTATGATGAATGCTGTCCGATACCATGCGCGCTGCTATATGTTCTTCTCTTTCATTTTCAGAGCCAGAAGGAATAGCTCAATGTGCGAGGTCCACTGGGGCAGATCCATGATTATTTTGAGTCGCTCGTATCGATATTTGAGAATGGTGACGAAGCTGATACTGCCCATTGAATGTCAGCTAGCATACAGTTACCTTGGACGTGTAAAGTCAAGATCTTGATGGATACGAGGACGGGCTCAGGCTCATCCTGACTTGTGGAAGATCTCGTGGTGACATGAACTTTAAAAAAGGGAGTTGGCACATTAACTTGTGTTGAATGTGATTCCATACCAGCATTCCATACCAGCATAAGAGGCCGAAGGTTGAATAAGAATTATAGACGAGCCATTTATTTCGTCACCGGTCCTAATGGCAGCCCATTGCTATGCTGTCAAATGCTTCGATGTGCAGGTGTATGACGGTATCGTTTCCAACCGTGCTAGTTGCGAGTGCAACACAAAGTTGATCAGATGGTTGATAGAATGGGGCTTGACTGGCGAGACTGTAGCTATCATTGGGATACTGGTTGTCACATGTCATTAGCCTAGGGCCTTGGCACAATGTAGATTATCCCCTCTGCAGGTTGTTTACAACAACAAACTAGCCACATCAATCAATGAATCACACTGCATTACTCTACAAGTACCGGTGAGCCTTGTGCAAGTGATTGTTGAGCTGAACTACCTACAAGATCTGGTCAATAAGGCCTCCGCCATCTCGAAACACAGCGTATGTTGTGAACATGACTGAAACAAGTGACCGAAGCCATTCATTCTGGAAATTCTGTCACATTAACTACTAATTGCCCGATCAAGCCAAGATTTTGCCTACTAGGATTATATTGGTTTTCCACTAGTAGGCTGTTTGCAAGCCACCGCCCTCTCGACTTGCCGTGGTGGCTGAGCACTGATTGCGTACCAACTCGCGCTAGTGGAGAGTCCTCCATCAAATTGCTTGACGAAAGCTTGCCAATGCCAGCGTCCTATCATTATCATTATTATTATTATTATGCTTCCGGTAATTGGCTGGACAAAGTCACCAAGGATTTGCTTCGCGTTTGTGAGTATCACACCATTTGAGCAGGGGTAACCGTAACGAGCGTTAGTTCCTTTGTTACCTTCCTGTTAGGGTGGAAGAAGTACGTCATGTTCTACGTTTCTCGATCTACAGGTTGAGGCGGGAGGGATGGATGTTTGGGAACTAGGTCGTAGCCTGAACGACTTCTTACACTCGTCAACCTTTGAGATGTTCAATGCCGTATGGTGAACAGAAAGGAGCTTATACATACTGCCCCGGATGAAGGAAGAAATCTGAAATCGAACCAGCGGTATAGCGGAGTAAGACACTTATTCCGTTTGAGTACCAAATAACTCCGGCACTCTTTACTGATGAATCAAAGCTCTGGACAACAATAATCGATATATGGCCTTCCACTGCCGTAATTTAAAGACATTGTCAAAGGCAGCCCGTTCAGAGTATGCCAGATTGTCGCTGGCTCCACTTATCCCCGTCGACTTCGTTCCCTTCTCCAATCAGTCTGTGTTGCCCCGTACAGGTCATCTACACTGAGGAAGTCTGCGCCTTCCCTCATCAAAATATGCCATATGTGATTCCGAAGTCCAAGTGGCCACTGTGGAATACCCCAATAGCGCACCTTCAAACCCCGCCGATGTGCTCCTTGAATCTGACTCCGGATGAGCTGAAGCTGATCCTGGCTTAACCGGGAACCCCAAATACGGCCGATGGACCTTGTAAAGCTTACAGAAGCGTAATAACTGTTGGATTTGTTGTAAAGGAGATTGCCCTGGTCGGTTACAGGCCAAATCCTCCCCCTAACATGTCTCCTGTCCCCTTTCTTCTCCTCACACGTTGCTGCTCCTGGGTTCGACCCAGGCTCAGGGCTAGGACCGTCAGGTTTAGGAAGCCCTTTTTTGCAAGCTCTCGAAGGATCTTGAGCGCGGTTGGGATTCGGCCACAGCACCGAATCATCCGCCAGCTCGACCAAGGGTGCATCGAAGAAAACATCTCTGTAAGTTTCGTTTGCTGTCAACCACTCAAACGGCGCGTCCCCAGTCCCGACCACCGTTATTGGTCTTTCCACTATATCGACACCGTTGAAATAGGTAAGGTAACCTTTATCTCGAAGTGGTGATAGTTGTGATTGCAGTTCCCACCAGATATCTGGGCCATGGGACTTAAAGTCGATGAGAAGTACAAGGGTCTGCGTCGGATTTGTATCGAAAACGCCGTTGAGAGGGAATTTCTCATTCGGATCTGAAGGATATTCTCCATCAGAATAAAAAGGAGACACCGGATTCTGCATCTCTAGTAGCCTTAAAAGGGGATCGATATACAAATTTCGTAAGGTACGCGTCGAGGTCAACGTCAATCTTCTGTGCCCGACGTATAGCTCACCACCAACAAGCCATACATCGACCTCGACACTGCTACAACCAGAATCGATTGCTGATTGCAGTGGAACTTTTCTCCAGTAGTCATTGTGAGAATGGCAGTGAATTGGTCGTTTATCTGCCGTAGCATCGGTGGGCCAGTGCCTATACTCTTCCGCGATTTTGCCTTGAGCACTATAATTTATGGTCCGTTCAAACCTGTCGGGAGCACGTACAGCCAGGAAGTCCAGAACATGGTCCAAGGCGCAAAAAAATCCACTGCGACATCGATTAGTTTAGCCTTTTATCATGTCAAACGGAGTCCAGACATAAAGGTAAAAGTCCCAATCACAAGGCAAAGTATGTGACGGAATGCTCTCGACATTCTCAAGGGAGGGACTGGGTATCCCCAACCATGGGGGCCACTGACATGGACCAGCATAGGCGCGTTGGAATTATAGAAATGCTTCTGGAAATAAATGTGACACTGTTTCCTCCAGACGGAGACTGGCAGGGTATCGAAGAACACAATGTAGTCTGCAATTATTCACCATATGTCTACAGCCACTTGCTAACATTTGGTAGCAGAGGAGCACGCTCGATTTAAGCCATCCGAAACCAAAGGGTCGCTGGTAGGATTACGCGTTCAATGGCTGACAGATTCCTCGCCAATGAAAAGCGACTCCCCGCTATCATTCATTGGGTCCGATATATCATCATTTACGAGCTAGGAAAAGTAAAATCACCCTAGTGTGTCAATGAAGGTCATGTATGCTGCAGTATGGGGCTTCCCACTATGGATTATATTTTCAGTTCCTCAGGAAAGAGGGCATTTCAAGGAACTCTGTGAAAATGTTTGTGTTGGGACACACGGGGGTGGCCACTCCAAAGAGCGCTGGACGGAAAATCCCGTAGAATATCGACTTAAGGTTGCCTCGGACACTAACTAGCAGTACTCCAAAGGAATCAAGCAAGCCAAGCAAGCCAGACAAGGATTTGCCAATTCCAATGTCAAGGGCATTAGTGTCAAGACGCGTAGGCAGCTTTACCTTTTGTCAAGCATTCCGTGGAGTACCAAGCACGTCAGGATTCGCTCCTCCGCTTTCCTCTAATCTTTCGGATATCTGGATGAGGTCATTAGCCTAGATAGAAGCTTTGACCTGCAACCTATTTTACCCCCAAGAATCTAAATACGACCTGCCACCCACCCCATTTCAACCAACCTGAAGTATTGCCAAAGTTGTTACTGCCCACTCGTTCACAAATCAGCTGCCTTGCTGTTTTGTTCTTCGTCGTCCTCAGGAGAGATGGCGATTATTGTCTCGCTCTTATTTTCTT
This sequence comes from Exophiala bonariae, assembly GCF_035927105.1. Classification (NCBI taxonomy): domain Eukaryota; kingdom Fungi; phylum Ascomycota; class Eurotiomycetes; order Chaetothyriales; family Herpotrichiellaceae; genus Exophiala; species Exophiala bonariae. The sequence continues at coordinate 219,894 of NW_027042496.1, forward strand.
ACATCTTTGACTGGGTGGTGGTTGCGTAAGTGTCTTTGTGATCTCGTCCCTGCTCTCCATTGACTTTCTCTCAATAGTGTCGTCGCTGCTGCTGGCGGCGTCTTAAACTACATCAATGGATTTCACAGACCTTTTTCCCTGACAGACGTCACCATTGCCTACCCAAATAAACCCGACATCGTATCAATACCAGTTGTCGTCATTGTCGCCCTTGTTGCACCCGCGGGTATCATTGCAGCCTTAAATCTTAGCTCGGTGCCTATGTTCCACGATCGCGCGGAACGGCATCGATTTCAGAGAGCTTTTTGGGAAATACATGTTGGCTGCCTCGGCCTGTGTGCGGGGCTCGCGGTCACACTTTTTGTGACGTCTGGGTTGAAAGACCTGGTCGGCAAACCTAGGCCGAACCTACTGGCGCGGTGTGAGCCAGATTTAGCTCGCATCTCTCAGTTCATTGTTGGCGGCTTCGGCGACTCCTTGAACTCCGAGGCGGAATCCCTTGTCACGGGAGCCATCTGCCAGCAAACGAACCATCGACTTCTAGACGATAGCTTCGCTGCATTTCCATCTGGCCATTCCTCTTTCTCTTGTGCCGGCTTGGTTTATCTCAGCTTATGGCTCTGCGCCCGCTTTTCCCTTGGACTTCCCTATCTCGACCTCTCATTAAATGCTCCCTCGTATCGAAGCGGGAAACACCAAGCGGCTGCTTCAGCACGGGATAAACAGGCAGCCCCCCCTCTCTGGCAGATGGCATTAGCTTTCGCGCCGATAGTGGCAGCATTGTTCATCTGTGCGAGCAGATATGCCGATTTCCACCACGCCGGGTTCGACATCATCAGTGGTGCCATTATCGGAACTGTGTTTGCGTGGACAAGTTTTCGAGTTTACCACCTACCCACTAAACGAGGATACGGTTTGCTGGCAGGGGGCCCAAGGAATAAGCGCCACGCCTTCATCAGTGGTCTGGATAATAATGAAGTGCCGGATGAAGAACGGGGTGTTGTGACTGATTATGAGCTCAATACCCACAACACTGGTGCTCCAGAGAGAGTGCCCACCAGTGGTTCAGGCCAACCTATCATGCCATTGCGCGATAATTCAACAGCCCGACCCCGTTATTGACATTAATTCACGAAGGTCAATCATGATCGAGAAGTTGAATGACTTGCTTGTGGGTCATTTTCGCAGCACATGGGTGACGAATATGTTGAAGAACGATGATGATGAGGCCGCCAGGCATTCGTGTTGCATCTTCGCTCCTATCAGAGCACTGTATGAAGGCTAGATGAGGTTAATGATGGGTTGGGAACACGCGCCCACATACAGACCAATGATGTAACAATTCCAGACTTCAACCGCGACTTTCTGGTGCGAACTCCTACTTTCTTTCCCTCGATCTGAATCTCTCCAACTCACTCATTTCCTTGGTCCCATGAGCAACAAAGAGGTTACTTGAACTAATATCGTGGAGCAACGCACAAATACCGACATAGTTGAAATTCATCAACTGCTTCCCTCTCTGTGACCGTGCTTGTTGAGTGCTGCCCTGGCGCCATTGATACCTTTTATGTCAGACCCTACTTGTTCCGTCGCTTTCGCCCTCATTTTCCGCTAGGTTGTCATTCACATTGGGTAATACAATGTCATCGTGCTCGGCTAGAGCGCGTCGACTGAGCCACAAGCCCACCAATGCGAGATCGTATCCGGCCTTGAGGACGCCGCCTATGACAAAGACTGCTCCAAAGTTGCCCGCTTGTGCCATGCTGCCGGTGACAGTAGGTCCGGCACTTTGCGAAAGCGTTTTGATGGTATTAACCACTCCCATGACCTTCGTCCTCTCCTCTGGCCGGACAACCTGCGAAAGGAAGACTGCACGTGGACCTTGGTCCATGGTAGATAACGCAGCGCGGAGGATGAGGAGGACGCAAGCAAGTTCAATCGTGGGGGCAAGAGGGAGGAAACCTAGTAGAATGGCGGATGGTAGGTGTGTTAGAGCCATTGTTGGGAGAAGCCCCAGACGCTTCGAGATTGGTGAGGCTAAAAGTGATGAAGCTGCGCTGAAGATGAACGGAATGGCAAGGAGCGATGAGAGGAGACTCATTGGTGCTTGGAAGCGTGAATGGAGGTAGAAGCTCAAAAGTGTACTACAATAGTCAGCTGTTGTCTTGAAGGCAGACCGAGCTTAGGGAGAAGCTTACAAGGCAACCATACCGCTCGCAAAGGAATCAATGGCAAAGAGAAGACAGAGCTTCCAGAGAATGGATCGTGTAGGTGCAGTAAGTTCCGGTACAAAAATTCGCACGGCACGCATTAGAGCAGTAGGGCCAGGACCTTTAGCGACTGAGGTCTCTTCAGATTGCAGCATTGGTTGAGCTTCTTCTTGTTCAGCGTCTTGCTGTCGTTCAACGGTTGGCCTCGACACTTCAGAAGCGTTGCTGAGTTTTAGTGCCACAAGAAGCTTGATAATCCCGATGATCGTATACACAATAAAGATGACTCTGTAGGATTCTTGCTCGGTCCATCCTACCGGTTTCTGAAATATAGCCGTAATCCAACCCGTAGAGAATGTGCCAAATGATACTCCTAAAGTCCCCGCGACAATATGCCACGCGAAGATGTCGGACATATCATAGTTCGCAGAGAGGCATGCCAACATACCCTCCTCGACGGCACGAAAAGGTCCGATCTCATTTCCAGAAGGACTAATTACCCCTAAGACGGCGGCTGCGAGAAGTATCCAGTAATTGCTAGCAATAGCAAAGACCAAGCCACTGGTGATCATTAAACTACACCCAAGAATAGTCGTGCGACGTCGTCCAAAATGATCGGCCCAGTTTGTGAGGACCAGGCTCAGGAAGACGTCCCCAACGAGCGTCAGAGTCATGAATAGTCCAACTCGGACATCAGAATGCCCGAGGCCAGACAGGAAAACGGCGAGGATTACGCCAGTTGACCCAAAGGCGGCAGTTCTTAGGAAGCGCGAGAGGTACAATAGATGGACATCTCTTGGGGCAGCACGAAGGGTCGATATACCGAGCAGAGAGATGAGCCGAGAATTATTCATGACGGGCACATTCAGAGGAATAGCAATGTATAAGAACTATGCAGCGTTTAATGATGGTGGCCTTAGCACAGTAGAATTGCTAGTTTCTCTCTGTTTTCTCTGTTTTTCTTTTGCTAAGGCTTGCGCGTCCGTTATTCCAGAAACGGTAAGCTTCGCATTTCGAAGCCAAAGCTGCTGCTATTAGCTTGACCCCAGTACTGGTTAGAATGCCCACTGAGCTGCCGTCGAGCTGGAGTGTAGCGACGGTCTTGGCGTTTTCCGTTACTCCTTCCAACTCTCGACCCGACGCATGTAACTGTTCGGTCGTAATTCTCGTCATATGAAGCCAGTACTGTCCTAAACAATCACAAGTGTTGTCTCCTCGCACGTACTGTTACAAGAGCTCTGCCATCAGGCGGCCAGATACTTCCCGTCGTTTTGCATGAACATGGTGAAGAGCATCTCGCGTACCGCTCCAACTTGCACGACCGATCGCCGCAGAGCAAGTAGACGTAATTATTGTTTCCGCCCAAGAACCAGGGTACAGCAATTACCCCAAAATATATCTCAATATAACCCTATGGCCGATCTTCTTCGTTAGTGTCACTATCACTAAGTACAATCTCCGCTCCATTAGATCCCTCGATGACCCACAGGCTTCCTACGTAGGCAAGTGCAGCAAGTCCTGAAAGGGACCAGAATGCTAGGCCGATAACACCCATTGCTAATCCACGGCCGAAAATGACCAGGACGACCATTGGAAAAATAGATCGACTCAAAATTCCGACCACCGTGGCTGCCGCATGAATTGTTGCACGCCCAGATGGGTGAGGGGTGCAGTCGTTGATCAGAAGAGTTGTGGCTGGAGTCACCCCAGTCTTGCCAAAAATAAAGCAGAAAATGACCCTGTCGATTGAAAGCCAAACCAGGGGCACTCGTCGCTCGCCGTTCTGCGATACTGTAGAAGCCACCAAGGAGGGATAAGGCGCAACCAAATACGCCAATGGGAAGATGATGAGCGCGCTCCGCCAGATCTTGATGGTACCAAATCGGTCCTGAAGAGTCGGATACACAACTAGCTGGAGAGATATGACCAGGGTACCAAGTAGAGACATTGCGAGCCCAACTTGGCAAGAATCCATGCCTAGCCCTCCACCGAACCTGGAAAGGATGCCCATGAATGAAGGACAATGCTTTCGGTGTACTCAAGAACACTGCCCAAAGAATAGGGAACGTCCCGACATGTCCCGAGATGATAAGTTGAGACAACAGCGTACAGACTACATTGAATGTCCAGATTCGACCAAAAGCCAGCTTTCGCTTGCTTATCGAACGTGCCAGCCCCGCGGGGATCGACTCTGGGGCTGAGGGAGCCGACGAACTCAACTCGTCAGTACCAATTGATCCGTAATCAGAATGTCTGATCGCAGGGGAGAAGAGGGATCGTGTGCCGTCTTGGTTGTATTGCAGGACACCGGACTGCCGAGACTGGTGTGTGCTGTCCAGTATCTCTCCTAGGAAAGTAGATACCGCCAATACAACCATCAGGTAGATTAAGGCAACCATCAGGTTCGGCAAAAGAAATGGATAGCTTTCTGGCGGACTCGCTGCACCATTAGAGCTCAAAAAGCTTCCAACAAGGGGACCTATAAAGTTTCCGGCGTTTGAAACAGTGGGAGCAGAAGAAGAGCTCTTACACGGTACGTGTTTCACCAAAGGCCTTAATCGAAGGACATAAAAGACAATTGTGGCGCAACTAACCGTTGTTCGGAGTTCAATTCAGCCACCACGTACCACGTAACAGCCACGTGTCTGGGTTAAGTCTCGTGGACAGTTCTCTTGATATTTTCGAATTTTGAGCAACTCACACACTAACGAAGTTGGGCGCGAAACGCGAAGTTCTTCAAGACTGCGACTTATGTCATCATCCATGGTGAGGGATGTAGCATGATTGCAATGTCAAAATTAGAAGGAAGATAGCTCATTCGGAATCTAGAGATCAATCGAATATAAAGCATGTCCTTCCCATGTGCGGGCCGGCATGCTTGTTGGATAAGCAGGGAGCACGCGTCTGCACCAAGCTCTCGGAAAGAAGCCTGTGCCTGAATCATCGGGTGTGGCCACTCCAAACGAGCACATCGGGTTGCTTTAGTATTGTTGGGACCCCAGGGAGGCTGCGACAAGACTCCACGACTTTTCGCGCCGGTTAGGGAGGGTGTCTCTTTTGACTTGCGCACGGGAGTATCAACCATTCAGCGCATCATGGTGAAAGCAATAACCCCTTGGCGTGTGTACCACTCCATTTCCGGCCAAGACCACATCAAAAGTTGGCTTGCAGTTGTGACGGGGCTGCATTCTTGGTGTCAAACCATATTCCGAGAGTCGCATGGTATCCGACGGGTTTGCCCTTTGCAATGACCCATGTGGCTTCGTCGATGTGGGCGTGGCTGGCGCGCATCTCGTTTTCCTCCATAAGTTGGTGAATGAATTCGTGTTCGTTATGTGGTAGTACAATGCCGTCGGTAGCGAAAAGGTACAGCCACTGGATATCGGACGCCGCTGACTCTGCTGTGAATGATCTTCAAAAAGAAGTGAAGAATGCTGGTCGCGACTGGCCGGAGATTCGTGGATATGAGTGCGACACATCATCTGAAGACCTGGTTTCTAATACCTGGCATCAAATTGTCGAGGACTTCGGACAAGTGGACGTGCTTGTCATCAACGCAGGTTTGGCTGCTGGCTCTGCTGCGGAGACTGATGACTTCGAACGGCGTGGGCGTCAACGCCTACGGCTTGGACAGCGTGCCTCTGCGCGGCGGCTACCTGTCCACGTTTTACAGGCAACAGCACGCACAACATTGATGCGCAGTGCGCCACCGCGTGCGTAACTTAAGGCACGCGAATTTCTTCGGGACTGTCCGTACGGGCACGTCTTGTGGGGATTGTTATTGCGATACCGCCAACACAAGCATTGAGGCCCCTAGTACGAGTGCCCGTGTGGCTTGCTATGGTCAGAGTATCGGGATGTGTGGCCAATATCAGATGACGATTGCGGTATATGCGAGAGCGTTTTGATGCAGAGACATGGTGATGAGGTGATGCTGAAGCACCAACAGAACAAGAGAGATGGTGATGCTGAAGGACCAACAGAACAAGAGAGATCTTCAACAGCAGAAGCCTCATAGGTGTGTCCATCACTTATGAGTGACACGGCCATACAGAATTGCTTCAGGGGTTTGGCATTGTGTTGTCATCGAAGGCTAATCCTGGAAATTTTCTGTCGACTTTGGTGATGAACAATAATGGCGTTTTTGAATACAGGGTGAAACCATGCCTGGGTTGTCGGAAAAGGAGTTTTTCATCCTCAGCAACGTGTTCGCTTTGCAACATCTTCTATCGAATATGTTAGTGCTCACAAGCAAATATCCTCACCTACAAGATATCGTGTTCGGTATTGGAGAGACTTAAGTTGTAATCATTATAAGTTGAAGCTCAGAACCAGTGTTCAAGCGTGATGATGTTTCCATACAAAAAAATTTAGGCAAGAGAAGACTAGTTATATCCCACTGACAGTGGTACGAACTAGCGTTACTGCCAGAGGCAGCGACATTGTTGAGGCAATCATTCTAGTGACACTTCTCACGTGACTGGGGATTCAACTGTATGCAGAATAGTGAAACGTCTTTGGTCGATGTCGTAGTGAAAGATTTAAGATGCGGTGGAAAATTGAGTCCTTTTCCGGTACTCTGCGGACGAGTAGGTCAATCAAGAACTTGCCGTGATTCTGCATTGTACCGCGGTACGAAAACATTAATACGCCCTCACAGTATCGATTCAGAGGGCTCTTTGGAATGCATAGCTTGAACACCAAGGGTCGTAGATTCGTAGACGCGTAGTATGCAGCCACTTCGTACATGAAAAAGCTGAACTGGCGGCAAGGCGTTTATGATTCCGTGATATTGGCGGGGAGTGAAGTCCGAGAGCTCCAGGGGTCATAGACTTAAACTTTGCACACAATATTCCTTGTGGTCAGGGGTTTGCCCCATCTAAAGGTTTCGAAGGCGAAGGACAACAAACAGTCACTGTTGTCCGGAATGCGCCTGGAGAACTGGCGACTCTCAAGATAGATTGTGCCTGTTACCAACACAAGATGAAAGTGACGATGAAGCTTCGTTTTCGCTGGGGCCATATAAACACCCCTTTCCCAAGAGCAGTTGTCAATGTCGCTTTTCAGGAGGCTTGCTGTCAATGGATCTGAAGATTGACACATCACTGAGATCTGCATATGCAACCGAAACCTCTGATAGAACAGTAGGCACGAGCCAAGTGTCCAGTTTCTTTGGGACTCGTATTGTAGCAGTCCGTTGAGTCCCAAGATCCTTGCATTCGAGCGGCAGGTCAAGAAGAAGTTCCAAGAAAATAATGTGCGCCACCGTATGTAGAAACAAGGTACACACGGCACGTCTCAGTATCACCGGTCTGGTTGACAAAATCAAATTCCACTGTAGGTGATGATTCAAAGAATGCTATACAAATTGCAAGATGCGATGTATGGACTCAAAAAAAGAGAAGATCCAGTAGTCAGTAGAGGAATTGTTGCTCGATGCTTTCAGTCCATAGACTGATGGTAGGCATTGACTCTTTCGGGGCGTTAACTTTCTGACAGATGGTGTACCTCGTAATTACCAAGCGGGCTAGGTGAAATATGCTCAGCTACCGAAAATGGACAAAAAGGGTAGCGACGCCCCGTGCGCCTGTCGAAATGAATGACAAAACACGTCTGTCTCTCCTTCAGGATATAAGGTTAGAGCATGGTGTCGCGTAGGCATCGACAGGTGGAATGAGGAGATCATCCTCGAACATCGCACCATGTTTCTGTCTGTTGAAGCCCTGGCCTCGATTTGTTTAGGTCTTTGATAGCATCAGTACTTCGTAAGAGTGGTGCCCACTGTGCTGGAAGGGAGAAAGCGTGGGAGGATCGGCAGAATATAGTCCGTGGCCGAGGGCGCAGCCGCTGAGTGACTGTGTCCAGGTGCCCGAGGCCCTCAAATTATCCCCTCTGAGTGCTGAGTGGTTTGCCCCTCGCGTCGCAAAGGCAAGGACAGGGGTTGGGCTTTTTCGGGCCCCTCGGGCTCGAGAGGTGCCCTTTTAGCCCTTGAGTTTGGCTGCCAATGCAAGCCCATCAAGCCACAATCTCGGATGGACCACTTAGTTCATATTTTTCTTATCAGTCCACATCCCATGTTGGGAATTGGCTGGGCCTGTTGAAGAGGATATGAGAACTAACGCAGGAACCCGAAATCTTCCCTTGGTTGGTCCAGAGAACCGCAAAAGAAGCGTCGTCCCCTTTTACGCCTCGTACGTTCGTAGAAACTGAATGGAATAATTACGAAGTGGTGACTAGTTGCTGCCATTTGATGACTCGTGTAGACACTACGTAGCGCAGAATTTGAAGGGGTTCGGACCAGATGTCAGACTTTTACCACACGCCTCAGCCCCCCAAATGACACATGTCGTTTCTATGGTCCACGTCATGACGGAGATCCTCAAAAGGGGGCGTCGTTTGTCCACAGTTGGATGTTTGATGGCCACACTGATCTGGTGGCAACGGGCAAGGTCTGTTATCAATATCCTATCCCATACAATTTGCGTGTTCCACAGTAGGAAAAGAGAGAGAGATAGAGAGATAGGAGTGCTCGTATGTCTGTAAATGACCATCATCAATTGCGCGCCTGGTCCAAGGGGCCCCTTGAGTCTTGACCAGCCAGTCAGTTCTTGTTTCTCGCCATCCCATGTTCCACGGGCATTAATGTCAGGCTTGTCGCCGATGCTTGGTATCTTGGTGTGTCTCAGGCCGCTTTAAAGGGTTAAGTCTTAGATCCGAGGCAAGATAAGGTGAATTATGTTCCGAACACAACCCACATGTGGACTCTCACGGATATGGATTTGCGGCACAACTTCGTTTTAGCCTCCAGCTCAGACGACAACTCCTTCGGGCGATAAAAGACCCAAAAAACTCTTTTTCACATGGCTCGATGGCTAACTGGTACCAATGCATTCCCGTACCTAATCTCCACTGATGGCTTTGAATCTGTCGTTTCTGAGTCTTGACACCTGGCTCTCACGCAGAAGTCGTGCTTGTTGTGGAGGCGCCTCTGGCTGTCGAAAAGTACGAGGTATGGATCACCCAGCTATCAAAGCCAGCTTGCCCTCTTGTCCCTCCTTTCCCACCCCCTGGCAGACCAATCGAAGCGAGTCTGAACCCTTGTTTCCGCTTCTGTGGGCTTCAACGGAATGCTACTCCTTGCCGGGCGAGGCTGGACGGGGATGTCGTTAGTTGGAATGCCGGCGCACATAATAGACGCCTCTGGAATTAATTGAACTTGTCTTGTGGAAATGGGCACACCTCGTTCTGCGTTTCTCCCCTCTCTTCTCCGATGTTGATGTTTATGATATCAATCTAAAATATTTTTTGTCACTCGTGGCCGTGGCGGCAACAACGACAATACCCTCTCGTTCTCTGCGCTGTGCTTGCATCTCGAGTTTCTCTTGATCCCCGCCGACGAGAGCACGGATTTCTGGAGGGACAAGGAACTGGGTTCCTTGCGGACACGACGGGCCTCCGAAGCATACGACACAAGACACAACACATCACCATGCCTTTCCCTTCATTAGAGCGATTCTCAGCCCCGGCCCGAATTCAAAGACTGGGCGTCTTTGCAGTAGCGACCCTTCTTCTTTTCATTTTCTTCGAATCGTCGATCTTTCCTGATGTCCGAGTACCTAATGTATACCGAAGTGTAAGGAACCCCTTGAGTGAGCATCAGTCAAAAGGGACCATGAGTAACGTGTGGGAAAACAGGTCAAACACAAGACGTCCGAGTATTACCTACAATGGGGACCCTTCGAACCGATGCAAATCCCAGGATTCCTGAACACCGGCCTCCCAGGCAAACGATCGTGCGATGCCCTGCGATATAACTCCAGCGTCGGCGTGCAGAAGAGTTTCTACCTCACCGACGATATCCGGCAGATTGCCATGACTCTCGATTCTCATCCTATCGTCGATTACCCGGACGATGTCATGAACGATCCGAATATGAAGGTGACGGACATTGTGGAGCAGTCGTGGGCTCGGCTCTCTGGTTCCAGTGTCTGGCTTCCGGAGCAGGGAGTGTATTTGTCGGTGACTCGAATCATCTTCTGCCCAACGAGGACGAGATCTGTGCCCAAGATGAGTTTCCTGCGCGGACAGGTGTTCAATCAAGATTGGGAGCCTTTGAATAACCACAACCTCACATGGGATGGCAAGGTGTTCAATTTCCCGTTGGTGTTTGACATACCGGCGCAGTGGGAGCAAGATGGGAATCTGTACGGACCTGAAGATCCTCGAATCATCCTGGAAGACGGTGTCGAGGGCGCGGAACCTGTGGTCATCTTCAACATGATTGGCAAACGTTCCGACTGGAAACGAGCCATGTACATCCTTCGTCCGTTCTCCAACCACACCACCATTCTCACCATCAAGGACACCGAACGTCAGTGGACGGAGAAGAACTGGGCACCATTCTTCGTCCCCTACCATCAACCCGCCAAACACGCCAGCAAGGGTGAGAAGGCACTGCTCAGCAACAAAGATGTGGCAACTCCCCGAGTCGACAACGAGTACATCCACTTTATCTACAGTTTCAAACCACTGCAGATTCTGAAATGCCATCTCCGCTGTGGCGACTGCGAGTTCGTCTACGAACAGGTTGTACCGGAGAACTTCCACAGCAAACACCGAGAAGACGGCGGCAGCTTGCGGGGCGGTACCAACTTTGTGCCGGTGCCAATTCCAAAGCAGATGCGTGTCGACCCCAGAGTGCAAGTTTATGCGGCATTCCCCCGGACGAATATTGAACAGCATTGCTCGGGATCATTCTACCGGCCTGAATTTGTGGTCATGGTCATGATTGGAGATCAGTTTCACTTGGCATTCGCCAGTGAGAGTCTGGATTTCGGAAATGCAATTATCGAACTCGCACCTGAAGACGATCGGTGTGACAAGGGCCGGATCTTAATCCCTAACAGTATTGCTCAGTGGGACACGTCGAACGGGCAGGATGTCATGAGTGTGACGTTCAGCGTCAATGACGAAACGGTGCAGGTTGCACGCGTGGAAGGGATTCTCGAGTTTGTGCACCGAATGCCTCAATTCCAAAATCTGCTCAGTCTGGACGGTCCCTTGAAGGGCGCAGACACGGATTTGATGAACATGCTTTCCTCGTGGGTCGGAGATGATCTTCGCGGGTGTTTGGTTGAGGCTGCTCTCAACTACACGGAAGCTGCGCAGGAACTCACGCACCCGCACGACGATGACCTCGATCTGGATCCGTCCAAGGAGCTGCTGCGTAAGATTCACCAGGAGCAGGATGAACTGGAAGAACTTGAAGCGTACGAGCTTTCAGAGGAAGGAAATCTTTTCAAGACACCCGAGACGACGGACGACGCGGAAGGCATCCCTGACCTTGATGGTGCCGATGGGGACGAGTTGGACGCGTTTGAGGACATGGATGGCGAGCCGATCACCAAGGGTGATGCGAAGAAGGATAAGGACGGCAAGAAGGACGGCAAGAAGAATAACGACGAGGACGAGAAGAAAAAGGACGGTCTCCTAGCCAAAGAGAAGGAAGAGAATGGGGAAGCTCAAGGTGACGTTGAAGGCGATGTTGAGCTTGAGCTTGAGGGTGAGGGTGAGGGCGAAGGCGAAGATGCAGCTGATGACAAGGCACGACCGAAACGAGATTCACATTTAAATCGACACTCACATCAACGTCGCAGCATGATGCACTCTTGATTATTGCAGAATGGCTATTTTGCGTGTGCTGGATAGGCACACTCATTCATCATCCTAGCTTCGAAAAGCCCCGACGAGCCCCAGCAGAATGCCCCTGATGGCGCGTACCCAAGCACCCAAGGCATGAATCTTCCCCAGATATCGAATCCTCGTGGGACATGAATACGAGAGCCCAGACGATTCTATGCGGAGAAAGGCATGGCACGCCTTGTCCACCGGTCGCCTAACCAGCACCAGACATTCCAGAAGAAGTTGGGGATCATCCATTTCACACAATTTGTGGGGATGATCTTCTCAAGCTCCCACAAACGACGAAATGTGGAGATGCTGCAGGCACTCGCCAATTTGCATCACGAGGGGATTTCTCGGGTTCTCACCTGCCACAAATGAGATGCGGGTAACGGTCCCGAGAATTGATTTGATTTCTTTCGGGGTTGGGTTTGATGGTACAGTAACGACTTATTTGATGATGCAAAGCACGGATTGTAATTCTTGAGATGGGGGAGAAGGAAGGCGTTTGGAATGGAGGGTTTCACTTACGACAACAGGACAGACGGTTGGACATTGTTCAGCCCAGGAATGGAGGCTTGGGAAATTTTGCTATTTCAACTTACCGAAAAGTTGAGGTCTCGCTTGCACATGATGGGTAATTCATATCTGCATGCTGCAAGGGCCATGGAGAAGAGAACTTCATAAATTGGGTCATTCCAATAGAAATCTGTTTACAAGATATGCAATGAATTGTGATGTGCTTTTGCTCAGGGTGACCTCGGCTCTCACCCTTCTGCCCAAACCGAAGCATTATCTGTTCTCTCGAGCTTTCGTGCGTAATGATGCACCATTTTCGGATACTTGATGCATCTCGAGGAAGCCTGAAGATCCGTACCGGACTTCTGATGGGCATTAGTGTCCCAAATGCCTTGTGGCAGCGTAGCCCTCCGGACCGAGTGTAGCCAAGGATCGTTGAAGGAGGCTTCTTCTGATTTAGGAATGTTCTCCAGGCCCGGTAGAAGAACGATCATGGAGTGATTGGAGGCGATACTCAAGTACCTGCCAGCTTTGAATCCCGACTTCACTTCCCGATTGACGAAGATCGTTAGTCGATCGGGTATATAGCTTGGCATTGACTTGGCATATCCGAAGGTGGTTTAGTGTGGGCGAGTCCTCCGCTGGTCATCAATAGCCGAGTCCAATTGCCCCCCCGGGATGGTGTTTGCAGGATTCTAGAGGTAGATGAGTCTAACATGTTGATGGAGGGCTTATCTGTTGCGGAGCCCTCTTCCGTTTTTCAGTGTCTGAGCAGTAGTCTGAACAGATACCGGGGTCACATTGCAGAAACATATGGGTTCGCTGGTGGGCAGACAACGGGCTCTGTCCTCTGTCGCCTGAGATTCAAGTGTCACTAGGTACTGGAGTACGGAGTACAGAGATGTTAGGCTGGACACCGAGTCTTAGCCAAGCATGCTTGATGCCATGCTTTCTGGAATTAAACAAACTCATAAACCGAGTCCTGTTGCCGAACAAGACGTGGAAGCTTGTTCATCAACATGCAGACGCCACCACTTGACCAGAAGTTCAGGCGGGAGGTGGGAGTGTGACAGTTATACCTCGTATCATTAACTAGGCCCTGGAGCCTGGAGCCTGGAGCCTGGAGGTGGTTCCCCGGGCCCCAAGTCCCAGCATGCCTTCGCCCTCCCCGCTCTCCACAAACCTTGCAACTGAGGCTAGACCTTAACTACCCCTAGTCCCCACGGGCAGGGTGCATCTTCCGGGGTGAAAGCTTTTCGCTTGCGGCCGTCACTGCTAGTTACCAGTAAGAATTACTGCAATTCTTATCCAACAGCCTTTGACCATGTGCTCCTTCCGCATAATCAAAAAGTCACTGTAACCTTTACTCGAGGTAGTCGCGACCCGCAACCGAGGCCATCCAAGCTTCTTCCTGTTCCTACTACAAATAACATTCAACCCCCCTCTCCGTCCTCGAACCCTGGTCATCTTCCTACAGTCACTTCGACCTCTTCAAGTCATCATTAACCCGCCCTGACATCCAATATGACCAAAGATCACAACGTCGAGGAGCGAGGCGTCGATGCCGCTGCTCGCCACTCTTTGAACGAAGAAGCGGCCATGGAAAAGGGTGCTGCCATGCACAGTGAAGATTTCCATGGTGCTGCTGAACGTGGTCACGTCGCCACCGACAAGTATGTGCTTTCGCCTTTCCTTCATCTTGGTTTTACCCTTGCTTTCTCTCCCTTAACTTCACTCATCTACCAACCAGAACGTTACTGACACCATTCCCTCAGATATGGCCACTCCCTCATCACATTCGACCCCAAAGCTGAGGCTCGTTTGCGACTCAAGATCGATCTATACATTGTGCCTACTGTGGCCCTTTTGTATTTGTTCTGTTTCATCGACCGCGCAAATATCGGTAAATCCATCTTTCGAGAATGGCGGGTGATTTTTGTCGACTAACAAATCTCTACTAGGAAACGCAAGACTGGCAGGTTTCGAAAAAGACCTAAAACTAAAGGGCTATGATTACAACACCGTCTTATCCGTCTTCTACATCTCCTACATCATCTTCGAAATCCCAGCCAATATGCTTTGCAAATGGATGGGTCCTGGTTGGTTCATTCCATTGACCTCTCTGGGCTTTGGAGTATGCTCGATAGGAACGGCCTTTGTCCACGATATCCATGGCGCTTGTGGTGTACGATTTCTTCTCGGCATCTTCGAGGCAGGCATGCTCCCAGGTATTGCTTATTACATGTCACGATGGTATCGACGAAGCGAGTTGGCTTTCCGACTTTCTCTTTACATCGTCATGGCACCACTTGCTGGAGCATTCGGTGGACTACTCGCATCTGCTATCCTCAAACTGCCAGGATTCGGAAGCATCCATCAATGGCGTATGATCTTTGCCATCGAAGGCATCATCACTTGCGGTATTGCCCTCATCTCTTTCTTTACTGTCACAGATCGACCGGAGACCGCAAGATGGCTCTCACAGGAGGAGAAGGATTTGGCCATTGCTCGCGTCAAGTCCGAGCGTGTCGGTACCACTGAGGTCCTTGATAGACTCGACAAACCCAAGATTATGCGAGGTATCTTCAGCCCCGTCACGTTGGCTACATCCTTTATCTTCCTCCTCGACAATATTACCGTCCAAGGCCTCGCTTTCTTCGCCCCAACTATCGTCCGCACCATCTATCCCAAGGCAACGGTTATCTCTCAGCAACTCCACACCGTCCCACCTTATATTGTTGGTGCCTTTTTCGTCTTACTTCTACCTGGCCTATCTTGGAGATTCGACCGAAGAAACATCTTCTTCATCGTTTCTGCTCCCATGATGATGATCGGATATATCATGTTCCTGGCCAGCACGAAAACCAGCGTACGTTATGGTGCTACTTTTGTTATCGCTGCAGGTGCTTTCCCCTTCGGAGCACTTTGCAATGCCCAAGTTTCAGCAAATGTCGTGTCCGACACTGCTCGATCATCAGCTATCGGGACCGTCGTCATGTTCGGCAACATTGGTGGTCTTATCTCGACCTGGTCGTTCCTACCATTCGACGCCCCCAATTTCCATATTGGTAATGGCTTGAATTTGGCCACTTCCTCAACCATTCTGATCTGTTCTATCCTACTCCTCTTCTGGATGTGGGGAGACAACAAAAAGAGAGAGCAAAAGGATGTTGATTCAGAGTTGGACGGTCTGTCTATTAAGCAGGTACAAGATCTCGATTGGAGACATCCTGGTTTCCGATGGAGACCATAGTTTTTCCGTACGGCCCAATTATTGGTTATGGGGTCAGATGAAAAGGCTTCACCACCATTGTCCATATGAAATAGCGAACAAATACGCTATAGTCATAGTTTAGCGCTGGTGAGATGAATCATTAGAAGAGATACACACGTGATGGTGTCTCCAAGAATGAAAAAGAATTCTTCTACACTCTAAAATGGGAATATCTACAACCATGACTTCTATAATTCCATCATCAATCCCACGTACTGCAACATCGAACCAACATCTAACTAGCCCATAGCACCGTGCGCCCTCTAGAAGCACACACCGAGGTATATGGGTAGCATCAACCCAAGCACTAGTTGGCCCGACATCTTGACAGTGCCCCAACTTACCTAGGACCTACTGCCCAAGACTCGATGAACTGCTTCCTACTCGTAGTTCGAAAGCATTTACAATTGGTCGGTAACTACCTAAGTTACCAGCTTCCACACGTGCCTTACTCCGTGTATATCCCATTACAATTGCCATGTAGCAGCTAACAGAACCCGTTCTCCAGTGCCTGAAAGATCCCGCATCCGACCCGACAACCTCGCATGGATGCCGATCCCGACGCGTCTGGCCCTCTCAGCTCTGAGATTGCCAACCTACTTGATTAGAAACGGTGGAACCCGTGACGGGGATGCGTCCCCGTGTTGGTTAGGACTCTTCGGGCTGTATTTGCGGGGTGCCGCTTTGATTACTTTCCTCCTGTTGCCTCGTACTCTTGTTACTCGAGGCCGGTCATATGTGATCATGCTGACTCGTACGGATGTGCGACCTGATATTCATGAACCGGAGAGAGTTGGACTGGACTGGACTCGACTTCTGTCTGGAAGAGAAATTTATGCACATAGATTCGTGCTGATGCCAACATTTGGACACCCGTGTGAAATACCACCAAAAACATAATTTGTTGTTGCTCCTTCATGGAGGTAAGTGCAGTTCTCTCGCACAATCGCTCCACACGCCCCCAACCCATCGCAGTGACGACGTCACAAAGTCCTCCCACAGCCCAGCGACCGTGACGCCGCAAGCTCTCGCCGTGAAAACGCCCAGCACGACCGCCACCAAGACAGCAAGCCAGAAATACACAGCGGAAAGGTACAATCCAAACCTCCACAGCGGCCTGACGGTAATATGGCTCCAAGCACGAGGATCGAGCGTCATGAACCACAGGGGCGGCCTTGACTCCTGGAACTCCCAGTACTGGTCGCCGCAGTCCCAATAGGCGCTGGACCAGCCGAGCGACCTCAAGAGGCGACGACGCAGGGTCTTTTCGTCACGCATGGTCTCGGCGCGCAGCACGACCAGGCCGGGACATTCATGGCCCTCGTTGACCAAACAGCGCAGCGGGATCGTCTCGCCCTGGTCCTTCAGGATCTTCAGGTACACCAGCCGGCGCGACAGTGGGTTGTTGACGCACTCAACGTGTTGGCGCCGCCGTCGCAGGATCCGCGTCACTTCGGCGTTGAGCACGAACAGCGTGTCCGTCCGGAAGTCGACTTTGCTGTCGTGCGGGATCGGGAGGTACAGTTTTGCCCGGCTCTGGATCCACGCGATCCGTTGTGCGATGGTCGTGGTGTTGGCTAGGAGTGTTTTGAAGTGTGGGTGGCTGAGGGTCAGGGAGAGGTGGTCAGGGTACGAGAGGTGGGTGGTGATGAGATGGTGGATCTCCGGGGGAAGCGTTAGCATGTTGATGTTGGGTTTGGAGTTGATATTGGTATCTAACTGCTTCGTGATAGTGGTGCCGATGCTATTGTGGATGTCGGTGCTTGTGGTTATGGCTGATGCTTGAATGGCCGTTGTTCCCTGTTGGCCTTCCCTGAGTGTCTTGACATTGCGATGGTGGATCCTTGCCGATGGTTTGGTCCTCATAGCAGCGATGAGTAGACCCATAAAGCCTTGTCCACTGCCTTAGACTTCAGAAATGAAGTGATGTGATACCAGTCGACTGGAGGATTCCGTCCGAGACAACCAATCGATCATTGGTAATGTTCACTTCTTCGCAAAAGCAGATGCACGACTATATATGCAAACACTCAGACGCATAACAGCCCACGTCTTATCATCGCTTCTCACTGTCTTGTACCTGCAATCCCAATTCTAAGCGATATACCGTGTCCTGTTTGCTCTAAGCCAGATATTGTTCTGCCTGGCAAGGCTGAAGTGGTCCGCTAACGACTGGTGCCAGACCCAGCAAATTCTATGACTCGAAGCAAATGATTGATCAGGCAGCTTTGATAGCATCCCTGGCTCCCCTATGCCTTTTGTGATTAATGAGTCCCCGAGGTGGTTGAGGAAGCTTTGGCCGATTTCCCAGATATTGCTTGGTGTTGTGATTTAGGCGAGTCTAGGCATACCTGGAACCTAAGTCACGAGGGGTATGTTTTTGGACCCCAAAAAAGTACCATAGATGCCTTCATCATCATTAGGTCCTGTGTATATTCAGGTTTTTGAAATGATAATTCAAGACCCTGTGTATATGTCAAATGCAGCCGGACTCATGGAGTGCGGTCTTTTTAGTGGTTTGCACCTGCTCATCTAGCTTCTATTTATCGTTCAATGCAATATCGAACTTTTATAAATGGGATCCAGCAGCGACAGCTACTCACTCTTCTCAACCTCCAGTTGCTGCGTGTACGCAAGGGTTATAGCTTCTTCCTCTGCATCTAGGATTCGCTTTGGTGGAGTATTGGGTTAGCCTTTCATTCGATATACCAAAACGGCAGTGAATCAGTCAAAGAGCGGACAGAGAGCACGCAACACTTACCTCCAACGTACTCGTCGCAGTCAACCAACTAGCAACGAGCATACTTCTCAACACCCAGCTCTGGTTAAACACTTGGCTCCTTAGTCTTTCGGACCTCCAAGCGTGAAATCCCCGATGCGGAAAATTGGCATCAAGATGCAATTGCAATAGTAGTGGATAGCGGTCCAATGCTGTCAAGCTCTTTCGAACAGAGTCACGGTAGAATCCAATGGTGCCTAGAGCGAATCCCGAACAGGCGGAGATGATGAATGGGACCGTGGCTGTGTCCCATATCAGTGCCCCAACGGTCGCCCCAAATAGTCCGGTGAAGACGGAGGCGATGGTGCCGGAGATGATGACTCGGAGCATACTGTGACAGTAGTTAGAGTAAGACTGGTGAGAGCCACAATGGAGGTAGTGGACTTACAAGAGTCCTGGGCCACTGATGGAGAAACCCTGCTGGTTAGTAATGGTTCATCGTGTTCCTTGCTTAAGGTGATTTATAGACAAAGAAAAGCACTACTGTCCATCTCGGTGATTGTCACGTACCTGACATTGCCATATCCGCCGCCGATTCGTAGGATGCCTTTGAAAGAATCACCCAGAGGAGAGCTGCTGTTGATGAGTTCATTCCCTGGCTGGGGGTTTCTGAAAGCCATGTTCAATATTTATCTGGAAGGTGTTCAAAGCCAATGAGGTCAATCAGTCAACAGCTGAACACCAAATTGTCCATCTTGCCCAACATGCTGCCTCAATAATGACTTGCATAAAGAGGAGAGGACAGCTGTGCTTTGGGAGGTCGAGTTCAAGTTGGGCGATGCTTGATATCGACCATTCCCCATTGCGTTAGCGCCTCAACTAGCGTGATTCACGTCGTTTTTTAATTCTCCGTCGCGTCGAGTTGAACTTGTTGCACAGACGCCTCCTCGATCTTCATCACGGATATCATATCATTTGTTGGAAGCTTGCATACGTTGCTTATTGTTGTTTTTGTTTGATTTCCCGGCATAATGAAGTCCTTTGGATTATCGTTCAGCATTTTCCTGGTCATCGTCACTTTGTCATCCTTGGTTGAAAAGTGCTTGGCATCCCTGGGTGACCACCTTCCTGAGTTCAGGGATTGTGTCAAGGTTGGTCATTGTCGGATCTAATTGATGTCTTTCCTGACTCTCATTTCTAGGTTTGCATAGAAGAAAATTGCGACACAGGAAAGGGACAGCTGCGTGAGTGATCCTCATCATCCTGTGCTTGCTCCCGGAACCACTAACCGTCAAACAGCCCTTCATCTCCGATTGCTCCTGTGGACATGCCCATCAGAATGTGACTATACATGTCAGCACATCATCACGACCAGGCGTCTGGAAAGGGATCCTCCAATGATCGAACCCGTTGTCCAGTACCATGGAAAATGGCCGTTTCATCGATTCATTGGGATTCAAGAGCCCTTCTCGGTTCTTTTCTCCTTGTTCAACTTCATTGCTCACCGACAAGGCATGCAAAGGATTCGTGAGTCCATTCCTGGTCGATATCCACTGCGACCATATTATCTTGCTCTTGGATATTTCGGTCTTGCTAGTTGGGTCTTCAGCATGATTTTCCACACACGAGACTTCAATCTCACAGAAAAGCTCGATTACTTTGCTGCTGGAGCAAGTGTCCTATATGGATTATATTATACACCGATCCGAGTGTTTCGTTTGGACAAACCCACTCCAACCAAGCAGAGCATCTTAAGACTCTGGACAATTGTCTGTATCTTGTTGTATGTGGCTCACGTCACCTACCTCACAGCATGGAGTTGGGATTATACCTACAACATGGCAGCCAATGTTGCAGCTGGTATAGTCCAGAATGTCCTATGGACTTGGTTTAGTATCTCGAGATGGCGAAAACTGCAGAAGTCCTGGGCTGCATGGCCTGGTCTCATCGTTGCATGGATCATCATGGCCATGAGTCTGGAGTTGTTTGACTTTGCTCCCATTGCAGGCATGGTTGACGCTCACAGTCTTTGGCATCTTGGAACCGTGGTGCCGACCGTGTGGTGGTACAGGTGAGATTGTCGCCATGATATCAGCTTGACATGACTAGGACTAATATGTCATGCAGTTTTTTGATCAAAGATGCACAGGAAGACATAGCCAGTCAACGTCTCAAAGCTTAACGAAAACCTCCGAGATAAGCACTGCATCAGACATTGCACAAGTCAAGGTCCTGGGACAAAGACAAAAGCAAGTTGACCTGTGGCGTCTGGTCGTTGCACACTTGGTTGGACAACAGGCTGAAGTCGCATGTTAGTGGGCAGTGGAAAAGGTTTCCCAAGGCCGGGGAAATCCTCTCGGCGCTCCCCAGACGCCTAAAATGCATGATCGGATGGCTTGCAGGCGTTGACAGGCGTGAGCTAGGCTAAGATTAGGCATGGTGGGAGACACAATTAGGGTTGAGTCCTCTAGGCTCTCGGCGCGAGCCCCCACGCTTATTCCGGTCCCTCAGGCTCTCCTTTCAGTTAGTCAGGCACGCGGGGAACTTTTCAACCACTGTCGCATTGTCCAACCTGCGAACTCATCCATTCATCCCACCAGTTCAATTCAATCCCAGTCCTCAGTTTCAGCACCGCCTTCATAAACTGACAGCCTGAGCGTGGAGGGATATCTTTTCTTGCGGTGATTCGTTGCCACGGTCACTCTTATTCACTTCTACAATCTTACTTTCGTCCTCTACCACACCTCTCATCTTTCTGTCGCACTCAATCCCTCCTTGACAATCGGTGCACCAGCGTTGTGACTCTCTGTCCTTCGGCTACCACCTCAAATCATCATGGCCACCTTTCTCAACCCCGTGGACTCGATCTTCAACAAGCCTAAGCCAGTGATCCATCTTGACCAAGCTCTCCTCAACAAGCTTGCCGATGGAGCTGCAGCCTATCCCATCCCCGAGGGAAGAAAGTATGAGTACGGAACTGCAGGAGTGAGTTCACCAGAGAAAACGTCCGCTTGAAAGTACCTTCACTGATCATCTATCTTCTCTTCTACAGTTTCGCATGAAAGCGTATGTCACACTTTCAGCCGCACCCAGCTGACATTGCCCCCCTTGCTACCCGAGCGCTTTTTTCCGATTCCGACCATCCTAAAGATTTGGACTAACAAGAGATGGATTATAGTGATGCCGGACTTGACCATGTCATGTTCACCGTCGGACTGATCGCCATTTTGCGTTCCAAGAAGCGCAATGCGACCATTGGAATCATGATCACCGCCAGTCACAACCCAGCTGAAGACAATGGTGTCAAGTTGGTTGATCCTATGGTATGTCGCCATTTACACAGAGAATGAGTGAAACAGAGGCTAACGAATAACTGCAGGGTGACATGCTTGAGGTATAACCAACCCAGCTCAGCCTTCCTTTGACCAAATCCACGTGACTAACATCTGAATACCATAGCAATCTTGGGAAGGCTTTGCTACCAGACTTGCCAACACTCCAAGCGACAAGATTCCAAAGGCCTATGAAGCTCTTGTCAACGAGACTTTGGTTGATGAGATCCGTCAACTTCAAGATCGTCCAGCCAAAGTTGTCTTCGCCCGAGATACCCGTGCCTCCGGTCCCTACCTTGTCACCGCACTAAAAGCCGCGTTGGATGCCGTGGGTGTTGCTTATGAGGACAAAGGAATCCTGACCACTCCCCAACTACATTACATTGTCCGATGCATCAACACCGAGGGAACTGTCTATGCATTTGGTGAGCCCACCGAAAAGGGTTACTACACCAAAATGGCAAACGCTTTCAAGACTTTGATGTATGGACGTACCATTCACGGTGCTATTACGGTTGATGCTGCCAATGGTGTTGGTGGTCCTAAATTGAGACAGTTGATCAGTTATCTTCCAACCGCTGCAGAAGGGGGCATCGACATCAAGGTCGTCAATGATGATGTGCTCAAGCCTGAGGCTCTCAACTTTGAGGTGAGGACTAATCTCTGTGTTCACGATCACCTCTTTACTGACCTGGATTGCGCAGTGTGGTGCCGACTATGTCAAGACCAAGCAACGAAGCCCTCCCAATCTGAACGCCAAGCCTGGTGACCGCTGCTGCTCTTTGGATGGTGATGCGGATCGCGTTGTCTACTATTACAACGATGAACAGAACGTTTTCCATCTGTTGGACGGTGATCGTATCGCGACCCTTGGTGCGGCTTTCTTGGCCGACATGACTCGGGTAGCTGGGATAGATTCCAAGCTCAAGATCGGCATTGTCCAGACTGCGTACGCCAACGGTGCATCGACTGAGTATGTGGAGAAGGTTCTCAAACTCCCAGTGACAGTCACTGCCACTGGTGTCAAACATCTTCATCATGCTGCGGCACGCTATGATATTGGTGTTTACTTTGAAGCCAACGGACACGGAACTGTTCTTTTCTCTGATAACGCCATCAAGATCATCCGCGAATCTGAACCCAAGTCTCCCGGGCAGAAACATGCTCTCGATTCTCTTCGGGCTTGCATCGACTTGATCAACCAAGCTGTTGGTGATGCCATCTCCGACATGTTGTTCGCTGAAATTGTCCTTGCCCACAAATCTTGGACTCCCGACAATTGGCGCAATACCTACATTGATCTTCCCAACCGTCTCGTTCGTGTCGAAGTTGCCGATCGTTCAATCTTCAAAACCACTGATGCTGAGCGAAGACTCACATCTCCCAAAGGCGCACAAGAGGAAATCGACAAATTGTGCAGCATGTATCAAAAGGGTCGTGCGTTCGCTCGTGCATCTGGTACGGAGGATGCGGTTCGGGTCTATGCCGAAGCACATTCGAAGATAGAATCTGAGAAACTTGCAGGGCAAGTCACCGAAGTCATTCGCAAGTATGGAAGTGGTACCTAGAAGGCGTTTCCTACATGGGCGACTGGCATGGAGAATTTCTTGCCTCGAAACTACTTTGGCATGTGACATGACTTGACGAACGGAAAACGACAAGGGAATGGAGGTGACCATCATCCTAAAGAACGAAATGGTATTCGCATAGCGCAATGGCGTTGAACTGGGTAGGATAGCATAGCACTTGAGCCATCACTGGAAAGGTGCATATCAGGAAAGGAATGGAAAGGAATACAAAAGTGATTTTGCTCTCATCTCAATCGAGGTGATTGCCATGAACAATGAAGATGTCATTGACAATCATAACTTCTCACAGCATTGATAAAGCTTAATAAGACCTCGTTCTTGACTTGAGAAGAGTCGTCCCTCACCTTTACCACATCTCCCCGTGCAATCCTACACATACATCATGCATCATGCCAGTCTTCGATTTGGGGAATTTCTCCAAATATTCCATCACTTTCTGCCTTGTAAGTTTACAGGGTCGTATCTCGGCTAGTTTAAGGTTCCAAGGTTCCTGAATGGTGGGCAGTCTCGTCGTATTTCGCCTCTATCACCAGGGAGCTATTTCTATCTCATCCAATCGATGCCAGGCCGAGGTCACCAAGGAAAACGCTCATGCAGATGTTGGCTTTTTAATGCCACCCATTGAGCCTAAGAACCAAGGTACGCGCAATTCCAACGAAGCTTACCCTTGCATCTCTTGCCACCGGTTACCTCGGGCCAGAGCATTTTAACTACGTCGTAAGTGCTAACCAACAACAAACGGGCTGTGATCGACACCCGCTGCATCATCATCAATCGGGCCTTATAAGTTTCTGTCCAAAGGACCTGCTTGAACAGGCAAGGCTCGTTGTTTGCCTACCCCCAAGCCACTCCACAACACCTCTACAACTCCAATGTCATCGTTGACCAGGCCCACAAAACATGATCAAGCTCCTCCAAGCCTTTCCAAGCATCTCAAGCAATCGCCTAATTGTGAGGGTACGAGGACGCACGATGCAACCTTCCTATCTTGATGCTTGTTGAGGACGTCATGCTTTGCATTTTGTTTCTCGATGGTCGTGTGAGCTTGTGACGAGCTCATACATATAGCCCTGGACGAAAAAAAATGTCGCCAGCATGTTGTTCAGGTTTTGGTTCTGCTCGCTTGAAATTTCAGAGAGCTAGGGATCTGGTCTAGATATCCTGCAAAATGCATTTCAAATCTGTTCTTGCGACGACGTGTCTCGTCACCAGTGTGCTTGCGCTTGAGAACCCTCACAAGCGTGCTCCCAAGAAAGTTCACACTGGTCGTCCTGCCCCAGCTCGTCGGTCTTTGGACAAGAGGCAGCAGTCGAGCTACCTGAACGATGACACCAAGAGTATGTCGATCAGGTTATGGAGAGACATAGGGATATTTGAGACTAACACATTATTCAGAGTTCGCTGTAAATGGCACAGGCGTTCCCATGGTGGACTTCGACATTGGCGAGTCCTACGCCGGAACTCTCCCCATCGATGGGAACAGCACCAACGAGAACCAGCTGTTCTTCTGGTTTTTCCCCTCCGACAACCCAGATGCCGGCGATGAGATCACCATCTGGCTCAACGGTGGGCCGGGATGTAGTTCTCTCGATGGCCTGCTCCAGGAACACGGGCCGTTCCTCTGGCAGAGCGGCACCTACGCGCCACAGCCCAACCCATTCTCCTTCGTCAATCTCACCAACATGGTGTACGTTGACCAGCCGATCGGCACGGGTTTCTCACCTGCCGCTGAAGGTGCACCGGCCAACATCACAGATGAAGTCGATGTCGGCAGAGACTTCTCTGGCTTCTGGAAAAACTTCATGACTACCTTCAACATGACCGGACGCAAGGTCTACCTTACAGGAGAGTCATACGCCGGACAATATATCCCATACATTGCAAGCTACATGCTCGACCAGAATAACGCCGACTATTACAATGTCAAGGGCATTCAGATCAACGACCCTAGCATTGCAGAGGACTCGGTTCTAATTCAAGGTTTGTGAATACCTTTTCGCTTAAACAGCAAGAGAGGTTGATTAGGACCACTAGCACCCGCCGTCACGCATCTGAACAATTACGCCAACATCTTCGCCCTCAACGAGTCTTTCATGAGCGACATCAACGAGCGGGCCCAGAAATGTGGCTATCTCGACTTCATGGAGAAAGCATTGACCTTCCCTCCTGCGGGCAAATTCATCGCTCCAAACGATAGCGCTCCAGGTAAGTACAATTCTTACAGCACCACTATCAACAAATGGACTCTGCTAACAATGTCCCACGCAGGCTGTGACGTTTGGGACGACATCATCACCGCCGAGCTACTGATCAACCCGTGCTTCAACTTCTACCACCTGACAGACTTCTGCCCCTTCCTATGGGATGAGCTAGGTTTCCCATCTCTCGCAACCGTAAGTATCCATTCACTTTCCCCCTGCCAAATCCATCCCATCCCTTTACTCACCTCATCATCCAAACAGGGGCCCAACAACTACTTCAACCGCAGCGACGTGCAAAAAGCGATCAACGCACCACCGACCAACTACGCGATCTGCGGCGACGACACACTGTTCCCGGACGGCGACCTGTCGGAACCCTCGTCCTACACGGCGCTCCCCTCCGTCATCGAACGCACCAACAACGTCATCGTCGGCAGCGGCCTGCTCGACTACCTGCTGCTGACCAACGGAACGCTCATGGCCCTCAACAACATGACCTGGAACGGCAAGCAGGGCTTCTCGTCCGCGCCCTCCGACAAGTTCTTCGTCCCCTACAATCCCTGGATCTACCAGGTCATCAACGAGACCGAGAACCAGCCCATCCCTGCCACGCCCGTCGGTCTGCAGGCCGGTGCGGGATATATGGGCGTCACGCATACAGAACGCGGCTTGACCTGGGTGACTGTTGATCTGGCCGGTCATGAGATTCCCCAGTATGCTCCTGGCGCGAGTTATCGACAACTGGAGTTCCTTCTGGGTAGGATTGGAAGTCTCACTGAGATGGGCGACTTCACGACGCTGAATGATAGTTATGTCGGGAATGCTAGGAGACTGTAAATGGGTTGGTGGACCATGAGAGCTGATGACAGCCCTCTTACAAACTGGGAGAAAAGCCCAGATTCTAATCAGTAATGAGAATGATGATAATTCAAGCCCGACCATCCAGATTCCTTTTCCTCGCCATTACCTTGGATCATAAATGATGGTGTTCCATCCGTTCTAGACTGTCCTTGGCCGCTCCGTAGTCAAAGCGCCCACGATGATCCCGGCAGTTTATCGTCAATTGCATTATATCTTGTACAATGATGTTAGCATCTAGCTACTTACCAGGCAAATTAAACGGCCGTCTCAAATACCCGGTAACAAACCCCTCAGGGTCATAGGCTTCCCTGAGCCTTCTCAACCCATCCAACCGGCCGTTGTGCCGTAGTATCTCGAAAACATCCTGCCCGGCCGCCGCATAATTGATATACTTGAAGTCATGCAACTGACCACTCTCACGTGCTAGCCTCTCGAACGCTAGCAAGAGCGACTGAACTAATGTCTCATACAACCCATCGAGCCTCAACATAGCCCAACGTGCTTCCACGGAAATTACTGTTTGGAGACGGCTAGATTAATACCAATGTCACGAAAAGAACGGCGATCCGGTGGGAATGGACCTACAAATCAGCGACTCCATCTCGTCCTCGAGCCCAAGCATATTCCCCTTCCCAGTCTCTCTGGAGCGCTGGAGATGCGGCAACGTAAGCGGCTGCACGAGCATTCCAGCTCGGTAGAATTGATCGCGCACATGCGCGTATGTGTCACGGGCGGCAAATTCCGCAAATATACGTGCGAGTCCAGCGAGAAGCGTCGCGTCATTAGTGATCGTCAATGTCGCCTTATGCTGTCGATATCCGTGTGGATTGTTCACGTCGAGGATCCGTGCGAGTTGGGCGTTTGTGATGCGCTGCCGGGAGTAGTGGACCTTGGGGATTGAGTGGAAGTGAGATAATGCTGGGCTGGCTGTAATGTTCGTGCTGCTTAGCATTGCGACGAGGATGTTCTCTTGAGTTGTGGGATCGTAGGAGACGGAGAGGTCTGCGGATGCGGTCTTGTCGCTGGCGGCATTTTTGTTGAAGTGTTCTAAGGCTGATAGGACGGTGTTTAGGTACTGCCAGTTGTAGGCAATGAATGCCATCTCGAGCGGTACGGCTGGATAGGTTTTTAGTTTGAAGCTCGTTGCTATCCCGTAGACACTCGCTGTCCCTTTCATAGCGGCGGATAGTCGACTATGATGTGTGGTGTTTGCTTCCACAAGAGATCCATTGCCGATAATAACCTCGACCGACTCAATCGAGTCGCATGCCCAGCCATACTGTCCCGACGAGATAGAGATTCCTCCGCCTAGCAGAAAGCCACCCACACCAACTGAACCCGCTCGTGCACCGTTCACCGATATACTTAAATCCTCCCTCTCGAGAAACTCGTAGACATCCAACCATCGCATTCCAGTGCCAACATGCAGATTACACCCATCCGGCGACAGTGCAATGCCATCCAGCAACGAGAGATCAAGGGTGACGCCATCATTGATATTCGAGGCGCCCATGATAGATGAATGGCCACCACTCTCGACAGCGAATCGCATTTTCTCATCGTTCAAGGCCCGGACCGCGGCTGCGGCTTCCGTGCTCGTTCTCGGCATGATCCGACAGTATGGCTTTAAGTCGATCTGGTTAGAAGCCCAGTATTCCTGGAGGCGGGTTCTGTAGAGAGCGTCATCGGGTAGCTGGACGATTCCTCCTAATGTGGCCTTGAGATTGAGACATTGCGTTGTCGGGCTAAGCACTGCTTGTGCCTCAGAATTGGTGCTATCAGTGAACATATGCTGGCCAATAGGTCCTGGATGTGTATCTGCCTTTGCTGAAGTAAGGCTGTTGAGGCCAAAGCTACATATCTCGAGGGCGATAGCAAACTTCATTACGCTTTTGCATGTGGTTTTGTCATTGTTGGGAGAGAAGATGTTGATGGTCGACTGGCTTATCTGTGAGTGAGTGTGTGGAGGTACTGCCGATCACAACTCAATTCTGACACCGTCATAATAAGCGATCTTTGACCAAGCTATTCTCTCACCAATTGAATCATATCTAGGTATGAGGTGTTCAGTATCCTACTGCCACAAGCCGATGTGTACACGTCCATGGTGGCTGAACTTTGCAGATCTCGACCAGCGCTGTGCAAGACCCAGACTCTTAGAAGACCACCTCCTGAATTTGGATAAATGTAACTCACCAGACTCCAGGCCGAAAGAGAATGTACCTTCACAGAAAGCTGTCTCTGCTAAGCGATATTCTAGAGGGAGCCAGAGGTAATTGCGGCCATTGCGTTGGATCCAGCCTTTCCTGATGAGGGTCGATTTCCGAACAAATGGAGTTAATGTTGCACGTATTCTAGTCTCGGCACGAACACCAGGAGCCCCAATGTTCGTGACCATAGTTTTCGAGTCAACTGTGAATCTGATAGATCTGATTTCTGAGCATTCGAACCTGTCCGGAGCTTTGATTGTTTCCATTTGACCCGTGGTCAAATCCCATAACCCAATTGTGGCGCCTTCTGATCCGTACGCTATCATAGATCCGTCAGGCGAAAATGCGGCCGCGCTAATGGAGTCTTGACCAGGGACCGTCAAACAGCGTATCCTTTGGCTCGTCTTCAGGTCCCATAATGTAATTGTACCATTGATCGATCCAACTGCTACTCGCGATTCGTCAAAGGATAATGCCACCGTTCGCGCCGATTTAGCCAGCAGATATTGACTTTGTGCATTGAGACCTGTGGCATTGTTTCGAAGCGTAACAACCCCAAGGTCCTCTAAACACAGCAATAATGATCCGTTCTGCGAAAACACCAATGTTTCGGGGTGGCTTGCCTGTAACTGCAGTAGGTCTCTGGCCTCAATAGAATTCCACAATTCAATCGCACGTTTCGCGACCTTCGATTTTACCGAGGAGCCAGTGCACAGCGCAATCGTCTCAATATTCACAGAAAATGCTAAATTTGAACCGTTAGGAGAGAAGGCTAGCGGTAGTATGGAACCTAGATGGTCACCATGGGTCTCAGTTTTGAGAACTTCTGCCCCTTCTTTGGGATCCCAAAGACGAATTATGCGATCGCTTGACACGGACGCGACGACAGAGCCGTCCTCGGAAGCAACTAGTCTTGACACCTATGTTGACTCCCCATCTGTTGCTTGTGCTGAATAACCTGCAGTCAAGTCCCATACAGTGATCGTCTGACCCTTTTTGTTGTATGCGAGGGATACGTCGTCAGGGGATTTTGCAATGCAATCCACATTGCCAGTGTATCCCGAAAGTGCCTGGACTTTCTCGCCAGTAGTCGCATCCCGCATTCCAGTAGTCTCTCCATCAACGCCAGATGCGAGTCGTGATCCCTGTCGGTAAAATCTCAATACGCCGACGAAGTACTTGCAAACGCTGAATTCGCGAATCATTTGACCTCTACCAAGATTTCAAATTTCGATGGCGCCGTTTACTGTGCCCAATGCGAGTCGTAAAGCGTCGTGGGAAACTGCCAAAGATCTGAAGCTCGGAGAGGCAGGGTGGTCTCCAGCCGGTTCCAGGTGATGTTTTGGCGGTGCTCCCTGCGAGTGGGGAAATCTCAGCCTTTTGAATGCGGTATAAGGGATCACATCAACTACCCATGATACGATACACGCGATTTCTATCTACTGTGCAAAGGAGTCAGCTGCTATTGATTCTGATTCCGACTCAGTAAATGACAAACTTTATATCAGCTCCAGTTGAAAGTAGTGTCATTGGTTTGCTGAACAGAACGCATAATATCAAGAAGACGAGCAAAAATATGAGTAGACAAATTTCACTTGGTTTACTATAGTTGCTAGGTAAAAGGTCCACAACATCAAAGAGCATACGTGGTCAGCGACTTGGCTCAAGGGTGAGATTGCAGTCGTTTAAAAGACCACATAGCTAGTTATCAATTGATACACGACAGATTGAATGCGTTCCTAGTCATCACTCCAGCTCCGATAGGTCCTGGTTCCGGGAGATAAATAGAAGTTGATGCTGAACTAAACCAGTCAGACATCGATCAAAGTATCTCTAAGAAACGACTGTGAGTGTGAGTGGGAGGAGATGCCGCCCTGGAATTCCATGGCAGAAGGCGCTGGGGTAGGCTCCCAGTTCCAGTCCGCCCATGAGAAAGCCGAGGGCCCTCCCAGCCACTGTTCGGACGGGAGTTGCACGAGATTTTGCAGCTCTGGTGGACAAGGGCCGTAAAAGGAGGAGTTGTTGTGGAAGGCCAGTGATGGTGAATTGGAAGCCACCGGAGAAGTTGTGGTGTCGTATACTGAAGTAGTCTCGGTCACGGAAGGCAACGCAACAAAGCCGTTGTTCGAGACAGTCAAACCGGTTTGTTGCGGATGAGGCCTTGCTTGTTGAAAACTGCTGTCAGATGATGAACACGTCAAGTTTGAGAGTAGTCGATGGAGTATTGAAGCTGCTCTGGCGCAGATTTCGCTTCTCGCCGCCATGCTTTCGAAACGCACAAGACAATCCTGCAGGGCAGTGAGGCTGATCGAGTAGTCTGAGGGGTGATCCTCGTTGAAGGAGGTTACCAAGAGCACCACGAGCGTCGAGGCTGCGAGAAATGTATGGAAGCTGCCAATTCCGTAAATATACCAGCGATAAGGTCGGAAGAGGTCGATTTCGAAGAGCTGCTTGTGATTATCCAAGATCATCATAGCGGCGATCCGGCAAATGCGCCTGCTATTCACGACTGTGTTGCTGGACATCGGGGCACTGTTGGAGGCGCTTGGTTGGTGTTGAAGATAGGGGCGATGAAGAACAAGCCGCAAGTGGTTTGTGTAGTTTTTAAGAATGATGTAGTGTGCTAGATGGTAAACTGGAAGGTCTTGATGGCGCGCAAACCTGACCGAATGCTCCTCCTCCTCCATGTCAATTCTGTGGTTAAAAGTGGTGACCTTGTTGAGATCAGCATCTCCCTGTGCATACACACAAACCTCGGCAGCAATTTGGTAGAGCTTGAATTTGTATAGTAGGTAAGACATTTTTGTCGGCGCATTATCCGCCTTCCCTTCCTGGATGATAATGTTACTACCCTGTTCAATGAGCTGCTCATCATCTATGTCCGCTGGCAAATTGACTGTGGCAATAATCTTCTGTGGCGCAATATTGCCAAGACACGTGTTTTGTATTGTGTACAGCAACATGAGCGCGGCCCAGCATCGTCGTCGCTCCTCGCTCAGTACCGGAGCGAGGTCGAGATGCGATGGCTCAACATGAAGGCCAATAGAAAACCCAATATTGAGTGTGGCTCCTAATAGTGCCCACGACGACCCGTGAGCATGATTGATGGCGTAGATGAGTAGAACCAAGGCCTGCATGGTATGCAGGTTATGTTGCCAAAGAAATTGATCTGCTGATAAGCATCTCATGGCAGCAGATCTATATCTCCCGGCTAGACTTCTGATGTTTGCGGCGGCACTTGATTCCCGCCCTAAATCTGCCAGGAGCGGATGGCCTTCATCAAACGCGGTGACGGCGATAGAGAGAATGACAAAAATCAGGGCGAGAAACGACAACGATACATCTGATGGGTTCTGGCGGAACTTGGCGTAATGTGCATGGAACGTCGGGTCGTGCAAGACGTGAAAAAGCTGTGGGAATTCCGTCAGCAAACATGCATCTCACTGAGAAAGGGGTTGTAATCACCGGGGAGAAGACTTGGAAGAAAACCGACTTGAGCTCCTCACACTGGCGAGTTGGGGGCAGAGTATCTAGTAGAGATTGTCGCGAGCATGAGCTACCTGCAAAGAAAGGAAAGTCGGAGCCCATGGCAAAGCTCGAGTCAGATTGGAGCAGTTCATTTACAGCAGCAGCATCAGAGCAAGCAACCCCTGGCACGAAGCGCTGGTAGCCTCTCGGCGATGTGATAATTGTGCCTCTGATTTTCGGAGGAGGAAATGCTGCTGGCTGTAGATTTGGCTCTGTGAAAGGAGAAGAGCTGGACATGGATAGCCGATCATGGGAGGCCGAAGTGGTCGATTCCCGAGGAGTGACCCGTTGGCTGGAGGTATCCTCAATGTGCTGCTCGAGTAGGGACTCAACTCGCATCAATCTCTGGAGTAGCGCTTCGGCATTTAAGCCACGTGGGCTGCTAGTGGCGAGCGGAATGGCCTGGCGAATGTAGAGGCAAGTGTGTCCATAGCCACGGCGAACGCAAGTATCACATGGGTTCTTCTTGCCATCGCACTTGATTTTCCTCTTGCGACAATTTTCGCAACTTAGTGGCTGCCGTTTAGATGTCTGCGTTGGCATCCTGTGAGAGTGGTGAAAATGTGTTGATTCGGTGCGTTGTGGGCAGCGACAAGCAAAAGATAGTCACCAAGTGGCTTGGACCAACTCGACCAAGCTGAAGCTGAAGCTGAAGCTGAAGCTGAAGCTGAAGCTGAAGCTGAATCTTGGAGTGATTCTGTTAAGTAGCATATGCTCTGATGTTCAAGACTTTTTAGAAGGAAGGAAACCATTTAGACGGTGATTGTTCAGTAGTTGGTGTCGGTGGAGGGGAAGTGAAGTGGCATCACGAGTCAATGACGAACGTCGTTCGTGTGAGGCACCTTAGACACCAACTTGAACAAGCGCTGGTGGTCCTTGGGGATAGGTCGCTGGGTACCTAGGAAGGGCGGGAAGGGTGTCTGCTTAAGCGCGTATTTACTTTAGATAGGCTAGGTACCTTGGTACCGATAGATGCCTACTGCCCTAGGTACCTACTTAGGTACCTACTTACGTAGGTACTCGTGGTGCTGCTCCTCCCCACGATAGCCCCTCGGGCCAAGGTCACCCCAAACTGACGCTGCGGGGTACCAGGAGAATCGAGATACTCACGCGAATTCGTCCCCGCACCCGCACCCACCCCGCACCCCCGACTTTTTCAACTGTCAGTGGGCTACATAAGTACCTACCTACTCATCCAGCCTATGCAAGCACAAACTTGGCTATTTCTGAACAGACCCTCTCAGTGTCCTCAAATAAATGCCAATGACCAACGTCCTGCAGAACAACGACATCCTCACACGTTTTGATCTTGCTTTGCATACTCTTGCAAAGGTCAGGCGGTGAGACCTTGTCTTCCGAGCCCGTGATGATGAGTGTGCGGCATGTTAGCGATGAAATGTCCAAGGTGGTGGCGCTGGAGTTGGCAAGAGCCATACATGCTTTTGCATATCCTTCGGCGTCTTGACTCAATAGTGACACTCGAGTTGCAGCAATTGCCAGTGGATTGGCTTTCTTACTGTGTTCAGACGTCCCAGCCGCCACCACTGCATCCACAACCCCAAGCATGCCCTTTTGTCGGACGGCAGCTGCTCGTGCAACAGAGGCGTCGGCTCCTGCTTGAGGCAATGGTGATGGTGGAGGGCCCATGAGCACCAGATTCTTCACAAGCTCGGGATGATCGAGAGCAAATTTGATGGCCACCAAACAACCCATCGAATGAGCAATTAGAATCAATCCTGAGGCAGGGTTGATTCCTGCTTGCTGGCAGAGTGAGTGGGCATCCGCGGCCAAGGATGATATACTGAGTATGCTTGTAGCCTTGCTCGGTGATAAGCCATGGCCTTCAAAGTCCGACATGTGCAACTCCCGTGACTCCCCGAGCGTGCTGAAAAGAGGGCTGAAGTAGTCAGACGTGCCTCCGAGCCCATGGATGAAGTACAGAGGTTGTGAGTCGGACTCGGCCCCTTTCTTCTGGTAGAATAATTGTTTATCTGCCACCGAGGTAAGCCCGGCGCCGTTCACAGCCTTTTCATTGGCCACAGGTATCGCAGATGCTGCCAGGATTTGCTGGAAGGTAGTATTCTTCGACTCCATACTTGCGATCCTGTTGGTCAATGTTCCGAGACCGGTCACAGAGACCTTGACCTCGTCTCCTGGGTGAAGCCAGACTTTAGGGGTAAACCCAAAGCCGACCCCAGCTGGTGTTCCTGTCGCCAAGGTATCCCCGGCCTGTAATGTCGCCCCAGCAGAAAGTGTTGCGACAAGAGTTGGAAGGCTAAAGATGAGATCTTCGGTATTCGCGTCTTGTCGCTTTTCCCCATTGACGTACGTCATAACTCGCAGCGTGCGTGGGAGGTGCTCTTTTGGAACCGCAATGGGTCCCATGGGGCAGAAAGTATCCGGCGATTTTCCGATGTAGAACTGCTTGTGATCCCTCTGCCTTTCTCTCGCAGTCATGTCATTGATGATGGTGAATCCCCAAATGTAATCCCAGGCATTTCCTTCAGGTACTTGAAATCCAGGCTTTTTGATGATGACACCGATCTCCCCTTCATAGTCAACAGTCTCGGTAAACCTTGGGTGTGGGAAGATGTCATCGCCATCAGCAATGATTGAAGTCGAGCGTTTGGTGAAGATAACGGGATGCGTAGGCATGTCCATTTTATCCGAGCTATCATACCTATTCAACCAAATTAGTGGCCGCTGGTGGGTGACGCATTCACCTGTTCTTACCCTGACGCATTGAATTCTTTTGCGTGAGCCTACATGATATTAGCTTGCCGCGAAGAGCACGGAAAACATATCGAGCGCGACTTACTGCATAGTTCTTGCCAACTGCTAAAATGTCCCTCCCCGAAATGGGTGCCAAAAGCTTGACGTCAGATCGAGGAAAAGGCTGGCCCGAGGGAACGATTGCGTCTTCACCAATCTCAATCACTTCGTAGAGGTTCTTGAGAGGTGTTCCAGAAGCGTACGATAGAGGAGTGATCTGGTTGGTGTTCAGATCTAGATGTCCGATCCGGGACTGCTGCGTTCCTGGTAGAAAGTACGCCGCATAGTTTGTCAGTCCGGTCGGTGACGATGTGCCATTCTCAACAGTGTGGCTCCCCATTCTCCAGGAGCGAAGCCTTCAATCCTGCTTGTAGGTGATGCAAGGAAATGAATATCAAGTTCTAATGTCAGCTAGCTATTGAGGAGTCGAACAATTAAAATCGAACATGACAGAGAGAGAATGATGGGGCTAGCAATTAGAGAAGCCGTCTTAAGAGAGACGCGACGTGATAAGGGCTGATAGTAAGAACGATGCCATGCCGAAGAAAACGCGAAGCATTGCACGATGATTGTTGATAACTGAAGGGGATTTCTACTTTCTGGATTGATCGACGCCATGCAGTGATGTTTGCAATCACATCACCCGAATGGATGTGAGAAATCGGCAAGAGGGCCGAGTGCCCCGGACTCGGCTTCACCGTCTTCCTCCGCTCTTTGCCGCTCTCCACCGCTCTTCCGCGCCCATGTCCGTCCTGTTGCTTGATGTGTACGACTAGCATCATTTGCGTTCTAGTCTTCCTCACTAGCTACGCCCTCGATACTCCCCCTGGTGCAGCTGGCCTCGAACTCAAGCTTGAGCTAATGTACCCCGTACTGGGGACCTGGGGTGGAGTTGTTTGAACTTGTATCTGCCATACCGACTGTCATGGATACTCTCCTGACCGGTGGATTGCAGGGGCTGGCTGCTCTCTCTATTTTATCTTGTTGTCTCCCGCGTGCTTTCGGCTTCAGGGGAATCTTTTCTGTCCATTGCCTTACAGATTCCAAATCTCTTGCCTCCGTGCTCAGTATTTCCACCCATCAGGTCATTCACCATGTCCGATCAATTTGACCGAGCAGATCGATTGGAGAAACACGCGGCGTCCAACAGTGAAAACAACGGACAGGCTCATCTAGAGCGGTTGCGGACTAAGGGAGGTCACGATGACGACCGAACCCAGCCTTCGCTACCTGTTGTGCATCGCAGCTTTGCCAATCCTGCACCTCTGGGTCTACTCTCCTTTGCGACTGGTGAGTTCTTGGACGAGTCTCTGGGTTCAAGCACACCAGACTGATCAAACCCACAGGTATATTCTTGATATCCATGTATGGTGTCCAAGCTCGCGGAATCGCGACACCAAACGTCCTGGTCGGGGTCCTGATGTTTTTTGGCGGAGTCTGTCAATTCATCTCGGGCATAATGGAATTTGTAGCAGGCAACACGGTATGTCATGCACCAGCCTGGAAGCTGGGTACACCGCATCTGACATTTAAATTTAGTTTGGTGCCACGGTCTTTCCTTCCTACGCCGCCTTCAATCTATCTTACGCCATGATCTATATCCCAGGCACCGGTATACTTTCATCCTACACAGACGAGTCTGGCCAGCTTAATGCCCAATTTCCACAGGCCTTGGCTATGTATGTTTGGGCATGGTTTATTCTTACTGCCATCTTCACCGTCGCTGCCATGCGATCCTCCTGGGTTCTCTTTCTTGATCTTTTCTTCCTGGATATTGAGCTTCTCCTCCTCGCCTGCGGGTATATGACCGGCATGGAGTCATTGCTCAAGGCAGGTAACTCGATTGGTTTCATTGTGGCCTTCCTATCCTGTGAGTGATCATAGTATTTTGGTGTTATACGTCGCTAACTCGTGTGACATAGATTGGGCCGGTTGTGCTGGATTGTGGGCTGGAGGTTTGACTCCATTAGATATACCCACGTTTGCGATGTATAAAGCGAAGGAATGAAGCAGACATGCCAGAATGTCCAAAAGTCTTGATGTCGAGGCTGATAGAAGAGTGCGGAGGAGCAAGGGGAGAAAGGAAATGTCCTTGCTTGCGAGCACAAGACCATAGTAACCACGTGTGTCACAAGACATAGTGAGGCCTTGGAGTTTGACTACCAGCAAATGAGCATTCCCATTCCACGAGACTCCTTTGTCAGTCTGCATGTAATAGTTTAAACATCTTCGCATCTTTGAACCCCATTTCTAAGAACGAAAGGTATAAAACTCTTTTCAAAAGTCTCTAGATCTATCACCAGTCATCGTCTCCTAGTCGAGAGAGCCCAACATAACGTACCGGCTCGGCAAATCTATTCTTGACGCCACTAGTGCGTCCAACTCGGAGTGGACGTCCATACTGTTCCATGTCGCCTTTCCCGTGAAATCGCCAAAATTGCCACGAGCAATCTTCCGCAGCGAAGCTCAATATGACTTGCTCGCCTCCTGGATGTTCATGGATGAAATCTGTGCAGTCATAGACTAAATCGTCCACTACTATCCAGATCTCACGGCTTGATTGCTTGAGCCCGTCTTCTATGCCCGTCGATGCAGAAAGGGATGAGTCGCCAGAAGCTGTTGTTCTCCTGCCCAAAACCTGGGCTGCAGGAATGAATGGCAAATCTTTGTCAGGCACTGTTTCGGGAACACGGGGATAAGGCTTTGTGATTGCCTTCAGCGGGCGTCTAGATACTTCTGGAGATTGTGCGTGTTGAGAACAAACCCATCTGACGTTCTCTGCGTGCTCAAAAGTCCCTTTATTGGGAACTTCTTGACCGGAGGGATTTTCCTGCGTGTATGTTTGTCGAGCTAGCTTCAGCCACCCCATGCCTTATTTCTCTGAAGTTTGAGACGATATGAATTCTCTTGACAGGAAGGATCTTTGCTTGATGCTGCTGGGGAGGATATGGTAGTCTCCAGAGGCGCTTCAGAAGCGTTGTTGGCACAAACGAGAACAGGGCTGAGGACCTAACTGCCGCGCAGTTAATACCTTGGGCACGTGCAAGAGCTATAGTCTTAATTTGAAGTCTGTTCAGCTGATCGAATGGATGATGTGCCAGTATGCCACCGCATTTCATCTCATCCGAGTCACGTCAGGGTTGCCATGAAAACAAGTAATGACGGACTTTTGCGGAGAAAGACGGCTCTGAGGCCACCAACTGTCCTCCGCAAACATGCTTTAAATTTCCGCCACTCCATCCCGAACTTCAAGGCGGGGAGATCTAAGCTGGATCGAGAATCATGCATTGTTCTCCACCTGGAACCATGCAATGATCTAGACTAGCTGTGGAATCAATGCTCGTGCAGCATCATCGTAACGTGTACATCTTCCTTCATGTACCCTTCAGCATGCGATACGAGCATATATCTGGAGGTTCCAGAGAAAGAGGAGTCGTGCTTTTAAGAGCTGCCATCTCCATCACCCACGACATACTAAGTGCTTATCCATCATTCTGCTTCCTTTCTCTCAGTCTTTGGGCGTACAGTTATTGACCTAGTCAATTTACCACCGCGACCCCGTAAATACTATCCTAAGCCTGGAGATGGCGCCCGCTCGAATCATGGAGTCCTCGGAGTCCTGGACCTCTCCAGCAGCATCATTCGAATCCTATGATGGTCCGCCACGGAACATCGCAAGCATTGATGCTGTCAACTTTCCATCAGATCTTCAACCGAAGCAGTACGACATCCTCGGCACTCACATGGACTCCAAGATTCTGTTTCTGGACGTAAACATCCTCGAGGCAACCGGAAAACTGCCATATCGTGGTGACGTCTACATTGAAGGTGAGTGGGACAATCCCAACTTAGTCGTTATTTCAACTACAGCACGCGCCCACGGAAGATGATCACAAGTTCTAATTTTTCCGCCAAGGAAAACGCATCAAGTTCGTTGGCGAAGTCCCCATCAAGGACGAGCTGGTGAAGAACCCAAAGGTCCGGATTTTTCACGGGCGAGGGAGGACCCTCATGCCAGGTCTCGGCGATGCACATACACACTTTACGTGGAATGGAGGTGACTTAAACCGACTGGGCGATCTCGAAGTTGAGGAGCATGTACTTCTAACTGCGCGGAGCGCCCAGTGCTATATTGACTCTGGCTATACAATGTAAGTCGAGCTAAACCGACTATGACGGGACTCCTTTTAGTCTTGTGATCTGTACCGAGGTAGGCTTGGCTAATATATCTTCCAAAATAGGTGTTTCGGTGCGGCATCAGCTAAAGAACGGCTGGACGTCGTGATCCGCAACGCAATCAACGCAGGCGACATCCCTGGACCGCGCTACCTGGCCAATGGCAAAGAAATGGCCCGCCGTAACGGTGACCTGGTCGCCGGAATCACGGCGTTTGCTGACGGACCTGATGAGATGAGAGAGGTGATCCGGCATCATGTCAAACTCGATGTCGATAATATTAAGCTGTCCATGTCTGGAGAA
Organism: Exophiala bonariae; assembly: GCF_035927105.1. NCBI lineage: Eukaryota > Fungi > Ascomycota > Eurotiomycetes > Chaetothyriales > Herpotrichiellaceae > Exophiala > Exophiala bonariae. Next base: position 259,269 of record NW_027042496.1, read on the forward strand.
GAGGTTTGTCTGCAACAACAGTTCCTTTGGCTTCATCCTTTCTGCAAGATGGGCAGAGCGCAATCCTCCTCTAACCATTAGATTTCTCATAGATTACCGAGATTCGCTCGGCCCAAGACTGCTACTTTACGGATGAAGAAACGGCGGCATGCGTTGACGAGGGTCATAAGCTCGGAAAGAGACTATGTGCGCATGCACGCGCTCGAGACTCGGTGAAGATGTGTATCAAGGTCAGTCGATCCTCTCGACACTGTGACCCTGCCTACTTGTAATAGACCACGAAGTCTTTCCTTGCACAGTAGTATCTTGCCCCTTCCACCACGACCAATACCCTGGCAAACTAGACGTAAGACTTACTTCTATCACTACAGCACGGAGTTGACGTAATTTACCATGCCTCGTATATCGATGAAGAGGGAATGGACATGCTCGAAGCCGCGAAGACGCGGCACATTGTCGCGCCAGGCATCAACTGGCTGGTTGCCACTTTAAACGAAGCTGCCGCATTCGGCTACACACATGAGAAAGCTGAGCAGGTAGGGTACAAAAAGGAGCTTGAGGCCGCTATCCGCGGACTCCGAGAAATGCACAGACGTGGCATTGTTGTGCTGCCTGGCGGGTGAGTCTCCAGCCTCTGTTCCGGCCTGGTATGGTCGACGACCTATCATGCAAAACCAAGTTACCCCTCCAAGGCATATGGACTAATTCCTCTCTCACAGAGACTACGGCTTTGCATGGACACCTCACGGCACATACGCGCGCGATCTCGTGCACTTCCAAAAGCTGCTAGGCTTTACAGCACACGAAGCCATCATCTCGGCGACCTATGGTGTGGCCAAACTGTTTATGCAATCCCACGAGATGGGCCAGCTGAAACCGGGGAACCTCGCCGACTGTATCCTTGTCGATGGGCGGCCCCTGGACGACTTGGCTGTGTTGCAAGACCACGACAAGTTGAACGTCATCATCATCAACGGCCGTGTCCACAAGGCGGGTCGCAAGGAGTATATCGCACCACCCATTGCTGGGCAGGACGCAAACCAGCATCCCATTGTACCTGACTTCCCAGAGGTGAAGAAGGAGATGCAGAAACAGTATTGATCGAGCTGTGGAATGGTTGAGCGAAGATGTCTGTGGTAAATCTAAAAGTGTGTCTGTTTTGCGGCCTGACTGTTATCGGTCGTTGCTTGTCTTCATGTACGAGGTAGGCAGTATTGATACATCCTAGCAGGGGTGGCACCTTGTATGACTGATAATTCTTTCTCAGACTCAGAGACATTAGGTGGGTGGAACTGGGGGAACTATGCCTTTGACCTTTCGCCGACGGTTCTTTGTGCGCAGCATAGTCTTTGTTCGATTCTTCGTGAAGGTTAAAGCGAGTCTCTCATTCCGTGTCAATTCCAGTGACAGGCTTATGCAATCCTTATCGGTTGGTTGAGCTCCTTTAGGTTGCCCAGCAACATCAGCTCTATTAAGAATGTAGATTCAGAACCAGAGATCAAGGTCATTTCTCGATCTCATGAAACGGGAAGTCAAGGCCTCGTGAACAATGCAAGAAGCTATTGTACAAGTAAGTATGCCTCTTTGCCTGCACTCGCTATACGACTGGACTTTCCTCTTTCCATAGTGTGTTTCAGTGCCCCTCACCAGGATTACGATATCTCAGATCTTAGTAGCATTATGAGCAGATGTAGATTAGAATTGCTATCTACAGGGCTTCGACTAACCGCACGACATCCACAACCATTGAAACACTGGGCAGCTGTCCGGAAAGTAAGGTATGCAAGTACCAGCTCTGGAAGTTCTATTTGTTTAATGCGAGAAATCTCAGCCTTTGCGAGGGAGAAATTTAGAGGTTACTGGGAATATTTCTAACAAAGCTGCTACAGAAAGGCTGCATTCTGATGAGTTTGCAATTCATTTGATTCATGCTCTTTCTGCTCTATTGTGGAGAAGAAAGACGTTTGACTGACTCTGTAGACTGACTGTGTAGACTGACTCTGTACATAATGAAGCATTGATTCGTTTCAATGACACATGACTTTGATGAGCACCCATAGTCCTACAGTTGATTCATCATTCAAACACTGGTGCTTTGATATCATATCATGCCACAATTTCCAACTTACCAGACCCAGAATTGGAGTTTCCAAGACTTCAACTGCCTACAATCTCCATGAAGAGTAGAGTACATCAGAAGCCGGGAGGACACATCCATTCAGAATAACCCGCGCCTTGACGAGGAGCATAGTGCCCACGATGGCTGACTCTAGGGACAAACACATCTCTCCACCATATATCAAACTCGATACCCAACGTAGCACACTCAAACTCTTGTCTCAATAGTCTCTGTGTCTCGGCAGGCGAGTCCGAAGCCTGAAACAAGTCGAAAACAGTGTAGCAATGCTGATGGCCGTCCGCAAACGGAATATCAATGCTTTCAACCTCCTAAGTTGTCTTACACTTCTTGCCTGGCGCATAATAGATATCTTCGACGAGATCCAGTCTCTTCAAATTCATGAATGCCATCTCCTGTCTGCGAGGACCAAGGATGCACTCAACGAGTTCTGATCGGTAGGCGGGCAGCGCCACTCGCTGCACTTGCTCTCGGTTGATGATCAATGCCAATACCTCCAGTTGGGTCGGTAGTACACCTGCAAAGGCTCCAGTTCCGCGGAAAAGGCCCGTGAGAGGAAGAGGGAATCGGGGACAGACGTGGATGCCAATAAACAGAGCTGGGTCGATTGACAGGCGCTTCAAGTTTGAGAAGTCGTGGAGATGGCGAATCAAACCGGGAAATGAGTTTGGAATCAGAACATTTGGATGATCTTCAGGTACGTGTGTCAGATACAACTCGACCAGTGTGTCTTTGAGTGGCAGTAAGACGTCTGGAAATCTGGCGAAGTCGAAGCGGTCGTTTGGGTCGGGGTTCACTATGCCGGGGAATTTCAGATCATGATCGAACCACAACTTCTTTGCATTCCTCCAGACGTTGAATAAGGCCCAGAGCACAGACATTCTGCCACTCACGTTGTGCAATGCCAATGTTTCAAGCGCCGGAAAGTTCAGTGCGTTTCCAATGGAGACGACACGGAGATCAAGGTCATGCGTGGTCCACTGGCGTAGATTGATGTTTGTGAGGCTCAAATGGCGAAGTTTTGCATGGCGGATGTGGCTCAATGTCTGACAGACCTTCTTCCGAGTGAGACTGTACCTATCCTCATACAATCGTAGGGTCAAGAGCCCCACGGGGAGTATCAAGGCGTCGAAGTGTCCCTTGAAGAGATCCATATTGATGGTCAGATCTTTGAGGCCAATCAGCTGTCGGAAAAGTCTGTAGCTGAGACCGCAGGCTGCAGTATGGTCGCAGTTGGCCTGGCAAAACGCTCCCATATAGAGCTTCATCACATGCTCGGCGTGAGGCCCTGGTACTGGGAAACCGCTATAGCTCGCTGGCTTCGGTGCAAGTGTAATGTTCGCAAGAAACCCACCATTTACCACTTTGATCAAATCGTCCGGCGAGAATACAGTAGGATACTCTTTGCCAGGCGCCCAGTGGACTCGTTCAACAGTAGCGCCTTTGATAGCCTCGTAAATGTACTTGCAGGTTTTTATCAGACTTAGGATGTCTTGGAAGGCCAGGTGTCTGGTGAGGTGGAGAAGGTGTTTAGACCGGAGCTTGAGGATGGGCGATGTACTGTTCGAGGAAGAGCCTGCGCTCGTAGTGATCACAATTTGTGGAGGTGTGCTGTTTTGAGCCAACATTGCGAGGGCTTTTCTTGCCGTCTCCTCTGGCCTCTCTGAGCTTGGAAGGGCATCATCCAGAATCTCGGGATCAACCGGAATCGACGTCAAGGTCTGTGGGCTTGGAAAGATCTCACTCAGGAGCTCTGGATCGATGGTAATTGGCATGAGGCCCCCTGGGCTCGGAAAGGCGTTATTCAGAATCTCGTAATCAATGGGGATCGACATGATGCAGACAATGCCCCAGTAGCGAGGCGCTTGAGAGGATGTTCGAGCTTGAAAATAAAGGGATAGAGAGGAATCCAATGAAAGATGAGATTGAGAACATGCCACTGGATGAGAGAGACGGATTGAAGGAAAGACCAAGAGCTAGATTGACTGCAGGACAAAGATCTTCATCACTTCTGTGGGTGGGCTCGGCGACTCGTGTAGTCTCGGCGACTGCTGCGGCAGCGGCGACATCATCAGTCGACGCGGGTGGTCGACGAGGCTAGATCTAACACAACGGAGTGACAACTGCCTGGAGTTTCGCGTTGAGAAAAGAACACGGTCAAGCTGGTGAGCACGATTACAAAGAGTTCGTGGGCATATGCTTTATAGAAACGGTAAAAGGAAGAACCATGTTTATGAGTGCGTAACTCAATGTATTCATTTTCTACCTGCTGGTGTTGACAAAGCGGAGAGTGTTTGATGAACTCTGTACACGATAATGAAGTAGCAAGGCTTTTATTTCTCGTTCTCTCATGGAGTGGTGATTTGTACTCCCACAGTCCGTTGGTGAGTCAATGCATTCTGTGATTTGGGAGTGCTTGTGAATCACGTCCAACCTTAGTCTTGATACTGCATCTTGAAAGATGTCCTCACACGGCCTCTTCCAAACTCTATCCAAAATCCTAGAGTCTGGTACTGTCTGAACCAAACGCTGGCACAAGAGGAGAGCTGTCATCGGTAGTATACCTCTGCAGTATTTAGATGCAGATTTCAGCTCTGTGTCAATTCTGGTCCTTTTAGAAACGTTCGACAGGGTAGATCCAGGAAGAATCTCCCTGAAAAGGGGCAGCATGGGTATGAAGCCACTTCGAATACTGTATGATGTTCTGCGTAGCTCTGGGCGACCGCAAGCGCCACAGAAGGATGCCTGTATTTATGCAAAGACTCATCAGTTTGTCGAGCTGCGCTGATTCCTCAGGATCTTGTGTACTAGGAAGAAGAGTAGAGTGATCTACATAGCAGTGGACATGGCTCTGCGGCTGAACTTGTGCTGCCAGCCCAGGATTGCCAGGGGTATCGCATCTTTTATTTGGCACATAGAAAATGTCTTCCAGGATGCGTATGTCAGTCAGATGTGGAAACTTATCGTTGGTCAATCTGTCAACCAATATCCCCTCGATCAGATCCGATCTGTAATGCACCAGAGGATTTCGATTGGTCTGCTCCAGGTTGAGAACGATGACTAATTCTTCTAGGCTGTCAGGGAGATACTGTGCAAATGTTGCGGCACCAGTATATGTCAGGGCAGGATCAGCAGCCATGCTGCAAGTCTCTACACCCACGAAAACAGCGGGGTCAATGCTCAGCAGTCTGAGCTTCGAGAAGTCGCTGAGACTAGGTAAGATACCAGGCACTGGGATTGGCTCATCAGCATGTCTCAACGGCAAATGGAAGATCATGTAGAGTTCTTCCAGAGATGTCTTCATTGATTCCAGAATTGTTCCAAACACGGTGAGATCCAATGAATCATTATCGGGAACTCTAGGTGTAGGCTTGGCTCGATCGCTGTCTGGTATGTGTTTGAACCAGACTTTCTTAACATTCCTCCATTGCCAGAAGAGGATCTTCAAAACGGATGCTCTTATTTGAACGTGTAGAAATGCCAGTGAGTGGAGACGTGGCAGGTGAAGCTTGTCTTCATCCGCGGAGGTGGGGTCACTCATACGCAGTCTTTCCGATGACCAGCCGATATTCAGCGTGGAAACACTTAACTTCCTCAAGTTATCATGTTTGAGGTTACAAAGACTTCGACAGAATTTGAGGCGCTGCTGAGTTTTGAGGGCGTACAGTCGTAATGCCTGTAGTCTCTCGGGTAATCTCAGATCTTTTAACGTTCCTTTGAATAGATCAACATCAATGATGAGATCTTTGAGGCCTGAGAATTGACTGAATAGGCGATAGCTTAAGCCGCAGGGAGAATGATCGCACTCAACCTTGCAGACCTTGCAGTCGGGATCGTGCTTGCATTTATCCGGGCAGACACTTCCCATTTCGAGCTTGACAACATATTTGGCGAGCGATCCTGCCACTGGAATGCTCCCTGGACCTGCAGAGTGACTTGGATCAAGGAGATCTCCAAGAATTTTGCCGTCATGAACTCGAACAAGCTCAAGTGATCTCTGGGGGAAGCGCGTGGGACGATGTCTTCTGCTTTGATTCTCGGTGTTCACCCAGTTGATATGGGCCACAGTCAAGCCCTGGGTGGAATTTTTCAGTTTCTTGCAAGTTTTCATGAGACTCTCGCGATCTTCGAAGGATAGGTATCCGGCCACCTTGCGAAGGAGTTCATCGGGCAGTCGAATGAGATGGTCACGGCGTTGCAAACCCACATGGAGAGGCAATGGAGGGAAGTAAATCGGATGGTTCTGATCTTGCGGTAGAGGTTGAAAGAGGGGAAGATTGCGGGCTGGATAGAATGGTTGTGCGTGGAATGAAGGCTGAGGATGCTGCCAAACAGGCTGAGCAGGTTGAGGAGGGTTGAAGAGTCGGGGGTCCAATGCACCGTGAGGGTATGGACGAAGAGAATGGAGTGGAAGTGGGTATAGATGAAGAAGATTGACTGGAGGATTCGGCACAAAAAAGTAAGGAGGCTGATGACCATACTGGGCGTTCATATACCCGTGTATAAAATCATTTGATTCAGCACGAATTTGATCCACCTCAGCCAAAAAAGCATCGAAATCGTTCGGCAGAATCCAGAGATCTGGGTGGATGGGATTGCCTAGCCCAGCATCTGGCTCATCTGCTCCATTGGAGAACGACATGCTCAAGGATTTGCAGATGGCCTCGAGTAAAGGACCATCTATTCTCGTGAAGATAGGAGAGACAAAGCCTGGAGGAGCAGGAGCGACGGAGTCGTGAACAAGATACGAAATGAAATCAGCACAAATCGCCAGATGGATCTACGAGAGTTGAGATTTTCTCAATCACTTCACAGCGGCAGGAAGGGTGGACGGCGAGGCTAGACCTAAAGCAACGGCGTGACAACTGTCTTGAGTCATGCATCGACAGGAGTACGCGAGAGGGGGGAGGATAGTGTACGAGAACATGAGCTCAGCATAAAGGCAAATGGCCGCGGTGGGAGGACGGTTGAGCGACATCATGATCGTGGCTGGAGGTGAACAGCATCCAACACCGCCCTCAACTTGTGAACTGGGTGTGGGAAGGATAAAAACAGCGGAGTGGAGGTACCACAGTCTCCAAACAGGACACTGAATGCAGATGTAGCTGTAGCATCACAGGGGGGGATCAGTGTGCTGGAGATTGATAAGAAAGCCACTCAGGGGCACACGAGGCTGAAGACAAAAGCACAGAAAGGTATGGACTCACATCATCTAGGAAACTAGAAAAACCATTGGCATTGACACCTTTACAGTTTCTATCATTGGAGAACAATAAACCTTTGTACCGTGGATATCGCTACATGAAAAGGAGTACTCAAGGATCTAGAGGATCGACATTCTGTGGCACCAGTTCGACAATATATCCATCCTAGTCAGAAGTCAGCCTTGTCACACGATACGGCTTGGAGAAACACTAGAAGAAGCAGCTCACAAATTCGACAATGCATGGATTGGCAAAAGCACGGGGAACAAAGAGGGCATCAGCAGGAGAGTACAATGCATCAAGACATGAAAAGCACACAGCACGACAAACAAGATATATGCAAATGCACACACGGTCAAAAAGAAAAAAAAGAACAACCCCAACATTTCACTTACCGGATCTCTGACAAAAGCGATCTTCGAAAACACCTTTTTATACTCCTTATGGATCTCAGTGGCCGTGCCAACCTCCTCCTGACCAACACCCCTCTCATTCTCCCACTCGGAAATGGGAATACTCCTCAGGCCGACCTCCCCTAAATCCTTAACAACCTCCACCCCCTCAGCCTTCAAGCGGTCCAAAGCGCCCTTGACATCGGGGACCGTGAACCCCAAATGGCCAAAGCCCAGATTCGGCGGGCTATTGCCCGTCTGATAATAGCCGTCGGGCTGCTTCTCGGAGCCATGCACGTGATACAGCTCCAGCAGCCCCAGCGTGCTCTGCAGGTTCATGGCGGTGTCGAGGCCGAATTTGGGCACGTCGGCGCGATGCACCTCGGTCTGCGGATAGCCCAGGTAGTAGATGGTGAAGGGCCCCACGTTGAGTGTGAAGACGGTGCGCATCCCCATCAGGTCGATGTAGAAGTGCATCGTGCGCTTCGGCTCGCGGATCCGCAGCATGAAGTGGTTGAGCTTGTAGCCTATTGTTGGGTCATTCGCGGGCAGTGGCGGGTCGCTGTTGGCCCCGTTGGGGAGGAACACGCCGTGGGCGAATGGTGAGGGATTCGTGCTGCTGCCGGTACCGCTGCCGCTGCTGGGTGGTGTGGATGCGGAACTACTGTTGGCGCCAGTGGTGGGCGCCGACTGAGAATCTGACGAGGCCATGGTTGTGGTGGTGATGTCGATGAAATGCCCGGTCCAGAGATGTGGTTGAGAAGCATTTTAGCTCGGTCCATTACTTCAGCACGACTTTATAAATGCCTTTCTGGAACGATCCCGTGGCCTCGGACCCTTTAGGGACGGCTTGTTCGGGGATGGCGTCGAAGGAGTGGATGCGCTATGGAACCAGTTGGCCAGCCTTTCTGGGTATATTCCTGAAAGTCTAAATGAGATTGTGGGGGAGGGCAACTATATGATATGGAGGAGGGGGTTTCTAGTGGGCCTGTGGTGGATGTTCTCCGGTCGTAATGAACAGAGGGGCTTTTGATTTCGGATGAAGCTTACGTGAAGAGGACTTGGGTTCATAAGGTCGTAGCAATGAAGAGGGGAATGATTATATATTTATTGTTCTTCGGCTCCTATGCATAGCCTACGTTACGCGAGAAGACTCATGTCCCTCGATAGCTAATTCATCAGTTTGAACAAGAGGGCCCTACAGAAACGAACACGGATATGTACCGGGGCATACTTGGTAGCCTGGAACCCCTCCTTCCCCACAGTGGGTGGTATTCTTTGCGAAAATCAAAGCTATTATTGCATCTTGGTAGCACTATCAAGTGCCGAGGCGAGGTGGGTTCCCTGCTTGGGAGAAGGGAATCCATGCCTCTTTATTACCTACGCATAGGTAGCATCATATCTTATTTATTATCTGGGAGGATTCTCAGTACCAAGTTCATAGAGCATAAGAATACTTCTGATACATATGACTTAGGCGGCTAAGAGATACATTGGAGAGGCCCGGGATAGGGAATGTCTGTCTGGAGGGAGAGTCTACGCCTCTTGACTGTGCAGTATGATGCCTTATTATCTGAGAGACATATTCATTACGCATGTATGACGGGTTTAGCGTATGTCGATTTTCCAATCTAATCTATTCTTTATATTCAGTAGTAATGGCTATTTTATCCACGGCGCACTACCTAATGATAACTGTCACCTCTCTCCGCAATCGACCTTGAGAGCGTTGCAGCAAACGACTCAACCCTATCGTTATTCAACTTGGCAATCTCAAGTGCTTGTAAGACGTGTTTGATGCCGACGCCCACCTCATTGTTACCGGTCGTCGACTTGATCTCTGCAGTTGCTCGACCAATGTCACCCTGTCCAAAGACCTTGGAGTCTTTCATAATGACCTCCAGTTCTTGATAGGTCCGAACATTGGCAACATGAATGTTGTTGTTGAAGTGGCGCCAGAAATCAAGTTGCTGAAGGACCCCTCGATCGGTTGCTGTGGCTATGATTAGGAGACTGCGGCCGGGTGGAGGTGACTTTCTCAGAAGTGCCGCCAAAGTTTTGAGAATGGGGTTACTGAAACGCGGTCCGACCGGTGTCCATTCACAAAACTCCTCAATGTCGTCGATGACCACCACACTTGTGGTACTTTTATGTGCATCCATGAATATGCGGTTCAAATAGGATATCTTTTGGAGTTCGCTCATTTCTAGAGTGTCTTTATTGCTGACCAGTTTAATAAAGGGAAAACCAGAGTCAATGGCGATCTGAGCTGCCAATGCAGTCTTGCCGGATCCTGGAGGGCCGTGAAGACAGACAGACACAAGTGGAGCTGATTCTCGAACCAATTTGACGAGCTGTTGGCCCTCGTCAAGCATCCAGTTGACTTGGGGCGAATATTGGATGATGCCACCTCGAATGCAATTCGTCAATTCTTCTTCTGACACACCAAAAGCAGGTTTCACTTCGTCAAGTGCCTTGATGAAATCTCCTCGGTTCACCTTCATGTCCGCGACGTCGTCAGTAATCCCTGCGTATGTGCCGACTTTGACATGTCGACTAAATGCAAATGAGGTGGCCGCCTTGACCAAACCTCCAATCTCGGCACCGGAAAAATTTTTAGTCCGTGCTGCAAGTTCCGCAATATCGACATCAGTGTCCAATACACCGTTATCCAACATGCGCTTGGTGTGGATTTTGAGAATTTGGGATCGGCCGAATTCGTCAGGAAGAGAGATTTCCATATGAAGTTCCAGACGGCCAGGACGTAGGAGAGCATCGTCAATCATATCTTTTCGGTTGGTCATACCGATAAGAAGGACATTGTTGAGTTGATCGACACCATCCAACTTGGAAAGCAATTGATTGACCACACTATCACCCACGCCTGTACCACCACCGGCACCACTGCCTCTTTGTTTGCAAACTGCATCCAATTCATCAAAAATGATAATGTGCAGACCCGATTCATCTCCTTTCTCCTTGTATTCTTTCTCGGCGTCGGCGAATAGTTTTCGAATATTCTCTTCGGATTGACCGACAAATTTGTTCAAGACTTCTGGACCATTAATGACTTTCGGTTCTCGAGCGTTGAGCATCTTTCCAATTTGTCGAGCGATGAGCGTCTTTCCAGTACCCGGAGGGCCGTAAAGTAGAATACCTTTGACATGCTGAATGCCCAATTTTTCCACCAATCCAGGTGGGAAAACACGACTCGCAAAGGCTCTCCGGAATATTGTAGCAAATTCGGCATCAAGTCCACCAATCCCCATATCCTCAAATTTGAAGTCAGCTGCGATGATGGAGTTGGCTGCCGGTCGTCGACTGGAAGCTTTCAGATTGATGGCTGTCTTTGTATCTTTGAAGAAGTTGATTTGTGTTTGTGGAGTGAGAATACCTCTGGCCATTGGATCAGAAGTGACGGCGGCAGCCTTTTCACTGAAATCCGCCAGTTGCACAGTCTTGATGGTGAGATTCAGTGGAATACTCTTCAAATCCATCAAGAACCTTTGACCAGGTGCAAACATCTGATTGCCAAATAACCTGGTCACTTCCTTAGCCAGTTCATCTTGGTCGTAGGGTGTTTCTGTGATTTTCCGCGTGCTAGCAAATCCGATCTCAATATCGGCAGAACCGATGTATGCTTGATCTCCACTCTTGAATGCATCGTAAACTTCGGCCTGAATTTGATCGGTCAAGGCAACACCCATCCAGGACCTCTGAGGTTCAGAAAGACCGATGGTGCCGGGGGGGAAGTTATCTAGTGGACGGGCTGACACAACATAGGCCTGATTGATGATGAGAAGAATATCATTTCCATCCCTTGAAGGAGGGAGATCTCTCGTGGACACGGCGACCAAGTTGCGGAAGGTGTAGGTGTTGTCTGGACTTTTTGCAGGCTGTAAGGTCAGCACTTGGCCATAGCCACCACCTCCACCACCACCACCTCCGGATCGGCTTGGCTGGTGCTGCTGCTGACCTCCGGGAGGTCGCGCGCCGCGGGACGGTAGTCCAGGGCCTCCTCCATAACTAGGCTGCTGTTGCCTTGGTTGATCATAGCCATAGCCACCGCTCATGGGTGTATCATATGGTCCACCACCACCGCCGCCGCCGCCTCCTGGTGGGCGTCTGTTGGGAGATTGTGAAGGAGGTTGGCCGTATGGGTCACGTTGTGGCGCTTGACCTCCGCTGAAGAGGTTGTTTCTGTTGAGGAAAGACATGGCGAAGGTGTAGGGGTGAGATGGAGGACTTCGTATTGAGAGGAGGCGAAGGGGGATTATCAGCGATCAGAAGAATGGCGGCCGCCTGCGACCTAACGGAAGGGATGGTGAGGACAGATGTGCAGGTACGGAAGGTGTGAGGAGGGCGGCTGCCTTGAATAGATCGTCAATTTGTGGTGGATGCGGCGTGGAAATAAGAACAAGAAGCCACCTCAGGAGTTTATAGGAACGAACTCAATGAAACCTGTTCTGTCCCTGCCATGGGGCTGAGAGTGAGGCTCGAGTACTGAAACCCAGACTGTCCCGCCCCGAGTCGTCGAAGGTTACTGCCCAGCGAGATGACGAAGGCGGTGTGTCACGTGTATCCATCAGACATACGCTAGCTGTATCCGGAAGAATAACCGGTCGACACTGACGAGGCTGGCGTGGATCTTGGCAAGGCTCTCAGAGAGGGCTCCGGCAGGTTGCAGCCTCGAGCGTTCGCTGCACCCTTTCCCCACACTCCACCTCTTCCTCTCGATCCTAGCGAAGCAACACCGGGAGTGATCGTGGCCATTGTGACGTCGATGAATTTCCTCTCTTGACAGGAGGACGATCACCTCCTACAATTCCTTACTCTTCCTCGCCATGCCCCTCCACCTCCTCGGCAAGAAATCATGGAACGTTTACAACCCTGCAAGCATCGCAAAGGTTCGGCAGGACGAAGCCGAGGCTCATAAGCGAGAACAAGAAGAAGAGCGTCGTCAAAGACAAGATGAGGCCTCGGATCGGCTAGCTATTCTGCGCGGTGAGCGGGACCCGACACTCCATGAATCAAGACCGGAGGATTTCTCAAGACCACACGTTCCGAAGAAGAGAAAACTTCCAGGTGAAGATGACACCGATTTGGAGATTCGACTGGCGCAGGCTCAGACAGAGAAAGGGCTCACGTCCAATTCCAGAGGCAATAAATTTCCAACACCGGCGAAATCTCAAGACCACTCAATCACTGACGCAAACGGCCACATCTCTCTCATTCCCAACCACGCAGAGCAAGATCAGAAACAAAAACCGTCAAACGAGAAACCGGACTCAAACCCCTCACACTTTTATCTGACTTCCGCCGCCGCCCACGGCTCTAGCGCGAGCGACGTACCATGGTACAGCACCAGCAACAAAACCCACCCATCCTCCCATATTCCCAGTAAAGAACCATGGGGCGAAACATCCCCGCGCAGGAAAGAGCGCCAAGCAGCGCGCATGTCTTCCAGCGACCCGCTTGCAGCGATGAAGCGTGGTGTCAAGCAGCTCCGTGAGTCGGAGCGACAGCGCAAGGAGTGGCGAGACCAGCGGGAGAGGGATCTCAGGGAGGTGGAGGACTTGGCCAGGCGGAGGGACCGAGAGCGGAAAAAGCGAAAGCGAGATGGCGCTGAAGCCGATCTTGGTCACGGATCCAAGTCGTCTTCTCACAGGCATCAAAGCCGAGATGAGGGACGGAAACGGAAAAGGGCCGATCCAGGTAGGGATGATCCTGAAGGAGATAGTGACGTGAATAGTCTCGATGGATTCGATCTCGACGAAGGCTATGCGAACCATCCCGAGAACGAGAAGGAGAGCCATCGCCATAGCCGTCATCATCATTACCGACATAGACACCGTCATGATCATGGGCATTCTCACAGGTCTCACAAGCATCGTCGACATCGCTCACGATCGAGGTCACCGAGAAAAGATTAACAGATTACTATAAATACCCAACTACCTATCAGCACGACTATGATACCCAATCACATTTACATGTATTTCTACACAAGAAATGCTTCAGAGCTCTTGAGTAGCAAAGATACAAGAATTTAGACCACCACAGATGATAACCATTAGTAATGCCTCACCTGGCATATACACTGCTGCGGCCAATTTGATGAAGTCTAATAATGAAGGATGTGATTTAATATCTATCCCAACCCAACCAAACAATTAGCAAGAAAACAACCACATATACCTAGGTATTATGGATTCCAAACAAACCCAACCAAAACCCCCCAACTCCAGATTCCCGGACCCAGGTTCCTCCCCATTATACCGTCCAGTCGGCCCCCCTTTTCTCTATCCCCCCATGAGCCTTCTCAATCACAGATAACCACGCCAATGCCTCGGCACCGACTCAGGACCAATGCCGCATCGCATCCCCATATCCATGTCGTCCTCATCTATGCCCAGGATAATACCACGTTCCTCATCGTCGGTGTAATAAAAGTCCCGCGGATCCACCAACTCATGCGGTTCCATGCCCGGGGAGAGATACAAGGGCCGGGCGGCGGGCCTAACGGGACTGTCGTTGTGATATCTCCCGCTGCCATAGCCGAACTCCGAGGACGCAGATGACGGACTCGACTCCATCATCAACTCATTGTCTGCGTCGCCATGGCTGTCGTAGGACATGCGCCTCCGCTTGCGTTGGTGGAAAGAATGCATGTCGCCGACGCGTGGACTATCAAGCCCGAAAGTGGACTCCCAGTAGCGCGGGCTGTTGCTGAAATTCACAAACAGCGAATTGCCCGGCGAGTAGAGCGGTCTTCTAGTCGGTGATAGTCGTAAGTGCTCCCATGTCGTTGCGAACGGGTCTGTGTCGTCCTCCATCTGCCCATCGCCCCAAAGTCCGGCTGGAGCTTGTGCTCCATGCGCATCGAGTGCAGATGATGCGACGGTGACGTTCGGACCGCTAGTGCCCTGGGAGATGTCGCGATGGCCTTGCACGTCACCTGCATCATGGGTCGGGTTTGTCGCGTTCTCAGTCAAGTAAGGGTTCACGATTGAGGGGGGGTCGGAAAAGGATGGTGATGGAGATATCGGTGTATGTGTTGGGCCAGGACTTCCTGGTGGTGAGGTCGGATGATAGGGTGTAAGAGGGCTGGAATCATCTCTATGGTCTGTGGTTGGGGTTTTGTTTCCGTTGTCTGTGGCTAGTGTTGTGGCACGATGTGTAGTTGGGGGATGAGGTCTTGTGGCCGGGGATGTATCACCAGCTAGAATACCTCCTGCCTTAGTCTGTCAGTAATTGGGATAATTTTCTAGTAGATCTTCCTCAAAAACCTTACCTCCTCTGCTCACTCTTCCCCTCGTCGTGGAACTATTCCCTCGGGTGCGTTTTGCTGGGAACTCGGCATTATCACCATCATTGTCATTCTCTAGAGACTGGTCAGAAGTCCTTTTCGAAGAACCGCTGGAACTGCCGGAAAAGTTCCATTTCTGTCTCGCGTCAAGGTGAACGTTGGATTTCGCGTCGAACAGTCCCAATCGGATCTTACTAAGTCGAAGGTTTGAGTTTGCATGACCTTTGAGCACAAAGGTTGGGAACTCAATGACGGTATTGTTGATCTCGGCTTTGACGGTCAGGTATGCCTCATCAGGTCCAGGAACGCTTGTCGCAGCGATCTCAAGAAGACTTTCTGGTTCGTTTGGTGTCTTCCGCGTCGGGCGTCCTTCAATTGAAGCAACCGGAGCTCCGAAATTGCCGAAATCACGGTTATGTTCTGCTCCATCGCCAGCATCGTGATTTGATTCTGCTTCGTCGACGACGTCGAACTCGTGGATGGGTATCTTCTCATACATGACAAGATAAGGGGTGAACCCCTTTCTTACCGTCTTCTTTTGATCGTCGATGATGGCGTCTAGGTTCGTTCTCTTCACCTCCTCGTTGTTGAATACCATCCATCCTTCTTCCGTCGAGTACGTCTGGGTAATATAATGACCCTCTTTCAGCGTCGGACCAAGATGGCTGACAAGCCCCACTATGCGGTACTTAGTTTCCTTTGGAGTTGGCATTCTGTGCTCAACCACTCCTCGGAGGTTTAGCGTTGGAGGGATGTTGACTACTACCTTACTCTTGTTCGAGTTAAAGTTTTGGAATCGTGTGAGTGTGAGGAAAAGAACTTCTGGCAGTTTTGCAACCTTCTCCCATCTATATCCATTGTATTTCTTCAATTTATCCAATTCCTGATCTCGTAGAGTCCTAGCTTTTTTCAGGCCAGAAGTTTTCTGGGTTTGGTTTAGAGTGTCATCATCGTTGATCTTATCCTTTTCCTGGGTGAATGTATCCTGGATGGATTGGTCTTTTCCCCTGCAGGCATCGCACGTGGTCTCATCAAACTCCGATTTCAGGGTTCGACGCAAACACTCCATCAACTCAACTTCTGGTTCGAATTTATTCCTTGGCCCAGGTTGAATAGGCAACAAAACAGGAACTGACCAGATGGGTTCCTCATCAGTCCCCGCAATTCGTCGCTTCGTGTTACCAGTCGATGTGCAATAAATACAATTCACACGTTTTGTTTTCGTGAAGCTAATGATGTTGGAAATATCCAGATCTTGAAGATGGTAGAGCTTTGCCTGTTCCTCTTCCATAAGATTCGGACACATTGTTCCGTTGAGAAGCCTCTCGCGCTGAAAGTTTGCCAGGTTTATAATGAAAGTAAGGAGTTCAGAGGAATCTTCTTGGTCCTCCCAAGATAGCCACTGTGGACAACCCAGCAGTCTGTATCTTTCACATTGTTGCCGTATGAAACGCCAAAAAGAAAGCATTTCCTCATCCATGACTACTTGATTATAGTCGCCCCAGTATCTTCGTGAAAGATAGAGCAATTCACAGAATACATCTGTGTATTGCACATCAGATACTCGCTTTGCAGTGCTATTCCAAGGCTCGGCACGTTGCCAGGAGCTCACTTTAGGTTGTCTCCAAGATTGATATTTCGTTAGATTCAAGCCAGTGGCCCTGAGTGCTTGCAGATAGCGATGTTCTAGCCACTGCAAAATCCTATCACTGTGGAACAGGGTGATCAGCAGCGCGTTTCGATAACACATATTTCCCGGGTTGGTGAAGCCCAGAGGTGTGTTGCGGGTCCGTCGTGAGGCGCTCAAGTCTATCGCTCGGACTGTCGAGAGCAATTGAAATTCGGGTCCTTCAGATGTTGTTGGGCTGGCATCTCTGTCATGCTCCGGTTCGACGTCCTCCTGTTCAGCTTCGCGATCTTCTTCTTCTCCTTCCCCTTCTCGGTTGTTATCACCATTCCTTCGGGATCTGCGGAGTGCACTCAATTCGCTGCTGGTGGGATTCGCCTGGGTGCTTGGCGGTCCATTCGCTGTACCTGATGCTGTATCAGTCTTGCTGTTATTTCCGCGTCCAAAGCGCAGCTTCAGCTTTATACCTGAATGGGCACCAGGAGGCGGCGCCTCATTAGTCCCTGTGACATCAACCTCCGTAGTGGCTTTCTGTGCAGCCTTCTTCGGAGCCGCCTTTTTTCTCCCTCGGGCCATGATAATGTATGAGACAATCCGTCGTGTTCCGCACGTATGGCACAGTCAGGGAGTCAGATAGAACTTAGATGCAAAGAAAGCAAAGTCCGAGACATGACGGCGAAAGGACACAACGAGAACTTGAATGAATAGGAATGATGAGCGGTACAGTAGGCACAAAGGGAGCATAGCAAAACAATAGATCTGCTACTTGGATAGTGTTGCTGATCACGTTTGCGGTTATCTTGAAAAGAAGAGCCTGGCGAAGCTGCTGAGACGAACAATGAAGGCATCTTGTGTGGCGGAAGACCTACCATGGCTGAGACCAGACATGGTATCTTTTCACAATGAATAGATTGATCTTAGATGGGCATATGAATTGATGCATGCGGAGAATCTGTATGTCGGCATGATGCTCTTGAATGGGTTGTTGTAGAGAACTGTTTGCGGATGAGTTGTAGACAAAGGAAATCGGCTACCAGACATTCTCTCATGGAATGTTGCAATCCACGTCTTCAGGAAAGAGCATGTCCACCATCATTCTGAGCATTCGGTCAAAGGGTAGCAAGAGACGAGCATTGTCCGTCATCAACGTTAGGTTCTGGCCTTCTAAGAGAGTGATTGTCAGCAAAACCATTTTGTCTTGAGACGCAGGACAATCCCAACACGTGACCATCACATTCCTCGTTGCACAGGGAAAGAAAAATATCTCTCGTATTATCGTAACTCCATCTCCCGCTCAATATATCATGACATAGTAGACAGCCGTACTCGTCGTCGTTCTCCATCTTCACCATGATTAGATAAAATATAAAAGTAGTTGTAGTTGTGTGATGTAAGCAAAAAGTAGGTAGTTGGGGTCATGAAGAAGCAGGCGGTTATCCCTTCACGGCGCCACTGCCGAAGAAGCGCCTCCAGTCCTCAGAATTCCTGTTGTTGGCCTGTGTTTTGAACGCTGGGGTTATGAGGGTTTCTGGGCCCGTGTCGTTGACATCACTGGGTCGAGCACCATCCACAGCCGCAGCGGCAGCAGCGGCGGCAGAAGCTTTTTCTCTTGGGCTAGCTGAAGCATTGCTGTTAAGTCGTTGCATCTGCCGCTTTGATCGTCGAAAGAAGAAGAATACACCCGCTAGAACCGCGAGCACGGCGAGGATGATTCCGATGGCGAGGCCGGCTTTAGCTCCAGGGCTTAAACTCCCGTCGGATGACGCTGAAGCAGCAGAAACGCCCGTCTGAGCGACATTTGACCCTGTCGAGCTCGATACACCTTGTCCTCCACTCAGTGACGTTGAACTCGTTCCTGTGCCATTACTCGAATCCGCATCCGTCGTAGAACTACTGCCGCTTCCGGTCCTTGTCGCTGAAGACGCAACAGCAGTCGCTTCAAGACCATATGTCGATGCTACGCCCTTCGTGCTAGCCATGGTAAACCTCGCTCCAGATACTGCATCGGCGGCATTTTTGGCATCTTCGATCATGAAATAGCAGCCGACTGGGAATTCGGGGATGTCCAGCTCAGCTTGGATGGGTGCAATGGCATACGTGCCTTCTGAACTAACTATAATTCTGTCAGCTATCCAAGATTAATTCATCGTTGTGTGTACTGCGTACGCATGTTCATATTTGCAACTGCCCAAGTTTCCGACGCCCCATCCGTTTCGCAGTATAATGTGAGATTTGCATGTTCCCATATTGTCTCATAGCTCACTCGCACTGTGTCAATATTGTTCACCGTCGGTACTCCCGTAGGGTAGAGGATGACTGCATGCGGACTGTCCGAGTCCACATTGGATGAAGAAGGAGCCGTCGTGGTCATTGAGGAATCCTCGTCGGTCGTGGTGGAAGGCGGCATATTCGGGTTTCCGTGCATACCTCGATTGGTATAGACCTCAAATGCATGCCTGGCATGGTGGCGAGAGGATCCAGGCCGCATTAAGGCCACGGCGACCTGATTACGAGAAGGAACAAACAAACGACACAAGATCAAGCGCTTCTGCGACCAGCAATCATGGCCCTAGGTTCGATGAAATTCCCAGGCCTTCGAGCGAGTTTCTGGTCCTGGTTGACGCTGTTGTTGATACAGATGGTGTGCCAGTGAGGAAATGATGCGCGTTTCATACCAAGGTCTGGAAAGCGAACAAATACCATGAGGTGATGCTCGACCTGGGATGGATTTAATTCCAATTACAGCATGGCGCTCTCGGTTCTTCTTGAGTGGATGCTCTACTAGGGTTTGAGACGGCGGCCGATGGCGCTTGGTTTGGCGAGATTGCATCTTGGTGACAGTGCAACTCTGACTGAGATCTCTTCTAGGGCGAATCGGCACCACGATGATACTGTCATGATCAGTATTCTCAGTCTGAGAACATTGAATGTCTTCTCTCCATCCATATAGTAGATGATCCAGTGGTGACAGATGAAGCACAATCCAGGAATTTGTCAATGTTAACGGTGACAGGCTTCTAGCTGAAGCCACAAACCAAATGCCGTCAGCCGATGTCTTAACCGGGGATGGAAGTGGGAACAAAAGACGCCCAATGGCATCTCGATCCAGGGGCCACTCAACTCCACTGGAGGAAAACAAGCATGACATCGAATCTCGGCCGTGCCCGGTTCCTGAGACGCTAAGACAGAGCCATCCATGCGTGTGCATGAACCGTTGCTCAAGATTCACGTACGAAGTCGTAAATTCCCGGATCACTAGATCAGTGTCAGCGCTACGTGTCTGAGACACGGCTGTATACGTACAGGCTTGGAGTAAGACAGGCCATGACCTGGAAATAATCATCTCCTCGCTCCCTTCATTTCTCGAGATACTGTCTGACTGGGAGTTGTTCACGCAGAAGTTCGGGGTCCAGCAAATGATAAATGATTTACTCTTTTCCGGAGGCTATTCGGTATCTACTGGTACACGCAGAACAAGAGAACGGGGCATCCCCTGATCTTTCCAGCATTCAGGTATAGGCTTATCGTAAGATCTCGTCAATGCTGCCACCCTTGTGCTGTTGTTCCTATAGTATTTACGCTTCCCTGTCGCCGTCTGGTACTCGTATCCTCGCCGTCCAAATTTAACTTGCTGAGGACTTCCGTTGGAACTGTGGGAATATATTTCCTTGCTTGCTCTCGATTCGTTCCTCCGATGCCTGCCCCATAAGAAATGAGCATGTCCGTTGAAGTTGGAAGAGAGAATGGAAGCATTAACGACTGGTCCAAGGTCAAAGCATTCCGAGTTGAAGGTGATTCGGGTTCCGCTTCGAGCGGCGAAGAGACCGGAGGTAGGGGAGGTCCCTTTGGAGTGGTAGGGTCTTTGGCTGCCAGAGCACCGTTTTCCTTTGTCGGTGTTGCGGTTCCAGACTCGGGTGGATCTACCATGGGTGTCAAGGGCCTTCTGATCAAGGATTGTTCGCCTCTTTGCAATTGAACCAGGAACTTCATATGTGGCTTGAGAAGACTCTTCTCTCCCACCTCTGCACGGTAATTCTTAACAGCACTTATCAATTGTGTAGGCGTTAGTCTTTGTAACTGAACCAACGTTCCCACCAAGGATTCATGATCCTCTCCAAGAGAGCTGAAACACTGTAGCCATTGAAGCAGTTGTATCACTGGTGAAAGGTGGCGTCTGGCAGCATCTACAGTGTTCTCCCCAGTTGAAGTCAATGATCCGTTCTCGTAATGTTCAGGCTGTCGGTTGTTCGCTCGCGCCCAGTCTTCAATGACTGAAATATTCATACGAATTTGCATGGCTTTCGTTCGCGAAAGGTATTTCCTTGTGGTCATAATACGATTGAAGAGTTCAGCCCCAATCCAATAGAGCAGTTGTGCT
The DNA here is from genome assembly GCF_035927105.1 of Exophiala bonariae. Taxonomy (NCBI): domain Eukaryota; kingdom Fungi; phylum Ascomycota; class Eurotiomycetes; order Chaetothyriales; family Herpotrichiellaceae; genus Exophiala; species Exophiala bonariae. The sequence goes on from NW_027042496.1 coordinate 280,316, forward strand.
AATATTTGAGCAGTGATCACAGAGTGGACGTCGTACAGATCAAGCACAAACAAGGTAGACGACAGGAGAGACGTGATATTTCGGGGTGAAATTTGAGCTCGCCTTTTGGGTGATGGAGGTCGAAATCGCTTATCAGGAGCCTCTTCTTTCGTTTTCGGCTTCGACTTGAAAACTTTCCATTCACCTTGGAATGCAATATCGTCAAGACCCGGGATGGTCTCGTGATCTAACATGGCAACATCGAGGATTTTGTTCATCCTTCGTTCAGCGTCCCGGATGATGAGGATGAAGATTTCATTGATGAGTTCCGCAAGCTCGAGCTGATACTTGGAGGTAGCCAGAACGAGTCCCGAATCCTTCTTCAGGTAATGAAGGAGTAATGTTGAGTTGGAAATCCAAAATGCCAGCATGGTCATGTCCCACTGGTATCTTTCAATGACATCGTTGATTCGATCCATTGCTTTCTCCAGAACCTCCTCGAGAAGAGTCCTAGTCATGTGGTAATGTGCATATCGAGCCATGAGGAAGATCAAATTGGCCGGGACTGGTTTCTGGGAAGGAGATCGTTGAGGTGTCATTCCAGTTATTATAAGGTCAAAAATTGGGTCCAGCTGTTCGGTCTGGAAAACAAACATTTGATCACCCACACATCGGTCCCAGATGAATTCCTCTTCATCGGACTCTACATCAGTGGGAGACTAGACGGTCAGCAGGGGAATCTAAATCGCTTGGATGTGCTCACCTCTGGGCCTTCATCGAAACCGAGGGTAGACAGATCAACCTCAAGATTTGTGGCACTTTCCTGCATCAACATGCGCCGTTTCATCTCATTCTCGGCCATTTCTTCCTCAAATCGATCCTGTGAGAAGCCAGAATTGTAGAAATCATCTCCCAGGCTAGACATGCCGAAATGATAGCCATTTTCATGCAGATAATGGGAGAAGTCCGAACCCGGCTGGACAAAATCCAAAGCCGTCCCGCCTGATGAGGATTTGATGTCGGGATTGGCACCATGGTCTAACAGCAATTTTGATATCTGCTTATGCCGGTTCGTCATGGCCCACATCAAAGCACTCCATTGATTCTGGTCTTGCTTGTCCACGACGGCTCCCGCATCCACGAGAGCAGCCACAACCTCCAGATGACCGAAACAACTTGCATAAATTAGGGGAACGGTGCCTTCTTCGTCGGGTTTGTTGACATCCACAAATTCTTTTGCCCTTCCACCAACCAACTTTTGAATTCGTGCCACGTCTCCATTACTCGCAGCCATATTAAGGCTCTTCTGGAGGATGTCGCATTTCTCCTCACGCGACAGTTTTTCGTCGGTCGCTATCGCATCTTCGTCCTGTCCAGGGCTTCCATCTTCCCGATGAGCGGCTTGTGCAGCCACCATTTCCATCAAGCGTGTTTCACCATCCTGGAGTCGAGCAAAGGTCTCGTCATCGTCATAAGCTGGTGTATCTAGGTGTAGGTCGAAGGCAACAGGTCTGGCTGGAGTTGGGGCAGTAATATACTGGGAAGACCCTACGAAGACAAATATGTGAGCAGTGGCTCGTCACAGCAGAGAGAACGCGTCACAAGAAGGGGAATCCCAACCTTGCCAGCCATCATACATCTCCGTCTCCCCTCCATAACTGGAAAATGTACGACGGTCATCTAGTGATGTGGGGAGATCGTCTGGTAGTTTTCGAGGAGTCTCGGGTGATGATGGAGGAGATTCAGGATCTGAAGTGGGATCTACACGATCCATGGTGTCTTGTACACGGGGAATTTGAATGTTGTAGGATCATGTCGAATCGAGTACCGAAGGAGAGGAGCCGTTCACGATCATTTCGGGGAGTACATCGCAGCCTTCAGGGTGATCAAGCTACGGCACGGAAGGCGTGTTAGTGGGACAAGGTGAACTGTCAAAAGTCCTAAGGAAGCCGGAGGACGTTATTGTTATGCTTCCTGGCGCAGGATGGCTCGAGCTGGGCTGCTTGATAGTGGAGGCACTGAACCAGAATGAGTGGAGGGGGCTTTGCCAGTAGCAGTACGGAGTGGCAGTGGGTGATGCCGTCTCGCCGGTCAATTGAACGGGTGACGCAGTCTTGGCACGGATCCGGCCAAACATTTCTCCGAACACCGTTTCGACGTGACGCGTTTCAACCAACATTGTTGGAACTCATCATTTTCTACGTTGTTCTAGAAAAAGTAATGTTCGGAGCTAAATCGACGAGTACATCTCAGACAGCCTAAGATCTATCTATCTCGTCGATGTCATATTTTGGGAAATTCAATCGTGACGGGAGCTCCAGTCTCAAGCGATTTCTTCAGTGCTTCACAGACTATCAGAGCAGACAGCCCATCAGCACCACTACAGCTCGGCTCCTCTATGCCCTGGATGACTGCAACGAAGTGCTCCAGCTGTGATACGAATGGCGTTATCGCATCAACCTTGATCTGCTCTTTGCTCATTGGAGAGTGCCAGGATTTGGTGGCATCACTCCCATAGGACCACACGGTCATATCTGGGATGCTGAAGCTCGCGTTCGAACCAAAGATGCGGTAGAAGTCCTCTCCTACTTTTGGTATCAGAGGGTTCTCACCAGTGCCCGCCTCGAAGTTGTGGGGTGATGGTGTATTATCTGACAAGAGGAAAGATCCCACAGCACCTGACTCGAATCTCAATGTGATGGCCGCTCCTTCATCAGCATCGAATCCTCTCCGTGAAGGTATCGGTTCCGCATACACTCGAGTGATCCGACCGAACAGATAATGCATCAGATCGATCTCATGAATCATATTGATGAGTATGACACCACCTGTCTTTGCCCTCCGCCACTCTGTAGGTGGGTCAAAGTAGTCCAAAGGCTTGTACGTCGACCATATGCCATTTATGGCTATCAAGTCCCCCAATTCTCCACTCACGAGAGTCTTCTTCGCAGCTAGCATATATGAGTTGAATCGACGATGATGTCCAACCAACAGCCGAACCCCAGCTTCGTGCGCTGTGCGTACAAGTTCCTGACCACTTTCAATGTCGATGCTAATTGGCTTTTCGACCAGAATGTTGACACCAGCACGAGCTAACTCGAGGCCAACCGCGACATGTGTGTGATTGGGGGTGCAAATAATTGCACCGTCGGGCTTATCTGCCGACTCGAGCAGATCACTAACTGTCTGATAATATGGCACATTGAGTTTCGTAGCAAGTGCTTTTCCTGTTGGCATAAGATCAACGATGGCTGCCAATGATGCATTTGGACTTGCAGCCACTGTCTCCGCATGCCTGGGACCGATGAGACCAACTCCAATTACTGCGATCTTGATGGGTGGCATCATTTATTGTTACATGGGATTTTCCAGTAAGTGTTTGGGTACACTTAATGATTTTAATGCAGATTGTCGATTGTATTTCGGATGGGGGGGTGCATTATAATCTGGGGTAATAGGTTCAACATATATGATTGCATCGTCGGCCCACATCGGGTAAGGTCTTAGCCACCCATCCTCGATTAATCTTCGATTTGAGTCTTGGTGTATGTGCGGGTAAAGATCTGTCTTGCAGATTTAACGAAACCCTTTCGGGCCCTTTCAGAGTTTGCTCATCCGTTCTTCCAGCAAGAAAAAGCGCTTGAAATCCTCCAGACATCTTGGGTTGGAGACTGTGCTGCTAACCACTTTCGGCGATTTCCCGGTACAGATGACCTCCTTGACGAGCGTTTCGACCTTCTTCCCGTTGACCGTCATGGGGATCTCGTCGATTGGAAGAATGAATCTGGGAACGTGCCTTGAGCTGAGCCCTGCCCTTATGGCTTGTTTGAGTTTAGAACCAAGGCTGTGACTGAATGTTTCACCAGGACACATCACCACGAATAAGAAGACGGACTCATCGGAGTCAATGCCCTTTCGCCGTCGGCCAACACAAAGAGTGGTCGAAATCATACTAGCAAAAGGCTGTGCTTCCGTGATGGAATATATTTCGGCCGATCCAAACCGTATCCCCTGAGGATTGAGGACACCATCGCTGAAACATCAGCAATATTAGCAATAACGAAACATAACAGAGTCATGATAGCAGAAAACTTCAAACAACTCACCTTCGGCCATGCACAGTCCAGCCCTTGGTTTGCGGATTGTAGCTCGCCCAGTCATGTTGCGCCCAACACGTATACCCGAGGCGCTCGAAATAAGATGCCCGATATTTCTCGTTGCGAGCATCGCCCCACATATAAATCGGCATGGAAGGAAACGGCTGCCTGCAGACAAATTCCCCTGAGTCCCCTGATTCCTTGATAGATTCCCCAGTGAGAGGATCAGCAATGTCGACATCATGTCCAAGAATTGGAAGCTGGAGCTCTCCCGCGTAAAGCGGACCTGCTGGATCAGTGCCTATCCAGGACGTGACTAGATCCGTCCCACCAGTCACGCTGGTCAGATGGACTCGCGAAGGGAAGTTTCGATAGAACCAGTGGTACTGGTCGGCTGCAAGATGAGAGCCTCCAGATTGCACCATACGGAGCGACGAAAGATCATTCCGACGTTGAATGTTAACCTTGGTGGCCTCCAATGCCTGCAGATAGCGAGGAGAACATCCCCAATAATTGACTCTGTGTTTCTCCACAACGTCAAGCATCGCGTCGGCAGACGGCCAGGTCGGTGAGCCATCGTACAGAATCAGCGTGGCACCTACTGAAAGATGGCCGATCATGATGTTCCACAACACCCACGAGGTGCTCGAATATTGGAACACCACCTCACCCGGTGTGAGTGAGTTGTGCAGGATTCCAATCTTCTTATGCTGAATGATGGCACCGTGTCGATGCACCAAGCATTTCGGTGGTCCGGTGGTCCCGCTGGAGTATAGGATATACAACGGGTCGTTGAACGAGACACGTTCGTATTCTAGCTGATCTGACGCCCCGGAGCGAGAAAGAAAACTCGGGAGAAATGAAAAGTCACTGGCGTTGTCCTCAGTGAGAGGGATCAAGAACACCTCGACTTGTTTCGACAATTGCTTGACAATACTGGCCACCTTCCCTACATTAGAATGCTTTCGGCCTTTATAAGTGCGGTGACTATCGGCGAACAAGATCGATGGGGTCACTTGTCGAAGACGAGAAATGCAGCCCTCCTCGCCTAGATCTGGAGCAATCGATGTAAATATTGCACCGATACTTGCGGCGCCGAGAAACAGGGCGACGGACCACACCGAAGTTGATATGAGAGCAGCCACGCGGTCACCTTTCCTCACGCCACTATGCAGGAGAGCGCTCCTGACCTTTCTGACGTTTTCTCTCAAACTGGCCCAGGACCAGATCTCGCCTTCCAGTCCCTGACCTTCTCTCAGTCCGACGAGCGCCGCGGCATCTTCGTCCAAAGCCGTCTGGGTGAGAACGTTTTCCGCATAGTTGATTGAGACTCCCTCGAACCAATTCGGGATATCTACCATGGGGATAGCCGAGTCATATGCTCGTCTGATGCCAGCGGGTAGCTCTGGGATTAACCGGATGTAGGACCACAGATCGATCCAGAAGTCCTGCGGTTGCGTTACACTCCATTTGTGTAGTTCCTGTGAGTTGGCGAGATTCAGGTCGTATTTGCGGTTAATGTGCGATCGATATTTATTTATTGGAATCTGAGACGATTCTGAACGTGCTGTCCATACTGGAGCCAGCGGGCTTGTCGATTGTTGTGGTGAGATCAAATCCATTCTTTGCGATAGGTTTAACACAATTCTCGAAGAACGAAGGAATCCCACTCGCGAACCCGTAGACTGGGTTTAATAACACCTTCTCGCTTCACCAGCGGTATACTATACTCCGCAACATCTGATTCCATGGGTGTTTCTCGACGATCTCGCGATGTGCTTGACACCGGAACTTTCGCGGCGTTTCTCCACAATCGTGGAGACGGAGAATGAACGGAGGCATCCCCATGAATGAGGGGTGATGCATGCTAATACTTGCCATTATTGGTATTAAGTTATGCCGAGGAGGATCAAGGCGTCTTATCCTGTGTCTGTTTAGAGTGAATGTCGCATTGAGGTATGGAGATGGCCGAGGTGTCAATGATTTGTGCGAGATCTGAAGGAGAATAGGTAGGATCCATTCGCCTTCACGAACGATAAAGCCAGCCAGAATCTTGGATACTGAAGAACTCCAAGTGTCAGGATCGAACAGCATATTGTGAAAGCATTGACATCACTAAATCCCTCGATCACTATCCGTAATCATGCAACCATCAACGGCCGATTCTGGCTTCATTCTCACCCTACCTCCATTACAGAACCCATACACGTCGGATTCTTCTTACAAGCGCGTGTTGTCGGCATATCTCCCTTCTGAAGTCCTCAGAATCGTTGAGCCTCGCTTGAAAAAGTTCGCAGACGAAGCGATCTCGGATGAGGTATACGAGTGGATTTCCAACGCCGAGAGGGAACAGCCATACGTCAAGACTCGAAATGTCTGGGGCGCTCGTTATCCTTTTGATCGCTTGGTGACCTCCTATGGGTGGAAGCAGCTTGGGAAATGGGGTGCAAAGAACGGGTGAGTGGAATTCTCAGTCTAAGTTGGAAGCGAGGCTAATGGTCGATATCAGTGTCATTGCTCTGGGATATGAGGATGAGTTTGGGAAGCATAGGCGAGTTGTCCAGCATGCATTGTACGTCTGAACTCAACGGAATCTTTTGTTGAAGTTCGGCGGAATTGGCTTACCTTCCTTCAGCAACTATACATATTCCGCATCTTCCGCAGTCTATTCCTGTCCAGTATCGATGACAAGCGGAGCGGCACGATTAGTTGCAAAGCAGCTCGTCGATAAACCACCCAACCATCCATTCCATGAAATATACAGGCGTCTCATATCACGTGAGGACAATTGGATCTCAAGTCAGTGGATGACCGAGAGGCCAGGGGGAAGTGATGTGCAGAACTCCGAGACAGTTGCAGTGTACTCACCACTCCCGCAGAAGACGGGCGAGTTTGGAAGTGTCGAGGAAGGTGATTACCTAGTCTCAGGCTTCAAGTTCTTCTCATCAGCCACTGATTGTAACATGGCACTCATGTTGGGCAAGACTGAGTCTGGAGTGCTGAGTCTCTTTGTCGCGCCAACAAGGAGAACCGTCGTCGAGAATGGTCGAAGGAGCCTAGTGACCAATGGTATACGAATTCAAAGACTCAAGAACAAAATGGGCACCAAAGAGTTGCCGACTGCAGAATTAGAGCTCAAGAACGTCAGAGCATGGCTGATTGGGCCTCTCGATCGAGGTATCCCGACGATCGCATTACTGTTGAATGTCACCCGAACGCACAATTTCATCACCGCTCTATCCTGCTGGCGCCGAGGAATGTCGATAGCTAAGGGGTTCGCTCTAGCCAGAACCACTATCAATCAGCCGCTATGGAGCTTTCCAATGCACTTGAGACTGTTGGCGACAATGGAAGTTAAGCACCGAGGTCTTCTCCAGATCGCATTTTTCACCACGGCTCTGCTCAGCTTCGTCGACAATGGATTCCCGACCGCTGCCGCAGGACAAGGCATCCCATTCCCTGAACCAGGCGAGCAAGCAGATGTTGTGCTGCGTACTTTAACAGCTTCAGCGAAAGCAGTCATCTGTAAGGTCGCAACCATTGCGTTACAAGAATGCCAGGAAGCAATGGGAGGTGTTGGGTACATGGATGAGCCAGATGAGCCAGAGCATAACATTGCGCGACTGATGAGGGATACTGCCGCAAACATGACCTGGGAGGGTACGACCAATGTTCTAGGAAGTGAGGTGACACGTCATCTCTTGAATCGCGATGCAGGGAATCTCAAAATCATGGGCGCGTGGTTGACAAAAGCGATTGACAACATCAAAGACGCAGAGTTGAACCAGTCGCTGGGAAGATCATGGAAGGATCTTGAACAGATCATATCTAGGGGCAAGGTTGATCTCGCGTCCTCGCTTGCAGAAGGCCGTCAGATCATGTTCACCCTGGTCTGGATAATCAGTGGTATGCTACTGGCAGTCGACGCACAGCGGGATGACAATGAAATCGCCATCGAGATAGCTCGCAGATGGGTGGTTGATGGAGAGGGTGGTGTTGGAGAATTCACTTTTCCTCACATCATCCATGCAAGTCGCCCAAAGTTTACCATGGGCGGTCAGGAACGAACGAACTGGGACTGCAGACTGGTATGGGGTCGAGATCTGCCAGAGAATGCGTCTCTGGGATATCGTTCCTCCGTGACCAGGCCGAAATTATAGGCTTCATCCTTGCTGGCTTTTGAGGGTTACTTGACCGACTTTAATACGTTTTGCTGAATATAATTTCCGTGTCCTGGGATTGAGGTTATGGCCAGGTGAAGCTTCGTAGCCTCAGGAACCACACCCCGCTTTCGTCCCTGTACACGATACATGTCAAGTTCCAGTGAAATTATTTGTAGAGTAATATGAGTTTTATACTTGTAATCATACCAGTAATGTTGAAGGATTGCGGAGAGTATGGTTGACAAGATGTTCAAAGCACGTGATCAAGCGGCTGTCATGTGACCTGGACGACATCAACAAGATTTGAGCATCGGGAAGCTTCCGTGCTTTTCACATTTCCAACTGTATGCCATTACTATTGACACTCGGGCTTGCACAACCCTGCAAGGGCTGTTAGTCTGCACCAGGACGACAATGATCCAGCATCCGACCAGCCGCACAACCATCTCGTAGTGCTGACTGATGATCTTCGGGGATTAGTGGCTTGGATTAGCGAACAGTCATTATTTGGGAGAAGCGATCTGTGGACGACTGCCTTCAACAGGTCTCCTCTGTTGATTGTCAGAAATGACGTCTCGCCTGAAGTTGAGCCAGGCGTGCTCAATATGTCATCGGAAGAAGGTTGAATGATCTGACAAATATCCGAGCAACTACCACTAACCAGGCCATCCAGATAAAATGTGACCTAAGTACGAGTGAACCACCATGCTCGAATTGCCGCATTGGAGACTTGCCATGCAGGTGGGTACACAATATTACGTCTTAGGTTTCTATCATTTTGATATCTTCTAGACCCCATAAGAGGAAAAGAAAACGATACACTCTCAGCCCATCCCCACCAGGGGAATATAGTGCTTCTCAAAGCCCATATAAACCCGAGCTGTTTCAAGTCTCACAGGCCTCAAACAGACAACCAACACCTTCAAATGATCAATCAGAATACATCAAACCATCTTTCGATGAAAATGAGTTTTTACCAGCAGAGCAACACGCCAACCAAACAGTCCATGAAGAAAATGCTCCCGGAGGTGCCGAGAGCTATATCGGACGAGACGCCTACCTGGACGGCAGCATCCCGGCAACAGAAACCACCAACAACACGACACAGCAAGCACACAGCGGCCTCTCAGACATCGACATGCAGGTGCTCCACCTCTACAAAGCATTCGACATGCCACCGCGATCCGTGCGAAACAGCCTGATCGACAAATTCATGGAACACTGTCTTCCTTGGATGCCCATCGTAGATCGACGCTGGCTGGAAGAACAGCCAGACCACTTCCCTTCACCATTACTCCTCCAGTCGGTGTTTCTGGCGGGCAGTCGAGTGTCCGCTAAATCGCTCATCGGAGCCACGTCGGAAGACTACTATCAACGAGCGAAAGTCTTGTTCTTCTCCGGTCACGAGAGGAATCCACTGATCTCTGTCGTTTCGGCGTTGCTTCTGCATTGGTGGAATCCAACTGGTCCAGAGCAGATCTCTGCTAGTTCCAGTGGGTTCTGGGTACGCATTGCCGCTGGTCTGGCTTATCAGATCGGATTGCATAAGGAGCCGATAGCGGCTCGAGACAAGGCTCTTCACCGAAGGATCTGGTGGACGTTAGTAGTAAGAATACTCCAAGTTTGGGGACCAAGCCCAATCTACCACGACTAACAATACAAACCAGTGGCGAGACGACGTGATCTCGGTAGGAGTCGGGCGTCCACGAACCATAAGCCTAAAGGACAGCAATGTGTTACCACCAACCATCAAAGACTTCCCAGCAGGCAGTCCAGATGCAAAACTGTTCACCTCATTCTGCCACATCTGCCAGCTCCTAGGTGATATCACACAATACCGACGTCGCAAGAGCTTCACAGCGTCCAAACGCCAGAAATTCGAGAACGCACTATATCGGTGGATCAAAGAACTCCCATCCGAGCTCCGTCTCTTCAAACCCACAACTCCCACAACTTCCACCACCGCCCACATCAACTCACTAGCCCCCTACAGCTTCAAGAACCGGCAAGTAGCAATTGTCTACTTCGTGATCCTGATAATCTTACACCGACGCGACGAACCCTCGACCCCATCCTCGACCCCGTCACTGCTCGCCTCATCCTTCATATCCAGTATCTTCGAAGAATTCCTGTCGCGCGACGAGCTGCGGTATCTCGGCCCGGTCTTCGCCTTCTACGCGCTCGCCGCCGGCCTCGCACAGATGTCCGGATACCGGTATGCGGCGCTCGAAGCCGCCGCCGAGCACGAGTTCAACGTCATCTCCATGTGCCTGGCGAGCCTGTCGGACCGCTGGGGCAGTGCGGCCGAGGCGATGCGTTCGCTACAAGCGGCGAGGAAGGCGGCAATGAGACTGCCGAAGCTGCAGAGGGAGCCGGCCGGAGTGGAAGATGATGTATACCCGTACTTCAACGATTTCGGGCCGGATTTGTGTCGCCAGTGGCATTTGCTGGGCAAGACGGCCGTGAAAAGCGCCGAGAGCGATGGAGCTGCCTCGACGTCTCAAATGCAGCAGCAACAGCAGCAACAAGTGGGCAAAGGGCAGCAGCACGTGGTGCTTGAACCCGCATCACATGCACAGGTCGATGCTGGGTTAAATGTGACGGGCAATAGCGAGGAATTCGTCGATGGTGACTTTCTGGCGTTGTCACAACCACAGCAGTCGATGTCTCTCGACCAGCAGGATCCGATGTTGTATCCCGGTCTGGACAGCCTGTTCCCAGACCAACAATTTGACTATCCGTGGAGTGACCTGGATCCCGTGGGGTCCTGGTTACTGGGTGATTTGGGTTTGGATAGCTCGCTTGGCCCGAATACTTAGCTGAGTGAAAGAAGTAGAGATTGTATTACGGAGCAGTTGCTATCTTGTTGACTGTGCATCCTCAGCTTGGACCAGCCACCCGCCTGGCCAGAGGATGATATCTGAACAACGGGTGTGCCGATGTGCGCGCTCAATAGCTGTGATTCCAAGAAGTTGGTTGGCTCGCATGGAGCTCGATTTCAGAGCAGCAATAACTTCCTGGTTGGCGATCTGAACCCTGAAGTGCCCTCGCGCTTGTGGGTTTCCACTGAAACTTCGCACCACGAGAAAAAATACCTACTCATCCTCTGTACCCGTATCGTCAACTTAGCCCTTTTTCAAGATTCCCCACTGGGCTCTGATAGCATCTACCCATACCGCAACAGGTACGATCTCACCACCTTGCCGCGCTCCATCAATGAACGTTCCCCCCATGCGAACGTTCCCTTTGCCGACCTTGTGGTACTCCTCGTCGGAAAAGGGCGGTATATGCAGCCAATCATGGTTTGGGCTGCAAACCACTGCTTTCAATTTTCCCGCTCGCAGTTTGTTCAGACATCCAAGGTCGAACTGGACATCGCTGCAGATTTTGCAGACATAGAAATCGTCCGCATAAGTCCAAGAGGTGCCGCACCGTCCATCGCAGTTATTAGTGGCCTTGCCCAAGCGGACTTGTGGCGTTGGAGCAACAATGGTTGTTTCCGGGATTTCTATTCTCGGAACAGCATCATTCGCTGCAGGAGTATTTGGTCTGGACGAAGATGTGGATGGGGGCTCCCCTGATTTCTGCGAGACATCATCAATGGCTTCTTCATCAGCACCATCCTCGGGAGCGTCGTTATCAGTAACTTCACCCTCACCATGATCTTCATCGTTACAAGTCGCATCCCCTGACTTGTCGTTATCATCAGAAGGTTTGGTGTCATCCTGAGACGTAACCATACCAACCCTATCGACGTCTTCGGGGACATGGAGCGAAAACGCCGAGAGGGAATTCAATTCATCTCCAGCATGCAACAGAAGTTCGGCCATCCACAGATAACCTATATAGTCATTGTCTGGGTCGTCATCACTTAGTAGGTCCAATGCGGTCTTCATGTCGTCAAACAGGAGATCTCTGGCCTTGTCCGGAGAGCTTGAAGAAGCATGACAAGCCGCAAGTGTAAACCCCACTGTTTGAGCTACCCAGCGTGTCTGCTGAGCTTCCAAGTAGAACCCCTGCAATTCGGCGATATTTCTCTGTGCATCGGCGCCTCCTTTTTTGAACAATTCATGGTAGTAATAGCTGATCCGCTTGGTCGCATGGCCAACTGCAAAGCGCACTTCGTCTTGCTCAGAACCTTTCCGCATTCCGGACCCTAGTGAATAGCACCTTTTCCACGACAATATCGCTTCTTTCTGATCTGAACTTCCCAGATTGTATTGGAAGACCGCAATACCTTCAAAGAGCAGTAGTGCCACTACTGCGGCAGTATCGTTTAATTTGGAAGCCCTGTCGATACAAAGCGTCAAATTGTTCAATATGGATGTAGTCAGAGGATCATTTGCTGTTACCGAAACAAACAGGTAGATTGTGTCCAAGCTGACAGATTTTTCGGAGTCGGACCAGGAATAGAAAAGCATCTTTGCAAGTTGATCTAGATTGCCGAAATCCTCTGCTGGTTGGCCCCTTAAAGATCGGAGGAATTCGAGGGCATCACTTAACCAATTTGCTTCTGCAAGTACCTTGATGAGTTGCCACTGTATGAAATGTTTTCCAGGTTCGAGTTCCAATATCTCTCGGTAGAGGGCAACCGCCCTCTCAGTATTTGGAGGCTCACAGTGGGTATGCCACTCAGCTTGCAACCTCAGAGCGTCAAGTAGAAAGGTTCGATCGTCATCGTGAACCTCAATTTTGTTACCGGAGCGAGCTCGTATGTCGTCTATGACAGGATCAAGTTCTTTGATCGCCATTTCAAACTCTCCTTTCGCATTATAAACCTCCGCAAGCCCTCTAGAGACCATCCGATGCGCACCTGGCAGACTTTTAGCACGGAGAAATGCGGCCGCTGCATCATCTAGAAGATCTGTCTCGAGAAATGTCTGCCCGAGACGCTCGAACCACAGTGAGTCCAGATTTTTGAATCTTAGCTCTTGTTCAACCCAGGCTGCAGCACGGGAGATGGATTCCGAGTCCAAGTCCAAGTCTGCTGATACCACGGTGTCCATGACAGAGGTATTGATAGTGTCCACCAGACTGGCACTCTTATCCTTCTCATTGTCAGCCACTGCAGTAGAGCTAGCCATTTTCAACTAAACTCTGATTAGCCAACGACGAGCTTGACGGATAGACGGTGATTGTCTGGCTTACATTTTTGACATAGTGAAAGATCCATTTTGCAAAAGCTTCAGGATAGTCACAAACTCTACGGCGGAGCCACTGCTCCGCCACCATGAGCGCAATATCGTGAAGGCAGCTTATCTTTGGGTCTTTGGTAATGTCACGCTTTTCGAGCCATCGACGGTCTCTAGGTCGAAGGGATTCGACGACATTCGTCTTGTACAAGCACCAAGTAAAGATAGGTAGACCATAATGGAAAGTATTCGGCCCACGTGTCCAGTGCTTCTCAATGCACTCAGTGTCTGAGAGAAGGTTGACCAGTTTATCCACAACACTCTGCATCTCAGAGTCTTTCACCTCACGAGCATCCACATACGTCTTGAGATTTTCCAGATGTTCGGGAAGGTACCACAATGCGTAATCGACCATGGCAATCGAGTATTCGTCCGGCTCTGCCAAAAGGAGGTCAATGCAGCGTGAAATAATTGCTATGCAAGCCTCAACTTCATGAACATAAATCCGCTTCTGTACTTCCAGAGAAGTCTGGATATTTTCGAATGCAAACTTTTCGAAAACTGCTCTTTCCCCCAGATCCCAGAGAAACCGCTGCACTGTCTCGAAATCTGCGTTGGTGATTTTGAGGGTCATGGAGATTCTCGGGTTGTCCCCTTTCCCAGCATTCCCTTCAATTCGTTTTTTCCTCGAGTCGACCACCAATACAGGATCAATATTGTCCCTAGTATAGACAAATTCATCAACATTGAACAATGTTACGTATTTTCCTTTGCTGCCTAGTTGTGCAGCCAGTGGCTGAGCGGGCTGTGCCTTGAAGCGGAGGAATAGTGCCGCTCTGAGTTCGTCTAAAGTTAGCCATTTCTTACCATATACTACCCAGGTGATCATTTCGTTGAGCTGGTCGATTTCCTGATTGCTCAAGGACTTGTTGAGGCGAGCGATCACCTGCCTTGCAGCAATGCTAGAATCTTGTGAAAGATCGACACTTTTCAAATTTTGTATTATATCCGAAACACTCTGGCTTCTCTTGTAATCCTCGGCACATCGATCAAGGGCAGTTTGCAAAAGGAAAAAATTACCCTTGACAATTTCTGGGAGTTCGTCTCGCAACCAGGCTTTCAGCTTAGAAGTTTCGACATCTCGTCCAAACAATTCTCCGTTCTGTGACAAATAGTGATCGACAAAGGTTCTGATGTCTGGGCCATTGCTTATCTCCACATCAATTCGAGGGATCGCTGTCCTGGTTAGGCGATCTTGAAAGGACTCTAGAGAGGAATCAATAACCGCCTTGTTCGACGCAGCCAACAGACGAACTTTGGAACTCTGAATGTTGAGTAGTACTTCAAAAAGTTCACATGCATCGCCCTCAGCCAATACTTCCAGCCCATCGAAGATCAGATAATACATGCCATCTCCCTTAGGGGATGATAGTTGCAACGCATCCCAGAGTTCGCGGCATGACATGTTCCTGTGATCTGTTGCCTTCCTGGTGGCCCAGAATGTGGCCATCTCTTTAGCGTAGCTGATATTCTGCTCTGCAATTCGTACAGCTATGGACTTCAGAGCTGTGGAGGGAAGATGGGGATGTTGGATGAATTTTGAAGTCTCCAATTTCTTGTCCACCCTGGAAAAGCAGTAATACGCTACTGAGACACGGTTTTCAGACTTTCGACCCTCTCGGAATTGAAAGTCCAGTTCGTCCATGATACTGCCGATTAAAAAACTCTTTCCTGACTTCTCGCCACCTTCCAGAATAAGTAGTGACTTCGTGTCAACAGCAATACCATCAGACCACGACTGATACTCTGCCATTTCTTTGAGCCAGATGCCGGTATTAGGAATGGGAGATGTTCTCAGATCCTCTAGATATTTTGCTGAAAGTTTTGCTGTTTCTTGATTGATAGACAACTTTTTCATGATTTCTTGAACCTGAGTTAAATGTATCTGCTGAGTCTTGTGCTCAACCATGTCGGCTTTGAGCACATTGACTCCGGTACTGATATCTTCGAGATAGAGAAGCTGTTGCCCGCTTCTTCTAGATGCGTCTTCCAGGAGCTCAACAACTTCATGGTGGGAGATCATCACCTTCTCAAGCGTTACTGCATCCGAGATTCGACTGGACTGATCGATCAAACCCTTGAATTTCTCCAGCTCGGCTCGAATGCCAGAGTCATCGTCCATCAAAGCGACTTTGAGAACTGTCTTGAATTTCTTCCATTTGGAGCCATTGAGGAGTTTGATCGATAGGGCGCAGATGTCGACGAAGCTGATCATAAGTCTGCCAGTGGTTGCCTTTAACTCGGGGTCAACCTCGGCGAATTTCTCGATTCGTTTGTAGATTTTGAAAGTTTTGAGAAATGTTGATATTTCTTCGAAGAGCTGTGCAAGTCCTTCATAAAGTCGATCTATTCGCGCATGCATCTCGATCAGAAACGAGATGGCGGAGTAACATATGTCGGCTGCTCCACCAAATGCCTACTTGTAGTGAGTGATGATGATATGCTCCTGAATGCTGCCCACGCACCATTGATGCACCTTGTGCGACGATTCCTCCTAGAATGCTAATGCAATTCAGGACATTCCGTACAACGTCTTTCACGTTCGACTGGCTATCGTTGAGCGATTGAAAGATATTGTCTTCTGGATATTTTTTTTCGAGCTCTGAGAGCACATCTTCAAGAGAATGTCCAGTGGCTGATTTGAGGCTCTTTGAGGTTCTTTCCTGGAACCTCAACTGAGCCTGCTCCCACATTGCCTTGAAGGAATAGTCATCCCTATCGAGGATTGGGGACGCTACAGAGCCCATGGCGCCAAATCAAGAGCTAAGCAGAGCCGTGAATGGGATTTTGGAATTGAGGCAAGCAGGCCAGGGCTGAGAGGTGCAACAGAGAGAGAGGAATATGTGAACAGGCTGAGTGCTGACTAAGTCATGAGGAACTTGTCTGGTTGCAAGCGAAGATGGGCGAGCCCGGTAAAGTTCTTACCATAGTCGGTCCAGATGATGAAGACCTCTTCAGAATTGTTCAAACCAAAACAAGATCGACCGCTAGCAATCGCAGCTTTGATCTAGGAGTGATCTTCGGGTTTTATGAAGACTGAAAAGATAACTTACTAAGGCCAGGTACGAAGTAGCACTGCTCTAGTTAGGGGTGTGCATGATGTGGGGGCCTAAGCCCAACCGATATTGGTTTGGGCTTTTGGCGAGCTTGGTTGGCTGAATAAAGGTCTGACAAGATCTGATGATCAAATTGCCAGGATGCAAGCATTGTGGTACTTCTATCTTGAATCACACGAAGGACCTCGGGAGTCAAGAGCCCCACGGAGTCCAGAGTAACCCATTGTATGAACAACGAGTGCATGAAGAGGTCAAAAGCTGGCATGGGCTGGGATGTCTGGATCGGCGAATTGTACTTTGAACCCCAATCTTGTGAAGAGGGCTGTCTGGGGAGGTGTGTAGCCTAGCGCTTCGAACATTGGATCAATTATCCATTTTATTTATTCGGATTCATCAACTTTGTGATTCGCTGCACGGCACGAGGCTTAGTGATTGCAGTGTCTGTATTTCGTGGTGACAACTTTGAGAAGAGGTGGAATGTTTCTGCAACACGGCGGAAGGCTCGGCGCAACTTGACATCCTCGGGGACACTTTCTTCCGTGATGAGCTTCACGTGACCAACATGGCCCTTGTCACTACGGTCGATCATTGTATCACAAGACTAGCTCTACGGTCGAGCACAGTGAGACTCTCCATGGCTCATCGAACATCAGCCTGTGAGGCCCATGAGGCTGGACACAAGTCGGCGGTTGCAGAAATCAACATTGAAGCATCAAGTTATCACAAGACGGGACAGTTCACGGTCGCTCCCACTTCCACTGCTGCCTTGTCACCAAGCCTAGGAGCAGTCTCACTCTTTATTCCTTCCTTCTGCTTCTGGATGATTTTCAGGATCTGCCCCATATATCAAAGGGCATCTTTTTTATCTTCTTGTAATACCACTTCCAGGACCACTTCCACCACCACCGCCCAAAGACTGTACTCTGTTCCTTCATTCCGCGTCCATTCCCGCCCCCAGCCGGCAAAGACTGCTTCGATTCTTTCCAGCATCCGCAGACTGCCCCAGTCTCATTCCGCGATTTCAGCGCACTCGTCTTCAATCCTCCAATTTCCCACCTTCTACTCGAACCGCAGCCTCCATCACTCCTCGAGAATTCATCAACCACATAAATCCTCCTCGATTAGCATGTCGGCCAATGGAGAAGCTCGCCCCAAGCGAAGGTCGAGTCCTATTTCAGCCATAGAAAGACCCAAGAAACAGCTCAAGCAGGAAAATGGCGTTCCAACGCCGGGAGATGCAACACCACAGAATGGCTCTGTTTTTGATGTCGAGGGACAATCCAGCTCAGTACCCATTGTTAATACCATAGCGGCGGCAGGCGACTCTCCGGAATGGCAAGCGACAATTGAGAAGGTGATCAAGAGCGTGGTTTCCATTCATTTTTGCCAAACCTGTTCTTTTGATACCGACCTGTCCACGTCAAGTCAAGCCACGGGATTTGTTGTGGATGCAGAAAATGGTTACATCTTGACAAATCGACACGTTGTCTGTTCCGGGCCTTTTTGGGGTTACTGTGTTTTTGACAACCATGAAGAGGTGAGTGAATCCACTGCGCTTAGAGAGTGACAGTTGCTAATCTGCGGCAGTGTGACGTTCGGCCTGTCTATCGAGATCCTGTGCACGACTTCGGTATCCTCCAATTTGACCCCAAAGCCATTAAATATATGAAGGTGCAGGCTCTTGGCCTTCAACCTGAATCGGCTAAAGTGGGTGTTGAAGTACGAGTTGTGGGCAATGATGCTGGTGAGAAGCTCAGTATTCTATCCGGAGTGATCAGTCGACTGGATCGTAATGCTCCAGAATATGGAGAGGGATACAGCGACTTCAATACCAACTACATACAAGCTGCAGCTGCGGCCACAGGTGGAAGTTCAGGTAGTCCCGTGGTAAATCTCAGCGGCAACGCGGTCGCCCTGCAGGCAGGGGGTCGTGTTGATGGTGCCGCTACAGACTATTTCCTACCTTTGGATAGACCTTTACGAGCTCTACAATGTCTCCAAAATACGACACCCATCACCCGAGGGACAATTCAGACCCAATGGATGCTGAAACCGTTTGATGACTGCCGACGGCTCGGATTGACGCCGAATTGGGAATCCGAAGTACGAAAGCATTACCCGACCGAAAACAGTATGCTGGTGGCCGAGATTGTACTACCTGAGGGACCGGCAGATACCAAGATCCAGGAGGGTGACGTACTGATCAAAGTCAATGGAGATCTGTTGACTTCATTTGTCAAGCTGGATGCCATTTTGGACTCGAGTGTGGGTGGGACAGTACACCTTCTTTTCCAGAGAGGTGGAGAGGACCATGAGGTTACACTCAACGTCCATGACCTGCACGCCATCACTCCTGATCGATTTGTTACGGTGGCGGGAGGAAGCTTTCACAACTTGTCTTACCAACAAGCTAGGTTGTATGCCATTGCCTGCAAAGGGTTGTATGTGTGCGAGGCTGCCGGGTCGTTCAAGATGGACAACGCGCTGTCTGGATGGATTATCGACACGGTGGATCAGAAACCAACACCAGACATAGACACATTCATCGAAGTGATGTCCTCGATTGCCGATCGTGCGAGGGTGGTGATATCATATCGGCACATTAGAGACTTGCACACGCGAGCCACCAGCATTGTCCATATTGATCGACACTGGCATCCCAAGATGAGATTGTCGAGCAGGAATGATAGTACGGGACTCTGGGACTTTAAAGATCTCGGACCCGCGCCGCCCGCGGTGGCTCCAGAACCCAAGTCGGCTGACTTCATCCAACTTGATGGAGTCAATCTTCCAGCAGCTGCAGAGATTGTTCGATCATTTGTGAAGATATCGTGCTATATGCCCGTCAAGATTGATGGGTATCCCCAAGCGCGTCGAACGGGATTTGGTCTTGTGATTGATGCGGAAAAGGGACTGGTGGTGGTTTCCAGGGCGATTGTGCCTTATGATCTATGCGATATCACAGTAACAGTGGCTGATTCGATCCAGACCGAAGGTAAAGTGATATTTCATCATCCATTGACCAACTACACGGTGGTGCAGTATGATCCGCAGTTGGTACAAGCTCCAGTACAGACCGCGAAACTGTCGACGGAGATGATCAAGCAGGGAGCAGATACCATCTTTGTGGGATTCAACCAGAATCATCGAGTGGTAGTGGCCAAGACAACGGTGACGGATATCACAGCAGTTGGGATTCCCGCGAATGCAGCAGCACCCAGATATCGCGCAGTTAACCTGGATGCGATTACAGTCGACACCGGACTGTCTTCACAGTGCTCTTCAGGAGTCCTCATTGGGGCTGACGGGGTTGTGCAAGCACTTTGGCTCACATACATGGGGGAGAGAAGTCAAGGCAGCCATCGGGATACAGAGTATCACCTTGGACTTGCGACGACGATGATCAATCCGGTGATTGATCAAATCCGAGCAGGAGTTATTCCGAAGCTTCGAATACTTAACATGGAATCGTATGTGGTTCAAATGGCACAGTGTCGAATTATGGGAGTTTCTGAAGAATGGATCAAGAAGGTGGCCAAAGCTAATCCTTCACGGCATCAATTATTCATTGTTCGGAAAGTGGACTGTGTGCCAGCGAATGGACCGAACGATGGACAGTTACTGCAGGAAGGAGATATTATTCTGACGCTGGACGATCAGCTCATTACACGAGTCTCTGACTTTGACATTATGTACGACAAGGAATGGTTGGATGCGTTGGTGGTGCGTAAAGGAGAGGAAGTACGACTTCGAGTACCGACGGTATCTACGCAAGATCTGGAAACATCGAGGGCGGTCATGTTCTGCGGAGCAGTTCTTCAAAAGCCACACCATGCAGTGCGACAACAAATCAGCAAGCTTCACTCGGAAATCTATGTTAGCGCCAGGAGCCGAGGATCACCAGCATATCAGTATGGACTGGCACCGACCAACTTTGTGACTCATGTGAATGGGGTCAAGACACCGGACCTTGATGCATTTGTCAAGGAAGTGAGCAAGATTGACGACAACACATATTTCCGACTACGAGCGATGACCTTTGACAATGTACCGTGGGTGGTGACGATGAAGAAGAACGATCATTATGTGAGTATATGGCAGGAGGAATGAGATGCAAGCTAATCAAATGTTAGTTCCCCATGTCGGAATATGTCAAGGACTCGAGTCGACCGAACGGATGGAAGGTGATTTCTTATGGAGGCAAGGGTAAGAAACCCGGTAATAAGATTGATGGGGCGCCCGTGACTGCCGAGGGAATGGATGAAGGAGTTGAAGGTAGTGATGGGGGTGAAGAGGGACCGGATGAAGAATAGAGAGAGTGGAGGTGTCGAGGATGAGGTCGGGACTTTGTAGCAACATAAGACGAGACCAGACCAGGCCAGGACAACCACAAGGACGCACATCATAAAGACTGCCAACAGAGCGAGGCTTGGAAACGGAGCCAGCGTCCGGCGCAGTTTTTGAGGGAATAAATAATGCAGACAAATGTAGGATGGAGTACCTGGCTGACTAGCAGATAAAAAGAAAACACGGAATGAGGTCCTGTAGTGCAATTACTAGGTACCGAGTATTCATAATTGCAGTGTTTTGACGATGATGTAATTATGTCGCAACAGCGTAATGATCACCGTTGATTTTCAATGCACGTTATTTCAAAGTAGAATGAGAGTGCCATGGCAGTGATGCAATAATGGCCAGCGATGGAGGTGTTAAAAGTGTGGCTGATGCCAAGATTATCACATGTCAGAAACCTTGATTTATTCTGTTCGAGATTTGTGAATCAGGGGTGTCTTTTGTAGGTACCGGGTTATAACCAAGTACCTACGTACGAGGTACTGAGCAGGCAGCAGAATACACTATGTAGTAGAGGATACTTGGATCCCTGAAGATGAACAGCGTGTCCTGTCCAGCTGATGCAGTGCACGAGAGCAAGAGAGATGGCAAGTGGTGGTGGTGGTGATGTGTGACGAAATGGTGAAACGTTGGGTGACCTTGAATTACTTAGTATGAATGATCATTAGGTAGTGGGTGGGCGTCTCCGTAGTGGTGGTGCACGCGACCTGTTGTCTTATTCGCACGGGACAAAACAAATAAAAAAAGTGTGTAGCTGACTACCTAGGGTACGGATACTTCGTATGTACAGAGAGATTGCGTCACAGGCGAAGGACACAAGGGAAGGTTCGATCGTGGTAAATATTGTGCACAATAATATGTAAAGTCGCTCTTGCCTCGTTGTCAAGGTCACAACCTGGAAGTCCTAGGGAAGGTACGATGGATTGAAGCATCTGTCATGTTGGTTGTTAAGAGTAGTAGTCCAAGTCGGTACTTAATTTACTTCGTATTTGCACTTATCAAGTCTGGTCCCAACGGCCAAAAACAGTGTTGTTCAAGTTGGTTACCAAACGGGCCAACTTTCCAAACATCCACTTGTGGTCCCAGCAGCAGTGCCACCTGCACCTGCACCTGCACTCCTGGTCCTGGTTTTGGTTCTGGTGCAAGTTCCCCCATTTCATCACTCGCTTTCTTAACTTGGACACGTTCAACTTCCTTCCACCTCGTTCCATTCTTCTATCATTCCATTCTTCCATCCCATTTCATCATCCCTTCTCCCCAGAAGACCATTGTATCTCTCTTCCCATCCTCAACCTTCCTACTCTCTCCTAATCATCCCGTGTTCATCACCACTCCAGTACTGTATCCCCCTTCTTTTCCAAACACCTTCATTATACTGACCATCTCCTCCAGAAGTCGTCATCCCATCTCTACCTACAATCAACTCATTTCCAGTCAACATGTCGACCTTTGACGAGACTATTGACAGTCCTCCCACCACCAATGGTGCCAATGCCAATGGAACCCCATTGAAGGAGACTGTCATCAACAGTGAGGTATGTTTGTCTACAAGCTTTTTCTTTGATGATCCCATGCTAATACCTTGAACAGTCTTGAATTCTCAGCTTCTTCCCTGTCGCGCCCTATTGACCTGGTCCAGATGCCTCAGCTGCCGTGAACAACATTCAAAATCACCCCATCACACAAAACGTGGTCAATGGTAAGAAAAAGCTTGGAACAGTACAAAAGACCGTGACTAAACAAAATCCCAGGTCCTGTTGCAACCTCGATCAAGAATGAAGCTGGTGCCACAAAGGACGAATTCAGTGATCTCGCCAGTTCTCGTCAAACTCCTGCCCACACCGCAGCCAACGATACACCCCTCACCCACTATCATTCTTTCTTCTACACGCTTTTGACTGTAAGTCGAGAAACTGGCCTTCACAGAAACCTGACCCTAACGTATCACAGTGGAAGAACAAGAGAGCCACTGGAATCACCTTCCTGGCCGCAGTGGCTTTGATTTTTGCATTCCGTTATCTTCCAGTCCTCCGATATGGCCTCAAGATTACCTGGACCACCCTTGGAGGTGAGATGACTTCCTCAAGATCTGCATAGCTCCAAAAATACTGACTTTGGGATTTAGTCGTGACCGCCGCTGAACTTGCCAGCAAATTGGTGACTGGATCGAGCGTCACCAGTGCTGTCCGACCTCGAAAATACTACAAGATTCCAAAGGAGTTCCTTGAAACCTCTCTCGATGACGTGGAAAATCTCATCAACTTTTTTGTCATTGAAGCTCAGCGAATCGTGTTTGCCGAGAACGTCATTGTTACTGCAGGCGCTTTTTTCTCAGCCCTCGTCTCCTACTACCTGATCAAGTTGCTTCCTCTCTGGGGATTTGCCTTGTTCAGCACCATTGTCACCTTCCTGGCTCCTCTGATCTACATTGAGAACAAGGAGCTGATTGATTCTCAACTCGAACATCTTGCCAATGTCATTGGTCAACAAACCAACCAGATCAAAGATTTGACTGCAGAACATACCAGCAAGGGTTTTGATACCGTCAAGCAATACACTGGTGCATATACTGCCAAGGCACAGGACTTGGTTGGTAACATCGGGGCTTCGCGACAGAAGATTCCACCTCCAGCTGTCAAGGAGGATGCTTTTCCAACTGCACCCAAGACCGAATTCCCCACCTCCACTTTGGACACCAAGGTTGAGCAGGAACCATTGCTTGCTTAGGTGAACACTGCCCGACGACATACGAACTGAAGCCCGATGAGACGAGTGACAAGAGTGCTCCCCCCGAAAAGTTAGATCAACATCTTGTGGATTTGAATATGGTAATCCCTTTCTAGCAATCATGGGGGGTTGGGTGGCGTTCCTGGGTTATGGTTACGATTACAGGCTGCGCATTCGTCTCTTGATGACATTGGTTCCCTTTTGATTTTGGAACCTCCTACATATATGTACGATAGATGGACGAGTACGAGTATGATTTATTTCGTGGTGCGCCCTGCATTGGCACCGCATTGCAACGATCAACACTTCAGATGGGACGAATGCACTGTGCAATGAGACAACAGACAACAAGCTTGAAGGGGATGACAGAAAGGAGAATTGAGGGTTGATAGCAATTGATTGATATTGATATTCTTATCGTCTTGATACAAAATTTCTGACTCGTTGTTCTCCGCATTTCCGAAATCCGATCCAGTTTCTCCGCATCCGGATTGCAACCGAGGATATTGACCCCGTCGGTTGGTCGTCCCTAGAAGTCTTTCCTCCATTCTGTCACAGCCGAGGGGGAGAGGAGGTCAATTGAAAGTTCTGGTATCTGTACCTCGTACCTCATTCCTCTTCAATATGGGTTGACTGTTGTCTCTTTCAAGGAGCTCACGAGCTTCCTCAAATACCATCTTTCTTCTTCCCACCTTGAACTCTCCCCTCCATCATCTACTGACCCCTCCTACGCCAACATGCCTATCTTCAAGTCCAAACAACCCCCCATTGACAGTACGTCATCTTCTCCAGACACATAATCCACATAAATGCTAACACCCATAGTGCCATGGCATCTCCCTGTATGGACCTGGCTATTTGATTCCGAATATAGTCCCCTGCGAAACTTCGCACCCCAAGACATCAAAGGCTTCACCAATGCCGCCACCAAAGAACATCTCAGTTACGCCGACATAAAAGTGCACTCGACACACCTCTCCACCGCACTGGTCAAGAAATATGGCCTGCAACAAGGCCAGACGGTCGCTCTCTTCTCCCCCAACACCGTCTGGTACCCCTGTTCCATGTTCGGCGTCCTACGTGCCGGTGGTGTCATCTCGGGCGCCTCTCCAGCCTACAACGTCGAAGAGATGAGCTATGCGCTCAAGACGGCCGACGCCAAATTCCTCTTCACCGTCCCAAGCAGCATGCAAGTCGCCGCCGCGGCAGCTAAGAATGCTGGCATCCCACAAGACCACGTGTTCCTCCTCGAAGGGAAACTCGACGGCTTCACATCCATGGCTGAGCTCCTCGAAATCGGAAAGTCGTACGGCCCATCAGGGCAAATCGAACAATTCAAACTCCCACCAGGCAAGAAAAATAAAGACGTCTGCGGCTTCCTATCCTTCAGTAGCGGCACGACGGGTCTCCCCAAAGCCGTCATGATCGCACACTCCAACGTCATCGCGCAATGTCTACAGATACAACAGATCTCGCCAGACACGCTCCGTCGCATCCTGGCCGTGCTCCCCTTATTCCACATCACGGGCCTCGTCCACCAAATGCACCTGCCCGTACTCCTCAACGCCAACGTCTACATGCTCCCGAGCTTCAGCATGGATTCGATGCTCGCGACGGTGCAGGAGTACAAACTCGAGGAAATGCTACTGGTCCCACCCATTCTGATCCGCATGGTGCGCGACTCGGCCACACTGGCGAAATACGACCTGTCCTCGCTGAAGCGTTTTTCGTCCGGCGCGGCACCCCTGTCGGCGGAGATCCTCGAACTCCTCCAGAAACGCTTCCCCGGCACCGGCTTCAAGCAGGGCTACGGCATGACGGAGAGCTGCTCGTGCATCACCGCACACCCGCCCGACAAATACGACTTCAAATATGCCGTGCGCGTCGGCACGATCGTCGCGTCCACCGAAGTCAAGATCGTGGATCCAGACACGGGGAAAGAATGCGGCCTAAACGAGCCGGGCGAGATCTGGGCGCGCGGCCCCCAGATCGTCATGGGCTATCTCAACAACAAGAAAGCGACGGACGAGACGTTCGACAAAGACGGGTTCCTGCACACGGGCGACATTGGTGCCCTCGACGACGAGGGCCTCATCACCATCACTGACCGTCTGAAGGAGATGATCAAAGTCAAGGGCATCGGCGTCGCGCCCGCCGAGCTCGAAGACCTCCTCCTTGGCCATCCTGAGGTCGAGGACGTTGCTGTCCTAGGCATCCCCGACGACTATGCGGGCGAGAGACCCAAGGCGTATGTCGTGTTGCAGGCCGCGAAGCGTGGGGAGCCGGAAGATGCGGCCAATAGGTTACTCAAGTATGTCCAGGACAAGAAGGTCCGTCATAAGTGGGTTACGGAGATCGAGGTCGTAGAGGAGATCCCGAAGAGTCCGTCCGGTAAGATCCTAAGGAGGGTGCTTAGGGATATGAATAAGTCGGGCAAGAAGGGTGTCGTGGTCAAGGATTCGAGGGAGCGCGCGAGGTTGTGATTATTAATGGTGGACGAGGAACGAGAAGGGGAAGATACGTTGGAGATGTGGCCCGGCTGTCTGGTCTGGTCTGGTCTGGTCTGGGCTGTCATCAACAGGTCCGTCCGAGCGAGAGAAAGAAGTAAAGACTCGGAGGTGGGAGAAAAGCACGAAAGAAGGCCTTCAACTTGGCATCGATATGCGTCGTGGGCTTTTCGTGTGCAGTGGCTGGCTGGCTGTTGGTGTTTCAAGCGCGGAATCAAGTGTGCAGCCTGATTATGTCGGATATTATGGATTCAGATTTGAGTCTCTAGGTAAGTCGCTCCATACGTGTAGCCAGGCTATATCATTGATATATAGGTACAAGATGGAGAAACTCAAGGGAAACATGAAATATCTATCGCTCCCTTCTCGTCATGCCAGTGCGGTCTAGTCTTGGTGAACCATGAGAAGCAGTCTGCACTGACAGGTAGTCGAGACGTCGCGGTCTGATTCAAGCGGCCTCCAGCCGTTTGCCCTCGAGGCCATCTTTGATGTGTGGTGAACCGCCGCTTCTGGCCTCAGGTTCGCCATTGTTGGAACTTCTCTTTCCCCTCAAGCTGTACTCACTTTGTTATCGTGTTCGTGTGTTGTCGCTCATCCATCACATCACCCTAGACCCCAGTTCTCTCGGGTAGGTACCTATATCTTGAGGCTCAAACTGGGACCATCCATCACATACACACCCACTGCACCTTCCCAAGTGTGAGCTCATTTGCACCTTCCAAACTGTTGGCTCACTCACACCTTCCGCAAACTGCTTTGCTCTTGCACCGCTCTCCAGGCAGACATTTCGCCCTCAGTTCGTCACGTTTCGTCGTCCCACTTCTGCGTCTTCTCTCCCTCTCAGACTACGAGTCATTTCCTACTCAGGGTCTCATCATCGTTGCTTCTCCATCTTCACATCTTCACTTCATCAATCTTGTTTCAATCACCCTATACCTCAGTTCTCCGTCTACTCTCTCCGGAATGAGTCTTCACAAGCGTGGGGCGAGTGACGCTGGTCAGCCAACAGCCAAATCTGGTCGTATCAAAACTTCTGACTCTCAACCTGATCAGGTAGGGTCTCTACCTAATATCATCATCATCATGATTCTAATGTAATAGCAGGAGATTGCCATGTCTACCGACCTCCCAGAAGCCTGTGGCGACTTCAAGATTGAGGTCAAGCTTAGGTCCAAGTCCAAGGCTGCGAGAAATGACCCAGAACTCACAATACCCCAACGTGAGCTGTACCAAAAAGTCCTCTTGGAGAAGTCAAACGGAGGTCCACCTACTCTAGAACATCGATTTGCAGCTTCCCTGGCAGTCCATGGTCCTAGCCTGGATCCTGGTCAAGACCAATCCGATGACGAGCCACAACCCACCCCCGACATTGAACATGTTGATAGGAGTCAACGAGACGATCTTGTATTGAGCCAGCGCGGTGAGCAGAGCAAAAGTAATGCCGAAAATGAAAATGACGACGACCAAGATGACGACGATAAAGGTGAGATGGATTTCGAAGGTGACTACTATGAAGATAACAGTGAGGACGAATGCCGTTCCGAGTATGATGTGGATTTTGAGTTCAAGTGGCTCGAACCAATCGATGTCAAGGCAATTTCTACATCAAGACTTGACGAAGATGGCAAACCAATGAGGGCTGGATACTGCAATGCCAAGTTGATAAGAAGAGGCCAAATGCGCGATGACTTCTATGGGGAGATGGAACAGCCTTCAAGGGAGACTTCGATGCTCGCGTTTGATCTGTTCGACCGGTACGGCCGACTGAGATCTGAGTTCAAAACCCATCCGATCATCAAGGGAACTGGTATCTGGGGTCAGGAACTGGATGGTGGGGACATACTGCTCATTGAAAAGGTCTTTGTCAAGAATGAGCACCGCAGACAAGGACTTGGGCGAAAGATGATTGAGTCGTTGTTGACCCTGGCCCGGGAGAAGACATGGTCGTTCTTCGCTTTCGCTTGGCCAACCGTCCTGAGATTGCACGACTTCAGCCAAGAGTACGACAGTTTAGTGGAAGAGGCGGAAAGAGATCGACTGGAAGAACGCGAGCATGATCGAGCTGTTATGTTCCACAGATCTTTGGGTTTTCGAAGGGTGGGATCCACGATCTGGTTTGCCTTGACTCCCGACGTTGATCATCCTTCACGACAGCTCAGCTCAATGGAGGATTTCAACCCCTCAGAAGCGCCTCCAACCTCTCTTCATTGCCTCTTGAGCCCACTTCAGCAAATTAGTGACCCTCCCCCATCCGGTTTCGACCGAATACGAAACCCGCAGCCTCGGGAGTCCCCAGATTTTCTCAGCGTCCTCCAAAACTGTATGCAACAAAACGGACTAGCTGACGCCTGCTGGGAGACGAAAGATAAACATGGTAACACAGTCCTTCACCTTGCTGCGTCAATTCTCAGCGTTGCGTGCATTGAATGGATTCTGACCCAGGGCATCGGAGCTCGGCTTCTTGAAATGCGCAACAACCGAGGCGAAACCCCTCTCGAGTTATTGCAATTCAAACTCGAAAAGCTCCGCACCCAGAAGGTCTTCAATGACTTAACTGTTCCTGTCTCCGATGAATTCGAAGGATATAATGACAGTGCTGTTCGTTGTTTGATCTTGCTGAAAGGACTGGGCTCTGTGGAGTCTATCACGGAGCTTCAGGGTCCGGATGCCCTGCTGCAAATCGTTGGAGGATGCACTTGCGGACAATGTCTTAAGGGGTTTCTGAGTCCTCGGATGTCGTACGCTCTCCTTTGTCAGGCTGAAATCGGACACGACATGATGGATGAGGGCATCAGTCAGTTGCCGGGACCAGACTGGGTTGAAGGTCACATGCATAATCTCGGTGGCTTACCTTCAAAGGTGCTGAATAACCTCAAAACGAACAAGTCCATGCGTCAAGGCTTTGTCAACCTCTGGCTACACATTGCGACCTGTCTGAAGAGCAGGACTGTGCCTACCGCACCCAACGTGTTGGACATGGTTGAAGACGCTGGAGAGTGGCCACCTGCTACCAAACATTATCTCCAAAGAGGCGGTACTGTGGAACCAGTGTTTCTAGCGGTTTGCAGAAATGCCATAGAGCAGGATAAGTGGGCGGGAGATGGAAATCACGAGGAAATCTTCAGCAACGAGATCTCGAAGCTACCTGAGTGTCGGAATGACCATGAGTTTGCTTACGTTAGTGGAATGTGCGGTTACGAGCGCATTTCTCTCAGAGGGACGGTGGACATGATGGGCAATGGCTGGGACGAGGTCAGAAACATTTTCGATTTGCTAATATGATAGCTGTCTCGCGGGCAGCTGGTACGACTAGGGTTACAGTGGAAAACACGGAAGGGAAAGGGGCGCTGTTAGGCACTCGTTTTGATATTCGACACACCGCTGTGCTGCAAATTCGAACGCCTGTCTTCGTTCACTCGGTCCCCCACTGATGTACGAGTTGTATTCTAGATACATGTATGATACAGGGAGCAGTCAGCGATGGAACATTACGTAGAGCTACGAGAAATGCATTAATGATAATACCTTGAGAATCATCCATGACTTCACACTGTTATTCGCAAGGCACCACCGCGAGACCGGTGCAGGACGGCAGTTATATAGACCAACCAGACGTGATTCGCTAGAGGGATAAGATATTTTGTTTTTATCTGCAAGTATCGTATGTAGACGAGAACAACTCTGCGGCATAGAGCGCCTTGCAGGTATCACGTTCTTCGAAAGATTATTTGATGTTTGATGTTTGATGTTCCATGCTTCGCGCAATACATTCAGTCACGCACCACCAGTGTTCTTAGAGGTGGTCATTTCATTAATTATTTCGGACGTTGAAAGTCGCGTCACGATCTAGTTACTTAGTTGAGCCGACTCTTGTATCTAGGTATCTTCAAGAGTACGAGTCTAGTTATCCAGCCACACAGCCACCCAGGCTCGCTCGGCTCAGCGCTTTCTCCTCTCCATGCACATGCACATCCATTTTATTTACAACTCATCCCTCGGCGTCTTGCCACCCTTGGCCTCATCCCACTCCCTGACCCAGCTCCTGACCGTGCGGATCTCCCACTCATGCGCAGCACGAATGAAATCCGGCTCCGCAGTGACATCCAGAATACCCACGCTGTCCCAGTGATGGCCGGCGCCCGTGATGAGCATCTGGTCGGCGCCGTAGCGCGTGCTCGCGTTGTGGCCGTGGTAGCATACGTCGCGCCACACGTCGCTGGCGCCGTCGATGAAGACCAGGCGCGGCGCCGAGATGTTGAAGTCGCCGTATTGGTTGTACGTCGTCACATTGGGTCCGGTGGATGAGGGCACCGCTTGGGGTGAGGTCGGGCCTGTCGGGAAGGCCCAGCTGCACCATTGTTGTGTGTAGTCGAGGTCGATGAGGCGGGAGAGCAGGGATGGTGTTCCCTTCGGTTGTGGCAGTTGGTACACGCCTTGTTCCAGGCATGTGCTGTATAGGTACGACCGGGATTCGCTGTTGCTGGGGTCCGCGTAGAATGTTTCTAGTTGGGAATCGAGTGGTTAGTATGGTTGTGAGAATGGAATGGGTTGGGATATCGAATGGTACGGCGAAAGGGATGGCTTACGGTTCTGGGTCGAAAAGCATTCCGTTGTGTCGATCAGATCCTCGCTGTCACACGTTGACACGATCACGTTCTTGACGTAGTCGGCATACCCGCCTAAACCTGTCCATGCTGATCCGTTTGTGTAGTTCGACAGTTGAGTGTCGATCACGGTGATGTTCGCCGGCGCATTGGGATCTGTCACGTTATTGCAGAAATCGAAGAAGTCTCGAGAGTCGTACGCGGGCCACCAGTTCAATTCTTGCCAGGTGTTGGTCGGGTAGTTCATCGGTCCACCGATTGGAAATGCAATCTGCAACAATCGTTAGTTTATCGTCTTGAGCTGGGGGGAAATAGTGTCCTCGAAAACTCACAGTCATGGCGAAATCCCGCAAATCACTCAGGGGCCCCAGCCCAAAGATCTCCTTCAACTGCTGGATGGCCTCAGTATTGTTGGTCTCAATCAGATAGTCCACGTTATCGATGATATTGTTGATGCGAGAAATGCAATCCGGTGGGCCATTGATTTGAATGGGGTTGTACCACTCAGGATATCCATGAACAGCATGAACCACGCCTGAGGAAGCGATGCCTCCCCATAGTAGTCCCTCATATTCTACGAGCGAGAACGCTGTCTGTGCACCCGCTAGACTCCCACCATAGAGAATCCAAGGTGTCGTGTCGGCCGTCAGGTTATCACCTCCTGTGGTATTCGGGAACAGCGCGTTCTGCGCAAAGTACGCATTATCCGCGATGGTCTGCTCTGTTGTCAAGTACCTTAGGTTATCCGTCGTCGAGTTTTCGAACGGCCAACTTTCGCCATAGTATCTATTCTCGAGGATCACACCCAGACCGTTCGTGGCATTCATAAGTATTTGGATGATTCCTGTCTGGAGATTCGAGAACCGTGATGGTCCGGAGGTCTCCCCACCGATGTACAAGAACACTGGACCTCCAGGCTTGTAGTACGTGTTGTCGAAGTAGTATCTCTGAGTGAATGTTTCGTTGGTATTCGGTGCATATCGAGGACTGTCTTGGAAGTGGTCAATCAGTTGGTCGAAGGTGTATGCGGTGTAATTGGTGGGTCGTCCATTGTCACCGAGGGGTCCAACCTGTCCTGCTGCTATGCTCGCGAGGTTGAAGCTGAGAATAGCGACGTATGCCGTAGAGAGGTACTTCATCTTGGATGAGCCAGGACCCTTCTCTGCTGGATCCTTTCACCCGACGAGAAGCATGAGAGTCCGTGTTGCTTGCGCGGGGAGGACGATACCTATGAACCATTGGCGAGCTCCGTAAATGAGAGAATATCGAAGATGACGCCATGGCAAACTGAGGGTAGCACCGAGATAGCAATCGTAACATCCCATGAGCTAGTCTGGAGGTTAAAAGATATAGCCGGTGGCCAAGCATAGTCAAGCATGACAAGCTTGTGTGATCCTGTGGGATGGAAGCTTGCTTGAGCTTGTGTGGATTTCCACTTTTCGTGATCAGCGGGGTTCCGATTGGTTTGCTTGAGTTGGAGTATCGAATGCTAACGGTTAGTGACAAGGCTGCATTGCACAGATCATTACCGCTTTGATCTCGCCCGAGGTTGCATTTTTGGAGGGGTACCTCCACTAGGTGCAGCAAGGTGCCTAATTCCGAGGATCCCTCAGGGAAAATCCGCACGCAAGGATTGTTCCCTGGCGTATGGGTTGGAGATTGTCAGAAATGTGCAATGAACGCGAGTACGTCAAGTGCATGGCCCGACCGATCGTTATTAGCTTGCACTGTTCAAGGTGCATGATAGACTGATGGTTCTAGAGACCAAGTCAACGGGTATGATTCAGGCATTCAGTCTGAATCGTAACCAAATTTCTTGTCGAAGGATGAAAAAGCCATTGATGTTTTTTCGTTTAATGTACAGATACCACTCTCTGAAGTTCGAGATCATCAGATTTAGGTATGACAGATGACGTCGACTTTTCTTCCTCCTTCTTGGGTCCCTCTTGGTTTATCCCACGCCTACTGGCAGCTTCTTGTAGTTTCTGCGTATATTGCTGCGACTCAGCCGCAAATCTGCAACGCGATCTTATTGCCGAG
This sequence comes from Exophiala bonariae, assembly GCF_035927105.1. Taxonomy (NCBI): domain Eukaryota; kingdom Fungi; phylum Ascomycota; class Eurotiomycetes; order Chaetothyriales; family Herpotrichiellaceae; genus Exophiala; species Exophiala bonariae. The sequence continues at coordinate 313,034 of NW_027042496.1, forward strand.
CCATATTTGTAGAACAAAAATGGTATTGGTAGGCATAATACCGAGATAAAGGCGGGGATAGAGGACGCCCAATGAATTCCCAATGCTCGATACATTGGAGTTGTGAAAAGTGGGAAAATGGCTCCGAACATATATCGTATAATAGACATACCGGCCAGGACAGATGCTGCATAAACGGTATAGGCATCCAATAGGTAATTCACAACACCCAGATATATCAACATGATACCAAATCCGAATGGTACCATTGCTGCCACACTCACCATCCAATGTGTGGAAGGTGAGTTCGAAAAGGCAAACCAAAACATGCTAATCGGTAAAGTGGTTGAAGCTACCATGCAAAGAGGTAGACGGGCTTCTGGGGGCGCAAAACCATCATGTCGCTCCTGAACTCGAACATAACGTTTGTTGTCAAATACTGAGTAAATGGTTCCAATGAAGATTCCGACCATGACACCGAGAAAGGGAAGACCGCCTTGCCCAGGACTCCAGCCACGGCCTTCTTCGTAGACCACTGGAAATGCACCAAAAAGCATGTAAAGTGTTCCATATACGATGGCCGTGTAGAAAGTGAACAGTAGAACGATCGGCTCATGAACGAGTACTATCCATGGGCGAGACAGGGCAGTTTGAAGTCGTTTCGTGAGGGTGACTTTGCCTTTTTCGAGATCTGTTTTACTCCCATAACTTTGGCCGGTCATTTTGGTCAACTTCTCGGCGCGTTTCCGAAGGAGTACAGGTGCGTAGGTCTCAGGCACCAGGAAAGACACCAAAACCCAGACAAGTAAGGTGCATAAAGCTAAGAACCCTTCAATCCATCGCCAGCCAGCAGCAGTGCCGAGATAGCCACCGATTGAAGGTCCGAGAGCAGGGCCTGCGGTTGTTAGTACACGGTGCTCATGTGTGGGAATAATGCACATACCTAGATAAGGGGTTGCAGCAAATAAGCACAATCCAAGGCCACGTTGCTTCGCGTTGAACAAATCGGATATGACACCTCCTGCATTGGTCAATGGCGACGAGCCAAATGCACCTGCGAAGAAGCGGAGGATAATCAATGACTCGATGTTTTGAGCGCCAGCGCAGCTACCGGTGAATGCAGCCATGATTAGAAAGCTGAAGAAGAACGGTATTTGTCTTCCAATGGTCTCACTTAGAGGAGCCTGATATTTATGTTAGTATTGGGTGGATTTTGGGACTTGAGATAGTTGGTATTTAGAACAGACTCACCCATATTAAAGGTCCTATAGCAAAACCTAGGATAAACAAGGACAAACCAAGGGTGGCCACTTCATTACTCACACCAAAATGATGGATGACCATTGATAAGCTACCGACGTATGCTGATGAAGTGAAGGATACGATCAAGGTTGCGAAGGCTGTAGTACCCAGTATAATAATCTTCCTCTTTAGACTGAAGTTCAATGGGTTCCGAGGGTCATCTGGGATCCAGGTCACCATATAAGGATCATTTTCTGTGCCAGAACCCTCATAATCGTGATGTAAGATATCGTCGGTGACGGCCCCCTGATCGGTCATAAGAGCCCAATATGATAGGCGTTTTGGCGGCACAACAGGCTCATCAAAGTTCTCGACATTGTTGCTTGTCATTACTGTAGCTCAGAGTGTATTCTTGGTCCAACCGATGGCTTCAAGATTAGAAGTTGAGGCTTGTCCCTGACGTGGTTGGAAGAGAATAGATTCCAGGCCAGCCCGCTTAACGAAATTCAACCGCAAATCAATGTCTAACGTCTTGTGACATGATCATGAGACAATATCGTTCAATGCCTCGGCTATCTTGGGCACTGAGAACCAGTGCTGGTCAACGGCAAAAAGTTGTAGGGGCAACTGAGGTGCAAACGGATAAAGACCGAGACAAGTCTGAAACTTGGCGAAGACTCTGATAGATATAAAACAAAGTTTTGGATGTGCTGGCGGTCTGGCGGAATTTTAGGAACGAGGTTGTCATCTTCCGATGGCATTGGACTGGTTCGAGTAATAAGAAAGCACCGTGACAGTCAAACCATCTGCGGGGTGCCTAAATAGGGGACAGGAGATTCCGAGGCGATCATGTTCGAGTCAACCGAGTCAAGACTAAGAGTGAAAGACATGACAAAAGTCCCAAAGATTTAGCTCCAAGCAAAATAGCGGCCATAAAGTTGGTTCCATTCCACGGAGGAGGAGGGGCCGGCAAATCGGCAATGTAACGCTTAAGCCTTAGTCGGCTGAGAAAGCTCACCAAGTGAATAAGGCTGAAGGGGATTCTGATGTTTGATTGGAGGGTAACGGCCGTCGACCGCCCGTCGTGTCTCTTAGGGGGCAATCCTCAAGGTCCACGTAAGTTAGCTCCATGGAGTGAAAGATGGTGCTGACAAGTGAGAATGATTTTCGACACCAAGAATTCCCACGCCACAGTAATTAGGAGGGAAGCTCAGCTTAGAGGTCTTTGCCTGAGTGGATGAGACATCGCCACTCGGTATGTCCTTTTGACAGCTGGCATGTATCCGGTTTTTGAGCTGGATTGATTCTGTTCATGTTGCAAATACATGAATCTGGGCCTACCTAGGAAGGTGATTGAGAAGCTCGGTATTTCTGATGGCAGAGATGCAGATGCTAAGGCCTGGAAATGCCCAAACGGATTCGGGTTTCGTGGGTACTTTTGAGACCTTCCTAATTCTCCCCATCTTCTTTTTTCCCTCTCGTTGTACCTTCCCGAATAGCTCAGCGCTCACCGCCACATTCACGTGACCCAAGACGCCATCATATCATGTGACCTGGCCGCCACATTATGTAATTGCCTCTCCACTCCTGGAAATGCCAATACAAGCGATGGCGCGTCACATCTTGTCCCAAAACCTGATCGACGTCAGTCCTTCGCATTTCGACTGGGCAAATTCGTGTCTCCCCGTGTCTTCCCCTTGACCTCTGGTGCACCTGATCAATGCTGGGCCCAGGTAAACGCAACCACAAGCGCAAGGCTCATTTCGTATCCGTGTGAATGAACCAAGCATCCTGAAATCCAAAGTGTCTCTGGCCTTGCTCACGCACTCCTCTTCGTAGGTCATAAGATCGTTTTCTCACCTTGTCTTGCCCTCCACCCTCTTTCCCATCTCCAACCTGCATATCCATCCCAATACTACTAAAAGACAATCTCTCTCTCTCTCTCGATCGTGATTTTCGAGATGGGCCTGACCGACCTTTCCATCCTCGTCCTCCTTGCGACTGGCCTCGTCTTCTCCATCATCGAACTCGGCTTGTCCGCTTGGGCGGTTGACGTAACTCCTGATGGCAACGAAGCCAATGACCGCTTCGGTTTCCTGGTATTCTGCTCAGTGTGGACCATTTTTGTGACCGCCTTCCTGATCGCATTCCCAATATATGGAACAGCTTCGAGAGGAGATGTCGAACGATGGTACTCCCCATTGACCATCGCGCTCAATGCGGTGACCATGATCTTCTGGCTGGCTGGATTCGCAGCTGATGCTGATCTGTACAATGGTTATAATCCGAGAGGTACAGCAGGGGCGCTTTTAGCTTTCGCGGTCATGCTTTGGTAGGTCATCCACTTCTCGCACGCGCATTGCGATTTGCATCCTGACTAACTCGCTCGATAGGCTCATTTTCCTCGCACTCCTGATCCTGAACATCCTCACTGCGATTGGCGTTCTGAGAAGTGACAGGGCCGGGCATACAAGAATGACAAGAGGAAAGGCAGCAGCGACAGTATAAATAAGTGGTGGTGGCTTCAAACTTCACGGTGGCTTTTCTCTGCTGAGAATGGCCTTCAGTGGCATCATAACCACATTCACTGTTTTGCGGGCAGCGCGATGTTCTACGACCAGCAATTGCAAGATGACTGAAGTTATGGCATTGCACACTGTTTGTCAAGAACAGCTCCTGTGGCGCATAAGAAATGACTTTTAATTTCTGTAATTTGATGGTTGATGGATATGGATTTCATCTCGATCCTTTAAAATGATTGCTTCAGCGAATACCCCGGATGGTGTTTAGGTTGATGGACTTGTTAATTATGTATTAGATGTTTACGACTATCTTCAAATATGCATATGGAGACTTGTAATATTGCTCAAAGATGTGCAAAGCCACTTCAACTTTACCGTTGCTTGCATCCCACTCGGTAACTTACCATTGCCAACTACTGATTATCCCTACTTTGGTTTCAGCCAGCAAAGTCACCAAGACGCTCGTACTCGTTTTGCAGGGCTCCGCTTTGGAGGATATTTCCAATGGTCATGCAGACCGGGGGCGGTGCATCTGCAGTAGCGCCGTGTTCGAGCAACGACTTTTGTACAGCCAATCGAATGTGCTGAGCACAACGCCTCATTCAGGGATTGCTGTTCTTCATCAATTCAACCAATGAATGATGGAACACCGCTAACGACTTTTGTTCAGTCAATGGCGAAGCAACTCGGCGTTAGTCTCGACTGGCCATTTCACAAAAGTCGCTAGGCACTTCGTGCATATATTTGGCTCTCAGCCTGATCATTGATTCCCTTTGTCACTTTCCTCAACTCCACAAATTTCCAAATGAGACCTTTTCGCAATCTTATCAGCAAGGACGTGGAGCCTGGGAAGCGACATCATCCTCACACACGTGTGGAGTGGGAAAGCTTCCGAGATGATTTCACCAGACTCTATCAAATTGATAGAAGAACACTAGCGGATGTTGTCGAGCTTCTTAGTGAGAAAGGGTTCCGGGCCAGGTAACATCCTCCCTGCATGCAGTACAAGGGCATTGAGCCGACTGACATGGACCCATAGTGAGAAGCAATGCAAAACGTACATCAAGAAGTGGGGGCTCGAGAAAAATAATAGTGTATGTCAGACGATATCAATCGGAGCAAATAAACTAACTACGACCAAAGCAAGTCGATATGATTTTTGCTGCTCAGAACCAGCTCAGACGGAATGGCAAAAAGACAATCTATAAATATCGAGGTCGCCGGCGTACCGAGGCCGATGTTGCCCACTACTGGAGTCGGAAGAAGGCGAACTTCGAAGACTTTTCTCCCATTCCAACAACCCCAGCTGGTATGGAATACTTTACTCCTGCCTCATCTCCAAGCGATACAATGGAGGGCACAGGGTCAGGTCACATCGCTCTCACGCCAGATGACCCTGAAATAAACTCTTCTGATGATGCCATGCCTGTAACCGTGGAGTCGGATGTCTTCCGGGAATACGAGCGACTTCCACAGGTTCGGTCGCAGTCTCCATCAGCCGTTGCTGCGATATTTCTGGACGCTGCTTGCCGCCGCATTATATCGAACTACCAATCTAAGACCCTAGGATTGATCGAGCTCCCAGACACATTCCAACAACGGGCCCATGTTTTAAATCACAGTCAAGAATACTTCTCATGGTGGCTTCAAGAAGTAGACCTCAGCGAAGAAAAGTTCCAATCGGAGTCCAAAGTCGCCTGGGATTTTAGGGAGTCAGTTTACGCTCTACAATACGCAATTTGCTACGATCACTCCAAGGATAGTATCGAAATCATGTTTTTTGACGTAATTCAAATGCTTCCAACCCTATGGCAGCAAGAAAGCCCCAGTGGTGTACTATGTACCATGGACATGTTGTTCTCGGTCTCGGACAACTCGGCGGAAGAAAGATCATATACTCAACTGATCGCGTATTATGCATTTGATCATGCTTTGAAACTATGGGGAAATGAGCACCCCTGTACTAAGTTCCTGCGAACGATCATTGATCCTGGCACTAGCCCTTTTGACATGATATGTGCGTTATTACTGGGTAAGGAAGTTTTTCGCGGAGTATTTGATCGCAACCACTGGCTCCAACTCACTCTCTTACATCGACTCGATAGAGGTGCGACAAAAGTGAAACAATTCGACCAGCTGGAGATCGAAAATGAAATTTACCAACTGTACCTGGCCACATACCAAGCAGAGATCACCGACAGGGCTTTGTACAATCTTTTGATCAGTCAAGGCAACCTTGTATCTGCTTACGCTGAGCGTGGGAATTATCATGACGCTAGAATCTTGTTGGAAGACGGGCTTGAGAGGCTCCGAGGCATTGATGACCCGGAGAAACGAAGTCACGTCCGGGCTATCTTTCGACGACGTTGGGGTAACCTCAACTATGAGCAAGGGAGGATCAGGCAGTCACTAAATGCCTTTATTGAATCTTTGTCGATATTTCTTCAATTATACGGCCCGCGACACTCCGAGACAATGGAAAGTGCGGATTGGTGCCACTGGCTTCAGGACAAACTAGACACAGAAACTCAACAAAGGCTCCAAGCAGGGTTTACTGTACCGTGACATGTAAACCTACATTTGCGCCTCTCTATCTTTGCAAGGGTGGTTTGGAGAATCGGGGATGGAACGGCATTCTATGATGCAGCGCACCGCCATCAGCGGGCCTTGAAGTTCTTTCATCTAGTAGTTAGACAGCAATCACGCGAGGAACTGATTACTTTCGTAAATGTCTCTGAAATATCAGTACATTCTTCCTTGATCGTCTTCCGATGTCTCAGTGTGGCCCATCTTGGTGTGTCCTCGACCATTTCTATCACGAACCAACGCTTCGGAGGTCTCCACAAGGCTTGTCGAACAGCCTTGCCACCAGTTTGACGTCGATTTTGTAGGCTTCTCTCCTACACAACAACAGCACAAAGGCTCAGATAGGCAATCATCAACCGCCCCAGACAGGCAAATACTAAGTCACTCTGTGGCGAATCTTGAGGCATCCAAAGCAGCCTGTATTGACAAGAGAGCGGTTCAATTTTTCGTACTGTACGTTCGATGGTAAATGTGACTAGACATCAACTGTCTCCAATATACGTTCCGGCATACTGGGATGGTGTTGTTCCCAGGCCGACCATAAAGGATCCAAGGCTCCACATCAATACTCTGCCGCTTTGTAAAATCGATTACCTGTACAAAGCGTCCGAAAGCTTTTGTATCGGAGATATTATCTTCTGCTCTTTTCAACACCACGAAGCCGGCAGTTCCCTATCAAAATTCAGCCTTATAACATGCACCATGCAGAGGCCTCACTTTCTGCCTCTACTGTCCGCTTCGCAGTCCTCTTGCTTTCGTACTATCTCAATTGCCCGCTGTGCAGCCAGGACCATTTCACAGGTCGTAGGCCTGCTGCTTGCCCGGTTTTACTGCGGAAAACACTAATGTCATTGAGAATCGAGGCTCTTCAGTGCTACCCAAGTTTGGACTATGGATGCAGCAGTAGACACTAATGTTAACGCGAAGATAGCCAACGCGATCCAGAATGTCCAGAACTTCTGCGTATCTCGTCGGTCGCGCCACAGCTGTGTCCACCCTTCCGGATCGCCCAAGAAGATATCCTCATAAAGTTCTAGGATACGGTCTCTCCAATAAGGGTAATCTCTCAAATCTCGTGACCGATGTCGCGGCTGGATCATATGGAAGTCCTTGCCTCTAGTCTTTAAGAACTTTCTTGTTCGATTATCCGTCGATGGGAACAATAAATCCAATGTCCGATTGGTCTCCTCGAGGAAATCTTTAGGAAGTGGTAGGTTGGGCAAGGCGTCTTGCGATGATGTGATGCTTTGCTCTTTTAGATATATGTAGTGTCAAGGGATAGTGATTGGTTGCCTACCTTTCAACAGTTATTTTGGACGCAGCCAGGAGAAAATGCCGATTTGTGAACACCCACAGAATTTTTTTGGATCTGTCTAAGTGTAGGTGCTCCGCAAGGCAAGACGTCCAAGCAACTTCCAGCCCACAGATATCTTTCATAGTAATGATGCTGAACCGAGGGCTCAAGCGCCGTGGGCCTGGTCCAGGTTCCATTGCGCCCTTGTTGAAAAGAGCTGCTAGTTGGGACCTCAAGGTAACGCTGGCCTGCCACTCGACACAAGACCTTCCAGATTCATACACATTGTCCCCTGGACTGCGGAAGTTCATCATCAGCCAAAACCGCAGCCCCGCGTCGATGACACAATCAATGTCTATATCGCTGCAGGATCGCAGGCAAGGTATTTCCCTGAGCCGCTGTCGTAGTTGAGATTTCGTCAGGGCCTTCCCAGTCTCGCGAAGGGTGCAAACGATATCGAGCATTTGTTTATGCGATTCCAAGGGAAATTCCCAAGTGCCCAGTCGTCCATACTGAAACTTTAAAGAGTCTTGCTGCTGGCAATAGTACGAGAAGTACTCTTTTTCCAGCTCTGAACCGTTTCGGCAAAGGGAGAGGTCGCCAAAGTACGTTTTGATGATGGCAGCTCGATCAATCTTTGTTGGAGAAAGGCGAAGATGTGTATCAGTCCCCATCGCGACTTTGGTGATTACAGCTCATCGCTGTGGTCGGCGGTTTCCTGGTCTGGTAGCCTCTAAAGAGGTCAGGTACGACGAAATTTCCTTCCTAGAGAGCTAACACTGCCCCATCATTGCCTCAAGGCTGTGCAGCTTTGCCTTGTTTAAGCTGCATATGTTGGAGTGCTTAGTATGGATTGTGCGTAAGCCACGAACACTTGGTCTGCACTGATTGGAGCCGTTCCCCAATGACCCGACAGACACGGCACGCGCTTTCTTTTGTGGTTCAACAGCCATTCATTGCTTTCTCGCAGATTGCGGTGGCCAGAGTTCTTAGACTATCACACGTGAGCTTCTCTCGACTTGTTTTGACGGTCAAAATTTCGATATTTCGAACTTATACGTGTCTGATGGACATCACAACGTATCCCACTTGAATCGTCCAACCCTTTCGCGCTTGATTCAAACCCACATGTGCTACCTTTCAGCCTGATCCTTGTCTTGAAGAGTCTCTACAGATTTCGTGCTGCGCAGTCTGGAGCAAACTTACCTCCGTAGCAACCCCACGTTCAACTTAACAAATGAAGAATCTAATACATCGATCATAACGACAATGGCGGATCATCCAGGAAATGTAGTTACCAATTCATCGGGTGAAAATCTTGGTCAAACCGCTGTTGACCGAAACTTGAGAAGGATCCCCCGGCTCTTTTCGCGAGTGAGGGATACTTTCAAAGCAGATAATCTAACGACACAGCCTGATCAAACACATCTACCCGCACAGCCATCAACCTTGATACGGACTGGAGATGATGTTAACACTGAGGCGTGTGCCACTTCCCAAAACAGCGTTCCCAACCCCTCATCGGGGACTTCGGGGTTAGCTGCGACTGGATCCAATGTGAATGGAAAGTTCTTGTCCTCCACAGGCATCACTGGGCAAGGGACAACTGCACCGGCAGCTCACCCAGAAAGCGAGACATTCTTGTCCTCCACAGGTATTACTGGGCAGGGGGCAACTGCACCGGCAGCTCACCCAGAAACCGAGACATCTCCAGGGCCAGCACCCGTCGTACCCACAAGCGCTCCTGGTCCGTCAAGCAATTCTTCAGGAAGGTTGAGCGTCAATGACAATATTGTTTGCTGGGACGGAGTATATGTTCGACGCGAGCGCAGCGACGCTTCCCTTCCATGGACTTGGGCGCAGTCGAATCTGAGCCAATACATCGACAGAGAGATAGCAGACTACATTCAAGGCAGATGCAGCAACCAGACTGTTGAACTTGAGTATTGCCTCGAATTACTCTTCGCCGGCAAGCAGCCACATGTCCTGCATCCAGCAATCGTAATATCCACGCGATCAAGAAAGACGAAGAAACAAATTTCCCATTGTCTGGCTCGCTCAGAACTCAAGCACGCTCTTAGGGTAAACAAGTTAAATCTCTACGTCTTGAAGACCCCGATTGAGCCAGCAGCTGGACCGTTCGTCGAGACTTCAGCCAGTATGCAACACCATGCACTGACAGAACCACCGAAACACATTCCTCTGCTCAGTGGCACTGAGATCGGATATCAACCCTGGCGTTCTGGGCAGATACTCCTCAACGACTGTGCCACGTCTCTTTGTGGTGCCCTCATCTTGATTAAGGACCCCTCATCGGAGTTAATTTCCCACTGTGTCCTTGGAGGGTCGATTCTAGTCGGAAATTCCGCATATGCCTATACTGCCCTTCACCCTTTTGCGCGCATCAGGATTTGGGAGTCTAACCAGGAGGGCGAGGATGATGCCTGCGAAAGCAATGCCGACTCCGAAGACACCGATGACGATGAACCCTTCTGCATTTTATATGACGATGGAAGCGAACAGGATAACGCTGTTGTCATACCTTCCGCATTTCCGGCTTCCTTCAGTATAAGTTCAACCATCCAGCAATCTTCACAGTGGCAATCGGCATGTGTTTCCTCTAAGAAAGCAAAGAATGGCTCGCTCAACATCTTCGAAATGGGTTTCCAGCAGAGGCTCTCCGGTGAGCTCTCGTTATGGCGCCAGGGACCGGACGCAGATTGGGCACTCTTCGACGCAACAGAGATTGAGAGAAGTAGCGGCAGTCTGGACGTGGTGTCTCCTAACACGATCGGTGGTCATGTGATTACGGAGTGCTTCGATGAGCAGGAAGCCAGCGTGCCTGTCATTCTGGCACTTCCTACAGGAGAGGTTCCTGGCAGCCTTCACCCAGGATCTGCACTTTACAGACTTGGTTCGAGATTGTACGATTTACGCCTTGTGACACTCGAGGAGCCATTGAAGCCTGGATGTTCAGGAGCTTGGGTAGCTTGCGGAAATGAGCTCTGTGGCTCCATTACAGTGGTGAGGCCTGATTGCCCTTGGATCTACATCATGCCATTTTCAACAATCAAGAAGAACATGGAGGAAATCTGTGGTTTCACAGTCCGCTTTCCACTCATGCCTTCGCTACCACCACGATCAGGTGGAGACGCACCATCAAGCCCAGTACTCTCCGTTGCGTCGATTGGTATACCCGAAGTAATGCCTTCATTGTCAAGAGCCAACTCTGACGATGGGAGTTCTTCTGCTGACACTGATCTCGCCAATAGTATACTTGGTGATGGTCATGTTCTCGAGTCTCAAGATGGCATCTTGACGGTGCCGTTTCGATATCAGGAGGACGCCAATTTATTATGTCCTTTCCAGATTTTGGATTGCGATCGAGTTTTCACGAACATTATTCAATTCAAAACGCACGTCTTCTCTCATTTCCGAGGACACGAGTTACCTACCGCAGCGGCGTGCTTTTTGTGTGATGCCAAGTTCACCCAGCACCCTGAAGATGATCGCGCTTTGGCCTGGAATACTATGCTATCACACATGGTGCATGAGCATTATCGTCAAGGTCAACAGCTCGCGACGGTGAGGACCGACTTCAGCTTGATGAGGTGGATGTTTAGCAAAAGGCTCATAACTAAAGAGCAATTCTCGAGGACCCAAATGGTTCCGATGCCGATTATACTTCCGGGAGGGTCAAATGCGAGGGCAGAACGGGGAAAATTTGCTGAGATACCACAAATGCCTTCTGCTCCTGCTCCTCCCACACTGTCAGCCCAGCCGGCGAACCTGGAGGCGGGGAGCAGGGATCCAGCCTTGGGGAGCGGTCCCGTGGGAGAACGGGTCAGCTATACGAATACAACATAGAAGATACGCTCTGTTCCGCAGGGAGGGCATAGGTTCGCCCCTGAATACCTAAGTACCAAAAACAAACCCCTCCAGGCACCCTTCCTTACATTACAGCCCCCATCTTTCCAGATCGACTTTCCAGATTCCTTTTTTTCCTTCCACGAATATTTCTTTACTTGATTTCTTATAGTAGCGATTTCAGACAGAACATATGCCTTCTTAGGGATCATAGCGCCCAGAGCATTCGCTCTAGTGGTCCGAAATGAGATAACAATGCCTGCATCTTTTATTTGGCGAGCCTGTGCTTGAAAAAGTTTTGGAAGATCGAGAATGTGTTCAGAAAGGTCTTGTTCCACACCTCTTCGTCGGTTCGAGGCACTTAACCATATCTGCGGAGTCGAGTATCTAAATAAATTCTTGGAAGAAGTCTCATGAATTCTTACTGGAGTCCTGCATCGCGCATAGGCCGCAAGGCAGGTAAATCATCCTGTGGTCTGTCCACACCAGGAGGCCCAGCCTCGGACTGGATTGCAGGGACCTCCAGAGTGGATTCTCGAGAGCACAGTTGGGAGCATGATCTATGCAAATGACGAGGACTGCTCCCAAAGCCAACCCTGACCAAGCTCGTTGATATCTTCCAGGATGTCGCTGTCGAGGAAATGGAATTGCGAATTTGCATTAAAAATCGCCATATCATCGTGGTCAATGTCATGTCTCTCCACCACCGTGTCCATGCCATCAGACTCTCCTGCATCCACTCTAGTATCTTGTGCCTGCCATGGGTCGACGATCGAGCTATCATGACACTGGGCCCTTGCTGTTTGAACACGAATCCGGTCAGTAGACTTGTCATTTTCAGCAGGCGTAAATTGACTCGAAGCAAGACCAGGTTCACGGTCGGTGTCCCACGGAATTCCGGACACTTGAGAAGAAGAAGCAGCGACCACCTTGGGGGATGTCTCGAAATAATTCTGGTAAGTTACTAGCTCATCGTCAAGTGAAGTCAGCGTCTTCATCTCTTGATCCAAGATCTTGCGAAGTAATTTGCCAAGGATACGTCCGGTCTGATCAGATATGACAGTGCTGAAGCCCAGTTGCTGTGGCATCTTGATGAGTTGACCAATGTAGCGTTTTGCATCGGTGCCCTGACTAGAGACAGGGTTGGACAACGCAAAAATGCCCAACATGACCCCAGCGGTGAAAGTGTGGATTCCCACATAACCCGCGACTGGCAGATTACTTGCGCGTTTGAGAATGTGTGGAAATTGGCCAATCGAGGCAGTGCGTGAGGCAGCCTTCCAGCAACACTCTCTGCTCATGGTCCAAATGCTCGCGTTTTCACCGTGAAAAGCAGGAAGTGAGGCGCGCGAGGTAGTGTCCATCAGAGTCAGAGCTCCGGGAATCAGTGACAAGGGTCGATGAAGAAGAATTTGTATATTGTCGTAGCATAGCTGAAGTGCAAGAGCCTGAAGTTGAAAGATCTTCGTGACAGAGTCCACACTGGTGTATTTTTGACGGTTCTCGAATGTCTCCACAGTCAGTTCGGCTGGCAAGTCTCTCTCCCATTCTACCAGTTTTGCATTCGTCTCTTGAACCGTCTTGATCAGCTCGGGAAGGGAACAACGATGGTCGTCACCCGGAGAGATTTTTGTTACGATGGGCTCGGCAATCCGATACAGTCTGAAACGATACCTTTGGTAGGACAACGTGGTCACGGGCTGAGTTGTCCCATTCTCGAACCGTTCGTGCGATCTAAAACCTGGACATTGGTCCATAGTGTCATCCATGTTTTGTGGCAATTCAACTTGGAATCTGAGACCGCCTAACATGGAGGGCGTCCCGTAAGTCAGGGCGCCGTAACTGTGATTCTGGTTAACTTCTTGCCTGGTTGTAGACAACACAAAAGTGCATTCACCTGTCCAGAATATAAATAGCCCACCAGACCCGTCGATGCACTTCTCGTTCAATATGATTCGTGACCTTCCATGCGGCTTCTCGATGCAAATTGAGCCGTTGCGCGAGTCGTATGGCGGAACTGTTGAGAGAAAGGCACCGTTGCGGTTGGCCGTGGTAAAAATAGTACGAGCTCAGCACTAGGTAGACTTGAATGGCCCCGAGGTTGTTCTGGTCCAGGATATATACGAACTTTTCCTCCATTCGGCGAAGTAGCTTCTCTCCTATGCTTGCTGCATCCATACTCGAAACTGTAGTGGATTGCGCTTGGGTGGTAACATGTTTCGACCCGGTCACAAGAATCACTGCGAGGAGCATGGCGGTAGACAATCGGTTCTTTGGAATATGCCGAGTTGCTAGTAGTCTCTTGAGATCATCTCTCAGAGATGGTTCATGGAAGACGAGCGTGAACCAGTGGGCGGACTTGATGTAGCTATCGAAAAGCATCAACGCGGTAGCAGGAGAGAGGATATCATAACCAATGAGATCACCGACATATATAGATTCTTTGACGCTGCCGATCGCAGAATCTTGGTGCGATGCTGCATCAGGTATGGCACTTGAATCTTTGAATGGTAAATGCTCAGTAGCAGAGTCTTGGAGCAGCTGATTGCATCACTCATAAGTCGCCTTCTTGATTCAAAGACTATTGCTGCCTTACCTGGTCCGCAAGGCCGTAAGTGGACGATCTGTCATGATCCAAGTTCAGAATATCATGCCAATCACGACCACTGGACACTCCTTGGTTGTACGGCCTCTCTTTCGCTAATGCATGACGCGCTTCGTTTTCAGACAAGTGTCCCTGCACCGAGTTCGATGTTTGTACTGCTGACCCAGTCGGCGTCGATGTTAGTGGTGTCGCTGCGGCGTCATTCAGATAGGATGGCTCTGCGCCAGAGATAGTTTCCTGTCTTGAACGACGATCATTCTTCCTGTTGTTTTTTAGTACCTTATGATTGTGCGAAGCAAGCAGCATGCACTCAGGAATGCTCATACTTAATAGACCTCTCGCCATCCTCACATGCGACACATGAGCGTACACACAGTGCACACGGCCGATGACTGTCACACTGTAGATTTCAATCATGAGAATCAGTCCTGGCTCTGGAAATGAACAGGCCTTGACAGCTATCACTCACTCGGAGCTTTTGACGACGGCATCTCAGACACGCGTACAGAGCTCTTCTACCTGCTCTCTTCTGCCGAGCTGGTTGCTCCATGCGCCTTTCGACTGAGCAATAAAACAACTCTTACTAATAATATCTTTTGCAAGAATCGCTCGGTCTGAAAACGGCAAGACGCTGGACAAATTATCCAGAGTGTTGACTGGCTCTAGGGTCCTAAGGTTGGTTCTTGACGGGCCGTGATCCTGATGACAAGAAGGATAGTAGATTACGCAATCGATATCCCAACTCTCCGGAGGTTCTCGAACTCAAGCCTCACGGGATGTCACCTGTGTCTGATTTGAAATCAGTGAGAAGAGCCTCGTCAACCGTCAGCTGAGGTTGGATGGCAGAAATTGGGAAGTCCAACTTCCCGGTGGGATTTCGAGACAACGCGATATAAATGGTATTGATTGCGGGGAAAGGCAAAAGTTGCCGCCGGCATCTCCAACCTGGCGAGCAACGACCTTGTGAGCTTCTTCGTGTCTCAAGCCTAGGAACACGAGAAGGTGGTGGGATTATTCACAAGGATTCTGCCATGGGACGTTATCGGGAAGTTGCATTCACTAAACCCGTTTCCTTGAAGCTGCGTTTGATAGATCTACCTAACTCAAGAATGGTATGATTGCTCGCCCAGGCCCATCTCCACCCCCCGGGTTGAGTGCAACCGCTTGTACATCTCGGCCTGGAATCGGAAGTATAGCTCAACCGACTTCGCATCTCCGGGAGGATGAAGTTGACTGGCGTATAGTCCGCAAAGACCTGCATTTCTATCCACCCACCATTTGAGATTCGGATAACCTCCCCAGCTGACGCTACCTCCTCTCCTTCCAGTGTCCAGAGAGTTGACGTTGATGATCCCGGCCAGAGAGTGATCCACCTCGATGCCTGGGGGAATTCCAAACCCCGTGGCCCGGTCTAGATCCTGCACGATTTTGTTCAAAGCCTGTCTGGACATCGAACTCAGTTGTGGCTTGAGTAAGTCAATAGTCGCAGGGCCGGAGAGCAACCTCTCGTCGCCTACCAACACAGCTTCCAAGACCGCAAAATAGTCAAGGGCCGTGGAATAGATCCCAACACCGCCCAAAGATTCTTTGATGGGATCAGGCAAGATCTCCTCAGTTGTCCAATCAAGTTCGCCACCAGCATGCCGATAGCTCGTGTGGCACAGATTCTGTCGGATATCAGGACGTTCTTCGAGATGGAATGTCATGTTTCTAAGGCCAAGGGGTTCACCAATATTTTCCTGTATATACTGTTGAAGGTTTGTCCCCGTTAGTCGTTCGATTAGAATCCCTGCCCATTCAATACCCGGGCCGTACTCCCAGCCCTGGCCAGGCTCGAAAAGAAGCGGCAGGAAATATGCCCTAGTGAAGTCCGAGGCTGGAATACCAACGTTCTCGTGGTGATATGCACGCCACTGCTGCAACAAAGGCACGAAAAGGTCATAGCCCAAGCCAGAGCTGTGTGTTAGAAGTTGACTGGTGCCAACGTGTGGTGGCTTGTCAGCATTTGAGGAACAAACTCACCGAGGGTGATTGGAAACATGTCACCTACCGAAGCGTAATGTTGGCGTCGGAACGCCGCAAGACCGGATCACCACTGACTGAATTAAACCCTTCCAAGATCTGAATACCCTTCAGCTCGTGAAGGATCGGGCTCACGTCCTCATCCAATTTAACCAAACCCTGCTCCACACATTGCATCACAGCGATCGAGGTAATCAATTTGGAGCAAGACGCAATCCTGAACGTCGAGTCAAGGGTGAGAAGCTTGTCTGGGCTTGACCTTCCGAAAGCTTTCTGGAAACGGAAACTCTCTGCAAGCTGTCAATGGGAGGTGGCGGGGATGGTGAGAAAGTGATTAGTAGTATAGAAGATTGCCATACCATCTGTTGACGATGCAAGTATCACTGCACCTCGGATGTCGCCATTTTTGCACGCCTCCTCGTACAACTGTTCCATTGTTGTTCCGGATACCTACAAAGGTGGAGAATTGGCATTGAAAAACATCCAGAAGTTTTTTCATTGACTCGTATCAGGACTCGGTACATCTATATCAAACATGTTAGTTGGTGCGGATAGATCGCGACCGGGAATGGAGACGGCTTGAGGTACCTCGTTGCCTGTCACCGCACAACTTCTCTTCCGAGCCGAACTAGATTCCACGCGCGAGTCTTCAAATCCGGACAGACTTGAGCAGAATGGTCCCTCGACAGTACGAGTCTCGTACACAGGCAGTGCCGGGATATTGCTCGTTCCCACCGGAAACTTATGTAGTCAAATTCGACTCCACAAATACCTCAAGATTCCGAATCCCCAGGTTTTCCCCCAGTCCTGTATGAGGTACTCACGGGGTAAGGCAACTTCCCCCTAGCTATTTTAGACTATACCAGTTGCTGAAGCGCGACACGGCTCGGAAGTGCAGAAGACCTGAGTACTTTGTAATGAGGAAGGAGAAACTATATATGCCTCCAAGTATCTGAAACCTTGACTGTGCGTTTGCTCATCACAAGTTCCCAATAGTAATTCCTTCGGCTCAGAAATAGCATACTTCACAATGACCGACGAAAGACTGGCTCATGCCGGTTTTGCCAACGAGCACCAGTTCAACTGGCGCAACCTGCGACTGTGTATCCTTGTGTCATCTGCAGCATGTGCTTGTGGCTACATGCTGTCTATCATTGGGTCGGTCTTGGGAATTCCAGGATTTCAAGTCCATATGGGTATTCTTGACCCAGTAACCGGCACCCCGACTCCCAATGCAGCTGGATTGACAGGTGCTATCACGGGGACTTTCTATGTATGTTCTGACCCTTGGCCCATTATCTACACTGTCCAGACTGACCTCTCTCCTCTAGGCTGGATCATGCTGCGGTTTGATCTGGGGGAGCTTCGTGATGGACAAATGGGGACGCAAAGCAGGGCTGATCAACGCGGCTATTCTCGCGTCTATTGGCACAATAGGAGTTACAGCTGCTAACGGAGCGCCCATGTTTATTGTGTTCCGCTTCTTCTGCGGTGCAGGTTCGAACGCGTTTCTCGGTGTCACCGGGGTCTTTACGACCGAGATCTCGCCACCTGCAATGCGTGGGCTCTTCGTGGGTATGGTCGGTGGGGGCATACTCACGGGCTACTCGATCGCATCCTTGATGGGCGTCGCCTTCTTCCACGTCAAGGACAATGTTGACGCACAGTGGCGAGCCCCACTTGGACTGGCTATGGTATTCATCGCTTTCGTCCTGCTGATTCTGCCTTTGCTGCCCGAGTCGCCGCGGTGGCTGTTAATGCAAGGGCGAAATGCAGAGGCCAAGGACATTGTTTTGAACATCCACAAGGACACCAAGTCGAACAGTCAGACATTTGCCGAGCACGAGTTTTACCAGATGCAACAACAGATCGAACTCGACAAGCAGCTCAGCACTTCTTGGGCCGAGATGTTCCGCCGCCCGTCACTTCGCAAGCGTGCCATGATCGCTATGACGTTTGGGTTTTTCAACCAAAGCACCGGCATTCTCGTCATAGGCAGCTACGGAACTCTGATATACCGCAGTCTGGGCTTCGACACGAACGCTGTTCTATGTTTCCAAGCCGGTTGGATCATGACTGGAGTGCCCTTCAACTTTCTGGGTGAGTCCTGGCCCCTAATGCCTTGTTCTTGACATTGGTTGCGTGCACCGCGCGCAATGCTTGAATAAAACAGAAACGTTCTGACTCGTGAAACAGGAGCGTGGCTATCCGATCGATGGGGACGGAAACCCATGTTCATCCTTGGTCTTTTAGGCTGCGCTTTCAGCTTGGCTCTTGAAGCTGGGCTGGTGGCCACTTGGGTCACGCCAGAGGAGCTCCAACATCCCAACAAGGTCGCCTTGGGATGGGCGGTCGCCGCGCTGTAAGCCTCATACTGTCATCTCTCCTGATCACCGTCATCTTCGAACGAATTGAATTGATGAGCTTACGACTACTCAAGGTATCTAATTATGGTTTTCTTTGCCACAACGCTCGACGTTGCTGGAACTCCCTTTATCAATGAGCTATTTCCCAACCATTTGCGCTCGAAAGGGTATAGTATGACTCTTGCTGTTATCTCGTGCACCACCTTGGTAAGATATCTATCCTACACTCTTTCTTGCTCGGACAGATAAGCACAGGATACTCAGGACTAACTTTTCTAGATCTATACCGAGGTCGGCCCCACAGCATTAAACCACGTAGGTTGGAAATACTACCTGCTATTCATCTCCTGTTGCTTGGTCGGGGCTGTTTGGATTCTGTTCATGTTTCCGGAAACCAAAGGTCTTCCTCTGGAGGAGATTGCGGTCTTGTTCGGTGACAGCGAGCACGTCGTCGTGTTCTCCGCGAACATTGAGAATGGGGAGAAAGCGGCAACAGTCCACGTCGAGGAGAATGCTGCTTCGTCAAAAGCCGAGACATGAATGTCAACCCTCAGGCTCTTCGATGGGAAAAGACACAGGTGCTGGGTTTATGTTATATAAGATATGATGTCCAGCTCACAGTACTCAGTACACACCAACATTACACTTTATTCAGCAAATGACATTGGAGCAGACGAAGAAAAGGAGAACGAGAACTCAAGGTGGAAGACTGAGATAGTATCAATTCGTAGAGTCGCCGAGGCTCTCCCAAAGTGTCTTACCTACTTCTCTTGACTACCTTGTTCAGTCTATACTCTTACTGTGGAAAACTCTTGGACTGTCACAGCACCAACTCTCCATCACACTAACTGGGTAAGCAGCTTTCCCGTGTTTCCACCATCAAACAGCCTCAGCCAGACTTTCGGGATATCTTCAAAAGGGGCCTTGACAATATCCTCATTAGTGTCGATTCGGATTTTGCCCGCTTTGACCGCCGCAAGCAGTATTTCCGTCACCCCTTGCAGTTTGTGATAATAATCCATCACCATGAAGCCTCGAAGGGACAGTCTCATGTGGATGATATCCATATAATCTAGATCGACGGATGAGAAGTCAATTAGTTGAAGACTTGACTCAAGCACGCATAGATGGAATACAGTCGGCTAACCAGGTCGCGTAGCATTCAAGATCTCACTTACTGGTCAGATGCGGAGCCTCTTTCGAGTTGTAGCCTGCCACGCCACCGCAAGCGACGACGACGCCGTGCCGTTTCAGCCGGGTGAGCATGAAGTCCATAATCTCGCCCTTTGGAATCGTTAGAAGATCGGAGCGAGCCTTGCGTTTCTCAGCCCTCCTTGGCTCATGAACAGACTTACGGCGACATTATCGAAAAACACGTCCACGTACCCATCCGTGGCTTTGATAAGCTCTTCATAGAAGCCAGCTTGCTTGTAATTCAGACATTGGTCAGCTCCAAGTCCCTCGACCCAGCGACACTTTTCGTCAGACCCGGCAATACCAATAACTTGGCCGGCTCCGAGGATCTGCGGTTTTTATTTTTTAGTCTGGGACTCAGCGTGAACTTCCTTCTCTGGGGCCAAGTGTTCAGATCAGGGAGAGTTGGTGTGCCTACATGTTTCGCGATCTGCACCGCCATGCTCCCCGTCGCACCGGCCGCTCCACTGACGACGACTCTCTGGCCCGGCTTGACCTCACCGACGATCTTTAGGCCGTAGTAAGCTGTCAGGCCATTGCCGCCCAGCGCCCCGAGGAAGCTCGTCGGGGATGTCCCTGAGGTCGCGTTTCTAGGTATGCAGTCCTTGGCGTCCAACACTACATATTCACGCCATCCGAGATATGCCTGAACCATTGTGCCGACGGGGAGTGACTCAGCTGTCGATTCGATCACCTCGCCCAGACCGTTCGATTGCATGGGCGCCAACACTGCCAGCGGCGTGATGTAGAATCGGTCCGGATTCTTGTGCTCATCGATCCAACCGCGCTGGGCGGGATCGTTGGAGAGGTACAATGTCTTGACAAGCACTTGGCCTTCCGTGAGCTGAGGTAATGATGTAGTCTCCATCGCGAACGTGGCATCTTCTCCAGTCATTGTCGGCACACCCTTCGGCCTGGTCTTGAGTGACCACTGCCGGGAAGTCGAGGGTGCCATGGCGGAACTATCAATTGGTGGAGGCTGGCCAGTTGGTGCTCGGAACAGGCGCGCAGGGAGTGCAAACGATACATCTTCCTAACAACTATGTAAAATCCACAGGCCAGCATATAAATACGTCAAGAATATTTGAACGGGTCGTCGGGGTATCTAATCTGCCGGAAAGGTGCCGTCACTTCAGTCTTTGTATCAGATCCCACCGGGATCTCGTTGAGTCGGATCAATCATCGGGAATATTGCGGCCCAGTTCGTGCATTACAAAACCATCGAATCGTAAGGCTAGGCTTCTGGGACATTAAAATGCAGTGCGTACGACTGAGCCACGACACGAGAGCGCATACTCAGCAAGGCCGTATCGACCTGATGAATCTCAGGCAGGGTAAGGTCTCTGAGGCACTAAAAAAGCAGTGCTGTCGCCTGACGAAAGTACGTACAGTGCGTTGCATTTACAGTGCGTTGCATTTAGTTTGTCCACACCCCCTTGTCGCTTGGTACTAAGCGATCCAATGGGAAGCGCTTGCGATGTATTTCAGCCAATCAACTGAGCCCGCTGCTTTAAGGGTGTGGACAAACTAAAGGCAACGCACTGTGCCAGACTGAGGAACGAAGTGCCATCCTCGGAAAGGCCGCATCAATCTCAGCCTGATCATTGATGAAATGCACGCAAGGCAAGCTGTCTGAGGCATTAAAAATGCAGTGCAGAAGCGTCGCGTCGACGGTCGAAAAGAGAATAGGCTGCTTGATTAAGTGTGCAGGCGTGGTGATCTAAAATCTAAGCATGCCCTTCAATTGGTGAGATAATCTCCGCCAGCGTGGAAGCCGTTAGCGGCCAAATTAGTGCGCTGAATAGGGGAAGGTCGATACAATTACTGCAACTTCGTCCATGCTGAGGCACCTACCTAAATCGAATGCTGATGTTCCTTTATATCGAATCAACGCATGCTGCATGTAATGTGCGCGCATCACGGGCTCACGTAGATTTTCCATACATCATTATCGGCATTCAGCATGTGAGGCAATGCAAGGTAGAACACATAGGTCATTCGGACCAGTACAGAAGGCTTCCAACTGTAATCTCGAACCACTCGGTTGTTCCTTTGATGTCCAATTCCATTCCTATGATGGCTATGCAGGTAATGTTTTGCTATGGTTGCGGTGGTATCTCTGATAAACAAATCGATGCGCAAAGCAATCCATAGTGATGGCCTCACCAACTCTTTCGACGCCAGTTTCCAACCCTGCCTCCGTCCGTCCCTTTGCCTTGGCCCTTTATCCTCATTGCCGAAACCCATCAAGAACCCAGAGATGTAGTGGTATTTATCTATTCCCATGCCTACCCAAGAAAGGATCTCCCGTGCCAAAAAGGTCGCAATGTACCAGAAAAACACCCGTCTCTAAATATCGTCCAAAATTGTGGGATACTGTTTCCAATTCCCATGCTCTGTCTCTCATTTCCTCTCCTCTAGCCCGCCAAACGGAATGTCTCAACACCCATAGTCGGCGTCTCAATGAGATTATCCCTCGGTACGCCCTCTAGTCTCCTTCGATGATAAAAGTGACCACACTCGACAAGAACTTGTCGCCACTCAGCCAGTGCGCGGCCACTGTACCGTGCAATACTGACCTCTTGCGGCATGGGCTTCAGAGGACGAATCTCACCAGTGCGTGTGCGCATCTTCGCATCTTCGGAAGTGCCACTTCCCGTCCCATTGCTACTGTGCGCACTAGTAGCACTGATGGAAGTAGTGGATCCGCTCCCACCACTACTTGAGCTTTGACGATTCTGGGACTTTTGTAGAATGTTTTGCGCATTGGTGGGAAGTGAAGGTGGTGTAATCTTACGAGGATTGCGCTGCTCGGCCGAGCGTTGGTTGTTCCATTCGAGAGAAAACTTGAAAGAAAAAGTCTGATGTGGCGGTGTTGCTGGACGAGATGGTGCTCGGGCCGTTGTAATCGCGCTGTTTGGACCTGGAAGATGTTCTGATGATGAATTTGGTGTGGTTTTTTCGTCAGGAGTCCCAGGTGGTGTTACCTCACCTGGACGATGATTGCCTGGTACAGGACCAAACACGTTGTTAAGACCCTTGAAAAGACTCCAACGCTTCTTTGATGATTGGTTAGGTGAGTCAGCGGCCGGTATGGAACTGAGAGCAGAAGAATGATTCTGATATGGTGAGTTTTGGCTGATTAGAGTAGAAGGCAGGTATTTTTCGAAGTTGTTCATTGATGGCGTAAGAATTGGTTGGCTGTCCGTCCGTACGATAACTAAATATCGATTCGGTGCGGGCGAGCAGGGTGTACAAGACGGTGGTGGTGTCTCTCGCATTTCTGCTTCAGCTTTGAGGTATTGGTAATGGCCCCAAACTTTATTCAACCGAGTTGCCAATGTCTGAAGGATTTCTCTGGGTAGATGTTAGAACAAGGTCCAGCAGATGTTCTTCGACAGATAAAACTCACACATCCAACGGAGTAAACTCGCCATCATATCTGGCCACTCTCCAACACAACAACCGATAGAAATAATGGCGTACCATAGAAGACCAATGACAAAACATAGGTTCAAAAATGCTCGGATCCAACAACCACTCCAAAACAAATTCACGCTTTCGTTCTTCATTAAGAGTCCAGGTGGACCACGTGCTGTACAAAAAGGCGATCAAGCGGATCTGTGTTAGGGTGGTTTGACTCTTGAACATACGCTGGCACACCTGTAGCCAAAAAGGCCAGTCCAGCGCAATTGGGGTATCTTGGAAACTTTGGTTGTATCGAAACATAACAGGAAGGACTTCCTCCATAAAATCACAAATGACAAAACATGCGTCGTTATTGTACAATGATATCTTTCGAGCCGCCGCCTTGGTCACGGCGTCGAAAGATTCGATGATGAGGTTACGCTGGAATGCGTTTTCGCGGGTCGTGTCGTTACAAATATCCTTGAGAAGCATGATGAGACGATTTTCCGAGATGGATCGAGTGGCATTGGCAATCGTCATAGGTAGAGGTGCAAGGGCATCAGGATTGTCCATATAGCTTGCCGTGCCCGTGGCATAATTTTCCACCGAAGTCTGTCCCGCTTGTCGATAGACGGTGGTTTCGAGGACAACCAACATTTGAGCGCAAATTGGAATCAAACCTGGAATACCTGCTCGATCTTTCAGGCTGACATCGTCGGTAATGAACTCGGCCACCAATGTGTGATAGTATTTGATAAAGACAAAAAACAAATCACTGTCTCGTCCACACCATCGACCAATCCACGGACCATGCCAACGAATGTTCTCGGAACCTTGAGGAATTTGATTACTCCGTTGAAGGTGTCGAGACAATGCTGCTTGGGATGAGACGATGAGAGTACGCACGGGCGCAGGTAAATTGGCAGCTAGTGCTTGTGACACAAGATCCAATTTATCCCCACGTTCGCTTCCAAATTCTGAAAAGACCCGGCGCAAAGTTCCCGGCGGTAGACACCACAACCTGGTGAGTAGGTCTGCAACTCCCGGGCAGAACATAAAGGCATATGCACAAGCTTTGCCTGCAAAGGTTACTAGACTTGCTGGAGTGCTCCGCATTGACAATTTGTCCACCACGAAGGCCATCTGAGAAAGAAGATTTTGTACGAAAGTGTTGCGAACATTCTGATAAACGGTGTCCACCAAAAAATCCACCTCATCAGATTCCAGAGAACCCGTTGATTTAGACTTCAGATTCGAGCTTCTTGGAGTTTCCGCCGTAGTCGACACAAAACCTGGTGCTCTCCATTCGGGTCGCATCATGATTGTCGAGGCTGCTTCGAGGAATGCGGGGCGATCGGTACCTGAGATGGGCTGATGATTGTTGCCATGAAGCATTTCCAATAGACCAGTCCACCATTTATTCAAGACGGCGATTCGACGATCGAGATCTTCAGCTCTCAGATTTTGATTTGAAGGATGTTGATTGTACTTCGCAAGAAATGGCAGCAGGCTTCCTCGAAGAACCTTGGCCCTTTGTAAACTGGTTTTTGACTGAAAGTTGACATATTCGCTTTCTATCGATCGAAAGGCGGACCATAAAGGATCCTTCTTCCGAGGGGCTTCAGCGTTGAGGGCAGCCAAGCGATCCGAGGACAAAGAAGGAGGTAGTGGAGGAGGACGACCAAGTGATAGTCTGGAGCGTGATCGTTCGGTCGAAGCGAAACTCTTCAAAGAAGTTGAAGAAGAATTCCTAGAGAGGCGTTTGAGGCTGATTTCACTTTTGTTTCTGGTCTGTAAGGCACTGAGCGGCTTCTGGAGTAATTGTGGTTGGGTTTCTGTATCAGGTTCTGGAGCCGAAGTCGTTGAAGATATTCTCGCAGCAACGGGTTCTGGAAGGGCAATAGAGTTCGCAGCTGGGGCGGCCTTGTCTTTTCCAGGGGACCAACTTCTCTCCTTCTTTTCCTTCCGAGTTGGCGATTGCGAGGATGGGCGAGATGTACTCCCAGCCCAGGATTTACGAGCCAAGGATCGGAAAGTACCAGCAACAGAACGACTCAAGCTTTTGGATTGATCCGCATTATCAGAGGATTTTCTTGTTTCCCACTTATTTTCCTCCTCATCATCCGGCGATAAGGAAAACTTAGCAGCACTGGACATTTTGCGTTTCATCTTGCGCGAAGTACGACGCAGAAGTTCCAGATTGGTTGAATGAGCATCTTCATTCACCTTGCCTGGCTTTCGATCGGGGGAGAGGGAGATGATATTCTCGGAGAAGGTTCGCTTGATGGGAGGGACATCGATATCGGTTTCGGTGGCCGTGAGGCGGGTGTAAGTTGCAGAGCGAGTCAACTCTGCATCTGCCGACTTTCGATTTCGTCGTTTGGGTTGATCGAGAGGTGGCATGGTGGAATGAATGGGACTCAACGCGTGAACAGGAGGTGACGGTAAAGCCTCCTGGTCGATTAAAGTAGCCATAATCATGATCTTGTGATATTAGGTGGTCGAACTCGCAGTTAGGTCGAGCCTAGACGACAGAGAGGTTTCTCTAAGCGTTGCCATTAGGCTTGAGGGCAGACAAACCAAGCATCAACACGTTTTGATGGAATGTTTGATGTTTAGCGAGAGGGTCAAAAGTACGAGTGAGTGGAGGACCGAGTATTACTGCAATTCCGATGATCCCGGGGCGTGAGGTAATGAGAAATGGAGAGGATAGAGGTGGAATATAGATATCAATAAGAACAACGTACGAATGTTTAAAGGGTTGGAGTAACGAGAGACAGTGAGAAGAGTGACAAAATTGACGAACGGATACAAACAACAAGCTGCGGAAAGATGGTGTGTTTGATGAGGTGTGGTGAGAGCCTGAGGAGGGGAATGGGAAAGATAGGAATAGGAGGAACTTTGGAGGTGCGGATGCGGGTGCAGGTGCAGGTTCAGCCTCAGGTACAATTAACGAGTAGTCTAGTTAGTACAAGCTGATGTGATGATGGCCGGAAATGAAATGAGAGAGATTCCAGTCCTTGGGAGTAGTCAGTGACCCTCCGCTGGCAGCCTCAGGTCATTATTATTAAACTTGAACATCAAGGTTGGCGCCGCGGCACGCGTTACAGAATGGCCTCAAAAGTCTACTTTCAAGGGACCTGGTAGTGAGGGTTCGAGGGGTGGCATCACGCATGCCCGTGGGATGATGGGGGCAAGATAGGGACCACTGCAGACTCGTAGGTGCCCCATGCCCGTGCCCGTGCCCGTGCCCATGCCCATGCCCAGGCCAGGTTAGTCGCCCGTTGGTTGAAGCAGGGACTCGGGGGCTCCACGCATCGGTGTTTGACCATGAACCTCCGACGCTGTTGTCCAAGGAAATGCAGGAAATGCAGGAAATGGAAACCGCAGGCGCATGTTTTTAGGCAGGTGCAGGCTGACCAAGGGCCCGAAAGTGGACATTTGGGCAGGAGCGAATCTAGATCCCCCCAAAAGCCAAGGATGATTCAATAGATCACCCGGCAATCCCCGGGACCGCCCGCCCTAAACTGCTTGGGGGATTAGTCTTGACTTAGGCGCTCTCTTCGGTTGTTATGATCTTCTAGCTGGTCGCCTAGAAACATGATTAAACAAACACTGGTATCCTAATAAACTTTCATGTTCAACTGTCTTTCATGTTTGTAGTGTCACAGAGTCCTCCTCCTGCTGGATATCATCTCCACCTCTAGACAATCTGTACTCAACTCGAGAGTCCATAGACCCCTCAACATCCACAACCACGTGCATGCTGTACACCGTGCTCCATCTCCGTATCACACTGGCAATGTCCGTAGCCGCATCCACCCTCATGCACGCCTGACTGGAACCACAGAGCAATCATCCCATTTCTGACAGCTCAGCTCGTCTGTGATGGCTGGTCGAGAACGAACTAATCATCTGCATGTCGGATCGGACTTGGTTTGACCTCGCATCTTCCTATCTCTGTGACGCGTCAACACGAATCACATATCAACCATCACGACTTTGTCCTATCTCGATGACGCGAGAGAGCGGAACATGTGTTCACCGTAGATTCGCTTTGATAATCTCATGTGATTGAGTCAATATAAAAATGAATTAGTAAATTCATGAATCGATACACATCCTCGTCTGTTCCTTGCATGTCACAAGTACGCAGCCTTGCAGACCTGCTCGGTCCAAGCTTCAACCCTGTGCACCGGAAACTCCCCAAAGCGAACCGCTCACATACGTCGCCGCTCTTTCCGCCAGTCCGACAAACGCCGGTGCCAATTCGACCGGCTGTTCGATCCTCCCATACGGCGTAGCCCCAACGATCTGTCGCATGGCCTCAGTCGTCATGCCCTGCGTCGACAAAAACGGCGTCAAAACCAAAGCCGGTGCAATGGCATTCACTCGGATTCCGAACGGCGCCAGCTGCAAGGACAACGATCGCGAGAAGGTAGTAACAAAAGCTTTGGTCGGCCCGTAGTCGATGAGTCCTCCACTGGGAGCTTGGGAAATTCCAGATGATGTGAAGATAATGCTGGACCCGGGTTCAAGGAATGGTCGGATGGCCTTGCTGAGCCAGAAGTTCGCGTAAATGTTGGTGTAGATGGTTCGATCAAACTGCTCGTTCGTCAAGTCTCGGATGTCAAAGGTGATGTTGGAGTAGGCGGCGTTGCTGACAAGGATATCCAAGCCACCGAGATGCTCGGCTGCTCGGTTCACTAAGTCGATGCAGAAGGACTCGTTACGCAGATCCCCCGGGATGGTGAAGATCTGGGAAGAGGTGGTTGCTTCAATCACTTCCACGACTTCTTGAGCGTCCGACTCCTCTTCCGGAAGATAATTGATGACCACGTCGGCACCTTCACGTGCAAATGCAATCGCAACAGCCCGTCCGATTCCAGAGTCACCTCCCGTAATCAAAGCTCGACGTCCAACCAGTCGGCCGGTGCCAACATATCTCTCTTCACCACAGTCTGGTCGGATTTCGAAATTGCTCATCAACCCTGGGAACGGCTGGACGGGAATGGTGTAATTCGCAGTGTATAGGCTTAGCGGATTGAGAAGCCCTTCCCCAACAGTTCCATTTTCATTATCCTGGCTGGTTACTGCGAGATGAAGTTAGGTGACGTACAACTTAGTGTGGCTGACAGAGGAATAACTCACCTGGAAGAGCGAGCCCAAGCAGTAGACACGCGCCAACGGCGACATATCGTGAATAGCAGGTCATCCCGGCAAACTGATCGATCAAAGGTATTCAGGCGCTTATATCCTTAAAGAGAGAGAAGGTCGATGAACCGATGATACAATAATTCGACATCTTCCACACCTCCAAAAGGCATTATATACTCCAAAATGCTGAACTGACATCATCAGAGCAGTATATGTTGTTTGTCAAAGAGACGGATGTAGTCGAGTCCGCGGAGCAGTCCGCGTCACCGACTGAACCGGTGATTAGGACTTGCCGAATCCATGGTACTAAGCTCCGATCTGGAATTGAAGGTACATCTCACCTTTGAGGCTGTGGTCCATACGACCCAGGAACATCATCGAGATCATCGAGTCCCTGCCTTCCAAGGCTCCTTTGAATTCATGAGCTTTTGCCCGGAGATTTGTGATGTTTGAGATCATACCGATCACCGTCATTGCTAAGCGTGGCTGATGCAGTATATCCTCGACGAAAAGGCTCTGAGGTCTATGCGATCTGTCTTGGTGAAAAACTTCCGGATTGAATGTTTTCTATATGGCAGCAAACGCTGGTCAGTGGCAAACTATGGACTCACGTCGACCAGGGGCACCTCACAGGTTGCCAGTGGTCTCCTGAATGTCCCCATCCGCTGCGCGATACGGCTTATGAAGATGCGGCCTTTTTTCAATTTCACCTTTTGGATGTGGTCAAAATTCAGTCGGCCACAACCTGGAAAAGGTTCTAGTGAATCCATCAGCCCCCCCCCCTGACGAAAAAATGCTACTGAATAAAGAAACTCACGACACTCGCCCACATCGAAAACGATAATCACTAAGCGGTCATAATCCTGGAGTGTATTATAAGTCAGGAAGTACTGTTAGCCTACTATCTTCCAATGGAAACAAAATTACTCTTCCACTTCAACGAGTGGCTACGAGGTTGTGCAGAGCAACAGAACTGCAAGAGGTGCAAATAGCAATGCCACCTGGGGTTCTCCTCGGCCGAAGTGTTTTCATCCGACGCGGTTAGAGGAATTGTCTTGGGTTTTGTCTCCCACACGTGCACCGCACGTAAGATTTGGGGATACTTCCCTCAATACCACACTTTCTAGCGGCACTCAAAGATGGCCGAACTGGCTTAGTGCCACTACGAAGCGCCCGATGACAATGCAACCTCCTCTTGCCGCCCAGCCTATTTATAACGCAAGAACACCTCCTTATCTCCTCAAGGATTTGGTGACTGCGCGCCATACGATGCTACATAGTATATAGTCAGTGATTACATCCCGCTTGGGGTGTACACTTCGCTCTCACGACATTGTCTTGCAAGTTTCACGATGGGAGACCCTATCAGCCTCGCATCCGGCGTTCTCGCCCTGACCAGCTTTGCCCTCCAGTCTACCAAGGTGCTCTATGAAGTTATAGAGAGTTTTAGGCACCATAGTAGGACGGTACGAGAGCTCAAAGAGGAACTGGAGAGTCTGGAAGGTGTCCTAAGCTCTCTTCAAAATCTCCCAAATGATGAACAGATCGATATCTCGGCTCTCAAGTTGCCTCTTTTAAGGTGTGGCGAGGCATGTCGAGGCCTGGCTGTCGTCATTGAACAATGCACCGGTCGTTCAAGCAACGGTCAAGCGAGCTTTCGCGACTGGTTCATGTTGACGTATCGAGGAAAAGATATTACTGGCTTTAGGAATGTTATTGGTGCATACAAATCGACGATTGCTATTGCAATTGCAGATGCGAACCTGTCAGTTGTAACAATGCATCAAGTGCCGGATAGGAAGCTAACTCTGCAGGCGACATACCAATGTGACCGCGCAACTCCTTCGCGAGTACAAGGAGATGATTGACAATACCACCATGGATCTTCAGGAAATTCTAGAGCAAGCGGAGACTAAGTTGGGCAAGTATACGGTACAAGATGGATCACCGTCTGCCGAAGTCCCAAATGATCTCAATCGACTGTCCATCGAAGAAGAAAGAGCCTCTATTGAGCACTGCCTCAACGTCTGTAAAGACGTAGAAAGTCATCTGGAGGCAGTCAGGGCGGGAATCTCTATCAGCCGCGACGATGGTGAAACTTCAAATCTTTTGCGGACGCGGCAAAGTCAAGCCCACTTACTCACGAGCGAAAAGCTGAATGACTGTAAGACCGGCATTAGATTCACTATTTCTGAACTGCAGCTGCGCATGCAAGACGCTGATCATCGACTTCGTCGGCTGCTGGACCCAAGTCGTCCCCGGGTTTCCCCTTCTCACTCAGATGCAGAAGAGCTCGAGAGTATTCGCAAGTGCCTTAGTATTTGCGAAGATGCCACAGAGGAACTCGCGAAGGAGCGAGTAAACGTTTTTGAGGATGTGCATATGACAGACGACGCCCACCAAGTCATCGTGGCGACCATGGGAGATCTAATATCGGCAAGAAACATCTCTACTGGTGCGAGATCGAAGCAGTGGTTAGGTCAAATGTCCGACGCGTCCCTTCAACAGCTTTCCAAAGACAACAGATGGCCGGTAAATGATGCCGCGTCTGAGCATTCCCCGGAAAACACGCCTACGGAAAGGGAGCCATCGAATACAACCACCGACAGCTCACGAGTTAGGCTCCATCCGCGGTTTGAGGGTCGCCACGGTTCGGGTCGGAAACTTGGGTAGTCCTCGATGATGTACGACTGCCTTGCGTTGTTGGCAATTATCGGTAGAGAGGTCAGCAAGAGAGAGGGCCATAGCATGACGTCACGTTGTTTGTTGAAGGTGATTATAGGCTGTACTCCTAAGTGATTCATCACGTGACCGCAATCTAGCGATATATATTATTGTACTGCATAGATTGCAGCTATTCTGAGTTTAGCCAGGTCAGTACAGCACTAGGAGATCTGCCTCTCGAGTACGGCGAAGTAGTTATTCACTACCGTTCAATATGGCGGAGCATTGGGCACTGTCAGCAACAGCTTTCGTCCAATACAGTGGGAGGTATGATCGCCCTTTCAGCAGGGTGTAACTTAACCGCGCAGGGATTTCAAGGCGCGTAACGCGTGGAGGGGCTGTTGAATGAACGGGTAAAGCGCCTAGTCAGAGAAGTTCGCCACTTGCATCGAGGGAAGTCTTCAGAGCTGCGTCAGAAAGAGAATCAAGCGTCATTCTTATTTGCTCGCATGTTCATCGCGTCCAAACCACCATATGAGCACTTACATTGTAGAACGTCGTGGCTGGCGTCCACACTAGCGGATCAATGGAAAGTCAGTGGGAGATACGAACAGGGATGTTTATCAGACATTTCATCATCATTCACTGGCATATTCATCAACAAACAAGCATTATGCTGTATCAGGCCCTCCTCCTGCTTTCCAGCTGTGATTACAACAGAACGGTGTTTCTACAAATATCATATCCAACATCTCGAAGAACCCGACCCGGAGCGCACGGCATGAGAAGGCGAGGCTGACATTCGCAAAACGGACATCAAATTCTTAAAGCAGTCATTGATGAGTGGCCATTGTAAGTTCAGACGCGCCCGCTTCTCCTTCGACTCCATGGTGATGTCATGCTCGAAGTCTTGCTGTTAATGGCGATTGTATTCGTTATTGACATCAGTGAATGGGTTCTGTTGCGGCTTCTGTTGCTCGGCCATACGGGCGCGATGTAGGCTCATGGAAAACGTGACAAGGGTGACAATGAATAGAACACTATATGTTCGAACGAGTCAGCAAACCCGTTGATATAAATACAGCAGAGACACAAAGGAAGTTACTAAGACTCACAACTCAGCGGCGCCAAGCACAGCACCCACTGCCGTCAAGGCATGGACAGTGCGAATACTGCTCAGGCCTCCGTAGGAATTGTCAATCGAGTCGATGAGTCCCAACACTGCAGCCCACTGCGCCAACACACTCCATAGCGCCAGCCACCAGACCACGGAGATGCAATCGAGGACGAGGATGGCCCAACGGTTGTAGTGCTGTGGGCTACGATAGGTGGCGAAGTACCAGTATCCAACGATGACACATGTCGCGATTGGAGTGAAGATGCCATATCCAAGAGTCCCATAGCCACCGAGCACGGCGGTGGAAATGATGTTGAGGATCAGCACGAGGACCGCGATGATAATCTGAGCCAGGCGGAGGCGGAAGGTGTATGGAGGGAGCGCGAGGATCGATTTGCTCGACATGGTGGGCACGTTGTCTAGGTGGGGTTTGTTCAGGAACTGAGAAAGATGTTGGCGAGTTGACCCCTCTGGACGAGATCCTCGCCGAGGTGAGCGTTATATATCATATATCAAGCACGCTGAGTCGTCACTATTCACGTCCTCCCATTTCACCCTCGTCCAACCCAGGAGAAAGCCAATTCCCAGATTACGAAATGCGCCCTGGAGTGCGCCCGACCTTGATGTGCATACACGAGCTAGGGGCCGCGCGGTAGGGGCCTCTAATCTAAGGTCTGCATATCTTTATGCCTCATCGCCTATCAAATGTCGATCTCGTATTCGTTGATCCATATGTGGAAATTTGCGATAATGCAGGGTCGAGGCTAGCCTCTTAAGGGTAGACTCAGCCTTGTTACACGACGTTCAGCGCAATTTCCTCACACCTTGTGGGTATTTTCTTTCTTTCCTTGTGGGAACATGGATCATACTACGGTGCTTGATTCCGTCATGGTGGTAATAATGACCAATCTAAGAACAGGTGCGCTTTCAAAGTTGAAGGCGGTGATTGATGACTCGGATTCAGGCGACGCTGCCTCCTTATGAAGCTGTGCACCTTTCACTAGAAAAGGATTCAACAACTTACAACAGAGGCACTGATGCGCTGACTTCAGTGCACTTCCTGCGCCATTGAAACCCCCGTTTGACCCTTCAGGCTGAGTAACGCACGCGCCCAGACGTTGATACCAGAAAAAAAATGATTTCCGCCCCCAGGATTCGCTGTTTCAGCCTTGGGCGCCACCCTTAGCTGTGGACGCCAACCCCTTTCCAGGAAATACGAAAGTTCGGACACGAGGCACAGCGTGCAAACTTATCCTCGGATTCATTTTGCGATACGAACATCATTCGACGACACCTCGACTGGCGCCTCGGAACTCGGCACCGGGCTCACCATTGGGCACGTGCAACGGTCATGAAAAGGGTCAATTTTCCGCTCCACCGAATCATGCGGAAGACACCCTGGAGTAGCTGGAAAGTCACCCAAATTTGAAAACTTTCGAACTCATCAGTGGCCCGAATGCTTCGTATTGCTTCCATGTCCTCAATAACGTGCCCCACATGGGCAACATTCACAAACCCACGTCAGGGATTTTGTTATGGCAAGGCTTGAACCCGCAGTAACCAGAATCCCTCAACGGGTTGCAGAAAGATATGTACGACGGATACCCTGCGGCTTCAAGATGACTCGTCTTCAAAACAAATACCTTGACTAACCCGTCCTTCACCAGAACAAAAACACCGTACAACACCGATATGAACAGACTGAGTACTAAATCCTAGATATACAAGAACCGTGTCAAACACCTCTGCGACGCATCGATGTAGATCTTCACTCGCCTACAGTTTACACGGCAGCGGGAGTAACTAGAAAGCGTAAAACATGGTTAGCCAGCACGTCCAGTCATCTCGGGATCTCAGAAGAAGCACTCGACTCACCTTCGACGATTGCAGGTCCGAAGAGAACCGACCCGGCATTCAGCACCTTCTCGTTGTCGGCGTTGGTGATGAAGGTATAAGTCTGGCCGGAAGCCACCGCGGGGATGGTGACCGTGATGCTCGAGCCGCTGATCACACCTTGAACACTGACGATGTCAAGACCAGACAAGAAAGTCACGTATGATCCGGCGGGGATGGCGCTGGCAGCGGTAAGAACGATTGTTTTGCCAGCAGTCGGGGGCGAGCAGTAGAGATTTGGGGTCTGTGTGGGCTTGCCTGCGTTTCCAGACTTTGTGGGAGTGACGGTTGGTTGATAACCTCCCTTTCCTCCCTCCTCGGTCTTCGTGATGACTTCTGTCGCGGTGATCACTTTGCCGAACTCGGTCTTGGTCACCACCACTGCGGGCTCGGTCTTGGTCACAACCTTGCCGGAGATAGTCTCAGTCTTGGTGACAGTGATGGTCTTGATGCCTGAGCCTCCGCCAGAGTATGATCCGGCACCTGAGCCTGATCCTGATCCTGAACCAGCGCCTTGACCAGAGCCAGACCCTGCGCCTGAGGCAGATCCGGAGCCAGATCCTGAACCGTATCCTGAGCCAGATCCTGAGCCTGATCCTGAGCCAGATCCTGAGCCAGATCCTGAGCCAGATCCTGAGCCAGATCCTGAGCCAGATCCTGAACTAGAGCCACCAGCACTAGAGCTTGATAAGCAAGCGCTTGAGCCTTCAGAATCATGATGGTCCTCAAAAGAGTCTGCTGGAGCGGTCCAGGAACCCCAAGAATCCGATCGACGCTTGATGGCAGCACTTGGGGAGCAGTCTGGACCCTCGCAGGTGCAGCTCGCACTGGTGTTGTAGGTCAGAGCCGGATATGGTACGAAAGGCAATGGCGCATTCTGAGGTGGGCACGATGTGATGAAGCCTGCTGCCAAAGTGAAGACAGAGGTTGGGTCGAGTGGCTGGGGAGGATATATCAGCATTATTGTTCCCACGTCATGAAGCCCGCATGCAAAGAGAAAGAGCCACTTACTGTCCCGTAGGGGTTGGCCATGGGAACCTCACCGACGGCAGCCCGCTGGTAGGATGTGTGCAGAGCTTCTGCTACGAGGATCGACCCCGCAACGGTGAGGTAGCCCTTGTCAGTGATGAGCGGAGCACCCGCAAGGTAAGCGGAGGTTCCAACACCCTCGATGACTGACGAGAGAGTGATAAAGGAGCGCCTGAAATATAGAAATTAGTCAACAACGTCCTCATGTTAAACAGGACTGTGGAGGACACGCGGCAAGGACTTACACATCCGTGTACGGAAAGCTGTAGGTGCACGGGACGACAGGAGTCACCCCAGCAGCAGTGAGCGCACCAGAAAGGAGCTGAACATGGGATGCTTCATCAAAGGCGATGTACTTCAAGTTATTGTAGTAGGTCGCCGAATACCCTGCTTTTTGGAAGTCCGCCAGGCTGAACTTGGCCAGCGCACCTTTGTAGAACGCGTTCTCGAGGTGTTCAAGCTGTAAAAGCATGCTGTCAGTGGTTCCGCAGTGGTTCCGTCTTGATGCACATGAGGATTCATAGTCAAGAATTCAAGATCGTTGGCTACTAAATA
The DNA here is from genome assembly GCF_035927105.1 of Exophiala bonariae. Lineage (NCBI taxonomy): Eukaryota > Fungi > Ascomycota > Eurotiomycetes > Chaetothyriales > Herpotrichiellaceae > Exophiala > Exophiala bonariae. The sequence goes on from NW_027042496.1 coordinate 348,534, forward strand.
CATATCATGCCAGATAGTAGACCCGCAAAGTGTCCGGATATTTTGTCTGGCCATCTGTGCACGGTCCACTCAGCGTGAATGTTTGGCATGAGGCATTGCTATAGACGGGAGATTATCAACTCATGAAGCATGCAAGGAAGAATCTCAATCTGTAAAGGAGTGTCACCACACTGGGATATGGGCTACCTGATTTGAGATGTGTGTCTGGTGATCATGATCGAAAGCAGAAGTTGCCTAACCATTCTGTATTAGATAGACGATGTGATTTGGGATTAATGACTTAAGCATCCTCATTTGGCTGTCATGCCATGGTGCTGTGATTGCGGGGACAGAATTGGCCGTACAATGGCAGTAGCATGCCATGCATCTTCAGGGGATTTTCCAATAGTGAAATTGATAATGACTCAGAGCAGAAACTCAAGGCAGTTAATTCATCACTGCCTTGCTTTTCGTGGCTGCTTCTGAAACAGGCACATACGTTGACCATAACTAGACCTAATTTTTGAATAGATCTTCCGCAATCTGAATGGCTTGATGCCGAACCTCTTCTCTTAGACTAGCAATTCGTTCGGGATTGGGCTTGAAGTTACAACAGTGGTAGTCTGGTCACGTCAGTCGTTATCCACAGCATACAAAGTAATACTTACCTCCATTTATTCCATTGCTATCCTCTTGATGGAACAGAATCCGGCTTGAGTGAGACCAAGCGTTGACGACAATTCGATAGACCTGGATGATCTTAGGAACCACTGAACAATTTTCTACAAATGGCCATAAGACGAACCTTGAAATAAGGATTGGTCAAATCGGGGTATCTCAGCGCCCCAATGTCAAGTACGTTCTTGAAATGACTTTCATCCTTGCCAAACACAGCGCCGACTCCATCAACCGATGCACCTGACTGTGCCGCTACCCTGGCCAGATCCTGAATGTTGACATTCATGGTGTTGATGATGTCGGAATCACCGATCAAGTTTTTGAACCATGTTTCGATCTGGTGTGAAATCATGTCAATACTAAGTGATCGTCGCCGTTCCTCATGCTGGTCAGGTCTTACCTCGGAGACGAAGCCCATGTCTGGGGATCCATCAAATTTGAAGTCGCCGCTCCCACTCTTGGTGATCTGATCTGATCGATGTATACCGTCTCCACCTTCAAGTTGAAGCAAGGAATTACTCTTCATTGCTGAAACAACATTGTCCCATGTACGGTCATGGTCATTAAAGTTTTGAAGCATTGAAACAGCCGTTCCGATCATGACTTTAGTGTTATCATCCATTTTCTTCATCGCTTCGTTGTTGAGCGAGCCATAGCTTGGGGCTAGAGTCATCTTAATTGTGCTTTGGTTCGAATTCTAGCAATCAAATCTTGAGCTTTTGTGAAACAAATCTCCAAGATTCGAGTAAACTTACATCGACAAAACAAACGTTCTTCGTCCCGCCCATACCTGCAACAGTCTGAAGGGCATCCTGAGCTCCGCCAAATATGGGAGCAGCAGTTGATCCGAACAAGAAATCCATCTCGACGATGGTCCCTTATGGCAATAATTTAAGACTTGGATACTATCTTCTGAATGTCAGGACAGATGGGTGAGATCTCTACTACAGCACGCTGGTCGAGCACCGATGAAGCGAGGGCAGTAGAGACTGTCTTAGAGAAACGTAAATATAGCCAGCCACCACTACAGAAAGTCATCGTAAAGCCATAGGATGCTAGAATGTGACGTTGAGCAATGTGATACAGGAGACAATCAGCCATACTGAGGTGGTGCGTAGCACAGCAACGTACACTGTTGGTTCGCTTTCCTTACCCACAAAGCTGCCCCGATGATCGGCACAAAGTATCACCACTGAAAGTGCGAGCATTCAGCTTGAGGATGAAAAACGCCAGGTCATGGGTGCATGGTCTAGATCAAGCCCTTCAGCTGTGCAGCGATAGAGCTCTCGTAGTCAGCAGAACCCTACAAATGACAGATATGTGAAGCTGAAACCCTTAGAAGAAGGTACTGCAGCTCACAGAGGATAATTTCTCTTGACCGGGGCTGCAAGTAGTCCAAATGATGAATTGAAGTTGTTACCTGCTTTTTGAGAGGCTAATTCCAATACAGAGATTCCATGACCGTAATTAACAAGGTATGTCCAAGGTGTGAGGCCTATGCTGTAATGAGGAACTGAGCATAAGAGAAACTGCGAGAACTCTATCTCGTGGAGCTGAAGTGTAGGAAACGTGGAACTGTCCTGTGATTCCCCTTCAATATTTTCTGTAGATCAGTGAGGGGACAGCCTGACTTCTAACCTGTCATCAGTGACTCAATGGTCACAGAGTTCCATGGGTGGAAGCCAGGGACGGTACTACCGAGCCGCACATGCATGAACTCTGAGTTGTTCGAGACCATATTCGCGAACAAATGACTGTGACGTGCCCCTGCCAATCCATATTTGGCTGCACCATTAGTTTGCAAAACCAGCTAATGAACCTATTTGGGTCTGCCTTCTCCACTCGCTCCATGCGAGTAAATGGTGGCTGGCGTGGATGAGTCTGCAGTAAAGCATGGATACTTTCTATGCAAGATAATTCTTTGACCAACTGTACGCTGTCCTTTCAGCTCACGCCTCCGCCACAATGGGACATATCTGGGCGGTGCGCAGTCGACACTGTAGCTTATTCGAAAGACAGAACTGACACGATCAGATCACAGGAATGCACCTTCCCCGAAGACCAGAAACTCAGGTTCTCCCTTCAGTAGCATCAACGAGGGCTTGAGCTGAAAGCTGCAGATGCAAAGCTATAGTCTGGGTGCTTCTTTTTCAGCCTCATCCTTTGCTGATGCGTGAGAGGAGAAATTATGGTGGTGCAACTGTACCGAATGCTTCATGTAAATATCTGTTTAGTGCGGTTGCTGTTACAAGCTCTAACGTAGAGTTTGATGGGTTTGATTTATACGTACATTGCTGATGGCCCATATAAACGATCATATCCTAGTTCTATTTCGTTCTACCTGTTCTACTGTACAGTGTACTCTCGACTTTCAACTCAGTTTGCCTTTGTCTTCAAAACACCAATCTTCACAAGATGGCTGCTCAAGTATCACAACAGATGATAAACATCTTTGGGCAGGGTGAGATCGGCGACAAAGTAAAGAACTTTGACTTCTCAAAAGCAAGTCGATCATGTTCGTACGAGAGCTGAAGAGTCACTAACCAAGGCACAGATAAGCGTCCAAGATAAGACAAGAGATGACTATTTACATCTTGATCTGGCACCATCATATGGTACATTGAACAGTGAAGCGATGAAGAAGATGGATGATGAGTTGAAGATCATGATCGCTGGTACGATGAAAGATCTTGGAAGAGTCCCGCCAAATCAACGCAGTTGGGATAAAGTCATATCTATATTCATGCAAAACCCATTGCTCGAGCCTCATTCAGATCCTGAACTCGTTAGAGCGGACAAATTCATCAAAAACTCCTCTGGAGACTTTAAATTTGACGGTTCTCCTAATGCTGCTATAGTACAAGAGGTGAGTATACATACACTTTCAGTCAAATACTGTGCTAAGCTCGAACGCAGGTCAAGACTTGGTTCACGAAACTCATAGCTGACGACGATGTTATAAAGTCAACTAAGATCGACGTTGAGGTCTTAGCGAAAATTGTTGCTCAAACAGGAGCAACCGTCGACAGTTTCGAAACCTTTTTCGCCAAACATGAATACCATGAAAAGACGCTGGTTGACATTGGAGTCCTGCGCTTCCCTGATGCCTTCAATCCATACTTTAAGGTGAGAACTATCATCTGGACGAACTTGTTGGGCTAGACTTATGAGAATAGGTGTACCGCATTCAGCTCGTAGCGTGGTCAGACTCCAGCCGTATTCTGTTCCATCAAGAAGACAAGAATGGAATCACAGGGGGTAAGCTTCAATGCCGTCATGTCAACTATCGATTCTCTTCAATTAACTGTTATGACAATAGAATACCACTGCAGGAAATTCAAACCACGCGATGCTGTAATTTCGGAACTGAAAGAACAAACAAAGAAACTGGCGATCAAACAAGCCGAAGATCTATTTGCTTGATCCAGGGCAAGGGGAAAAGTTGTGTCCGAAATGGTGTGCAGTTTCTTCATAAGGAGACGAGTAGTTGCTGTATCGGAACTTGGTTAATGGCGACGAATGGTCATAATCCTTTATTAAGATGAAATCAAGAGCACGTCTAATGCTGTTATTGCATGTAAAAAGAATCTACGTTCCATCATAAGCTAAAAGGCGCCTGGATGGCAATTCAGTGCTGTTTCCATGGCTGCCTGCTTTGAGGCGGTATACTCGAACTTGCAGAGTGAGAGACTATCATCGATTAATGCTTAGGCGAGTTTTCAAAGGAATCTGATAATTATGAAGGCTTGAGAGCTCACCTGTAATAACAATGACTTTATATTATACATTCTACATTTCGAGTGGCTTAGATACGGACTTATAGAGACCTATATCCGAACCCTAGGTAAAGGAATTAAACATCATTCTTAACTGGGTTCTCTCTATAGTCTCAAATTATATTCATTATGTTCACATGCGATAAAATTTTCATTTCGTATCACCTATGGGAAGTCGCGACCGATAAATATCTACGACATGAAGAAGTTTTGAACTTCCCAAGCGAAATCAGTCAAACAGCCCGTTTGCAATTGCAATAGCCTTGTTGCGAGCTAGTTCAGACAAGCCTTGAAGTACATCAGAGCGGTAGGTGAAGGCTCTTGCGGTGTATGCTGGTGTTCCAAGGTTAGAAAATGATCGTCAGAGACTCATGGCTACTGTACCTCCAGTCACACCATTCTGATCCTTCTGAAGAAAGCCTGTACGATCGGAGCTAGACCAAACTTCTAGTGCAAGCCTGTGGATCTATCAAAATGAGAAAGTGGAGCTTTACAATCGAAGAACGGGGAGATTACATCAAATAATGGACGGTCTGGGTCAGGGAAGTCGAGAAATGTCACTTGGAACAGCTTTTGGTGAAATTCCTCTTTGTGAATGGCTGATTCAACGCCATCCACCTTCGCACCGGACTGGGCAACGACTTTGGCTAGAGCGTCTACACCCAGCCCGACTTTTTGCAGGACTTCTTGATCTTGCACGAGTCCATCGAACCAATGATGAATCTAGATTCAGCCAAAAGTCAGTATTCCTAAATCCTTTGAGGAAATCATGACTGGCTACCTCTTGAACAATCTTTGGGTCCGGAGAGCCGTCCAATTTTAAGAGGTTGGTATGATCTGTGTGATATGCATCACTCCGCTGTATCGATTTTTGGTCATCCAGTTGAAGCAGTGGACTTTGCATAAAGGCAGTTGTGATGGTATCGTAGTTTCGGTCTTGAGGCTCGATCTTCTGCATAGTTTTTGTCACAACCGCGATCAGTATTTTCACCTCGTCGCTCATCGCCTCAAAGCTTTGTTTGGTGAAGTTTCCGTACAACGGGGCATACGAGATGATCATTCCTCGTTCATTTTTGTCAAAATCGAACTTTTCCACTTGGTTGGCCAGCTCATCTGATCCGAAAATGTCCTTCAGAGTAGGGGCCATATTGAACAAAGGTCTATGTGTTGATCTGAAGAAGGATGAAACTGGAAGAATGTATCTGAGAAAAGTTGGGTAAGATTTTGAAGTATGGAAAGATAGTCGAAGGTCAGAGAAGATTCGTAGAGAAATACGTTGGCAGTCCGATGCTCACCACCCAGGTCCGTCGTTCAGCTCAGCCCATTTGATGTGCAACTTTGGTTTACCGTTTTCATGTTGGCATCTGGAGCAGCTTGGTCTCGACCCTAGTGCAGCTCCTTTTTTGTACGCCACCTGAAAGACCCATATTCTCCCTTTCGTTCCATAGCCAATGTTTGGCTTTGACATATGTAGTCAAGACTCTCAGCTCAGCCTCATTAAGAATAAATCTGTTGGCTTCCACATGGGAGCTTTGCGAACGGAGAGGTCTGTAAGCATACGGTGGCTTTACTGCCCGGAGCTGAAGACCAAATGCAATCAACAATAGTGAGGGTTTTGGGTTTGGCAAAGGAGATAGCAAGGTTGCCTCTTTCGCGATTGCACGACCACGCAGGTTTAACATCGGGGATGTATTCCAACCAGTGGGCTCCATCCCTGAAGTTGGCCCATGCATTGTGCAGAAAGCTATTCATACTTTGAGAGAAACATGGCAAGCTACTGTATGTTAGCCTTTCGCTAATGTATCTAAATATATGCCAGGTGTGTCTTAACGAATTTATTTCACGTTCGTCTTCGGAGATGGCGAGCGCTGTGACTTAGCTTTTACCGAAGCCAAACCCCGCAATTTCCAATTTTAATGTGGCAACGTTTCGTGTTCAGCTGCATGTCCATTCCGTAGCCTTTTCACTAACCATTGCCAGGTGGTCTATCGATCGATTGGAGAATCGCTTGCGCCACATTGACTGTATCCGGAAGGTAGAGGGTTATTTTGTCGCACATTTTGGTTTCGCTTCCAAGACCTAGATCCGCTGTGCATATGGTGGTGAACACTAGGTTCTGCAGACTTCTTCCAGTGGACCATGAGCCAGATCGAGGCTGCCGACCACGTGGCATCAGGGAGTCTCTGGCTAGCTACTTCGCGAACTGTAGGCACGCCCCGGCAGTCGCACATATCTTGACTTTCCCCAGTGGCCTACCTAGGTACCCAGTCACGTAACCCGCGTCGGCGTAATACGAATAACGCTGGACAACCTTGAGACTTGGGAATGACTGTCCGAATGTCTTGTAAGGGCAGATCTCCTGGAGCATGACAACTTATACCTTCCTTGAATCTAATGGCTGCGGATGACATATTTTGGTTCTCGACAGGACGTAATACCTCCAAGCTCGTTGGAAAGGCTCCTCAGGTCACATCCAATGAACAAAATCGTCTCAAACCCACAAGACGAGGTGGTCACAAATATCTAGGGAACTACTGCTCGTTCCTCTGCTTCAAGGAATTTCGTGACTTGGTCACTTCGCAAGCGAATCAAGGTAGGGACCCGCCTCAGGCGAGAATGACCGAGTCTTGCCTCGGTGTGTAAAGGTACTGATAGGCATGGGCTTGGGTTTGAGTCAGATCCTCAGGCAGGTCTTACCTTTGTGGTATACTTGGAGGAAATTCAGCTGTAAGTTCAAGGGTAGTTGCAAGTGAGGCAACTTTCCCTGATTGTACAAATAATAAACGCAAAGGTATTACACGGAATGACGGGAAGCACTTTTAGGAATGAAAATAATGTTCTCCATCACAACACTCATATTCACGAGTAGATGATGGGGATGGACTGGCCAATTAATCATCATCGTGGAGCATAGATCGAAAATGGACAAGTTGGACAGGGCTGGCTTGGAAAGCCAATGCATTACATTGAAAGCGGCGAGATATCCTTGATTAAAGTGACGGGGCAAGGCTGACACAGCCTTGTTCCGCCCGTGTTAAGAAATATCAGAACCTGAGCCCAACGCGTGCCGGTGGACTTTGCCTCCGGTGAAATGTGTAACCCCCGAAGACCGAGAAGTGCAGTAAGAATCAATTATATCGAGGGCGAAGGGTTGACTCACTCAGTTCCGCAAACTTGAGCTGTGAAGTGGTTAGCAGCGGTCGGTTCCATACTCTATATTGCTGTGACCAAGATTGACGGAGTGCAGATTGAATGTCAGCAAGAATATGATCTTGATCGTCGACTTGCTGACTCGCCAAACCTTCAGAACTGACATGTGGTTGACCTGTCTTTGTTATCTGTATCGGCCTGCTAGCCTGTCAGAGCACGTGGTATCGGAAAATGACAAAAGGTGTTGGGGCCGGCATCACGCCAGAACAAGATGTCCATGAAAAGATACAACCACCAGAATGAGCTCCCGTATGTAAGAGCCATGAGATTTTGAGTCCACAGGAGTCATATTCCAGTGAATAAAGTTCTAGCTCAAGTACCCATGCGAAAGGTCAATTGCCCTATATCTCAAAAGGTCGTTTTGGATGTAAGCCGCCGTGCTGCTCGAGCGACATCTCGCCCACGCGACCCATTTGTTTATTCTCTTTTCTTTGGCTGATTGTACAAGCAATGTGATCAGGAACTCATCATCGCCTAATGATGGGGAACATCATCGGGTTCGGGCTCCTCAAATAGATCGTCCACCACGTCCTGTGTTTCTCCTGATGAGCTCTGTCCCTCCACCTCAACAACCTGGTCGTCGTAAGCCTTCAAATCGCTGGCCAAGTTCGTCTCTTCGGGGGATTTTGGAGCTGCAGGAGGACTGAATTTCTGGACATGTCCTTCGGAATCGGATGCTTTTTGTTGCGGTGGCTTGTATGCCTTTAATTCTTTCAAATAAAGGTCTTGAATCAGATCGGCTAGGAATCCAGTAAGTACATATCACCTCTGGAATTGAGTCCAGCTCAAACAGAAGGCAACTCACGCATTCGGGCTACCGATGAGACTGCAAAACTTCGACGGGGAGCTTGGAAAGACCTTGAGCTCATACGAGCTAGGAGGCGGGACTAAAATTGGGATTAGCACATGAGCAAGACTGTGAAGCTCCAAAGACATACACTCGCTCTCAGTGACTGAGCCATGTTGATTTGATTGAAGCGGTGCCAATGGAAAGCTGGCTGAAAGAACAGTCTTGAATCGCAATGCCTGTGTTCTGCAAGTCCTATTGATCGTGATTTCCTGAAAGCTCAAGAGCGAGACTAGCCTGTTTGGGAAGCTTCATCTCACGTGTTTGTTCAGAGAAACACGTGATATTCAACCTTGGCATTTTTGCTCGATTTGCCCACTCATCACGTGCTCGTTGCCGCCTGCTTTCCTGCGCCTTCTTCTCAGCCTCTTTCTTATTCCACTTCTTTCTCCCCCTTCATCCCACTCTCACTCTCACCTCGCCACTCTCATCAATCTCTCGAGATCGCAGAAGTCGTCAAGAACCAGCGCATCTGCCCTGTCTTCGCAACACTCCACATTGCAGTTCCTGCCTTCTCGACGCACGACGCTTTCACCGTCGACGACGCGCTGACAATCGACCCTTTCGTGTTCAGAAGCCTCACCTCTTCCTTGACTCACGAGACCTTCACTGGTTGAACGGTCACAGTCCGCCTTCATCGTCATCTTTATTGCGCCAGTTCCAGTTCCCACCTGCGATTCTGTGTTGCATCTTCTTACTCGCGCTCTCTTCATCCACCCGAACTTGATTTTTCTTGCTCTCAAAAGGTAACTAGATAGTCCCGCCGAGCACTCGTTGAACCCTCAGACTCCTGTTTGGCTTGTCTCGTTCATCTGGCGATGGCCTTACTGACAAGTGGTGTCTACAGTGTACGACGACTCTCCTTCAGAAGTCTCCGTCATACACTACCAAATCGTTGTCTAATTCACATCTGCAAAAAATAAAATAAAAAGACCTGATCTCGTCCTTATAATCTGTGCACGCGCTACAAGACTTCCTCCTTGGCCATCGGAGGCTCTCAAGGCCTCTGCGTGGATTGAATTCAGACCTCAGGTCCTACATCAACCACCGTCAAACTGTATTCCCCGTTGTTAATCAAGACCTTCGCTACTAATCATAACCTTCGAACTTCTTATCGTGCCATCAAAAAGCGCCAGACACTGCGAAGACAAAGCAAGCTCGCAGGGCGTGTGGTTAAGAATCACACCGCCTTTAAATCAGCTCTAAAGTCCAAGATGGCGAACATTCCTGGCATCGAAAACCAGCCTCCAGATGGCCCAGCCTGGCATGACAATCTCAATATGCACCTCATCTGTCCTGATTGCAAACAAGTTCCTCCAGATCTTATTGAAGAGAATGCTGACACCATCTGTGGCAATTGCGGAATGGTCCTGGCCGAGAGGTTAATCAGTTACGAGTCCGAGTGGCGTACCTTCAATTCAGATGAGGGGAAAGGCGACGACCCGAACCGTGTTGGTGAGGCTGACAATGAACTATTGTTGACGAACAATGCGGGAACCATGATCGGTGGTGGTGGCCCAAATGTTTCCAAAGAGACCCGGAAGCTCAAGAAAGCTCAAGCTCTACAACAGGAGAATAAAGCTGATAAAGCTTTGCAAACTGCCTATGCTCAGATTGAAACCTGGGGTGAGAAAGCCAAGTTCACGTCATCCATCAAGACTGCAGCCAAGATGTATTTCAAGCGTGTCTACGAAGCAAATGCCCTGCGAGGTAAACAGACTGATGTCATTCTTGCTGGTTGTCTCTTCATTGCCTGCCGTCAGATGAAGCTACCTCGAAGCTTCAACGAGATTTTTGGATTGACCGCCGTTCCCAAAAAGGAGATTGGTCGAGCCTACAAGACACTGGAGAAATTCTTGACCCAATCTTCTCAAGACAACATCCAAGCTGTTGAAGGCAGTGGTGGTATCGCCAATCGCGATCTTTTGGAGTACCGTGGAACCCAATCCACAAAACCAGAGGATCTGTGCGGCAGATATTGCAACATGGTCGGTCTCAATTTCCGAGTCCAAACTATAGCAGAGGGTCTGGCGAAGAAGATTCCAACAATCGAGGGCCTCGCTGGTCGAAGTCCATTATCGAATGCCGCTGCTTGTACCTTTTTTGCCAGTCATCTCATTGGGTTCGGGAAATCGAGCAAACAAATCAGCGATGTTGCCGGTGTTAGCGATGCGACTATTAAGCATGCGTATAAGTTCTTGTTGCAGGAGAAGGAACGATTGGTTGATCCCACTTGGCTTGGTGAACAACCTCCACCTCACGGCGGATTCGGAGATCTGAATAATCTTCCTGGAGCCTGAGTCGACATCGTTCTCTTGGTTGAACAGATCATTTGGACCATTCAACCTCGACTGCTCTTACAGAGCTTCGCTCTCATCTATATCGATTGATGTCTCACACCCACAGGAAAAAGTTGGCTGGTCGTTCAATTGCGTTGGCGCTATGCAACACTTGTCTACAGAGTTACCAACGGTTACGGGGGATCTGGGATGGTTCGCTGAATAATGACTAAGTTTTAATTTCTTTCAGGCACGACGTTGTGCATAGCGAATGATATCCACCGGTGGGCCACAAAAAGTGATGCATGTAATGATAAAAGAAAGGATTTGGGGAAAAAATACTAAATTGAACAAAAGTCTCTCAAACATAGGTTGTTCTCTCCCTGACGATTCTGACCTGTAAGGTGACAATCTGAATCTCCCATGAACGCTGGATACGGACGATGGTCCAGTTCGTGTATTTATTCGTTCTCATTGGAGGATGATTATCTTATTTTGGCCCTCCGCGGACCTCCATGGAGTTAGTGCTCAAACACTCTTGCCTTGGAGATCATCCTTCTGAAGCTTGCTCTCATGGGAAAGCATACCGCTACGAAGCCTGAGAGGAGGATATGCAGGATGATCGATGGAGAAAGGCCAGACCTGGGGTTTAAGTAGCCTTTCCCTCTATGCTGACAAATCGTTCTTTAGTTGACCACATCGGACGTCCACGGCAGTTTACTTTCTTGCCATCACGAGTGTTCTCCTCAGGTCTTCACCTCAGGTCTTCATGCCGTCAAGCTTGCAGAAGAATCGTGCCCGACCAGATCCAGTTTCATGTCAGTCATGCCGGTCGAAGAAGTTGAAATGCAATCGTGTTCAGCCCTGTACAAATTGCACTGCACGAGGTATTCCATGCAAGTTCCTGGTTCCGCCTCAGAAACAATCGTTGGCAAATATCACCTCAAGAGGCAATGCCGATCTCCTAGAGAGAATTGAACGGCTAGAGGCTGTGGCTCTGATACCTTCATCTGCGCAGACTCTTTCGAACCATGTGACAGACGACACCTACACAGGCCCGACTCTGGTAGCTAAGCCAGATTCGGGAAATATGCTGGTATCCGACGAACATAAGATTCGAGACGAAGATTCGCAGGTACTTGAGAATGTTGGCACTCGAGAGGACACGGTGGTAAGATGAAGCCTTTGACTCTATCTAGGATCCTATATTTCGATGGGCGATCTGACTCATTTCCAGCTCTTCAGCCTCTCAGATGCCCTCGTCATAAGGATAGCGAGCACGAAAGATGAACTTAGCGAAGGAACATCTTCACACCACACAATGCAAACAGCGAGCTATCCTCAAGCGAATGGGAACGTGATCATATTTCCACCTTTCAATATGGCGATGCAACTTTTTCAATGTTACGAGACTTATGTCGATCATATATCGCGCATACTACACATCCCAACAGTTCGAGCTCTTATCAAGACTGTTTATTTGCGACTAAATCAAGGCAAGCCTAGTCCACCTGGTCAAACCGCACTGCTGTTGTCTATATTTGCCCTCAGCGCGGTGTTCTACCAAGCCTTTGAGCAGTCTGAAGTAGCCGCTAGTGAGGAAGAAGCTGTTAATCTCGCGAGAGCAATGGCAAAGGGGGCCTTCGATGTCCTAGATTATGCGCGTCGAAGCACTTCAGGCACATTGGAAGACATTCAAGCTTACATTCTGATGTCTCATGTGACCTTTCACTTCGACGGATTTTCAGCGAGAGGTCGCCTGCTTTTCGCGACTGCCGCTGCAATTGCAAAAGACTTGTGTTTGCACAAATTGGATGCGAATCAGTCCGTCAATCTGGATACTAGTATTCGCTGCATGATTGATAGAGAGGTCAAACGGAGATTATTCTGGTACCTCGCAGCCTCAGATTGGTATGATTTATTCCCTGACTAGCGTCTTGATTGACACTAATCACCATGCGGCAGGTTATCGGCAGCAATATCTGGTCCTCAGGAGGGTACGTACTCGATTCACCCGGGTCATATCAATGTCCAAATCCCAAGAAACTGCAACGATGATGATTTTGGGATGGAAGAGGAGAAGGAGCCGGATTCCGGACCACAACCCACAAGTATGACATACTTCATCGAGAAGATTCGACTCGCCCATATCTGTCGTGAAATCGTCGATACTGTGCCAATGGATGCCGTCAAACTCCAGCAAATGCCATATGAGAACATCATCGTATTGGACCAAAAATTGACAAACTTCATTGACAACCTGCCTTATTTCTTCAGACTCGACATCGATAGTCGCCAGCAAAGTCAACCGCTGGAAATGATCTACCCAAACATCCAGCTCCAGCGCTACTGCATCATAGGAGCCGTGCATAGCAGAAGATGCAAATTGCACCAGCGATTTCTCCTACGCCAGTCATCGGACCCTCGCTATTCTTATTCAAGGCAAGCATGTCTTGAATCAGCACGAACTGTTCTGCACTTCTACGACGGGATCTCAGACCATCATCCGCCGCGAACAATGCTACACGGCGTGGGAATAGCAATGCATTATATGCATCTGGCAATGGTAGTACTTGTCATGGACCTGTGCTTCAACAAGATTCAGGCAGATGAGGTTACGATTAAAGAAGAGGTGAAAGCTGGCTTACAATTGTTCGAGAGCACACGGCATCAATCACCGCTGCTCAAACAATTTGGGAGCTCTCTGTGCCATGTGATGAGCAAGCATAATGTGGACCTATCAGATTCGATGGGCTCCTCGCCTCACCGGGGTGTCGACCATGACCGAAATAGTAACAGTGCACCGTTTGATGTTGCGGCGGGAGAGAATTCCCAGTTTCCTAATTTTCAGAATGACATAGCTCATCCTGTCGAGTTTCTAGACCCCTCCTTTGATGAGATCTGGCAGAGGACGATAGAAACGGAGCCATGTGCTGATTTATCTGCTTGGGATAGTATGTTCTCAGCAATTGACGATAGACCGCTCTAAGATAGAGGTAGATGGAAGACTTCAGTAAAGGGAATATTGATTTTTTACTCCAAGCTAATGCTCTACAAGCCACGGCGACTATGCGTCGTGTGTCATGATGCGTGTGGCCGGCCATTGAAGTTTTGACCTTCTTCACTGAGGGCCCGCAGAACTATCTGGGAAAAAGGCCAGTGTCATGTACTTACCCAACAGCCAAATATTGGGGTGAACACATGCCTCAATAGAAGGCTGCAAGAGGGGAATACAGCCTATTTAATTCTTGATAGAAACATGATCCATTTGTGTAAGGTCACACCTCTGAGGCACAACCCCAAAAGTCGGGGTACACAAGCGGACGAATGCACCTTTGAAGACATCGGATGCTCCCCGAAATCAAGGACACTCGGTCAAAAACAGGGGTGAATATATACTTTCAATTTTCCTCGTTGTGACGTCGTAAAGTATCCTCCTCTTCGCCTTCGAATTGAATACTGACCTCACAACTTTTACCAACCACTATGCTTTCTCCACGTCTCCGCCCGATATCCATGTCGTTTCTCCGCATCCGATGATATCTTGATCCATCTCCTTCTGTAACGGGCTAGCGAGTAGTCGGCACTTGCGATGGTCATGGAGGTACTTGGACTATTGCTAGCATTCAAGCTCGCCGAACTGCCGGTGCATGGCATAAAGGTAAGCGTAGGGGACTGCATTCATTGCCTCTTCAATCCCATCGCTCGTGTATCACAAGTCTGAAGCGATTACGCGAAAAACGCATCAGATCCAGAAAGAGAGAATGCTTACCAGCAGTGCTCTGCTAGCTCTTGTAGCCCTTTGGACAGTATGCTTCGCGAGGCCTGGTCGTGAGCACAATCGATCTCCTTTCGCAAAGGCTCTCGAAGCTCGTCAGTCGGACGGTTCCGGAGGCTCGCCACTGCAGATTGATCTGGGATATGGAATCTTTGAAGGCTATCTCAACAGCACTAGTAATCTGAACACCTGGAGAGGGTAAGGCAGACTGGATGAGCTGTCGCTGCTGTCGCTGCGGAAGTTTGATACTAATGTTGTCTCTAGCATACGGTTCGCAGCACCCCCTATAGGCTCTAATCGCTGGCAAACACCGCAAGCTCCCGAACAAAACAGGTCTTCTATCGTCAACGCGAGCTCATATGCGCCAACGTGCCCCCAAGCACCAAACGCCAAGTTGACTATCCAGGCCGCCAACCAATCACTAGCAGATGAAGATTGTCTTTTTCTGAACGTGCAAGTGCCAGCGAATGCTACTGGTCCCTTGCCTGTCCTGGTTTGGATTCATGGCGGCGGCTATGGTGCGGGTAACGGCCGTCAAGATTTTGCAGCGATCATCAACGCCAACAACAACAGCTTCATTGGTGTTTCGATCCAATACCGACTCGGCGCATTTGGGTTCCTCGCTTCGGACGAAGTTTACCGCAATGGTGTGGTCAATGCCGGGCTGCTCGATCAGCATTTTGCGCTTCAATGGGTGCAGTCCTATATTTCACTCTTCGGTGGAAACGCATCGCAAGTGACGATAAGCGGTGAGAGCGCTGGAGGCGGGTCTGTTATGCTTCTAGACATGGCATATGGAGGAACTCTCGGTGACTCGCTGTTCGTCAACAGCATTGCGGCATCCCCATACCTTCCTATGCAGTACGGCTACAAGGATTGGATTCCGTCGCAATCCTATTATGCCTTCGCGACAGAGGCTGGGTGTCCTCCTGGTCTGCCCTATGGCGCCCATCCGCAGACTATCTTCGAGTGTCTCGTTGAAAAAGATACTGACACTTTGATCAGCGCAAGTGATACTATTTCGCAATCAGGCACGTTCGGCACCTGGGCATTTCTGCCAGTGTGAGTGCAACTTCCCAAGACTAACTGGGATAAACTGAGCTAATTGAAAATTACAGGACTGATGGCACCTACGTACAAGACTTACCAAGTCGACAGTTTCTTCAAAAACAAGTCAACGGTCGGAACCTTCTGGTGGGGAACAATGCAAATGAAGGCCCAGGATTTACGCCTCAGAATATTACCACTGAAGATGATCTCGTTGCGTGGCTTGGAGTGACTTTCCCACTATTCACTAACGATGACATCGCAAAAGTGTTGCTTTACTACCCCAGCTCGAACGACTCGACAGATCAAAATGCAACGCTATTTGCCACGGAAGGTGATGTTGGTGTTACTGCACTGAACCAGAGCAGTGTGGGATCTGGACAACAGCAGAGAGCGAATGTAAGACTATCTCAAGCAAGCGTATCTCATATTTCTTCTTCCGCTTACCACCACATGAAACAGAACATTTATGCAGAAACGACATTCGTTTGCCCATCATACTGGATGGCCGGTGCATATAACGATTATGGACGAGCAGCATACAAGTATCAGTACTCCGTGGCTCCTGCGACCCACGCATTGGATGTTGCGGCTTGTACGTGAAAGTCGACAACTAACGTTTACGAGCCTCACTAATTCTGCCTTGCCACAGACTTCGGTCCATCCCCTCCGAATGTTGGTCCAGATATGGCATTAGCCTTCAAACAGATCTGGGGTAACTTCATTACGACGAACAATCCTAGTATTTTCAATGGAGTCGCTAACGGCGCATCATCCAACTCTACATCCACCAACGACGCAACGGACTGGACTCCATTCTCGGCTTATGAGCCATTACAGCTGAATCTGAACCAGGTAAGATGAAGACCACTCCAAAACATAACTAGGTGCTGCTGCGAAATCTATCATGTCTAGGAAGCCTCTCTATCTGGAGAATACTGACATTTCAAAATCGCTACAGACTGGAGGGTCGCCCATTCAATTTCCAATATCCATAGGCCGCAACCTAACAATAAATGGCAATCCGGGACTTCAGAACGATATCTCGCTCGTGAATGCTTGGACATGGGAAGGCGGAAGAGGCTATCGCTGCGAGTTCTGGCGTAGTGTTGGGGCTATCGTGCCTGAGTAGAGCCAATCTGTGCGTCGATTGAGTCGTGAATAACACGGCAGTGCCACGATCTGACATCTCTTTCGGTCTAATTATCCAGCTACCGGGCATAGCACACATGGTGGATGCATATACTTAGCAAAAATTAGGGTACATATCATGCATGCGTCACAAATGCCATACGATTTGGCGATGAAACTTGAAGCACCCTTGTCATTTTCCATAACCACGATAATGGACACGAGTACGAGACATTTCGCTGTAAGCGATAGCCCCTCAAGAGCATTTCTTATACGCACTGCTCCAATCA
This sequence comes from Exophiala bonariae, assembly GCF_035927105.1. Lineage (NCBI taxonomy): Eukaryota > Fungi > Ascomycota > Eurotiomycetes > Chaetothyriales > Herpotrichiellaceae > Exophiala > Exophiala bonariae. The sequence continues at coordinate 365,549 of NW_027042496.1, forward strand.
ATATCCTCCAAGCCGCGCCCTTTCAAGTCATTTCCCGCAAAACGCCAATGATGGGCATACCCCGCTTCGCCATATCGATCGCTGATACTGTGTGGGGTGATTTTCGTAGATAAAGGAGACATAATAATCTGGATTCTTTTGAGGTTGATATTATTCGATGTGTGTGTTGAGAGGCTCCTGAGTATTTTTCAACCTCCATACATTGTCTTTGACTGCGTGAAGAATAGCTGCAAACTCTCCATGAAGGGACATCTTGCAGTCTTCGAATAACAGTGCCTCAGGGTCGAGAGTGCTTCAGCCACTCTTTGCCGCATAATCGTGTGTGCACACGGAACGTTAGCCTAGTTCAGCATCAGGACCAGTCCACCAACTTCGACTCGAAAAATCCAACTAGGACAATGGCACTGAAAGCAACACACCTGCAATGCCACTGCGGTGCCATCCATGAACCAGCAACACTTCTCCGATCCGACACACTGCCCATCACCAATGATTTCTGCCACTGCTCCATGTGCCGTTTCTCCACGGGCAGCCTAGGAGCATGGTTCGCCGGTCTCAAGGGACGGCCGAGCGAAAAGTCCCTGAGCAATGCGAAGGCCTATTCTGCGACTGATGTCGCGGCAAGGTACTTCTGCAAGACATGTGGATGCAGTGTTTTTGTCCATATGCAGCAGGAAGACCGGTGGATTGCATGTGCTGGGATTGTGGAGGTGGAGGGTGACGGGGAGGGGAATGGGAAGCCTGGAGACAGGTATGGCAAAGAGGATCGAAACATCTCGCACCCAAGGTACCACGAGTTCGTTGGATCAGCGGTGGACGGCGGGCTTGCGCCGTATTTGAGCAACCTAGCTGGGCGGGACGTTCCATGCTACGACGGCGACCCAGCCGATGGCGAAAAGCCACTCGACCCAGCCCGGGTGCAATCCCTCCGCGACAACGCCGACATCTCGACCTCAGCCCGCGACAGCAACATCAAAGTCGCATGTTTGTGCGGTGGTGTCGAGTTCAACATCGCGCCGCCGCCGTACGACGATTCCAGCACAGGATGGTACGTGACTTCCGACAAATCGAAATACTACGCCCGCCTATGCAACTGTCGATCTTGTCGCTTGACGCTGGGCTTTACATTCCAGCCCTGGACATATATCCCGCCTAGCCAGCTGTTCGCAGCCCCAGGTGAGAGACTGATCGTCGGACCTGATGCAAAGTCCGCGAAGCAGATCGAGAAGATGCAGTATTACCAGAGCTCGGAGTCGGTGCTCCGAGGGTTCTGCGAGACGTGTGGTGCGACGATGCTGTATCAGAGCTTCGACAGGCCGTACATCATTAATGTCTGTGCGGGTGTGGTGAGGAGTAAAGTTGGGAATGTCTTGGTTCGAGAGTGGTTGGAGTGGGATCATAATGTGGTGAGCAAGAGGGAGGAGGCAGTGGATGAGATGATGATTGAGGCTTGGTTGAGGAACAAGTAGATGATTCGTTGAGAAGCCTGTCACACGGGAAAATTGAAGTCACAATTACGAATAGTGGATTCGAAGCCAGAAGGAAGAGAAGTAAATGCAAAAATGGTATGATATGTGTTATATAGATTAACTTTGCGTGCCTCAGGAAACCTCCCTACGGAGGGAAAAACCTGAACGTGCAATTTGCTTTGTGTCAACTCCAACCCCGATCACCTGGTAATCTCCAGATCAATCAACAATTGCCGAAATGGAACTAAACAATCGAGCTACCATCTGTAGGCGTCGACTTGCCACTCTCGTTAGCAGCACGTTGAGATTTCCTCAGTCTGTATCTCTTGATAGCCTTCCACGTTTCGATAACCATGACATAGACAACCAGGCACCCGACAACAATTCCCCACTCATAAGTGATGCCCGAATGCTTGAAAACCAAACTGTTGATTTTAGGGATATAAATCAGGGGGAAGACAAGACAGAATCCGGAGACAACAGCCCAGAACAGAAACTTGTTCTGGTAAACGGCTGGGAAGATGGAGAAGATCTTCGAACGATGAGAGTCAGTATCGCGCTCTACGCCGACCAGACCCATATTGAACAGAGAGGCATTGAAGTCTTTGACTTCCCAGGCTGTGACGAGGAGGGTGAATGATAAGACGGCGAAGACGGTGGCACGGGCTTGGAAGACGCGGTCGCACGTGCCATTGTAGTCCTGGTTGCAATCTTCACCTAGTGCAGTCTGTCCATGGCCAATGCCGTAGATGACGCTGACGAACGCGACTAAACAGAGAGAGCCCATGGTAATACCGTAGACCATCTTGTCGATGATGAGCGATTTGGTGAAAACACCGACTTTCATGTCTCGTGGTGGACGGTCCATGATATCCAAGACCGCTGGTTCGAGGCCGAGACCAAGAGCCAGTGGCGACGAGGTGACGAGGTTGGCCCACAAGATCTCCAAGGGTGATAGTGGGAATACTGACTGGTTGGATCTGTCTCGGAATGCCAATGCAGTAATCAGCAGAACCACTTGGGCAATATTGGAGGTGAGTAGGTGGAGTAAAAACTGCGGACAGCATTAGTATAAGAAGATGAAAACCGATTTTTGCGTGGCTTACCTTCTGAATGTTGTCAAACAAGCGACGTCCTTCTTGAATGGCGCGGACGATCGATGCAAAGTCATCATCAGCCAATACCATGTCTGCGGCCTGCTTGGCGACATCACTACCGTTGAGACCCATAGCGATACCAATATCAGCCAGCTTCAAAGCAGGAGAATCGTTGATGCCGTCACCAGTCATAATGCAAAAAGCCTGTCTGCGATGTAGGGCCTGAACCATACGGACTTTAGTGGTGGGTGAGCATCGAGCAACGACTAGGGGGAGCTTCTCGAGTCGATCCAGATCGTCGTCGGAGAGCTTGTCGAAATCAGATGCCAACATGACTTCTCCAGTTGCAGCAGGACCTGTGGTATTTAGACCACGACCGACGATACCAACTTCTTCGGCAATGGCGGTGGCAGTGCGGATGTGATCACCAGTAAGCATGTGAACAGTGATGCCCGCACGTTGACAGGTGCGGACAGCTTGTGCTGTTTCGGCACGAGGTGGATCATAGAGACCGATTAAACCGACAAAATGCAGTTGTGATTCGGCCACGTTACGATCGGTGACAATTGTTTGGTCGTCGGCAGAAACCGTTTTGTGTGCAAGGCAAAGGACGCGAAGTCCCTGTCCAGCCATAGCTTCGGCATCCGCGTTGATTCGAACCTTCTCTTCTTCTGAGCAAGTAGAAATCGGCAGAATTGCTTCCGTAGCACCCTTAGTAAAAAGGTCGATTTGGTTATTGTCAGGACGAGTGTAAGCCATGGTCATGCGCTTAATGGACGAATCAAATGGAAATTCAGCAACCATGGTTCGATTTTTCTTTGCCATCGCTTCGGCCTTGCCATGTTCAAATCTCATCGCGAAGACCTGCAGGGCAATTTCGGTGGGCTCACCGATAGCTGTCCAACCACCTTGTCCAGTGGAACCTGCTGGTGCAGAAGAGCCAGTCGCTGTCTTGGAAAGATTCTGCACGGTGGAAAGATTGCAAAGGGAGACAATGTCGAGGAACAAATCGAGAGGTGCGCCGCTCTGAACTTCAGACGTCGTCTCTCCATCGTCTCGTTCCACAGTGCCACTAGTGGGGTCGAAAGGATTGATAGAATTGTGAACGGACAAAGTCTCTGCGCCAGCGATCAATGCTCTCCTGACGATCATTTTACCCTGGGTAAGTGTGCCGGTCTTGTCGGAACATATATTTGAGACACCACCAACGGCTTCGAGGGACGAAAGTTTTCGAATGATGATATTACTCTTGGCCATAGCCTTGGTACCGACAGCAATTGTGAGAGTGAGCACGGCGATAAGAGACTCTGGGATAACGGCAACAGCCACACAGATACCGTAAATGAGTACCTCGTCCGAAACATCCCATTTGGCGGTAGAGAAGACGATGATGGCGAGCAGAATCGCCAGGCCAAAGAGTAACAATGCGAACTTGCTCAACTTGACTTGCAGAGGACTGCCAACAAGACCAAGAGCGTGTTTCATGACAGCAATTGTCTTTCGAAAGGATCGAACGAAGACGTTGCCCTCCGATCCAGAGGCCTTCTTATCCTGAAGAAGGCCCGCAATTTTACCGACTTCCGTAAGCATAGCAGTGGAGACGACGATTCCAGAACCTCTTCCGCGAGTGACCATGGAAGCTGAGTAGACCATATTAGCTCGATCACCGATAGGCATGTCCGGACGGGTCAAAACTTGATGAGCGAATTTAGATGTAGGCATGGATTCGCCAGTGAGGAGTGCCTCGTCAGTGGATAAGTTTACCGAATCGAACAATCGGAGATCGGCTGGAACCATCCCACCAGCAGCCAGTATGACCACATCACCGACGACGAGAGTCTCCGCTCTGACAACCTGGATCTGGCCGCTTCGGAGGACTTTGCATTCTGGTGACGAGAGTGCCTGGAGCGAAAGAATTGTTTGCTCGGCGCGCCAGTCCTGGACGAATCTGGTCGTGGATGTTAGTCTAGGGGTAGATTAAAGGAGTTAGTTCGACAATGAGCTTACCCGACAACGATATTCAACAGGATGACGGCCAAGATGACCGAGCCTTCAATGTAGTCGTCCAGACTGAACGACAGGATCATAGTGATCAAGAGAACAAGCGTAAGGGAATTGGAGACCTGTCTCAAGAGAATCTGGAACACGGAAATCCGTTCAGTATCCTCGATCTTGTTGGGTCCATCCTTCGCAAGGCGATCTGCTGCTTCATTGTTGCTAAGGCCATGCCTATATTGCTGGTGTTAGATTTGATTTCTCGAAATGTTTCAAACAAGTACGGTTGGTGGTCCTCCACGTAGGATTGAACGATTCCAAGTTGCGCAAATGGTAAGATTGGTGGGATGTCACTTACTCAACGTCAACCCCTAGCTGGGTGGCGAGATACGCGACCTCACAAGTGTGGGCGTTCTTACAAAGCTCGTCGCGGGATGGGGCTGGAACACTGGCGGCGATGCCAGTCTCGATGCTCTTCTCTTTTACTTGACTGTGGTGTTGCCCACCTATAGGGGGTTCGTCATTCACGGGCTCAACTTGCTCAAGCGTTGTTGTGGAACTGCCATTGGGGGTTGAAGTAATAACCATTCAAGGAAGGACAAGGACACTTTGTGTGTGGCCTTGGAGATCGAGAAGGAATGATTTCGCTTAGGTGAATTGACGGCTTCACTGAAGTCGAGAATTGATACCAAGTACAGATCTGACAATCACAGATTGAGATGTGTAACGAAAGAGAAAGGGATACTGATCCCCGGATTTGCTCTTGGAGTTATGTACAGAGCACGGGTAGACACCAATGAGTGGCGGTGGGGGGCAATCAAGGTACGCCCTCTATTCTGTGACAATCCAAGGCACTTCGGACAGTCCACATCATCAAGAAGCACTGCCACATCGAAATGGCAAAGGACCATTGGGTCAAGTGATTGCATGAGTGGGCATAGAGCATGGACAAGAAGTGACCATTCCTCGTTGAGCAATACCAAGAGGGAGGCGGCATGGAGAGGAGTCTGGTTAAGTCTGGGCAAGGGTTTCAAAAGCCCGTCATTCGTGGAGAAGCAGCCAAGACTGCGGTGGAATGCGAATGGACATGTTGATTATTTGCAGTAATGACATATGCAATTGTTGAGGCTAATGATGCGACCAAGCATCTTAAAACCTGTTCTCCTTCTTGGCTGCTTATACGTTCGGTCCCGTAAAGATTGGCTAGTGAGATAGTCCTCGCAGTAGCCACTGGTTAGAAAGGTCCGTACGGACTGCGAACTTCGCACTGCTCGCGATGCTCTTTGGCGATGTGAATCTGATGGGGATTGACGCCAAGGACTTGATGACTTCATACCTAAGTATTTCTGGGCAGGCGTGCTTTGCGAGATACAAGGTAGCTTGGAAATCTTGATAAGCCACAATAGGATGATAAGGAGGTACCAATGTATCTGCCTAGGGCCATCCTAGATGAGACATTGAGCATCTGGAGACTCGCGAATATTCTTGTAGACGCGTGAATGATCAAGGTGTGGAAGGGAAAAGTGCGCTAGACCCTTTTCGCTTAGTCCCACCCAATTACGGCGGCGACTGAACACTCCCTATCTGAAACACTATCATGGCTGCTTTATAGTCTTGGCATCGCGGAAGCAGAAGTGAACTTGAATCTTTAGATTCTGGCGCCTGCGGATGCGATACAACTAGATCCAGAAATACAATCTTTGGCCTACCTAAGTAGTCATCTTCACCACGAGTTCCAATTGCTCCACCCGTGATTCACGTAGCAGTCTTCCGTGGACCACTATCTCGATCAACTATACCGACCGTGTCTCTGGTGAGGTGGACTAGACTTGAAGGTTTTCCAGGTAAAACTCCTCCAACATGGCCGCCGCTGCGAAGCCGACAAAGAATCAGCTCAGACGCGCAAAGAAAAAGGCTCAAAAGGCGCAGGTTAGTACCCTGCCTAGCAGTACCTCTTCCAGGACTGACTGTCTTCAGGCAACCACAGAATCAACACAACAGAATCCTTCCCAGGATGGCGCGCCGGAACCTCTAGAACCTGCAACAAATGGAGACAAGGTCAAGTTAGAAAGCAGTCGAAATGTCTCCGCTCTCACAGATCCCCTTGTCCTCGACGAGGATAATCCTCTATTCGAGATCTTCAAAGACGTCATGGGACGGTTCGAGGAACCCGACAAAGCAGATCCGTCTTTAAAGCAGCCCGATAAACCTGAAGTGTATTTCGATGACGACGATGACATCCCGGACGAGGAGGAAGAACTCGCCGCGCCCAAGATGTCCAAGAAGAAGCGCAAGGAAATGACCCAGCTCTCCGTCGCCGAGTTGAAAGCACTTGTCAAGAGGCCGGAATTGGTGGAGTGGACAGACACATCTGCGCCAGACCCCAAGCTCTTGGTACATCTCAGGGCATACAGAAATGTTGTCCCTGTTCCAAACCATTGGTCTTTGAAACGCGAATACTTGTCATCCAAGCGTGGAATTGAGAAGCCTCCCTTCGCCCTACCCAAGTTCATCCAAGAGACTGGTATTGCAGAAATGCGGGATGCAGTCCTCGAGAAGCAAGATCAGCAGAGTCTAAGACAAAAGCAAAGAGAGCGCGTTCAGGGAAAGATGGGAAAACTTGATATCGACTATCAAAAACTTTACGAAGCTTTCTTCCGATTCCAGACCAAACCAGAGTTGACAAGATATGGCGAAGTCTATTATGAAGGCAAAGAGTTTGAAACCAATCTTCGACATTTGCGACCGGGTGACCTCTCGGATGAACTCAAGGAGGCGCTGAACATGCCCCCAGGTGCACCACCACCATGGCTCATTAACCAACAAAGATACGGACCTCCACCGTCTTATCCATCTCTCAAAGTTCCAGGGGTAAATGCACCACCGCCTCCAGGTGCAAGTTGGGGATTTGCTCCTGGTCAATGGGGTAAACCTCCAGTTGACGAAGCAACCAACCGGCCGCTTTACGGTGGTGATATCTTTGGCGTTCTGCAGCAACAACAAAACACCCAACAAGGAGAGCCGATCGAAAAGGACCTGTGGGGTGAACTCCAACCACAGGAAGAATCTGAAGCAGAGTCTGAAGATGAGGAGGAGGAAGAGGAGGAAGCCGACTCCGATGACGAGGGTGCCGGCGCAGACCATGGTGGCCTCGAAACCCCAAGTGGCCTCACTTCTTCAGTTCCTACTGAGATTGGTGGAACCGAGACTGTGTCCGAGTTCGACCTTCGGAAACGTCGTGGAAATGATACTGAAGAAACTGGTCATCCGCGGTCTGCTTACCAAGTGATCCCCGAAAGGCAAACCCGTGTGGAAGGGTTTTTTGGTGGTGACCGTGCATATGATCTGAAGGGTGCTCAACAAAATGCCAACAATCTCCCAGTCCTGGGTCAGGATGACACACGGAAACGGAAAAAGCCAGGTGATGTCGATGTTTCGATGGACCCAGACGCTTTGGCCGCAAGGGATGGCATGGACAAGGCTGATCTCCAGAAAGCATACGATGCACAGCGTAAAGCTGAACAAAACCCTGGTTGGGATTTCCAGGAAGACTTGTCCGAGATGATTGCCTCGGAAAGTCGGAAGAGACAGAAGCGAGATGAGGAAAAGAGATCTAAACGATGATAATCTGTTGTTTTAACCACCGATAAGGTTACAGTTCTATGCAGCCACTAGAAGATCAGGCGGTCTCCAGTGATGGCCACCAGAGATCTCTTACACTCTGACGCAGCTGAGCGATTGTGTGCGACTAGATGCCATCAACGGATGTGTGTTTGTTCAACACTGAGCTTGTCATGGTCAGGATACCTGTGCCTTTGTTCCAATGAGACATAGCTAATATCACCGCAGAGTTACGTATACAAAGGTACTGCGACTCCTTCCCCAAGCCAGCTATCATCTGCCTCGAGCCTATGCTTGAACTCGGCTGCGACCATGGGGTTGATAGACACCCTAGTATGTACTCTGGCTGCTCACTGCATCAAATTGAGGCCGACATTGGCCATTTCATCCACCGAACGTCTTCTTTTCATTTCGCTAGGCCATTTCGCTAGCACTTAGCTGTTTGACAGTGCTGCTCTACAAACGATAACGGAAACCGAAGGTCTTCCAGTCTGTGACATCGTCGTAATCCGACTCCGACAGATGTATGGCGCGCACCATTTCACCAATATCTCTATCTCCAACCTCGACAACTTTGCCATCTGCCAGTACTCCACCTGTGCCCGCACTTCCCTTGACACCCTCTGTCTTTTCACGTCTTCTGTTCTCAAATTGCAAATAGAACCTCAATGTTAAGCTGAGACCAACCACCAGAGCATAGCAAATCATAATCGCCCGAAACGCTGTCTGGTAGTGTGGCGCCTCACTAGTTCTGAAGAATTGAGGGCCTGCGATATTACCACTCGCATACGCGATGAACATAATTGCTGTGACGGTCATCTTTTTCGTGACGCCTTTGTAGTTGGCTTGAACCAAGGACATTGTGAGAGGAATTCCAGCAGGACCAGTGGATTGCAAGAAATAGCCAAAAAGTTGCACTCCCTTCGATGTTGCTGGTCTTGCATATATGAGTGCGTTGCCAATGGTGGCACAGAGCACGACGCATGCAATCAAGATGCAGTTGAGTTGGCGAAAACGACCTGCAAGCCATCCCGTACCGGCAATTGTTCCTGCAGCAATGACTGACGAGGGAATGTTGATCAGAGTTGATTCCAAAGAGGTAAAACCAAAGGACTTGATGACCAGATTCCCGAAGTTTTGAATACCCCCGTTAGGTATTTGGGTCAACAATGCAATGGAAAAGGTTAGCCATGTCTTTGGATCGATGAGGCATTCCAGCATCTGCTCCCATTTCCACGGTACCTTTTCAGTAGACCCAGTCCCAGCTACCACGACACGGTCGGTCGCGAATTGGCGCTCCTCGGGAGTCAAGAACTTGGCCGATGATATTCGATCTGGCAGGAAGATCCAAATGGCAAATGACCAGAGAAATGTCCCAACACCCAGGATAATGTACATCCATTGCCACGGGGCCAACGGGCGCTCAATGTGACCCACCCCATATGCCATAAGACTCGCGACAAGGCCACCAATGCTGTTACCCGCAAACCAGATCCCTGTTCTTGTGGGAACTTCATCTCGAGTCCACCAGCTGGTGGTGATGAACATGAAGGCTGGCGTGATACTTGCTTCTGCGACTCCAAGGAGATAACGAAGGGTTATGAGTCCTCCGTAGTTGGTGCACGCCGCGGTAAGAGCGACGACAATGCCCCAAAAGAAAGTATTGACGACCAGATACTTAGCAACTGGCAGGCGTGCTACAAGCAGTGTCGCGGGGTATTCCCAGAAGAAATAGCCAAAATAGAAGACCGAGCTGACCCATGAGTATTGCTGACCGTGAAGATTCTATTCATCACTGTCAGCATTTCTGGCTCCTTTTCCTTGATATGCGGCACTTACGGTGTCTTCCCTCAGTCCAAATACACTTGCGCTCGACAAGATAGTCTTGTCCATGAAATTGAAATTGTATGTGATGAACATCAGTGGCAGTAACCTCCAATCGATCTTGCGCAGCACACGCTTTGCCATGGCCTGGTCATCGTTGGCAACAGGGGCTGGGAGTGCCGTTGAGGTCGCGTGCGCATCGCCCTGCGGTTTCGAATCTGACGCTGAAGCCATCCCGAGCTTGGTCTAGAATTATAATCTTCACCACGTATAGAACGAGACTTTTGCTGGCTTCGATACTGAGCAACAAGAGGGTTGAATAAAGGCGTGTTTAATCATTTCCTGAACCATCCAGCGATATCGCACACGACCGCAACTCCCCGCTTGTTGATTCGACTATCTGCCACATAGATAGCGACGTCACATTGAAGATGGCTCAGTGAACACCGACCGGTCTAGCTATCGAATAGGATATGGACATTTCCGCAGTGGCAATTGGTCGAAAACTTACACTGTCGATCGCTGCATGATAGGGACTTCTGCTTACTCGACTTGCCATTCCCTTTCAAGGCATTCGATGGAATTTCGTGCCCGACGATTGAATCTCCAGGGACAAACGTGTTGAGATAGCCATTGTTCGAAGCGGAGTCGTCCGTGTGAAGTGTCCCGAAAAGCGGTCCGTTACAGTCATCAGACGATGCCACCGGTGATTTTAATGTTCAGTATCCACATAAGCCGGCGACCACTACACCTACTATCCCCCATGTTCCCATATGGACGGTCTTGTCCGCGAAGGGGGGGTTGAGTGTACTTTACTCCAATCTAAATATCATTGCTAAGACTTGCGCCACCTCAGGAAGGCATTAGCTTATATGATGCTTGGTAGATACTTCGGGAAAGGGACACCGGTCACATTGGAATAAAACCATTAATGCCTACAGTCAAATCGCAATGAATGGGCTCGAAATCTCACCATTCATCCAATCTTTACCCAAGGTCGAACTCCACATACATATTGAGGGCACTCTGACACCAAGGTTGCGATGGAAACTCTCCAAGCGAAATAACATAAAGCTGCCCTATGATACATACGAGGATCTTGTTGCCTCCTACGCCGTGACATACAACCATCGCAAAGAGGTGAATGGCGACAATGGCGCGCCGACATTTCTCGAAGCATTCTACGCAGGATGTCAAGTGTTGCAGACCGAAGAGGACTTTTACGAACTCGCCATGGAGTATTTCCAGAAGGCGGCGAAGATGAACGTACGCTATGTCGAGCCTATGTTCTCGACGCAAGATCACATCCAACGTGGAATTCCGGCGCAAACGGTGTTGGATGGCTATCTCAGAGCTCAACATGACGGGCCTGGCAGGTATGGTATTCACAGTAACTGGATCTTCTGCTTCCTCCGCGACCACCCTGTCCTGGAAGCAAAAGATGCCTATGAGGAGGCACTACCATGGGGAAGCGTGGAGGGTGGAAAAGGTCTCTTTCACGCCGTCGGACTCGCGAGCAATGAATTTGGCCGGCCACCATTGATCTTTGAGCAACATTTTCGTTGCCCGAAAAGTGATGGACTCCATGTTACCATGCATTGCGACGTGGACCAGAAAGACGCTGTGGCCCATGTCCATGAGACCATATTTGATATCCTCAACGGTCAAGGCACCGAGAGGATCGACCACGGATTGAACGCTGTCGACGATCCGAGATTGATAGCAGGACTCAGAGCCAGGAACATTCCTTTGACACTCTGTCCGCATGCATACCATCGACGACAGAAAACGGAGGTATTGTTTCCCAAGATCACCAAATTATGGAAAGAAGGGGTCAAGATTTGCATCAACTCAGACGATCCAACTTACATGCATAATGTATGGATTGACGGTAATATGCAGAAAGTCTATACTTACTGTTCGTTCACCAAAGTAGACATGATAAACCTCGTTCGCAACGCTGTTGAGGCCAGTTGGGCTGAGCAAGGCATCAAGGAAGCTATTCTCGATGAGTTAGCTGCTGTAGATGTGACAGAAGACAATTGAATCAAACCTGCTCCACACTTAGGTCCTTGGCAACATCCGAAAGCAAAGGTGATCTGTTCAGAGGAGACACAAATTGAAATGAAATTTTCAGCGGAGGCAAACAAACAGCGCCGCGCTCTTGCCGCTGTCTCTGGTCCGGACGGCTCATCTACCCAAGATGGACCACCCGGGGTGCGGCATGATGTCATCCGGGTACATTTCCCAAAAGAACATCAATGACAAGGCGGAGAGTCAACAGAGCTATTTCCTCGACGAGGCTGATCCCTACCGAAAGTCCGTATATTTCAGCGACAATCTTGGCTTGCAGATATCAGGGACAAGGTCTTGAGCATATATGGATGCTTTATTACCAGTTCCTGCCAGAGTCTATGTCTTCGTAAACGGCCAACAGCATCAACCTCACCTTCATCACCATGTCTAGAGCAACACAGGTCGATTCCCTCCAACTAGAGGATGTCTCGAATTATCTAGACACACAAACACCATCCAACCATTCTGCAATCTCAAGCACCGAAACCGTACCGCCAGAAGGAGCAGTCTCGGCACTTGAAAGATGGAACCAGTCCAAGACCAATATCTTCAAGATCATCTCGACCTTCTTCGGATTTGTGGTCATGGGGGCCAATGACGCCGCATATGGAGCTTTGATCCCATATCTGGGCACTTATTACAAAGTCTCATATACAGTGGTATCACTGGTATTTCTCTCACCTTTTGCTGGATACGTGGCAGCAGCTGCGCTCAACAATACTCTGCATAAGACCGTGGGTCAGAGAGGTGTCGCAATCCTGGGACCTGGATCTCACCTTGTGGCCTACATTGTCATTTCGCTACATCCCCCATATCCAGTGCTTGTCATTGTCTTCATCCTGGCGGGATTCGGAAATGGTATACTGGATGCAGCCTGGAACGCTTGGATCGGCAACCTCGCAAACCCCAATGAAATCCTTGGCTTTCTTCACGGGTTCTACGGTGTTGGTGCGACCATCGCTCCGCTCATTGCAACGACCATGATTACAAGGCGAGGACTTCAGTGGTATTCATTCTACTACGTCATGATCGGAGCTGCAGCACTGGAACTCTTGACTTCGACCGCAGCCTTCTGGAAGGAATCTGGCATTAGGTTCCGCATGTCTCTGTCTGATGAGACCATTCGCGGAGCTACACGAGCAGCGCTGAAGACTCGAGTTGCCTGGGTCAGTGCTTTCTTCTTGCTCGTATATGTTGGCATTGAAGTTGCGCTGGGTGGTTGGGTCGTCACATTCATGATTGAAGTAAGACATGGTGCGGAGTTTGAGTCCGGCTTGATAGCAACTGGGTAAGCTTTCTTTCCGTTTGCTCTTGATGCATAGCTAAGTTCCCTGTTAGGTTCTGGTTAGGAATCACAGTCGGTCGTGTTGTATTGGGATTTGTTACTCCCAGGTTGGGCGAAAACCTATCCATTTTATTGTACCTCGCATCCGCCATGGGCATGCAGTTACTGTTCTGGCTGGTACCATCGTTCACGGTTTCGTCAATTGCCGTCGGCTTCGTTGGCTTCTGTCTTGGTCCCTTGTTCCCTGCTGTTGTGGTTGCGACGACGAAATTACTTCCACCACATCTGCATGTCGCTACCATTGGTTTCGCCGCAGCTTTCGGTGGTGGTGGGGCTTGTATCCTTCCATTCGCGGTTGGTGCGATTGCTCAAGCAGCTGGTGTCAGGGTGCTTCAACCCATCATACTATCCATGCTTGCCGTTGCGCTTTTCCTTTGGGCATTCGGGATGCCTAGGATCTCTGGTGAAGAGGGCAAGAAAGATGGGAAGATCGCGAAGACGAAACAAGTCGTTTCCAATTATTTCCATGGGTGCTTCACAGCTCGCTTGTAGGGCTGCCGCATCATCGTCACTTGGCATTGAGGGTGATGTAGTCGGGCCGTTGAGTTACGTACTTGATCATCAGTATCGATGGTGATTTGAACGAAGCATGTTCAATTAATCTCCATTGATATCCTTGTACATATTGACCATTGAAGGATAATCAGTGTTCTCATAGAAATTTATCTCGGATCCTCCCCGAGTCAGGTGGACAGAACTCGATCTCGATTGCCAATAGCAAAGAAGGGGAAGTCAACATTGAGTTTGGCCATCTGAAAGCTAGGCCCGTACAATCAGTAGCGCATGTCTCTCTGCTCTTGGTCTCGTGGATATTTATATGAGACTGGGGATACCGGTACTCCGCGACGGGCGGAATGACTCAAAGCATGGCCTAGCGAAAGGACAAGAAAGACCAGTGCGTCTCGAACCACAACGAAATCAGTGCGGAGTCAAGGAGCTATAGTTCCACCGAGGATCAGCCTTACCAATCAGTCTAGGAAGTCATAGGTATGCGATATGGTATTAGAATTTGCGGCCGCAAAACAAGGCACAGGGTGAAAGGTAAGTCCGCTGAATCCGGCTTCTGATCCGAATGTGCATATCAATGCGGCGTTTGAGACGGACTTTTCGTATCTCAGACGAGTTTCCTCAGTAGCCTGAAGAGAGATGGTACTTTTCGAGTCCAGTCAGCGATTGTTCTAGGCCATTATTCTGCATGCCAAGGAGTCGACAATTCTCCTCGATGAGTCACAAATCGGGGAAGAGGATACGAATACGGCTATCGAACCGTGGAAGAAGGGAATGGCGCAGTGTCTGGTTGTTTATCAGGAGTTCTAACCTAGCAAATGTACAAGGTAATTTGGTACATGACCATCACATGCGAAACTCAATCAGATGTACCCGCTCTTGGCCTTGAATTGCGGCAGGAATTATTGATAAGCACAAGTTGGCTGTCTGTCCCGTTAAGCCGCTTCAGCAGCAACTTTAAGCATTGCCCCGGGCCAATTGTATGTAGCATTGTACCGTAAATGGAGATATGGGCCGCCAGTTCTTGCCGAATCGGTATGCTTCCAAAACCTTGCAATGAATGTCAACAGGGGAAAATTATGTGAATGGCGTGGCTCATTGACGTTGCTGGCAAAGTTCTCTGGAGCGATATTAAACAATGTTTAACCCCGATGCCATACTCAGTATTCGCGGTTGAAGTATATAAAGTATGCGGTATCGCCCAAGTCGAGAAGGGCACCTGCCGACGTATTGATTTCACCACTCAAGTTCAAAAAGAAAGACTCTCGAAGTCATTGCGACAGACTAACTTTCATACTCTCGTCAAGTACTGGAGCAAACACGATGGACAAGACTATCCCACTCAAGAGACTGGAAGTCAGGTAGTCGACCCCGAGCGTGAAGATAATTGGTTTCCGATCTAACAGCAAAGCAGGCTAGACAACCCTACTATTCGCGTCGACACCTATGAGGATGTCCAATCGTCCAAATTCGTGACTGGAAGAATAGTCTTGATGAATCAAGAACCATTGCCCATTCGAAATGTGAAAGTCTGGCTTCGTGTGGAGAGAAAAGTTTCGTAAGTTCTCATTCATCAGTCGAATGCTCCTCAGTCAGAAATGGAGGCTAATAGTATGTTTCTAGGTGGTTCATCAAATCGTTCTCGTATCAGCTCGTCAAAAACATCGACAACATACTGCTGAAGGAAGTCACACTGTATCCTCCCTCACCACACGTCAAACCTGCGAATCGATTAGAGCCTGGAAACCACGTCTGGCAGTTTTGCTTCGAACTTGAGACACCTATCGCAGAGAGCATTCATGGATTACACCATGCGCATCTAAGATATATTATAGAAGCCGAAGTGCTTATGAGAGGCCTCCTGTCCCCAACTCTCCGCGCTTCTCAGACTCTCCACGTCATCAATCCGAGCAGCACACAGGTCAGAAATAGCAGCTCAGAGCATCAGAAGAAGTCTAGTGTCGGAACCAAGGGTGTCGAGTACATCATTTATGCTCCCTCTGTACGACATCGATGGGGTGAGCCTGTCGACTTCGAATTTCGTGTGCCCAGGTCACCCAACGTGGGACGAATATCGGCAATCTTTAAGTTGAGAGAAGAGATAAAGCTTCAAGCACTTTTCAATAAGAGACTTATATCGGATACGAGGGAGTCGTTTATTGCGGAAGGGGAGAAAGACCTAACGAGTGAATCTACCGCGACACAGGTCCGCTTCCCGCTACCCCGTTCACTCACTGTATGTCGGCAGTCGGTCAAGGAGGAGAGAATCCAGATAAACCATAGTATCAGGATTACACTTGAGATTGAGGATGATTACGGAAAGGTTGAACGGGTGAGTCGATGAAAGTGTAACCTGGCATTGAGGTCCCTCTGACGAAAAACAGGTCGAGTTCGACTTTCCGTTTCATCTAGAATTCCCAGTAGGTATAAAATTTGACGAAAAAGGGAGCGCATGTTTTGATGGCGTAAGAAAGATACCAACAGGAGAGGAAGAAGGTCTCCTTGATGCACCTCCACCATTCGGAAAGCATGATCAAGATCAACTTTATGCACAAGACTCCATGCCGACCTACCTCACATCCACAGACGTCGATCATCAAGCAATCCAAAACCCAGAGCGTTCGTCTGGAGAGTTGAGAATCAATAGTCCATCAGAAATAACGCCCTCTTATGAATTGGCGGTGCAGGGCCCAGAGTTGTATTTCATGTCCGGCAATTCACTGCCAACTTACGACAACATCAGCGGTGGACTTGAACAACGTGGTCACATAGAATACCCGTCACCGGCTGTCTGTCATAGAGTTCGATCGCACTGATGTTGGTATTTTGTGGCGATATGTTTGCTGGGGTGATAGAGATCTCGACCCAGGGTACTGTACCAGTAGTACGTTACTATTGTATGGCCCTCAGATATCAGTATGTCAACAACTACCCCACTTCGCTTCAGCGAGTTTAGTTCTACAGTCCTAATTTGCATTCTTCCTCAATTGTAGTAAGAATGAAACCGACTTCAAGCCTCGTGCTGTAACGGATATCATTGCCGAAAAACACAACCGAGGGCTAAGGAATCCCTGGGAAGTGGAGTTAATAAACACCAGTCCTTCTGAGCCTCCGCAACTCAAAATTGGAGATTGTGGGGAAGATCTGAGGACATATGGAGAAACGAGCGATGAGGCTTCTATTCTCATCAATGTTATGTTCAACTGCCGATGTGGCAAACACTAGACGATTGAAGCCCCATCTCGAGGGCGATCGCAGGTAAGGTTGCAAATTGAGGCCTTTTGCTGAGATCCTCATACATTCTAACACTACCTACGGCCTGTTCTTTCAAGGCTGCGATCTAACTGAACCTTCTCCGATCGCGAACCTCAGGGACAATGGGTGACAGTGGCGAGGCGCAAATGACGTCAGCGATAGAGTCTTCACACCGCCCAGTCATAGTCGTGGGTGCTGGGCCAGTGGGATTGACTGTTGCGATCAATCTCGCGAAATTAGGCGTGAGAGTATTGATACTCGAAAGGTCACATGAAATCGATCAATCACCACGCGCAGCAAGCTATCAACCATGCGCACAGGCCGAGTTACTGGAGACCGGGACACTAGACGATGTGAAGAAGGAATCGATCATCAACGATGTACTGAGTTTCTGGGTGGATGGCAAGAGAATTGCATATGTTGAGAAACGGGAAGGAGGAAGCATCTTTCCTGCGGGTATTGACTGCCCGCAGCCACAACTTGCAGCTATCCTACTCAAACATCTCACCACAAAGTATGATAGCGAAGCCCGTTTCAACCAGAAAGTGATTGCCATCGAGCAGGCTGCTGACAGTGACCATGTTATACTGACTGCAGTGGACCCAAGGACTGACAAGGAGACGACATATACCTGTGACTGGCTTGTGGGAGCTGATGGAGCTGGGTCAAGTGTCAGGAAGCTATGCGACATTCCATTTGAGGGTTTTTCATGGCCGAAGGAGGATTTTGTTGCCACAAACGTAAGGTATGACTTTTTCCAACACGGTTTCACTACAGCGAACTTTATTGTCGATCCCGTCCACTGGGCTGTTGTGACAATACTCGACAAAACGGGTTTATGGCGCTGTGCATTCGGTGTCCGAGCCGGCTTAACGAATGAAGAAATCCGCGAAGAGCTAGACGAACATTACAAGAATATTTTCCCGGTGTGGCCCATCGACTATGAGTTGGTCCAATTGAACAAATACAAACCTCATCAGCGATGTGCGAAAACATTTCGACTGGGAAGAGTACTTTTGGCAGGAGATGCTGCACATGTAAGATTTGAGAACAACACTGATTCAGGAAAGCCATGCTGATTTTATACAGAGCAACAACCCAATTGGAGGTCTCGGTCTAACGACGGGGTTACTAGATGCTGGTCCCCTTGGTCGAGCACTAGGAGCAGTCATTAGAGGCAAGGCGCCAGAGACACTTCTCGACACCTGGGCCAAGGCACGTCGTGAAAAATGGCTGACTTTCACAAATGGGTTCTCTATAGAAAACAAGCGATTGATTCAACGTGGAGGGTACAGCGATGACGAAGACCCACAAAAGATCTGGGTTATTGACGGTGTCGCGAAGGAGAATAACATGGAACACTGGCTGGCCATGGCAACCGAGGAGAAAAGGGAGGCAGACGTTCAGTTTTATAAGAGCTTGGTAGATCCCCAATCGCAGCTGATGAGTCGTATGAAGCAATGGGACATCACAATGGATCCAATGTGGATGGCCGAATATGAAGATCCGGAACTGATCAAATTCAGGATGTCACTCAGACCGCCGATTTTGGCGGCCCCAATTATGTGACGCTTCGCCAGATTATTTTGATATTGTGCGACGAGGGGTGCAGGGAAAATGACTGCCTATGATCTGGGACTCATAGGCAACAAGGTTCTTTGGAGCAAAGGCGGAACCAAAGTATGCCTTTCTAGCTTCTTCTTTGAGTATCTAACGCAATGCGTTTTGGACTCTTTTAACACACACACTCACCGAGAATTCCTCCCTCTAAATAACGAGGTCTAAGAAATGTCACTTCATATCTGAGGCAGTATAAGACCCTCTACGCAGCTTGGCTTCAATCACATCTGTCCATATGCAGCCGGATGATTAGGCTCTGTCAATCTGTCACATGGGCGAAACAGAAAGACCATTGAACAACTTTTGTTGTGCTCGCTTTGTTCGAGGGGCAATTCGTTCTCTCATTATTCGTCAAGCGGTCATTGAACTGGAAACAAAGCCCGAGGCAGTGGACACTCAACAAACCAGCGGCTTCCTCGTTCACTTAAGAATTCTTCATGGTTCAAGTCGAATCTCTACATTCTACCACTTGAACACTCCGAACCCACAGTGCATACAGCCTGCGGCATCACTCTCGAAAAGCATTTGAACGGGCTTCAGGTGGTCCAAATATGCTACAAAGAATTGAAGTCTAGCTATCACTTTCAGTTCGCTCCAAGGAAACAATTTGAACCATGGCAAGGATTAGACGGATGGCAGGTGTCAGGACTGGAGGGATGTGTATTCCCCCAGTTGCTTCCCGACACCATAGACCCCGAACTTTCGAACGACCTCCCTTCACAAGATCGAATTTTACCAGCGACAGATCGTTCAGAACTGCTGTTAAATTGTTCTTTGACAATAAGATGGTGGACAGGCTTCACACCAAATACATAAGAAACATCATTCGAAAGGACGAAGAAACTACCGATGCCATAAAAGCTTGGCGGCTGGCACCAGTCGATAACAAACCAGTCATTCTAAACAAGGATATGAGACTTCCCCAACGATCAGTCGATATGATCAACATTTTAGTTTCCCGCGTACGTACTGGAAGGTCTGAGGCGGACGGTATCGAGTATCTAGGTCGTATGCACTCATGTTGCGATGGTTTACATTCCTCGGATTGGAGATACATGCAATCCGAGCTTGACACGACCCTGCGGAAGATTGCGAACATACAAACAAACATTAAGATCCTCAAAACGATCAAGAAAACATCGGAGGGCTCAAAACACAGCAAAGCATCGCAAGAACAATGAAGGCACTGTCCCATGCGGTCTGAGACGCTTCTGCGAATCAAGGGATTGTTGATTTCAGAAAGCCATGTTGGTGGTGGAAGGGACTGTCTGATTTGAGAGCAGCGAGCTGATCAGACCGATTGACACGTGAAGAATATTATATTCGCTGTTATATCAAACAGGGATATGAATTCCGAGACATACTATGACTAGTGCTCGTATCTGCTGGAGAAACGAAGGCGGCTGGTCATCCAGAAATAAGGAAAGTGTAATAATGTTTGCAACTGCGCTGTCCTTTGGTTCCGGAATATGTTGGGCATTAGCTTTCCTGCTTTGGCCTAAGCTCACTGAAAACTGTGAGCAAACGCGATGAACAAACCTACACGAATTCGTTCAAGTCATAGAGACACAATTGAGCTTTCACAATTAATTTTCCGTAGTGATTGAAACGACCCTACCTTCTCCAACCGGGTAGATAATGATAAGTGAACCAGCCAGTTGAGGATTAGCTACCCTATTCTGGATCTATGAAATAACACTTCAAGTGCTTTTGATTTGATTATGCTTGGATATACTCTGAAACCTGTCACCGAAAATAGTTTAGTGGTAAAGATTGTTCCAGCTGCGTCTCTTTCACTTCAGTGATCCCGGCTTGGTCAGCTCGGGCCATTCGAAACACCGAGAGCGAATACTCCGTCTGGGGTAAATGTGGAGAACTATTCTGAAAGGCGGGTCGGAATGCATCAGGTACTACTGTATGTTGATGTTCGTTCAGGGCGATTCCGATTTGTGGTGGAAATCATAGCGAATATCCATAAATCGAGATGTTGTTTGACAGTCGGGCTTCCTATGAGAGTCACCACCAAATCGAAGTCCCTCAGACATTATGAACACTTTCAAATTATACCATAACATCTGGTCGCTATGCTCGATTCAAGTGCGATATACCATTGCACTTGCAAGAAAACAGAGAGACGGATCAAAAAAATTGCAGGTGGATGAAATCGGGATCGACTTGTTCAATGATGGCCAATTGGACGAGTTCTTCTTGACCAAAGTCAATCGAAAAGGACAGGCACGTCTATGAACAACCCCTTGCTAGCTGGAATTATGAGCGGACTCCATTAGATACCTACAAGGCTGACTATCGCTTTTCATCGGGGCAGGTTCCTGCGCTTACATCGCCATCCCTTGAAAAGCCAATTGCAGATAGCTTAGAGATAACCTACTACCTGATCGATCGATACTCTCTACTAACGCTAGAGTCGCATGAGGAAGAGATTCGAGAGTTACTGCATGCCGTACATGACTTGAATTATTTCGCTTTATCCTATCCCGACCGTCCACAGGTAGCTGCAGGTCTCATCAGGTCCATTGAGGGCCGTCTTGCTAGAAGCGATATCAGCGATGAGTACAGAGATGCGTTAAACTACAAAATTTCAGTGTGAGGCTCCATTCCGAAGTCTATTTGTGTCTTATACTGACTCAAGCGCCTCCGTATCCAGCACTACTCGCGAAAAGGTGAAAGGCATCGAGGCAAATGCCGTACGCGCCAACGAAGAAAAGGCACGTATTCTCATGAAGAGATGTGACTCTCTTCTTAAGGATAATGCGCCATGGCTACTTGGTTCTGACCGTGCAACTGCACTGGATGCGCATTTGATCATATTGATAGGCCGGTTACAGGACGTGGGACGAACAGGTTTTATCTCTGATCGCTTACTGAAATATGCCGATGCGGCTTTCAGTACGCCCGAGCTCCAGTCTGTCATGCAGGGGAGGAGGACTATGGCCCCGCCAAATTGAAGCTGTAATATGTTGTTTCGGTCATAGTATGACGAGGAGTTTGTACGGTGATTCGGATACGAACGATGGCGTTCATGAAATGACGATTTTCTAGATGGTGCAAGTGAGGAGATCCTTGCTTAGCTTCAATGCGTACTTAGATGTTTAAAGGATTGAAACTACCATAATGTCTAGCTTGCGTGCTAACCTTTTGGTTTTTAAACGTGCCCAGATCAGCAAATGTCCTTTTGTGCTTTCATATCGAACGATTGTAGAGGAAGTTCAGATAGAACCTAATGATCGATTATAGGGTATTTCTAGTCCAGCATTCAACCAAAATACATGACATAGGGTGGTGGTTCAATGAATTTTAAACATATGTGATTTCTTTGCAAGTTCTTAGTCTATCTACTTCTCGCGAGGCCATGATGTGGAAAAGTTCTTTCACCATCTGTTTCATCAAGTTGGTCTATTCGTAAGCTTGACATTGAGAGCGCCTTTGTGCCAGAAGACATAGATATCTTGTTCATTCCATGATAGACTGTCATGATGCAGTTGTAGGTCAAAGTTGTAAAGTATTCGTGTTAATGCTAGCCTCATCTCAGCATAGGCGAGACTGTTTCATGTTAGAACTTAGAAAAGACCGCGGTTTGTACAAACAAGGAAAACTTACTTTATGCCCAAGCAGTTTCTTGGTCCATACGAGAAAGGTTGCAGTGCATCCGGACGATCGTTGGCAAAACGAGGGTCATCTAACCATCTCTCAGGAATAAATAAGTCTGGAAGAGTGAAGTTCGATGATGATCGATAAGTTGCCCAATGACTGACAGATACTGAAGTCTGTGACAATGTTAGCTGGTAAAAGACATGGAAATTTCAGCCCAGCCAGATTACCTTTTCAGCCAGAAAATTCCCATCGATAAAAGCTCCCCCATCAGGTACAAGGCGTGGAAGACCAGAAGGAATCGGAGGATACATCCGTAGGCCTTCCTTGAGGGCAGCAAGCAGGTATGGAAGTTGGGCCACACTCTGCAAGGTTATGTCTCCTTCATTTTGAAATGACTCGCGAACCTCCTTGACCAATTTCTGATAAACCGCCGGATTCTTAAGAAGCCAGAAAGTGACTCCACTCAACAGGGTGGCAGTGGTCTCGCTACCAGCGACGATAAGAATGTTAGCATTCTCTCCAATCTCGTCCGGTGTCATTTGATGTTCATCAGTATGTCTTAAGATATAGGACATGAAATCGGGATGGTCGCCTGGGCCCCTTTCTGCCCGAATTTTGGCCTTTTCGAAACTCATCTTCTGGTGATCAGTTGCCCTTCGAATGAGTTCATGGGGGAGGAAGAATCCCAAAACACCTAGTGTGTAAGGGTGTCGCCTGATTGCTTGGATGTAGGAAGACAACTTGAATCCTGAAAAGATAATTTGAACCCACGGATGATATTCTCCACCGTCGAGACATCCGAAAGACTCTCCAAACGCTAGATCACCCAGCACGTCAAAAGTCAGGAAATTGTACCACTTGCTGATATCAACAACAGCACCGTCCACATTTTTACCGCTTCGATCCCTCAGCGCAAAGATCAATTTGCTGACGTACATCTCCATGATCCCTTCTTGACTTCGCAGTGCCTTCTCAGAAAATGCGTGTGCCAGGAGCCGTCGCATTCGACTGTGGTCTGCATCATTCGCAATCAGGATGTTGGTGGATTTTGTGAGCGTTCCTCTATACAGGCGCAGATCCTTTGGGAACAGTTTTTTGGTCGCAGTTCTGAAGCCATAGATGTCCTTCCAGGCTTCCGGAGAGATAAATGATACATCATTCGGTCCAAATCGAACGACCGGTCCATATTGCTCATGGAATTTCTGTAGAATGAATGGCCATCTGCCACTGGCTAAATCACGAATATGAGGTAGGTCAGACAGTGCGTAAAATTTAGGACCGGGGATTGCTGCAAGAGGATGAATGCCCAGGTTGTAAATGCTGATGCCCCCGATAAGGACTAATATCTATGATCGGAGTCACAACGTCAGAAATGGAAGTATGAAGACCAATTACAGAAGCAAAACATAAATGAACATCGTTAGGCACTTGGGGATTCGGTCTCTTACCGCTAGTACAAAGCCGGCTGTAAGCTGTGCTGAAAACTCAAAAAGAGTACTCTGCCATGGGAACAACATTTTAACAATCAAAAGAGTTTGATAATCGGCTGTTTTTGTTTTTATGCGATCGCAAGAGCTAGTATAAACCCTTATATCCTCGAGCTCGTGGTATACGTTAGAACTGCGCCAAGAAGAAACTCGGAAGACCGTCGACTCCAAACGGAAGCCCCTCGCCCTTCAAGCACCAGGATTCCGGGGTGGAGGGGCTACATTGGCCCAACCCAAGTCCAAGTGGTAAGTTATTAGCGTTCGTGTTCTGTAACGGACAGCGGGGTGAGCTTGTGTGGCATGAAACAGCACCGGTGTGAAATTCGGCTGCTGACTGCATATACTGCTTGGTGACACTGAAACCCTGGTCAATTGACAAAATTGCCGGGGACCCTTTGGACAAATCGCCAGCCCATGTATGAGGTCCGGGTCATTTCTGATCATGAACAGTGCCACAATAGCTGAATGCCACAATAGCTGTGAGTTGAATTGCACTATGACTGTGATGGGAAATTTTGGCTTGGGTGCTCGCCACAACATGCGTATGTTCTCGAAAAGGAGGGTCCGTACAGATGACCTATCACATGCGAATTTGTAAACTTGGAGATCCTGCACTGATGCGTTGCATTGACTAGTTAGCTAATCTCCTAACATCGTATGCATTACTACAGCATCACTGTTGCCGCGTTGATCTTGGAGACAAAGGTAAGGAATTACAGATGCTTGCCTTTTAAGTCGGATAGATTGGCATACGGATCAATCAGTTCTTTTCTCTTATTGGTAAAGTAGACCAGACTTCTGTGCATATTCAAAAAGGCTTAAAAGCCTTAAATCTCCTCTCATCTCAGGTGTGCAGAGAAACTCCGCGGGCCGTAGAAAATTCACGGGCCGACGCCCGCGATAATGTCCATAAATTTTGGCACTCCTGAAGCTGCCGACAGTTGTGTTCATGATAATGCGTTTGAATCAATACGTCGACCTGATGAGATTTTTTATTCTCCAGGCTTCTTGTTTCTTGTTTCAGAGTGTCCATCATGGGGTCATCCGGATTGTTCCAAGTCGACGGTGGAAAGACAGTGAGCGTTAGCATTATTGACACCACATCTCGTATAGGGAACGTGCCATTGGAACTTCTTGTTACACCGCCCATCCCCGACTTCTCGCGTTTGGGTGCAGTTCCATCGTGGTCATTCCTGATAGAACATGAATCCTCAGGGAAGAAGGCGCTTTTCGACCTGGGTATACCACCAGATTGGCAGAATATGTCTCCAGCCATCTCCACCTTTCCCGGCTGGGATATCAGTGCTCAGAAAAACACGATAGATATCCTTGAGGCAAATGGAATTTCAGGATCCCAAATCAATAGCATTATCTGGAGGTAAGTGCTGATCTCTCTATGAGCTTTCGCACTTGTGAATTGATCATACTCACAATGCACAAAGTCATTGGCATTGGGATCATCTCGGTGACCCTTCAACCTTTCCACCTACAACAGATCTAGTGGTTGGTCCTGGCTTTAAGCAAGCTTTCTTGCCTGGGTTCCCCGTCAACAAGAAATCTCCCGTAAGAGAGAGCGATTTTGCGTAAGGTTGGATGTTCTCTTGTTGACCACCTATCACATCATTAATGTTGTTATCTAGAGGTCGAAACTTGAGAGAAAT
Organism: Exophiala bonariae; assembly: GCF_035927105.1. Classification (NCBI taxonomy): domain Eukaryota; kingdom Fungi; phylum Ascomycota; class Eurotiomycetes; order Chaetothyriales; family Herpotrichiellaceae; genus Exophiala; species Exophiala bonariae. The sequence goes on from NW_027042496.1 coordinate 391,118, forward strand.
TGATTTTAGTATAACTAAACTCTTGGCGGGGAAATTCCATGCCTTTGACTTCTTCGGAGACGGCTCATTCTATCTGTTGGACACTCCGGGACACGCAATCGGTCATCTATGTGGCCTCGCTCGAACGACGAATTCGCCAGACACTTTTATCATGATGGGAGGAGATCTCTGCCATCATAGTGGGGAAATGAGACCGTCGCCACATCTACCACTCCCCAGTGATAACCAACTTCATGAGATCTGGCAGAGGTTTTCGGCAACGGCTATACACCCGTGTCCCGGTGCAGTTCTAGCTCAGCTACAACATTCTCGTGGAAGAGACGTTGATATACCATTTTATGATCCAGCAATGGGCCATGATATCGATATTGCCATTGACACGATTAAAAAGGCTCAAGAAGCGGATTCTGATGATAACATCTGGTTTGTCTTCGCCCATGACGATAGCTTGTTTGATACAGTGGATCTGTTCCCAGCAAAAGCTAATGCGTGGAAAGAGAAAGGGTGGGGTTCGACCACGAAGTGGGCCTTTTTGAAAGATTTCAAGACGGGACTTCTACAGGGTGCAAATTGAGGTCTAGCTAGCTGTCTTCTAATATACAAGATTAGCTGCAAGCTACATATCTATTCTTCCTAGATCTGATCCAGTGACAACACGCGGTGGATATATTTCAAGCATAACATTTAGCAACAAACTTGAGCGCGTTATTTCGTTGCAGGAAAAGGCCCAATGAGGCAATCCCACAATCATTGGCCTCTGTACTTACAAAAACAAATGGGTTGTTCGTTGCCGCACTCTGACTCTACGACAAGACCTCGGGCTATGACGTACGGAATCACAGATTAACAAGGCCCGCGGCCCTCGGTGATATAGGGCGCAATGGCTTCCCCATAATTCTTCCCCTAGCGCTAGCAGCAGTTTAATCTTTCTAGGCCGGAGCAGTGAACCTAGAACAATAAAAGTTGTCGGTCTTACGAAATGATGCTGGAAAACACAGAAATAAATTGAAAGCTACAAGAAGTCAAGACTCCAAGAGAAATTTGGAATGCTAAAGATTTTGGTTCTTTGAAGTCTCAATAGTCGGAGTGGAGCACAATGGCAAGAATTGTAACAGTATTCGGTGCGACAGGAGCACAGGGTAAGTTTCCGCTGACCGAATCCTTAGTTCAACAACAAGTTTTGATGCTCTCATACAGGTGGATCTGTCGCCTATGAATTGCTTCGAAACAAAGAATGGAAGGTCCGAGCCATCACACGTAGTGTTACTGGAGAGAAGGCCCGAGTACTAGAACTGAATGGTGCTGAGCTTGTCTATGCTGATTTTGAAAGGCCAGAAACGCTGGCGTCTGCTGTTTCTGTAAGATGAGTGAACCTTTCTCATCCTGATCTAGCTTTTCTAATCCACTTTCAGGGAGCAGAAGTAGTTTTTGGCGTTACTGATTATTGGCAATACATTGAAAACCATGGCAATGTGGAGGCTGGCAACATTGAAACAAGGCAAGGCATTTGTCTTGTAGATGTACTCGCGTTGTCGCCCACCCTCAAGCACTTTATATGGAGCACACTACCCCGCGCAACTCCGGAGTCACCAGGCGCAGTGGAGGTCCCGCATTTCAATGCCAAGAATCGGGTAGACATGTATATCAAAGAATACCACCCGAAGCTGGCAGCAAAGACCACCTACCTTGGCGTAGGGTGGTACGCTGAGAATATGGCATGGTACCCCTTCTTCAGTCCTCAGAAATATGTAAGTTATTACCCGAAGGACTCGGAAACTTCCAACTGACGACCCTGGAAGGGTGCCTGGGGTCACTACGTGTTCATCCAGCCTTGCTCGCCTATGACAAAGATCCCAATGGCTGGAAGCGTCAGAAAGAACGTAGGAGTGCTGGTAAAAGCAATCCTTGATCGCCCAGAAGTTTCGTTGCCTGGAAAGGTGGTGCAGGTAGCCATAGGGTTGATGACGTATCCGGAGTTGCTTGCAACATGGAGTAAGGCCACTGGCAAGAATGCCACTTACGTTCAATGTACAAGAGAAGTTTTTGAGAGCCTTTACCCAGCTACTGGATTGGAATTAGCGTTGCAATATGTGTTTTTGAATAACGTGGCTTCTTCGGCAGAGGTCGATACAAATATTGTAGAAGCATCAGCGTTAGGTGTGTCCCAGCACATGCTTGTGGGGGTGGAAGAGACGTTACGCGAATTGAGCTCCAGTTGGAACTGAGCTGTGCAGTAGGAATTCTATTTTTGAAAACATCATTGAGAGCTAAAGTGATTTCGACCGGGCCGCAATGGATTGGTTAGATGATGCTTCATAGTATGGCGTATGCTACGCTACGAGGTTCACTCAAGCTGTGGATGTCACTGCCGTCCTGGCATATCATTGCTTGTGATTTTCTATATCTCGTCTACCGAGGCGCGGGATGGATAAATTAACTCATATAGCACACGCAGTTGAGAGATCTAGATTGCAGTCTATCTTCTAGTAGCGTAGCACCCTCTCTTTACCGCCGGAACGAAATAGTGAGCATTTTCTTTTGTCCTAATCGGTTGCTACAGAACGCGGGAAGACTTGAGACTGTGGAACCGAGTAGTAGATGACATGGAAGGTTGTAAAAACTTTTAAAGCTTTACTCAGACGAACTGCCGAAAACCATGCTTTCCCCAGCGATATGTTGAGTAAATTTCAGAAGGCGAGCTGTGTTTGGGATCCGCCATTCCACCGGAATGAACCAAAGGGGAAAGTTGAAATACTATGTTCAGCCAAGTGAAAATTGTTTAATCTAGATCTTTAGGAATTGTTGTATGCGCAAATCAATACGGTCCGAGCTATGTCTGTTTCCACTGTTCTCGGCCCTCGGTGTAGTCTACCTGAAGACCCATAGGCCAGGCAGTCTAAGCTTAGTAGACCCAAAAGTCACTCCAATGGTAGGCAGGCCTGAAGAGCCCCATGGGGTATATTATCAAGTGGGTCTCTCAACATGCACATTTGCGTATATAAGTATACCATGACTTGGTTGCAGGACTGAAACAAATACTCAATCAAGACATCTCACATTCTCCTCAAAACGCCCGACAAAATCTGCTGGCTGTGAATTTTCACCTATGTACGGCATATAAAATGTCAAATCCCGCTGAAACCCCCTCTCAGGGGCTCGAACATACTCTTGGGCGCCAATTTCGCTGGTATAACATCGTCATGATATTTGCAATGAGTATGGGTTCGATCCTCATTGGTTATGCGAATTCTGTGATTGGAACCGCACTCGCGCAGCCATCTTTCATCCTATCGATGGGTTTGGATCATAAAAGCAACGCAAAGGAACTCATTGGCATGACAAATTCTTTATTTCAGACCGGAGGAGTCATCGGATGTCTTTTGACACCCACAATTTGCGACCACTGGGGTCGACGTTTAGGTATTGCAGCTCCAACTCTTCTTGCGATCATCGCCTCTGCATGTCTCGCTGGGAGTACGAATATCGAAATGTTTATCGCTTTCCGCTTCATCTGCGGTGTAGCTGTCTTTTCTATCAATTCAGCGATCCCAGTATGGATGACGGAGGTTGCTCCTCCAAGCAAGAGGGGAACATTCGTCGATATCCACAACTTTTCGATCATGATCGGTTACGCAGCAGCAACTTGGACGGGAATCGGATTCTATCACGTCAATACTTCCAACAACACTCAGTGGAGAGCACAATTTGCTTTTAATTGTCTCCCTGGTCTCCTTCTCTTGATATTCCTGATTTGGATTCCTGAATCACCAAGATGGCTTACAATTCGGGGTCATGTAGACGAGGCGCAGAAGGTCCTGCAAAGACTACACACACCTGCTGAAGCAAGTGTAGAGCTTATTCAAATTCAACAGCAAATGGAGGTTGAACGAGAACTACGCAACTCATACTGGGCGATCGTTACCACGCCATCATATCGCAAACGAGCTCTCATGGCAGCGGGAACAACGCTTTCTGTACAGATGGCAGCTCCACTCGTGATGAACAATTATGGCCCGACTTTATACGCAACCCTTGGGTTTGACACGAATCAACAACTGCTCTACGCCGGTGGTTGGATCTTGACCGCTATGGGAGGAGCATTAGGACTATTCCTCTATGCAGATAAAGTCCCCCGTCCAGTACTATTGTCTGGAGGACTCTTAATTTGCGAGGTCTGCTTTTCCATCGAAGCGGCTCTTATTGCCAAATACGCCACCACGGCGGAATCGCTAGCAAATCCCAATGCTTCAGCATTAAAGGCTGCTGTTGCTGTGATTTATGTCTATATTCTGCTATTCGAGCTATCGCTTGGTGGAACACAGTTCGTATACTGCTCAGAAATTTTTCCAACCCACCTTCGAACCAAGGGAATGGCTATCTCTATTGCTGCACAGAGCGCAATCAACATACTATGGTTGCAAGTGGCACCCGTCGCATTTTCCACCATTGGTTGGAAATTCTTCCTTTGCTTCATCTGCCCAGGAACGCTTGCATCTATCCTCATATACTTGGTCTTTCCAGACACCTTAGGTGTACCTCTCGAGGCAATCAATGAACTCTTTGGCGACACCACCGTGGCAGCATCCTCATGCGATAGCCTCCGAGCAGAGGACGGTGCACCTACGGACCAGGAAAGACATAGCAAAGATACCGGCTATACTCATGTTGAAGTTCATTGAGCCTAGTCCCATGACAGAGGCTCGTTTGGAAGGAACCCCAAAACACATGATTCTTATTATGATCCATAAACTAGTGCCATACGGATCGGTCATCCAGAATACGTAGTATGGCAGGGTTAACAGAGACAAATAATGTAAATACTCTTTTAGGATTCTTTCTAACGTCGAATGATGATCAGTGGTTCTATGATCACGGAGCATGTACGAGAGGAAGACTCAATGATTATGGCCTAGTCTAAGATCTAAGCCTCGATAGATAACGGTATTTCTTGAACTCCCATCTGGCACTCTGTTGTAAAGTGAAACCTGTTGAAGCAGGAACATATCATTTTCGCCTAGTCCACTGAAGATCCAGGGTCTTCAGTCATTGAAGTACTGCAATTTGGTACCTTAAACCTGTGCGTAGCATATACACACTCAGCAACCCCTCCAAGGCTCTTACGCTATCAATATGTATGTTTATCCAATACAAAGAACTGCTCACAGCTGTCGCGAACTTGTTCTTGTCCGTTATATTCTGGGCTGATGTTCCATCTAGGCTCTTCTTCTGACTTTCTTACATTCGTGCCAAGAGTTATCTTGCCGTTTCTACGGTGTCAAACTCCCTTCCCTTTGCTGCGTATTCTTCGTCAGTCACAGGGTCGTACCAATCCACCTTTCCGAATGAAGATGCTTCATGAATCATGTAACATCCATCATCAGCTCCGTGCCAATGGATTGTTCCTGGCGCTGAGTCAAGAGCTGTCAGGGCTGACCTTGTGATATCTACATTGAACGGCTAAGACGCGGGAGTGATACTTACGACACCAAATGACATCTCCAACCGCAATTCTTTTGGGTTTCTCACCCTGGTCACAATACCATCCTGAACCTCCAGTGACTCGCAGCAGTTGACCGTTGTCGTGTCTGTGCCAATTTGTCCTTGCGCATGGTGTGAAGTTTACAAGGCTGATGAATGCCTCAGGGGATTCGAGAATCTTGTCCAACCAGACCTCCCCAGTGAATTGACCCATCGTTTTGCCACTGGCGCCATCGTCCGGTGTCCTCGCATTGTGAGTTATAGTCGACTTTGGGGTCACCGCTGCTTTATTCCTACTTTTCATTGACTGGTCTAAATAAAGATGAGACATTTTGGGAGCGTAAAATAACCAAAAATATCCCTTCGAGATGATGTAAATAGTGATGTTGAAATCCGAGCCCACAATCGACTTTTGAGCTCCTATTTGTGCATTTCCGGTGTGGCGAACTGCCAAAGTGGTATTTTATATCGTGTGGGTCATCAGCAATGCATGAGGTCTAAATCTGAGGTCGTAGACGACTCGAAGTCTGTGTTCACCAAAGTAGCTGCTATGGAGCTCATCCCGCGATCGGAGCATTTGCACGGCCCGCGGCAACTTCTTCGGTCCATTTCTCGGAACAGAAAGAGTCCTGTCAGTTTTCCACATGCGCTCACGACCGCCGTACTAGAATCGCGGGAACCTGGTAGGCTCCCAGTTTACATTGAGTGCAGGCCGGACAATTTGCAGTTTAGATTTGATTTGACAATCTTACTAACGAGCTCTCATTGCCATGGTTTCTCTGAGTCACACGTGAACAGGGCTTTGGAAAAGCAATGAATGCAACGAAACTGAAGTTCACAAGCTACGATGTAGTACTTAGTATCAACCCAATGCAGCTAAAGCTCGAGCGCTGTTAACAGAGCACTTGACGATTTTAAACATTTCCGTCGAAGATTTCATTACCTCCCACCACATTGTTGAAAGAGTCGAAGGGATCGCCGATGCCGCCGAACCAAACATCGGGGAAGTTTGGATAGCTTGTGAGCTCATCAGGTAGTACCAGGTCAGGATTAGATGAAAACCGGTAGTTGTCTTCGATTGACGTGTCATCCATACCATGCTGCCAGTCGTGCGCTGTGGGACCTTGCTCCAATGCCACTGTATCCAAATCAGTAGCATCGCCAACCCCGATCACAATACCCGTATGGACCTCAGGTACTTCACTGCGCATTGCTGGATGACTTGAGGGTTCTTCATGTGATAGTTCCATCGGATCTGCAATCTGGCTCATTGAAGTGTTCCTGCGCCGGACGCTACTAATCCGAGTGACGTAGGCTGCTGCGGATGTCAAAAATTTGATAGCCCATTCTGCGGCAGAATGAGCATCTGTCAATTCTCGGAGCGCCTGCTTGCACTCCTCGAGCTTTCGTGTCCCATCGCGTCGAACTTGAGCTTCTTGAGACTGCAGATCAAAGACATGACTGAAACTGATAGCAAGAATACAACTTATTCCAGTTGCAGGCAAGCATCGCATCAGATCTACCTGATATAGCTCCATGACGATCTTGTTTCCACAGGCCGCGGCGTAGCGCATCATCTGATGTGGTGTACACGATGCTTGATCTCCGATGCTTCTCGATGCCTTTAGTCCGGTGGTAGCGCGAATATATGGACGATGTAGACTAAATACCGTCACATGGTATAACATCGACAAAAGCGCACGGTGGACGTATGGTGCTTGCTCATGTGAAGAATAAAGAATCGGAGGAGGGCTCTCGTGTAGAACGTTTCCTGGAACATTTTCCCTCCAGAAACGGAGATCGTCCTCACAAGCCTGCAATTTCTCAATAGCCATGGAGGACGCCGACCGAGGTTGCGTGCAAGCTTCACCAATAGCGTCCGAGTCTTGCCTAGGATACAATATGCCAGTGTGGCCAGTTGGGTTCTCATCGTATGCAAGTTCAAGTACTCGGCTTATGATCCGACAGAGTTTCATCTGCCAGATACACATAGTAGCCAGCTGTCTCTGCGATGCAATATCTGTAGAAGGCGCCCAGGGCGTTTGAGCAGAGCTTGGCTCACGGAGATCGAAATCTTCCAGGGTGAGCTCCGGTAATGTGTAATCGGAATCTTTGACTCGGGGGCCGCGATTGCCTCCCAAGGAAGTAATCGTATCACGCATCAGACAGGACCACCACACTCGCCTTCGAAGGCTTCTGAGGCTAGGTGAAAGAGTCTGGTTGTGCACGTCTCGATGTAGTCCGATCGATCTGGCCATACCGAGTGCAAGGCTACAGTAGTAGTAGCCATCCTTCTGTTCGCTCGGACCATCCCACCAGATAGTCATAATAGTCAGTGCTTGAACGAGCACTAATCGATCTTGCTCATAGCTCAGATCGTACAGCACCTGCATCCAGAGTTAGATCATCGTGCAGGATAATTATTTGGCACATACTTTTGCCTTTGTGTAGAAGGCCCTGCGGATTGCGACTCGTGTCCAATAACCCAAGCGCCGCACCATTTTAATATCCGCCCAAGCAGCACCGGCAAACATGACTGCTTGAAAGAGAAGTAAACTGGTTGTCCCGTGACGGTGGGGTTCTCGTATACTCGCTTGGAATGCACCAAGGTCAAGCAACGGTAGTCCTGGATGGACAAACTGAATGTAATTCTTGAGTAACTCGTCCCTCAATTCTTGTTCCGGAACCAGTAGAGCGCCCTTGCGACGAAGGTAGTCTACATCCTCTGCAGAGATATGAGAAGGCACCGGTCTCAACCATGAAGGGAGGGATTTGCTGTTAGCCGACTTGTCCACCTCCGAAAGGCTCAGTCCAGAAGCCGATAGCCCGATGGAAGCCTCGGGAGAGAGTGGTAAAGGGACGCTTTGAGTTGCAGCTGCATACCAATTGAACCCTTTGTTCTCCTTGTTCCGGGCATGTGTTGCAGTAATCGTCTGGTCGTCAGTGATGCTTCCTGACTGGTCGTCGATATGAGCATTCCGCTTTGGCAGGTACGGTGATGTGCCATCCAAATGACCCTGGCCTTCCACTGCATCTCTTTCGGCGTATTCTGGATCGGTTTCGACTACTATTGGCGATGTTTCGGAAACAACGTTAGTTGCCGCCACCAACAAGCCGGGATATGGTTTTCGAGCATGCGTTTTCCTGCGCTCCTGTTTCGGTGGGACTACACAGTCCACACTTTCGAAGACGCAATTGGAACAAGGTCGTCCATTTTCGCTATCACAGCGGACTTTTCTCCAGCGACACAGAGCGCAGGCTGCCCGGGCTCTCCTTGAAGACAGTCTAGAGATTCGGTCATCCAGACTAACTCGTGATGAGAGCTGATCTCCAGATTGCTGTGCCATAATTCCCACGCACGGTTGCAGTCACTCCTCATCGCAGATGGAGGAGTCTTCGCTTACTTTACTTCTCACCGCCGCTATTGCGCGGGAATATTTGAAGAACTTTTGCAGTGATGAGCGAAGACAAAGCAGAAGCTCCGAGGCATTGACGGGCGGCTGCGAGAGGGGAGATTTAAGCGGACGGGGCCTACCCCGCAGGTCTGGGTAGGCTCCCTTCGTCTACCTACCTAACTATTGATTATGGGGTTTCCGATCGCCACTAGGAGCGCGAACAAAAACTCGCGTTGAGTTGACCAGCGCCGAGACCTTGGAAGAGGTTGCTTGACTACCAAAGTAGATCCTTGACACCAGACCCTGGTTTGAGTGGCCTAAGCCGTAGTCAATGTAAGGCATACTGATACAGCTGTGCCAGACGCTGCCAAAAGCAAGAACCACTCGTGTTGCAAGAAAATTGCATATGCTACAAAGAATAACCACAGCTAATGCTCTATGTACCAACCCAGATCATTGGAGGCGTCTAATTCGTACTTCGTGAATCCATTGCCCATAAAACTCCATCTGTTTTCACCCCTGTATTCAATTTCGAAATCTTCAGGTCGCAGATCACTAATTAATTGGCGGAATAAAAGAGCGCTTCCGGCGAAAGCTGCGGTCACTCGGCCGTGGACTGTATTTCGCTTGAACCAACTTGAGCATCCATCAGACCATATGAGTTTCTTGTGAACGTTGTCGCCATATCTAATGAGTTCATCAACTGCACTTGACTTTGGAACAACGAACTTTATATTTTCTGTTGCGATCTTTCGGATCCATTTCAGGATGTATTCGCCCGTCCAGTTCACAGCCTCGAGCAACGAGCCATGGGCAACAACAGCGTTAGGCCCTAGGAACATAAAGAAATTAGGCATGTCCCGTGCTGCTATGGACAGCTATCCGAAGCACGCACAATCAGCGAAATCCCACACAAAGGTTGGAGTTGATGAGTATGGCTAGACCAACAAAAGCTGGAAAATAGTAGCTCGGCCACTTAGATACTCACATATGATTCAGGATCAATTTCCCACTCCTTACGCAGATCCACATTCTTTCTGCCGAACATGTTCCACTGTGGTCGGAGAGACACATCGAACCCTGTTGCGCACACGATTACATCGACTTTGAAAGTCTGTCCATCTGCAGTGGTGATCGAGTCTGCAGATGCCCTCACAACGGAACTATTGACCAGGTGGACGTTGTATCTTGTGAATGACTCCAAGTAACCTAAGCGATAATATTAGCACATCTCTTTCACTAGCCGGCTTGTGGCACCGCAAGACCGCTCTGTGCATTTCACATACCTTCTCCAGGAGTGATACGACGACAGCCAAGGCCCCAGTCTGGAATCATTTTTGAGCAAAGCACAGCGTCATTGTTTAACCTCGTAGTCATCTGCCTGCGTGCTGCTTCAGTTATTGCCGCATTGGCTGACGATCCTTTGAGAAACTGTCGCTCCATTAGCTATTCATTGGCTAGGTTCCGAGCAACTATAAATCTTACCATCTTGAATGCGCCGTTAATCTGATGGACAATCTTCCGACGGTAGTCCCTGTGAAATTCTGGTTCTTCCACAAAGCGTTTCCGATCCGCATCAGTGAATTTAGGGTTATTGCTTGTATCCTCTGCGCGTCCCATCAGATGCCCGGGAGGGAGAGGAGTGAAAACATAGTTAGGTGTCCTTTGAAAGGCGATGACTTTGGTTTGATGGAGTTCTGCGAGTTTGGGGATAATTTGTACCCCAGATGAACCATTACCAATGACTGCAATCGTCTTATTTGCATAATCAAATGTGTGGTCCCATGCTGCTGAGTGACATTTATGACCTTTGAAGGAGTCTAGGCCTTCAATATTTGGCCATCGCCATCTGTTCAATACTCCTTGGCCAGATACCAGTATATCTGCAAATTCCACGAAAGACTTTTTGCTGTTCTTGATAGTTACCCTCCATTGACCTAGATCTTCTTGCCATAGTGTCTCCGTCACTTTGTGATTGAGTTTAATATCACGATCTAAATTCCATTTTTTGACCGTATTCTGAATATAGGCTTGAATATCTGCGCCAGTTGCGTAGAAGTGGCTCCAGTCTGGTTTTGGGTCGAATGGAAAAGCCTAATCACTGTAAGTATCTCGTTGCACGACATTTTCATGGCCCAACTATACATATATATGTGCAGGGACATCGCATTGAACGCCAGGGTAATTATTGACGAGCCAAGTCCCGCCGACATTCTCTCTCGCTTCATAGATTGTATGGTCGACCAAATCCTGGAACTCCTCATGCTGGTGTTGTAATTTATGCGCAAATATGAGGCCGGAGAATCCTGCTCCTATGGTTATAACCTTGAGTTTTCTTGGTGGTGTCCAAGAAGGAAGATCGTGGATCGCAGTGTCATTGAGACTAGAATAAGACTTGAGATCAGGATGCCTTTTCGCCGAACCAATGTTTTTGACTCTGGCTGGGTTCTCTGAGTCGTTTTCGATGTCCTTCATGACGGGCTCATGGGTCTCTGGTGATTCATTTTCAGCCAACATGGTTCCTCGATAATGTTGATAGGCCTGCTCTCCTGCTTCTGTGCGTGTGCTCGAAGAGAGCTTTGCCCCGAACGAAGACCTCTTTATCACATTTGCTCATGTTCCGCAGTTATCGAAAGTATACTTGTGACGAGAACACTTTCTACGGCTGTGTGATGGTCCAGCACACACTACCAGTGACCCTTCCGAGCCCCAAGCCGCGGACATGACCCAAAAATCCTCAGGTAGCCCGTCGGAGCATGGTTCGGTAACTTGGCGTCGGCATGTCCAAAATTGTTTTTTGATAGGCAATTGAGATCCGATAGAAATCTGGATGAGACTTCTTGCACAGAGAAAGAAGCGATCAAAGCTACTGTTCGGGCCGCGGCACTATTTTGCCCAGCCATATTTTCGACCCCTCGTTGTATCACTCCCTTCATATCTACGACCCTCACTACGTTGCCCGGATTTCTGACATCAGTAGGACGGTTGAACTATGTCTCTGAGATACCAAGATTTGGGCAAGGTTGATTGTTCCACGGCTATAGACTTCGACAGTCTCCGTGGAAAGACGGTTCTAGTGACGGGTGGTACGTACAGCCCATCATCGAGTCCTCGAAGCTAATTGACTTCAGGAAGTAGTGGACTGGGCCTTGCCTATGTTACAGCGTTCGATGCGGCCGGGTAAGGATACCTGCATGCTTTCGCAATTTATGGTGGTCTGGTTCCGACTAACGCAATTCAGTGCTATCGTGATCAATGCGGATCTCAACCCTACCCCTGAGAGTTCTGCATCACCCAAGTTTGTCTTTCGAATCATGACACAAGTGCTCATTTTGACTTACTTAGTGTTCATTTCACCAAGTGTGATATTCGTTCGTGGTCGGACCAGAAGATTGCGTTCGAGGTAGCACTCGTGGCATCAGCCAACAACTTTATTGATATCGTCATCGCCAATGCAGGTATATCTGGAGACGATCCATTCTTGATGAATCGTCAGTTGCTCTAATCGAGACATCTCTGTGTACCTATGCTGATGACTCTCTGCAGTTGATGCATCTGATATCGCAGAGCCAGACATGCAGATAGTTCAGACTAATCTCATCGGCACAATGTACACGATTAGACTGGCCCTGAACCACTACTTGCTACATCCAGAGATCCCTCCCCAAAATAAATGTCTCATTCTGAAGTCTAGTCTAGCTGGTTACCTGGATTCGCGTCCCTCTTACGGTTCCGCCAAGTTCGGATTGAGAGCCTTGATGAGGGCGTTACGACATAAAGGCATTTGCCGAGTGAATATCGTTGCCCCATGGTATTAGTCTGCGATCATCGTACAATAAAGCTAGCAACTGACAAAGCTAGGTTTATACAAACTCCCATACTCAGTGAAGAGTCTGCGAGACTCCTGACTTCGCAGCTCGAAGAGATTGGCTCTGATTTCGGTCTAGCCGATGATTGTGCTCACTGCATAATGCGAATTTCGGCAGATAATTCTATCCACGGTAGCGCTATAGATGTTTGGCAACCCTTCGAGTAATCGCTGATACTTATTAGGCCGCGGTTTTGGTATAGTTCCTCGAAAAATGGTAAAGGAAGGGTACTGCGATCTTGACGAGGACGATTATAAGCCAGGAACTCTTTGCCATCAACTTCAGAAGGATATATTAAGAGTGTCGCACCGGAAGTAGATATACTCAAGCACTTATAACCAGGCTATATCGATCAAGTCTCTCATAATGGTGTTCAAAGCCGAGAGTCAGCAAGTTCATATGCATGACTTCCATAGCTTCGCAGAAGGTTCTTGTAAACCAACACCAGCCCATAGATTGTGTGTTTATAGCCCTCTAGCCATCAAGTCCGAAGCAAGCATCGAAGTGAACATTGCGATACTTATTGTTGAGGTACAATTCTTCGTGACCATTGTGGGTCAGTAAAAGCCGCTGAGTGGCATGGCTCTGGCCAAAATGGTCTCGGTAACGCTCGATAAAGTCAGGGACAAGCTATCGTAACTTTGAATCCAATCATCGCACTTGCTGATCTACAATGTATATACCAATTTCTCTCCACTGACTTTGCCTCGTCGCATCAATTCTAGTCCTTTGAACACATTCTCCAGTCCGTGATCTACTGTGACTTTGTGGACCTTTAACTTGTTGTTCGTCAACAACTCCTCAACTGCTTGAACCCATTTCCCCATGAACTCAAGATGTTTCGGTTGAGCCGGGAGAGAAACGTTGGGTTTTTCAACGGGCTCGCCCATCGCAGTATAACCTAGAGATCTAGTGAACTTGAGATCTGGTCGAGGCGCCTCTATTTTCAGAATGGCGCCATACGAACCGCCAGGGATAAGGACGTCGGCACAGAGCTTTGCCGTTCTGTCAGTCGATATGGTATCCCAAGCATATCTCAATTTGTTGTTGGTATGCTTTTTGATCTTTTCGACGCATTCTGGATCGTTGTAGTCAAAGGTGACAGCCCCCAGAGACTGCAGTAGGTCGAAATTATGTGGTGAACAAGTAGTGATGGGCCTGTAACCGGCTCTGCTCCATACACTTAGATCTAGGGACTCAGGCGCCTCTCACTATCGGGGATAACTCACAACGTGGCAAATTGAATACCTAAAAACCCCGTTGCGGAACTGCCTCCATATATCAGCACATGCTCTTCCTGTCTGTGCCTCTCCTCATTCGGCCAGTCTAAGCCCATTTCCTGAACCATCCCCTGACCACATGTGAAAACGCCAATCGGTAATGATGCAGCATCCTGGAACGACAGATGATCTGGTATCTTGAGGGCAATCTGAGCTTTCACGGCGACTGTCTCTGCCCACGCTCCATCCTCATGCTGTAACTGATTGCCACCATGGGCAAATCCGCAAACACGATCACCAACCTTCCATCTTTTCGTATATCCTTGACCAGTCTTAGCGACCACACCCGCAAAATCACAACCGCAAAGCGTATCCTTCTTGACGTTCGCAAAATCTATGTGCTTCCAATCTGTTGGGTTCAGGGCCACAGCTTTGACATCGACAAGCATATAACCTGGGCGAAGTTGAGGAAAAGGTCGATCATACACGACGGATGCCTTACCAGGCTCACCCTCCAGTACGATAGCCTTCATCGTGGAGGATTAGCACTGCGTCAGCCGTTTGACTAGTTGTTCACTGCGATTTCTGTTCCAAGTAGCAGCTCTTCGGCTAGCTGGCTTGGTCAGAATCCAGCCAAGTAACAGCCAGGATTTACAATCTTTGCCGCCGTTGGCGAACCATGTTCATATATTATCCATGACTGCATGGAAACAAAGAGTCCATGTTGCCCCAGAGCCAGTGTCATTTGATCGCCCTGATCATCCTGAACAACCATTGAGCTTGGCAGAACTGATGAAGATTCGGCCTGTGCTTCGGGACGGAACTCATCCCGGGACTTCGGGTTATCATTCGGTCCGAAGCTAGGTGCATGCTATGAAATCTGGTTCATCGCAACAAAAGTCACCCATGGCTCGGCTCTTGGTGCTGCTCTGAGAGAATCTGGACCCCATAGTGCGAGACTTTCTTTTACTCATGGTTAGAGACATCAAGTGTCAGTATCGACTCTTTCAATCGTCTTAGAAGATGGTCTATTGAGTGTAATTATGAGCTTGCAGCAGGTTGCTATCAGCAGGGCAGCTGAACTTATGGTTTCAGACGTCTCCCTTGGGTCAAGTTTTATTGAGCATGGTATTAGAAAACAGTGAGGGACAATGGATCCCTCCAGACTGTTGTTCGGTGCGACTGACCCTGGAACTCTACCGAGTAAGTTCGATCGTCGAATATGGGCTAGGATCTTGCTGAGCCATCGCCTTTGCAGCTTGGATCCATCTCACCACTTCTTGATATAAATTCTATTAGTGTGAGGATGGAAATGAAGTTTAGGCATCTTGGATTGATATTACAAGGGCGAGCTGGGCTGTTGATAGCAGCGTCAGCATGAGACCAATCTAGACTAGCGTATCAAACTCCTCATCTAGGCTGATAGCGCGAGTCAGCACTCAGCCCCGCCAACCTTCAGCAAACAAACAGGAACAGTCGCTGCCTTTCATATTGAGAAGTCTTTGTCTCTTTCAACCCTTCATAGCTTGTTGCAGTAGATTACTGTAGCTTTGCATCTGATTCTGAATGACAGCAAGGTACCAAGTGCGTGACTAGGACCGAAGTAACGATTCTGGCAAGACAGCCCAGAGCCTTTTGACAACCTAGGCACCTCTTCACATCTCCGGTGACATGAACTTCTTTGGGTGTCAAGCTTCCGGCCTAAGTCAGTCTGGCGCAAGGGGAAGACTTCGGCCTGGCACCAGTTGTTGGTGACTCCCTCACTCGAAATCAGCAGCAGCAGTCAACCGCCCTCTTGCCAGTAAGCAAGCGGCAAAGAGAGATTCATCTTCGAAGTCGATGCAGTTATAGGATCTTATCAAGTTTATCAAAATCTACTGTGGAAGAGCATCGCGAAGATGGGTGACGTGTCACAGGGGCAATTGATCAAAAACCTGCATAGTGATTGACGGGGGAAGTACCACAGACACGGAACTGCAGTCGAGCGATACTGGCGCAGTTTTGATGAAAATGAACGGAAACAGTGTATCAAAGCAGGCGCAGCTGATGGTGTCGTTCTCAAGCATTCTTTGGATCGATCTCTGGGCAATGTGTACAAGATAATCCCGGAAATCAATCTGCGCGATCTCACGACCCGTGAATCTAACAGCTTCTTGGCCCTCTTCGCCCATCGTGCCACAAATACCCTCCTTGACCAATACAGCACTGGCCTGAACGGGAGGCCTGGAGATCACGACTTCATCAAGCACATGATGGATACCAGAACTCTCGGCCTTCCCAATCCCGATAGGAATGGTTTGACGCTTTTCTACGATGAAGATCGTTATGGTGAATCTATGACAATCATGCGTAATGCATCCGAGGTCTTCGCTGGGCTTTCGAGTGCCATCCAGGCTAATCTTTGCGTTCCTCAAGAGCGTGGTGAACTCATACTGCAAAGACAACTCTACATGCTCCAGAGTCTTAACATTATAATCGAAGACATCTTATATATCGGCTCAAGAACGCGGGACCGAAAGAAGCTACCTCAGAAGTCTGGCAAGTCTACGGTATCAGCACTTTCAAAGCTCAGCATTCAAGAGCCGGCAAAACCCCCCTCTCTCCCTGAAATTATCAATAACGCAGCGGATCAAAGAGCAAGGCTGCAGGAGTACTTGACCTTGCTCTCAACTGAACCCGTCGTCCTCACTCATGATGTCAACATTTGCTTTTTCAGCCGTCCTGAGCTCCTTCCTGACGAGAGAGGCCGTATCTTGCCCGTTCATACCGACAAGTACATTAGCGGCGCGGTTCTCGAAGTAGTTTACAACTCGGTCAAAGCGGTCGCCATCTGGGACTACATAGGTCGCCTTCTCGCCCTCCTGGAATCACAGCCGTCCACAAACAAGATCTGCAGAGCTGTGATCCTTCAAGAGCTGTCCAGTGTCTGCCATCTAGAATACGGTCGGGTCCAAGCTCTCTTCAGACGAAACGTCCAAACAGCCAGCAGTATCAAGTAGTTCAAGAGGATGTCTAATGTGTTCGACAGAGCTGGCAACCCACGCGTCAAGATGAACGGCGATCTGGAGAAAGGGGAGCTATCACGGACCGACCCGCAGCTTTACTACATACTCCGTCTTTGTCAGCTTGAGACGGACGCAGTCAAAGGAACGGATCTCATGAAGAAATTGAGCAACCTCCATGACACTGATTTCTCGACGTGGGAAAGGCTCCAAGAGCGGGAAGTGGCGTCGCTAGGCGAGCTGGCCATCATCACATATTTCATCCAGGGCCTATCAGCCACCATAGGAATGCCGTCACTATCCGTAAGAAAAGTCAAATATTTGTCCACCAATCACAAGGACTTGATGAGGAGATGAACGAGCTCAAGATGAAGATTGATCTACAAGACTTTGTTGTTCCCATAGACGACCTTCTTGAGCCTGAGATGGCATCGAAGGCACTCACTCGTCTCGATCAGTTCATCATCGAGAATGCCGGTACAAAAATGGGATTTCCTTCTCAAGACCAAACCGAAGAATGCTTTGTCACTATCGAGAAGCAGTATATGTGAATGAAAGAGCAGGTGGAGCGCAGAGAGCAGATACAAGCGGCCGAGGTCGCACCCACACAGCTACTCGCCACAGAGCCCGAGCCACGAGAGAAGCTCGTTGCCGAACGCAAACAAAAGGAGAAGACACGACCTTCTCATTCCTCCATCTTTGAAATTGTCGCGCCTGCAGAAGAGGGCTTGCCTTTTGAAGAAGAGAGACCTGCGGTAATCAAGGTCCGAGCATCTACAGCAGGTGTTTTTTCTGCTTTGTTTGCTAAAGCAGAGGCTCGTGGCAGCGTAAGCTGGACGGCATTCCTCTCAGCCATGACCGATATGGGATTCTCTGTGCGGCCCAGGACTGGCTCCGTGTATACTTTCTTCCCTCCAGAGAGCATGGGCGCGAGTAGGTGGTTCACGGTTCACAGGCCTCATAAATCAGATATTGAAGGTTATTATGCCATTCTGTACGCAAAGCGCTTGCAAAGAGTCTACGGATGGAATGAGAACACATTCGAGGTAGCCGATTGATGATGTTGATTACAGCCAAAATTGTGGCATGACCATTACTTGAATGTGTGCCGAATAAATGTCTTCTCAATGAAACTGCCCATTGTCGTCAGGTACGGTACTGCGCTCATGTGGAACTGAGTAACAACAGCAAATGATGACTGTTCAGTAAATGCTTGCTTCAGATATGATGGGTTTAGAAAATTTGATCCTCAGACATCATCAATATTGAATTCTGATGATCATTCCATCAAACCTGAAGGGCTCTGCGCACCCCCAAGTGCCTAGTTCGGGTGATGGTCGGGTTAGCAATCTAGGCCCCTCGGGGCTTTTGGTATCTCCAAAAGCCAACAATAGTAGATTCCTGCCCTCCAGAATGTTCTGGCATGGAAGCTGATCATTGCCTTCGTACTTCTTCTTAGGATATCAACAAGCACAGCCTTGAGAAATATGTTGCAGCCCAGACACCGAGTGGGCAGAAAGTGAGTACTATCATAAGTCCGTGATAGCGACGGGTCAAGACAAGGCTTTCCGAAGGGGGGGATTGCTTGGGCGGAGGCCTAAATCATAGGGGTCCGAACCCTAGTTAAATACTCAACCCACACTTGCAGAGACCGAGACCGAGACCGAGAACGCCATGTGGATTCTCGTAACATCAAAGGCTGGCAACATTTTACCACAATGGTTTATAAGAAGACTCCAAATCGCTGGGTTACCTCTCCATCGCTGGGACTACTTTATGAGGATCAGTTCTGCATTGTTGTCGAGAAAGTCCCTGGAAGAGATTCAGCTTGTCAGTGGGCCTTCACCGAATAGATAGTCCGTATCTAACTAGGTAGTCAAATGAGTGCTTGGGATAGGCACAGTCCCGAGACTTTATTTGATTAGGGCTACTCTAATATCCACCTCGTTAGGCCACCCATTCAAGCCACACGGTCAGCAATCGCAAGCTGCATCATCGTGCATAGATACCAGCGCATTCCCCGTGTTTACTTGATACATGATCTTTTCTGATCAAATCAACCATATCCCAATCGACCATACAGTTTGCACGCTGACAATGCGCGAAACCGCAGTCGCCCTCGCCCTCAGAGGGTTCGCCATCGTCGCCATCGGTTCCATAGCTAGATTTTTCTACCTCTTATACCAACGGCGCATGCGCTTTCGGTCACTAGTCAGCAAATATGGCTTGGTATGGATCTCCATTTTGACCGTCAACATCAATGGCTGACCGTCACTAGCCACTTCTCCCACATTCATTTGTGTTCGGGCACCTGCTCATTGCGGCGAAAGTGGTGATGAAAGGACCCAAAGACATTGCTGCAGCGCTTGTGCCATATCTTATTAGTCTCGAACACCCTGAAACTAACAAATATGGCTACTTCTACTTGGATATGTGGCCCGTTTCTGAGCAGATGATCGTAGTGCATCACCCTGACATGATGGTGCAATTCTGCCAAGACACCTCCTTTGCAAAACATACGCAAATGCCATTCGAATTCGGTCCGTTGTCGCATGGCGTTGATCTTGTCACGTCCAACGGCCATCATTGGAAGACCTGGCGGAGTATTTTCAATCCGGGGTTTTCTTCTAAGAATATCCAAAGCTATGTGCCGGCAATGTTGGAGGAGTATAACATCTTCAAAACAAAGCTTGAATCGTTCGCTACGAGTGGGGAGACGGTAAAAATGGACTCATATGCCATGGCATTGACGGTCGACATCATTGGTCATGCCGTTCTGTGAGTTTAGCAGATCTGAGGTTTCCAACCCTGCTGACTGGACACAGAGGTGCTCGGCTACACGCTCAAACAACTGGGTGCGAGATCTTTGACGCTCTGAAAAGACAAATCGCACTCCTACTCGTCGACTACTCACCAGAAGGTCTAGCGAAATTGCTTAACCCCGTTCGACCATTTCGGATCTGGAAGAACAATCGCACCATGAGAAAGGGTGTTCTACCGTATATTCTCGAAGGTATCCGAAACCATGACCGTAAGGAGGGGAGCAAAACCATGCACAGCCTTGCGGTCAAATCGTACAAGGATGAACATTCCGCCGCCGAGGGAGAGATCGATGTGCGCTGGATCGATGTGGCGGTCGACCAGTTCAAAATGATGCTGTTCGCCGGTCACGACACCGTAAGTAGTACATTCTGTTTCGTGACGGCATTACTACATTTCCACCCGGGGAAATTGGCCATTGTCCGTGCCGAAATCGACGAAGTCCTTGGTTCAGACTCTACCAGTGCGCAAGCAGCCATCGCAAGAACACCCGAACTCCTCAATCGATTGACGTACTTGACCGCCGTCATCAAGGAGACACTCAGACTTTTCGGCCCCGTCAGCGGCAGCGTCCGGCAAGCCGCCGAAGGGCAACGGCTGTACCACCACGAGACCGGCGAAGAGCTCCCCCTGTGGGATCTGATGCTCTTCTCACACCAAGCGCAGCTGCATCGCGACGAGAAATTCTGGCCTCAACCCCATGAATTTATCCCGGAGCGGTTCACCGCCAAGGAAGGCGACCCCCTGTACCCGCACAAGAACACGTTTCGGCCGTTTGAAATGGGCAGTCGGAATTGCATTGGCCAGGAATTCGCCATGACTGAGCTGCGGCTCGTGCTGTCGCTGGCACTTCTGGATCTCGACTTCGAACCCGTTTATCCGGAGGACGGGCCCAAATACTTTGGTTCGGTGCTTTATCAGACTTCGCCGCCGGAAGAAATCACCATGCATCCTAGGGATGGAATGCCGATGAACGTGTCTTTGAGGAAGCGGGCTTGATGACCGAAGACCTCTTGGCTTCTCTGGTGACGCAAGTCCCGACAGGAGGTTTGTCATGGTAGGATGAATTCTCTTTACATCGCTGCCCAGACGGCCGACGCGCAAGTGACTCTGTGAAAAGGATATCCGACCTCCATAACCACGCTGGCCGCGATGAAGAAAAATCAACGCAGGCGTGGATGTTGAGCCGTTTCCTGGTATAAGGATGGGACCCACCAAATTACGAAAAAAAAGGGTGCCAGCTACTATACGCGCAGAGCTCAGAGACTGACTCATCTATCATAGAAGAAATGACAAATCCACGATTCTTTCCCTCCTAATGCCATCCACAAGGTACTAGTGCCCCCCGGCTTTGCAATCTAGACCCTCAGTCAGCCGGCCTAGACTGGATATCAAAGTAACTCAGGAGTAATGCAACTCCGGCACCGACGATACACCCATGGCCACGTGGCTTCCACTTAGGATATTTGCAGATCCGGGGTGCAGGCTCTGGGAAGCTGGGATGAATGCTATAAACCAGATGCAAGGCGTCCAGATCCCAATTTTGGGGTCAAATCCGTGAATTTCACTTTCGTTCAACTTTGACAAGCAAGGTATCTCAATAAGATCTACAGCGAACAGCTATCATGGGTCTCACCGGAATCCCACTGCAACTGCTCATAAATGTTACAGGAGGCTTTGGCTTCCTCCTATTCGGCTAGTATGTACGCAATCACTCCAGTGAACACCGACGCCCAAGCTGACAGTACTTTGTCGTAGTGACAACGGTGTCATGGGCGGACTCCTGACTCTGCCACCATTCCTCGAGCGATTCAACCACCCCACTCCTACGATGCTCGGCTTCATCGTCGGTGCCTATGATGTATGTTTTATCCTCCACTCTCAACCTCGAAGCGTATATGCTAACGGTGTACCACACAGGTGGGCGCGCTCCTTGGCGTTATCTTGTGTTTCCTGTATGCACAGATTCCGGGACGACGCTGGACTATCGTTTTCGGCTGCATCGTCACCATGGTAGGCGCGGCTTTGCAGACGGCTGCTTTCTCGGTGGCTCAGATGATTGGTATGCGATTGCAGTTCGTCATGATTGACGTTAGTCGCTGACACGAATGGTAGTTGGTAAGATCATAGCTGGTATGGGCGTGGGTGCTATCTCGGCCACAGTAGGTTTCCACAAGTCTCTCCATATTGATACAAGCTGATGATTTTCAGGTACCCATGTGGATTGCTGAATGCTCGCATATTCACTGGCGCGGCATCATGATCGTCATTCAATGTACAATCGTGATACTTGTGAGTTTATACTTCTTCAGTCCACGAAATTCCGTTCAGCAACTTCTGACTAAGGCAGGGAATCGTAATCTCCAATTTCACAAATTATGGCCTTGTCTTCGCCTGTCCCAGCTTAGACGGCACAGACGGGCAATGGAGAGTGGCATTAGGGCGTAAGTAGTCTCCGAGGAAAGTCCACATATGCTGACAGATCCACAGTCCAGATGATCTTCCCTTTGTTCGTGTTTGCTCTCCTTCCCTTCTGTCCCGAAAGTCCAAGGTGGCTCGCTGCCAAAGGTGCTCCAGTTGGAGAGATTGCTGGAATCCTGGCACTACTTGAAGGGAATAATGCCACTGCAACAACGCCGGCCATTGCTAGCAAAGCGCAAGAGATCATGGCAATCGCGCAGCATGAGGCAGAGCTTGATATCTCGTGGCGGGAGGTAAGTCTGCGTGGGAAAATTGGCATATCACCACACTGACAAGGACTAGGCCTTTGGAGGCGGTGAGCTGCAAAATGGTCGTCGGCTATGGTTAAGTGGTTTTGTCGTGGGGCTTCTCCAGCAGGTCAGTGTCAACTGCCAGGGCGACAAGCCAACCATTCCCAGCTGACGTGCTCAAATAGGTTACTGGCGTCAATGCCATCGTGTATTATGCCCCTGTCGTTTTCCAGGATGCGGGATTGAGTCCGAGGAATTCGTTTCTGATGGGTGGAGTCGGCAGTATTGCGATGCTCATTGGAACTCTGCTGCCTGTCATGGTATATACTTGAAATCCGCGACGCAGCAGCTGACCAGTACTAACACAAGACCAGTATATTGAAAAAGCCGGCCGTCGCAAGA
Organism: Exophiala bonariae; assembly: GCF_035927105.1. Taxonomy (NCBI): domain Eukaryota; kingdom Fungi; phylum Ascomycota; class Eurotiomycetes; order Chaetothyriales; family Herpotrichiellaceae; genus Exophiala; species Exophiala bonariae. The sequence continues at coordinate 414,015 of NW_027042496.1, forward strand.
CATTGTTGATTAGTGCCTCAATCGAGGCCATCACGATGGGCGGCATTGCCGCGAGCATTGGCTGGGGCGTCAAACACCCATCATCTCGCGAGAATGCCGGATGGGCCGCGACGGCCTTCATCATCGCATTCGAATTCGGCTTCGGGCTCGGATGCTGCTCAATGCCTTACCTCTGCGCACCAGAACTCAACTCACTGCGAGCCCGCCACAAAGGCCATGCCGTGCAGACGATGGGACTTTGGGGAGGTGGCTTCCTCACGGTCATGGTATCTCCAGTCGGAGTGGCGAATCTGTCATGGAAATTCTACTTGATCTGGATGGTTCTGACCCTCTGCTGGATCCCAATGGTGTGGGCATTCCTTCCCGAAACGGCGGGCCGGAGTCTTGAGGAGATGGACTATTTCTTCAAGAAATATCAGGATAAGTGGTTTGTGCGCGACGTTGCGTTTGAACGCTTCGAGCGCGAGGATGTTCTATCCCTTCATGAGGATACAAAGAATGAGATCGAGCAGATCGAGGTTACTGCCGTCAGAACTCAATCTCGTACTTAGTCAAGGTGTCTGAAGTCTGGCTTTGGACAATAGCACGATGCGATAATGTAGTGCCCATCAGTTTATAGATACGTAATTACGCTGCCAGGCCACTAAATACCTAGGCACTTAGATGGCTTGATTGTCATGTATTGCAAAGCTATCGGACGGTCGAAGAAACGTGGATCAATGGAAATTGCAAGTTACGTCATAGGAAAGATGCAAGTGGCGGACCATCAGATCCGATCAGTTTCGGCTTGTATGACGATGACGGCATGGCCTACAAAAGCCTTATCACACACGCAACATACACCTTTCGATCCATAGCCTTGTGGTCAATCAAATTCAGGAATACTATAATACTTGTCTTGCATCTCATCTAAATGCAAAATGGCCTCATTTCTGAAAAAGATCGCTGGTGGAGGATCTGCTCAGCCGGAGCAGCACTCAGATCAAGGACAGTCTCTGACAACCATCTTATCCACACATGAGGATAAATCAGAATTACTATTGCTTATTGCCAATTGCATGGGTCTGATGCGAAGACAGGTAGCCGACATCTTTGATCCGGATAAAGGACATGAAAATTGGAACCGTGTTCTGGCGCCTGGGGCAGGTGACAAGAAAGTTATCAAGTCCAGCGACCATACACCAAACACCGAGGCTACAGAGCGGGCATCGGAGCCTAGTGCTGAGCAGTTAGAAGCTAAGAAACAGAAAGGCTACGAAAGAAGGGCGGCAGAATTGTCTAGCGCGAAGATGACAGAATTGAAGGAGGCAACGTTAAATCATTTCGACACCTGGCGAGATAAGGTCATCCAGCGTTTGGGAGAGGCCATCAACCAGCATCAGGAAGGTGATTCTGGTCCTTTAGAGAGCAAACCTCAAGCTCCCGGAAATCAGCAGAATCGCAATGACCAGCTTAGCCAGAAGCTCGAAGATACTGAATCGGATAATGCGTTGCAGCAGCTCTATCCGCCTCAGGAAACACTGCTGAGAAAGTTACCTCAGGCTCAACGCGTACTTATCTTGCACTCCTTATTGCTGCTACTTCTTAGTCTAGAGACGTATACAGCAGAGTCTCGGGTCCTCCTCCTTCGAATTACCAGTTCCTTGGGCCTTCCTATGAAATTATTGGCTGAGGATGAAACTCAGGTGGCGAAGGGCCTTTTGGAGTCGGCGAAACAGCATATGAACGCTGATGCCGATACAAAGAAAAAGGCAGAGGAGAATGCCTCTTCTCGAAAGTGGAAGGTCGGACTTGGTGCTGCAGCTGGTGCTGTGCTTATTGGTGTTACCGGAGGTCTGGCTGCTCCTCTTCTGGCTGCTGGGGTTGGATCTTTGATGGGAGGAATTGGTCTTGGTGCGACGGCTACAGCAGGGTACCTTGGTGCTCTTGCAGGAAGTGCCCCTCTAGTGGGAGCATTGTTTGGCGCATATGGTGGACGAATGACTGGGCGAGTCATCGATGAGTATGCAAGAGAGGTTGACGACTTTGCGTTCATTCCGCTCCACAAACCCCATCGATTTCCTGGAAAGAACAGCGAAGGTGATTCAAGACATCTTCGTGTGGCCATCGGCATATCCGGGTACTTGAATGATGACTCCGAGGTTGTCAAACCCTGGAAGGTAATTGGCAATAGTGTGGAAGGATTTGCACTTCGATGGGAAGTAAAGTCCTTACTGAAGCTTGGGAATGCATTGACAGCATACGTGCGAAGTTATGCCTGGGGATGGGCAAAGAAAGAAATCATCAGTCGAACAGTTTTTGCTGCACTTGCATCGGCATTGACATTACCTTATGGACTAGCCAAAGCCACAAAGTTGGTGGATAACCCATGGAGTGTTGCGGCAGCACGGAGTGACAAAGCAGGAAAAGTACTCGCACAGGCTCTCATCTCAAAAGTCCAAGGAGAAAGACCGGTGACTTTGCTTGGGTACTCACTTGGAGCACGGCTCATCTACTCTTGTCTGGATGAACTTGCAAATCGTCGAGTTTTTGGTTTAGTCGAGTCAGTCGTATTAGTAGGAGCGGCTGCTCCATCAGATTCGGTGGCATGGCGCAAGTTGCGAGCGGTGGTGAGTGGTCGGCTCATCAATGTCTACTCGACCAATGATTACCTTCTTGGAATCTTGTATCGAACAAGCAGTCTACAATACGGCATCGCCGGTCTGCAAGCCATTGAGGACGTCCCTGGAATTGAGAATGTGGATGCTTCTGAATTTGTTGATGGACACACCCAGTATCGATTCCTGATCGGACGCATTTTGGGTCAGGTTGGGCTGGAAGACATTGATGCCAGTGAAGAAGAGCAGCAAATGATTGCGTTGCAGCACAACCAGAAGAAAGATGAGGAGGAGAGGGTGAAGAGTGAGCAGGAAGAGAAGACAACTGAGAACATTCCAAGTGACAAATAGAGAGACAATAGGCATCTGGTTATCGCTATTAAGATGGTAACCTCCATTTGGATCGACAGCATCAAACTTTTGGGACGAACGCGAGGCGCATACGCGACCAAGGACGCGCTGTCACGTGCTTTAAACTGGGTGAACTTTCTCTAAAGCGGCGCTGCTAGCTACAAGGCGGCGTGCACTTTGTCTCAATGCGGCGCGAGCCGCGATTCTCTTTTTGGCGACTTTCCTGCAAGTTGAAGATGCAGTTCAACATCTTTGCCGGCCCATAACATAAGTGAACAAGACACCCTCCACCATCTGCACCCATGCATCGTGGTGCTTCAGATACTTCTTTCTACCCTCCTCACTCTGGGAACTCTACCAGTCCATAAATTCCCCACTTGCAGGCTGCAAGTCCTGCCTGTCATCAATCATCCACCTGTGATGCTATGGACCGTTACCGGGGGTATGTCAATACCCAAGAGGAACGAAAAACGCCTCCGCACTCCCGCTGACAACTTCACAGACCTCGACGCTCTCCTCCTCCGCGCGACAGAGATCGAGATCGGGTGTACCGTGACAGGGAAAGAGATGACCACCCTGATGTCGAATATTTCGGCGAAGGTGAAAGTTATCGACCTGGTGGCTCTGCTGGTGATGGTCCTTACCGCCCACCCAACCGCGAACGACATCCCACGGATTCATGGGGTGGAGATCGACGAGACCCGAGAGACATAAGGGATCCAAGAGAACCTCGAAGAGATGAAAGGAGAGAAGACATCGACTCCTACATCCCTGCGACTAGTACTCGCGCTGCACGACCACGCAGTCGTTCTCCTCCACCATTCCGACGGAGATCGAGAACGCCCCCCAACCGTGGAAGAGAGGATCTATTTCCTAGTAGAAGATCTCCGCCACGCCGTTTCTCTCCACGACGATCGCCTCCTCGACGAAGATCAAGATCTCTTGGTCCAAGACCTCGCAGTCCTCCAGACTCCAAACGATTCCGAGATTTCAGTCCCGACCCATCCAGGCGTTCACCTAAGAGAGAACGAAGATTATCACCCGATCGAAACAGATTTGATAGACCTCGATCACCACCAAGGAGACCTTTTAGTCCAGACAGGGATTCATCAAGAGGAGGTGGCCCATACAGACCCAGATCTAAAAGTCCCCCTCGCAGATTCGATCGCAAGCTACAGGATGATAATTGGAGGAGACGGTCACCCTCTCCCCGGATTTCCGCTCCTGTCTCCAACACCACATCCCGCAGATCATCTCCTCCGGTTCATCCTGACCGAGCCAGCCTTGCAGGATCCGGGCCACGCTCACCACCTCGTCAACCGGCTACTCAATACGAACATGCGGAGTCGACGAACTACCGCGGTAGGTCACCACCAACTGAACCTTTCCGAAACCGTGAAACCAGCACGACTGTCGACAAGCAAAATGTGAATGGAGAGATTCAACCACCTTCAGGGCCTAGTAGCTACCGAAATGGAACATACGATCGACCACCCCCAACTGGGCCTTCACGCAATTTCAGTCAACCTCAAAGATCCCCTCCTACTGGCCCTGCTTCTTTGTCACCATCAATACCCCACGCCCGAGGAGGCGCAGCTGGGATTAATGCTCCCACGCGACCTCGAGGTGTACCTAGTGGTCCGGCAAGAGACTTCACCAGCCCACCCATGAGGGGTCGAGGCAGTCTTTCATATCGAGGTTCTGCTCCTTATGGTCCAAGAGGGGGAAGTTATGGGCGTGGAGATTACGGTAGTACTCGTGGCGATTATGCGGGTGGACGTGGTGACTTTCCAGGAGGATCTCGTGGTGACTTGTCCAGTGGTAACTACCGGAGCGCACCACCAGAGCGTGCCAGTTCTGGTAGCGCGGCAACTGGACAGCCCGACACAACCTTTGCTTTCCGAGGCAACAGCAGCAGTAGCAGCACCTTTCCACGTACTCAACGATTCAACACAGTCCAACAACACCTTGCCACCACCGAGAAAATCATTCCAGGTGGTAAGCTTCTCCCATCTGGCCTACCGCCCGACCAGGACAAGCGCATCAAGATGCTAGAGGCCGAAGCAGAACGAATGCGCCGTGAAATTACAGAGAAGCAACGCATCAAGCGAGAAGTATTGGCCGAGTGGGAGACACGAGAGCGAGAGAGCGAAAGAGAGAGACTACGCAGTGAGTATGCGGACTCTCACCTGCAACAGCTTGTGGAGAGTGATGATGGGATTGGCAGAGCGGCATTCTAGTGAAATTGTCGATGACTACGTGTGTTGTCTAGTATCGAAAAGACGAAGATCATTGCTGTGATGTTAACTGAACAGATGAGTGTCAGGATAGAGGTTCCCAAAATTGCATAGCAGAGGGATTGGCACCAAAATCATGGACGCGTTGGATACGCATGTTGTTACAAGACCGGAGAGTCCTTGGAAAGGGGCACGAAAAGGTTGAACCAAAACTCCCCCCTTCACATTTTCTCAATGAGCGTGTACGTGTACGATTTTCAAAACGAGCGAGTTGGCATGGCGTGGGCATCCATTGGGCAATGCGAATTGAATAATGGGAGAGATTGGGATAAAAATCTCAAAAAGTAATGGAATAGAATCCGAGACACATTCGAACGTTGATCCATTCTCCTGACATGTTCTTTCCATGCATGGCCGCGTTCAGACCTCGACACTAGCCACACTCCGGTAAAGATGACCTCTAGAGTGGCCGTACTCGGGCGAAGGCTGGAAATCACCTCTAGTGATTTAATCCCCAGGCTGACTTGTGCTGCTGTTCAACTCTGTTTTGCACTTAGGTGGGTATGCTCGTCAGGGCTGTAGAAACCGTGGTCGGTATGAATGGCGATCTGGATAATAAGGGAAAACTGGGCATGGGAACGGCTTTCATCGGGTCCATATGAGGCACTGAAGTGGAAACATGGCTGCATGTTGTTGCCATGCATTGTTTTGACACATACCGAGTAGGCTGACCTACCACTCTGATGGTTCACCCACCACCACCCCTTTTCCTACCACATCCATATCCTACCTGGACTACGCACCAACCGCTCTCCCACCATCGACCTCCAGATTAACACCCGTGACGAAGCGTCCCTCATCGCTCGCGAGAAAAGCCGTGACATTGGCAATATCATCTGGGTCCGTCAGCCGACCCAGCGGGACGTTGAACAAGAACTTCTGCATATTCTCCTCGGTGTATGGCACGCCGACAAACTGTTCGAACAACCCTGTTCCACTTAGTAGTGGGCACAGCGCGTTCACCCGGATCTGGTCTTTGCCGAATTCAGCGGCGAGTCCTTTGCTTGCCTAAGGGGTGGATGTTAGATTATTCGTTGATGTGAAGTGGACCCGCGTCTTGGATAATGACACTTACATTCGCAACGGCGCCTTTCGTGGCATTGTACCACACTAGACCTGGCCGGGGCCTCATCGCGCCGATACTGGCGATGTTGATGATACTTCCGCCCCCGCGCTGTTTCAGCGCCGGTACAGCAGCAGGAATGCTGAGGTAAATACTCTTGACGTTGACGGCGAAGACTTTATCGAATTCCTCCTCTGTGACGTCCAGTGTTGGCTTATTCTTATAACTTGTGCCTGCGTTGTTGACGAGGCAGTCGAGACCGCCGAATTTCGAGACGGCTGTCTCAACCATCTTGGCCCAGTCGTCCGCTAAGGTCACGTTGGCAGTGACGGCAGCGATATGTGCCGCTGAGGCGGAGTTGACATCGTAGACTTTCGCTAGTGCGTCACCATTCATGTCTGCTGCAACGACTTTGGCGCCCTCGGCCACGAATTTGCGGGTTATGGCGAGGCCGAAGCCAGAGGCGGCGCCTAGAAGACGGGAAAGTTGTTAGTTGACCTAAGCACCGGAGGCATGCAAAAAGTCACACGGGGGTGAAGGCGACGAAATGGATCCGGGCTAACCTGTGACCAAGGCAACTTTCCCAGCCAACCGACCAGAGCCAGTCTGGACTTCATGGAGACCCGACATGATGAGTCTTGTAGATAGATGAGGCGATATGTTAGAGTCAAGTGGGACGAAATCGTTCAGAACTCGTCAAGAAGAAAGTACTTGGAAGAAGTGTTGCACATGTGAGGAGAAGAAGGTTTGCGAGTATATATGTTTCCTTTATATACGACGTGATAAATCGTCAGTAAGTACGAAAGAGAGGCATCGTTGCCCCGCATCACATCCATCATTCTCCGAGAGGCCAGCTCCTCCAGTTGACTGACACGGTGAAATGATGAGAATGCAGGCTCGAGAAGACCATGGACGGGCTAAAGGTCGAACGCGAGCTTTGGAGGGGTTGTTGACAACTTGCGGGGAAGCGAAGAAAGAGTTCATGCAAGACTTGCGGGTGTTGTGAAAACCGGAACAGGGGATCGCCCGTGCGGAGATGCAACAAAATCTCCAGCAATACTATGATGTGGTACCTGTATCTCGATGAGTGAACACGAGCATAAGTCAATTCGTCTCGAAAGCTTTTTCGAGAACTCGCTGGACATATCGCAGGGTGGCTCTTGTTCCGCGCCCGGCGCGATGGCCGGTGTTGATCATCCCCAGCTCAAGCGTGATGGGCAATCAACCGCTCACCTGGTTTGCATGACTTAATTGTGTCCTTCTACCTTCTTCCATGGGTCGGTACGCCAGCCATTAGAATCCAAATGGAACCTTGGAAGCTCAAGCAGGGTATTTGAGGTTTGATTTCGCGACACTGAAAGTCTGGTCACGTGATCTTAAGTTCGAAAAGCTTCGTCGCAAAAACCGGTGTGAACGGTATGGTCGGGGACAGGATAGTTGGCCACCAGTATCGATGGATAACAGAAGTTCTTTGATAGTTCTGATTGTACAATCATCAAGTTCGCCGGGCATATGTCGGGTATCATAATATACATAAATATCCAGAGACAACATAGGGACGATCATCTTCGGTATCATCACTTCTTGCCGGCCGCTTTCTTGGCCGCTCTGCCTTCTGTTGTTCTGATTAGAGACTGTGTGCAGATATCCGTGGGTCAAATGGGGATATTTACCTGCTGCCGTCCTCTTCTTCTTGGGCGCACCCTTGCCTCTCATCTTAGCCGTGTTAACACTGTCGACCCGCTGCAATTCTTCTTCATCATAGCCTGCAAGGCCAAATTTCTCAAACTCCTTCAAGATATCGCCCATAGCGACAGACTTCCGAGGGTAGTATGCGGCCATCGTTGGGCCTTTTAACCGTTGTCGCAGGATTTTATTGCCTAGTCGCTGTCGATTGGGATTGAATGTGTGCGAGAATATCGAGCATTGTAACTGTCAACAGTATCGTTAGACCATGTGTTGAAAGGATACTGGGAGGAATCGGGTAATGGTGAGGTGATTGAAGCGTTCAAGGCCAGAGAATGCAGCCAGGCAAGTGGGTGGGTTGGGGATGAGTCGAGTACAAACCTTTGATAGCTCCAAAAGACGACCTCGAGATGGCAGGGCCATGGTGAACTGGAGATATGTCGTGCACCTTTGAGCGATAAGGACGTGGTGAATGCCTGCGAGTAGTGGTTCTACGAGCACAATTGAAATCGAATTTCGATGAACAGAAACGCAGCCCGGCTACACCTGCCGTTCTTTGTGGAGCTCCTTCCTCTCGCCTAACCTTGCCAATCGAGCTTGCTTACCTAAGACATCAAAAATCCTACGAGCAGGCTTACAACATTCCTCTTCATTGCCCCTTCACATACCTAGGTACTCAAACTATTCCAATACTCATCCATCTCACAATATCTCCGAGACTCGTCATGGGAGATCGCCCTCCGAAGAGGCCGGCCTATGATCACTACGGCCGAGATCGAGACTACCCTCGAAAGAAGCCTCGCCATCAAAATCAAGGTTCCTCGCCATTTGCACAGCCAGCACCATCAGTTCCTCAAGTCATTCTTGGCGACAACTTCCCACCAGCACCCGAGATTGATTCGAAGTACTCTGAAATCGTGTTCATTCATCCCAGCGCTGCTGCAAAGGATTCCAATGCTGCAAATTCAGGCAGCTACGATCGTTTGGAGTTTCTAGGCGATGCTTACCTCGAGGTCATTGCTTCAGAACTCATTTTCGACCGCTTCGCAAATTTACCCGCTGGACGTATGTCCCAGGTCCGCGAGTCCTTGGTCAAGAATGAAAGCCTTGCTAAATTGACCGAGGCCTATGGTTGGGACAAAAGGATCAAGAACGCCGTTAATCTGTCACGCGAGTCACCACAGGCGTGGGTCAAGATCAAAGGAGATGTGTGTGAGGCATACGTTGCTGCTGTCGTTCTATCCAGCAAAGGTGGTCTCCAAGTCGCCAAAGCTTGGTTGCAAACTATATGGGCATCTGCCTTGGACTCAGTCGCCGCACGTGCTCCAGCTTCAGATCAGAGTAAAGTCGAACTTTCCAAGCGAATTGCTGGAAAGGGTGCCAAGATCAGCTACGTTGACGACAAACCACCGATCGTTCACAAAGGCCAGGGCGTTGAAACTTACTTCGTGGGTGTCTATTTGACTGGTTGGGGATGGGACAACCAGTTTTTGGGCAATGGGAAAGGATTAAGTAGAAATGCTGCGGGCCAGGAAGCTGCAGCTGCCGCGATCAACAACAAACCTCTCATTGACGATATCATGGCCAAGAGAAGGGCTATCCTTGATGAGAAGAAAAAGGGGGGAATAAATGAGTGAATGAGGCTCTGGCCCTGGTGAGCTTGACAGCCGATCATCCACTAGCGTACCTCACATCATGGCTATTCATGCTAGGTTATGAATTTGGCACATCAAAAACTAATAGTAGCCAGCCAGATGTAAGTCCCCACACAGTCCATGACTCCCAAACATTTATTGACCATCAATTCAGTGCTGATTCAGTGCTCCATCCAACTTCAGCAAACTTATCCAACTTCCGGGTTCCGCTCTGGCCAACCCTCATGATACGAACAATGGTTGTGTCAACATTTGCAACAAGAGAGGACATGTCTGGCGTGAAATCGACGCCGATCCATGTCTGCGGTAGAGCGTCATGCGAGTCCGATCAGTCAAAGACTTCCGAGTTCAAAGAGGCAGTCGATCGTTTGCCTGACTCCTTCTGACCAGCTGGTGGAGTGAAGAATGTCTTGTTGAGGCGTTCTTGTTGCTCATCATTTTCTTGTTCTCGGAGAAGTTGGTCTTTGACAGGACTGTCGGACTCCATGCCCCTAGTTCTTTCAATGGTTCGACCCTGAGGAGTGCTGGGGTTGTGCAGATGTCCTTGAAATCCAACTCCGTCGACCACGTTCTGTGAGCCACAAACGCTTTCCAATCGCTCTTTGTCCACTGTTGATCTGTTTCCGTGAAATGCTTTGTTGAACAGGCGGCCTATCTCTCCTGCAGTACTGGTCCCCATTTTTTTGTGCACGATTTTCTTTACCATTCTTCTGATGTCTTTCATACGACCGAATGTCTTCTTCTTGGTTGGAGACTTCATTTTGATTCCACCAAGAAGAGATTCATTTTGACTTTCAGTGGCAGCCATTTGGGTATTTTGAGCGTCGATTGCTGGGCCTGTTTCAGGATCTAGACATTGACTGGCTGCTGCTTGACCCGATAACCGACTTGGTGTATCAGGGATCACATCCGGGGAATTAAAAATGACATACGTCGCTTCTTCGGCTGAAAGTCCCGAGTAAACGCTTTCCACATAGGCATGGTAGCGATCACGACGTGGAGTTCGATGGTGTGCAGTGGGCTGGGGAAGACCGGTACCGACAGTGTCAGATCGTGATTCGTGTTTGCTTTCACGAGCGACTACCAGTGGACTGATCTTCGGTGTTGAATCATGGTCACCCTGACTGTGAACACTTCTAGCATTGAAATCATCGAATCCATCAGTGGAAGGAGTGTAATCCCAAGAAAACCGACCTCCCGGTTGGTGACGGCGTTGGTCGGGCGAGACATATTGATATGTGAGCTGATTCCCATGTCGGAGAAGTTCGAAGGTGCCACCGGATCGACCCGCTGCTACTCGCCTTCGTCGGCGTCGCTGTTTCAGAGCTCGCTGTCGTTGCTCGTCCATACTGTCATCTGACGTTGCTGACGTTGGTAGATTATTCATTTTGGCGGAGGACAAGAGATTGCTCCGGGTTGATCAGTAGGATTTGCTGATGGACAAATCATCCACGATTCCCAAGATTGAAGCTGTAAAAAGAATTTGGAGATAGCTGATATTTTCAGGAGGAAGGATGGTCACCAAGCAACAAGAAACTTATCTGATCAACTGATCGTGCGCTGCCTGAGCAAACAGTGTTTGCACGTGAAGCTTGCACTGCGCAAACACTGAGGCAGTCATGAGGCAGCGGGCCCATCAAATGCACCACACTCCGGTATTGACCAAGCGTGAATCACGTCCATAATCGCCATATCGCCATGGGGGTCACCATTACCAACCGTTCAACTGCCTCGTAGAAAGCAAAACCCTGGAACCAGATGCTGAAATCAGTCTGGCTTCGAAGGAATGCTCCACTTAATTTTCATCAATTACTCTTCAACATATAATTGAATTCCAACCGCGGTTTGTGTGTAGATTGATCCCGTACAACGCTCCAGAGGTAGGGATTCAATATGCTCGGATGTCAAGTCTAGCTCATCGTCAACGATAGCAATCCAAAGCGCTTGCATTGCGACATCAGTACTTACCCCAGGTCTTCCAGACAAGCACCATGGGATGAGTTTGCTACATTCAGGAAATCTGACATAGCGTTTATCGAATGTTCATTCTTGCCGAGGCTTGACATACCAGGACCCTGAATCCAAGTTCTGAGAGATCTCAACACCAAGGACGATTCGCCAAAGCAGATCATGCTCTGCCGCTCTGTGACATCATCTTGCAGAGATGCAATTGTACAAAGCCATCTTGCTCAAGATGCAGAATATCCGTCATCAGAGTCAATCCCGCTGCAGTTCAAACCTTCTTCTGCACGACCTCAACGGCGCTGTATCAGCCCACATTTGACGTCCGGCGACCGTTGAAACTCTATTCTCAACCACCACATACAAATTATATTAAGAAAACCTGTTTCAAAATGGGCATCCCCTTTTCCAAAGAAATTCGGGAAGCCCTCGACCAAGTCGAGCCCTTGCGTAAAGCGGGGTTCGAAGTTCTACGCACTACGAAAAACATCTCACTCATCCTCGCATGCATCCAAGTCCTGACCGTCATAATCCTGGCATTGATCCTGGCGGCACTATTCGGATTGCTGTTGACCATGAACCCGGATCTTGAGGATGAGAAGCAGATGCTGGTCACACCGGCATTGAAGTGGATTTCGGGCTGGCTGCTGTCTTGTGGTGGGCTGGTGAAATGGTTCGCGAGACTGGTTTTCTTCGTTGTGGGTGGTGGGTTCGTGCTGTTTCTCTGGCATGGGAGTACGGTTGGGGCGAAGGTGCCTGACACAGATACGGAGGGGAAAGACGATGAGGAAGGAAAGGAGGGGGGTGATGCAAAAGGGAAAGGCAAGGACAAAGGGAAGGATAAAGAGAAGGACAATGGTAAATAAAAGTTTGGTGTGGATTACGAATGCAAAACTATGGATTCTTGAGAAGCTTCTTCGGTTGGTTATCTCTCTACTAATTCTTCGCGACCCATCTGTGGCAGAGCCTATCCCCGCACGATTTAAGTTCACCTGGTTTGGTGGCTAACCACAACTTCGCATGTGCAAGTGTATCAAGGTCATACTGGCGTGCCGCAGAATGGACATCCTTCACGGCATAGTCCTATCGTGAAATTGCCAGCCTGCTGGCCGACCACAGGTCATTCCTTCATGATTTGAATCTCGCAGGATCCGATGGACCCTGATCTCTTGGTTATTCTCGGTAGTAGCTTGCCGGTTCCCAGAGCCTCTAGATCTCTTTTTTTTGTGTTGTACTCAATGAGAATAAGTGGCTTAGCAGTCTGCATCCATCGCCCTTCATCCCGTGTCAAGCGCAAGGACCAGACTGCGAAATGCCTAGCAGAATAGACGCCGAGTTTTGTGCCGCGGTGCGCTGCAGCCCTGAGCTAACCCAAGAGGAGGCTGCAGATGATTTCGAGCAATTGCCATGTGATTCTCGGTATGGCATGAGTGGATCCCAGAATCGGAGGACTAACTCACAGGGGCCTCATTGAACTTGCTCGTCGGGTAGGGGACTAAAACGCACCAAAGAGCACCGTGCGGCCGGTGTGATGTTACGTATATATGCATAGAAATTGGGTTCCAGGTTATCGATAGGAGATGTCGATGCTAGTTAACTTCTTGAGGTCAGGCGTCTCATGGATTGAGTCTTTGATTCTGTGCTGGAATTTCCATTGTCCTTGTGGGATTTGATCCAGGTGGCAATCGTGGTTGAAGAACAAAGTACAGGTATCAGAAAGATTTCATGGCGCAGGAAGTCAATATAGGCTAGAAATACAAGTCTTCATCAATCGTACGAGAAGTCACCAGCGAAGAAGACACAGTAAAAGATGACGTTATAACAAACCTATTGGAATCAGCAGAAGGTTTGCTTAGGGAGAATTTATCTGACTCGGGAGGGAACTGGACTACTTTGGGAAGCAGATGTAGACGAAATTTTGTGATATAGTCTTTTCCCCATCGACGGAGGTGTTGCCTCAGCTTTTATCACATTTGCGGTTTTGACGTCCATAACCCACAGAACGGGAGTATTACACCTGGGTTGGTCGTATGAGGCTGAACCTAGATTGGACTGTGAGCTTGAATGCAGTTACAGCTGCCTCCTCAATCGCTAAGTGTTGATATGTAGCCGGGACGAATACTGGTACGGGCCCGCCTGCGCTTGTCCTTGGAATGGTCAACACATACGGGCGAGGTTGTTTGCTCGTATGTTATGAGACGAGCTGATCGGTAGGCACACATTAGGCACGTCTCTAGATCTCTTAATGGCTGTTATGCCTTGGATCGCCACCAAAATCAGTACATCGTTACTGCAACTGATATTTTCAATCCGGAGGGGGTTATATCACAACTGTGGAGGACCATTTACTGGATTTGGCTATTACATAGTTAAGCAAAGCTGCTCACCTACGAGTCTTCTCAGCGCCGAGAAATACACACTGTAGAGTCGATGGATGACTGGACCTCATTTCGGGAAGCAACATGTTCACTACAGTACCACGGTTGCAGTCGGTGTCATGGGATCTCAGAATCTCTGATCTCGGCTGCGGGTCAGAGCAACCTGGCGTTCGGGTGCTGTGCAAGAGCAAACTTCCTTCGGCCCCACGTTTGCTCAGTCCAAACACAGCGAATCCTCAAATTAATGACTTGGAAATCGAGCCAAAACGTGCATGTTTAGCAGGCGAGGTCCATAAGTCGATATCAAAGAGATAACTGCCAAGAGTGAACTCGGCCCCTAATCATCGGCTGTCTCGGTCAAACAGCAAATATTCGGTCCTTGACCGAGGGTGACCGAGAGTGACCGAACCTGGTGCTGATGAGCCACAGTAGTGTGAATTCCTCCCAGGATACTGTACAGTCCCTTGGTTTTCTCTGGAAGTGTTTTTTTCCCAACGTGAATGTCGGTCCTAACTAACTATCTCCATGGCTTGCATACTAAATTGACTTTGTACGGAGTTATTGGTCTGTTTTCATTCCGAGGTTAGACATTCAGCTTTCTTTAAGGATAATCAAATTAGTCTCCTCGTATCAGGGTTACCTACTACCTCTGGTCTTCACAGCCTTGCCCGTAGCAGAATCAGACCAAGCTAAACAAAATGAGTGTCAAGCACTCAGACGACCAAACAACATCCAAATCGTTCGGTTCAAGTGATGGCTCCGCCAGTGATGCAAAAGATACAGCAGACACTCCACCGCTCTACAAGGTTGCTACCAATGACACAATATTCTTCAATGCCTTGCATCTGTTTAGAATAAGCAGAAAGCATGCCGTCCTAGCCACATTATACCTCACAATTTTCCTTTCGGCTCTTGATGTCACCATTGTGGGAACTGCCCTTCCCAGGATCACAAGCCATTTCAAAGCTTCCGCTGCGCAATATACTTGGGTTGGAAGCTCATACACCCTAGCAAGCACTTCAACTACGCCATTATGGTCAGGGGCTTCAGATGTCTTCGGACGGAAACCCGTCCTGATGTCCGCAAATCTTGCTTTCCTTATCGGTAGCACTATTGCCGGTTCAAGTACATCTATAGGGATGCTCATCGCAGGAAGGACCATTCAAGGCTGGGGTGCTGGTGGGTTAATGATATTGAGTACCATCGTCATCGCAGACATGTTTGCGTTTGAAGATAGAGCAAAGTACTATGGCTTCACGGGAGTGATCTTTGCGGTGGCTTCTGCTGTTGGTCCATTGCTTGGAGGAGTGTTCACTCAGTCTGCAGGCTGGCGATGGTGTTGTAAGTACCCTATGCTCTTTGTCATGTCTTGTTCTAATTTCGGTCTTTAGTCTACATCAATCTTCCGCTCGAAGGCATTTCACTTGTCGTGCTCTTGGTCTTCTTCAATTTGAAGAAGTCCGCTGAAAAGCCATTACAATCTCTTCTGCACTTCGACTGGGTAGGGGGTGCTGGCATCCTCGGAGGTACCATCGCGTTTCTTCTTGGCCTTGAGTCTGGTGCAAGCGTCCAGTATTCTTGGAAATCTGCCTATACACTAGGGCTACTGATTGGAGGACTGGTCATACTTGGCTTGAGCTTTCTATGGGAGTCGGGATGGGCTAAGCAACCGCTGATACCGGTCAAATTACTCATTGGTCGGTCCAATTTGGCAGCATTGTCAGCAGCATTCGGCCATAGCATGGTCTTCATTGCTTACGATTTCTATCTTCCACTATACTTCCAAGTGGTCCTTCATGCCACTCCTATAATGTCTGGAGTATATCTCCTGGCCTTGATAGTACCCCTATCTATGATGTCATACGCGACCGGCCTTTACATCAGGAAGACGAACAAGTATACTTGGACAGCACGACTCGGATCCGCTCTGATGACACTCGGAACTGGCTTGTACATAAGTTTGGGTCCATCTGCCAATTTTCCTAAGATCATCCTATACCAGTTGGTCGCTGGAATCGGTGGTGGGATGCTCTTCTTATCACCTATGATGGCTATTCAAGCCCACCTCCCTCCAGAGAGCATGGCATCTGGTCTTTCAGGGTTTTCATTTCTTCGAAATCTGGGCACTGCGATCTCAATTGTAATTGGAGGCGTGATCCTTCAGAAGGGCTTGGGAACAAACATGCTCACAGCTGGACATGGGAACGATGCTGCAACGTCCATCACCCCTGAGAAATATACCTCTTCCTTGCAGGTTATGTGGATATTCTACACTGCAATCTGTGGCGTAATGCTTCTAGCCTCTCTGCTAATAGTGCAAAAGGCGCGACCGGCAGCCAAGGAACCAGGAGATGATGATGAAAAGCAGACACAATCGCAAAGTTCGGAGGCTGTTTCCGGAGAAAAAGTTTAAATAACACCTAGAGACTTCAGAATACATAGAAAGACCTAAAGATACTTAGAGCTAATAGATAACAGTATTCATCTCCATGAGAATGAGCACCATCATTCCTAATATCAGTTGAAATCGCCCCTAAGTAGCTCAAACCCCCTTCAATCGATACCATAAGTCACGCCATTGTTCGAAATGAAAAATCCGCTAAGTACTTCCCTGTTCCTTGATGGCCATTTTCATCATGATACCCTGAAAATCCTCCGGACCATCCGATTTCTCACTATGTTGTACAAAACTGCTCGTTCGATATGGTGGTAATGAACTTGTGATCTCCCTCTAACCCTTATGCTTGTTCTTGCCGAACTGACACACCGTGTGCTGCGGCAGAGAAAGTTTGACTCGGATGATAGCCTGATTGTGGCCAATTTCTGTCTGCGTCCACATTGGCCACGCTGCGGGTGACGCGAACGATGGACTAATATAAATGGAAGATCGGTCCTGCCACAAAAGACTCTCTATTGCGCTACAGCATCAGTATGTCGAAACAGTTTGAGATGAAGTTGCATGATTTACCTATGAGTTCTGAATGGCGATTTGTTGCGTTGTAACGACTGCCTTTGGCGATATGGAAAGTAGAACGGTAGTACAGTCGTTAATGTTAATGTGGAGACTGTGGCCATTTTTGCTGTCGTTGAAGGGCCTCTTTGCCAGTGCATGTATTGTGCCATTATAAAGAGTTCTCAGGTTTGAAATGGTTTCTCGCGACAATGCTGTACGTGGAATCCTCTGATGACCATGTTATGAATCTGTGTTTTGCTATATTATCAGAAAAATTTTGAGCTACCTGCATTTCTCGATCACCACTCGAAGGGATTTGTCTTTGCCAGAGCAATGATGCAGGTTGCCTTGGCCTCGCTTCTGCTCGGCTGAAAATCATATTAGACACCGAGTAAGAATATTCAGTATTGTCACATGTCCCTTCTTCGGCCAACTAAGACCCTCAGTGAAACCTACTTCAAACAGCTTCGGCCCCACTACTGACCAAATTCGGTGCTCCCGCTTGATGAATAGAGATCCCGATCAAAATTATTTGGTCGGAGCCTATGATTCGCTGCTTTTCGATACAGGAAAAATTTACTAGCATGTGCCCATAGCGGAATTTCAGACGACTAAATCGCGAGTCAGCCCGCGTGGTAGATCCTATAGGAAACACCATCTGTGTGAACAGGTTCACACGCTGCCACATCGCTTCATTTTCCGTGAATAATGAGCAGAGTCATCTAGCAAATGGAAATAATCAAGACAATATATGCGATCCCCATCTCTGATACGATATTAGTTAGTTTCCGCGCTGTTGTGGCTGGTCTATGGAGGTGTTTCCGGAAGACAGAGATGTGTACATGGTAGCGAGATGATATTCGCTAGTGAGCTTGAATATTAACCTATTTCTTTATTCACAAATAAGGCGATTTACATCATTATACCTAGGTAACCTTTAGAGCGAACGCTAATCAAGCAATTCAGCCAAATCCAGCCTGTAACTCACACTTCAGCCCTATGAGCTTGCCTCACTTCCTTTCTCGGCCACTGGAAGCGCAAAACCCATCCACGTCATTATATGACTACAAATAATTCTTTTCGCCTAATCGTGCTCAAATAAAGGGCAAGATCAAGTGACTGGGGTACTCTGGTCCAGTGTGAATGGTATGTGTCCCTTTGTTCAACTCGTGATCCGGTCTTGGTCCAGAGAAACTCGTGAACTCTGCAAGTGAGGGATATTGGCCTCCCAACTATAAAGTGTCAGTTGTGCTATATCTCATGTAATAGTGCAGATGAAAACTTACCCTCAAGCTTATGGTCTCACCAGCATCAAAATCCACACCCATAGCCCAGATGCCAATCTCCAGCTTCACGATGGTGCCAGGCTTGATCTTATCCTGCTTTCGGTGCGGATGGAAAGGAAATTGCGGATGAATACTTCTTGACTCATCAATCGCTCGCTGTGAAGCGCGCAAGATACCGACAGATCCTAAATGCAGGTTCAAAGTGGCTTGCTCTTTTTCGGGAATTTCTTCAATAGTCTTCACGGGTGTTGCGTGGAATGGAAAATTGAGGTGCATCAGTTCCTTTCCATCTTTATCCTTCTTTCTTAGAATTGCAAAAACGGTGAAATCATCTAATGCCTCACAAGACAGATACACAACTGCTTTCGGAAGTCCGATCAGGCGACTCGCATTTTCGAAGGTGTAGCTGAATTCTGCAAAACTCTTGAAGTCTTCGGAGTTGTAGGATTTCGATGATTCTGTCGAGGGTTTGGTCGTAGCCAGCTTTCCACTAGTACCATCAAGGAACAATTTCCGATATTCAGTGGATGGAGCTGGGAAATCCTCGAGTACAATATCGTCAATTGCCTCTCTGTTGCCGAATTGGAGAGCCGACCATCGGACCTTCGGCGTACTCGTCTCCCAGTCATTCTTTTCTTCTCGTAGGTAGCGATCGAAGAATTTTCCTAACTCCACCATGGACTCTTTCTCGGAATATAGTTCATACCATTCCTGTTTGCTCCCCCACCATATCCACTTGTTATTATGAGGAATTTCGAGCCAGCCGCGTATTGAGCCCATCGTATGGATTCCACTGACATCGGAGCCTCGAATGAAAACTGGACATTGGATCTTTGTCATATCCACCCGCTTGTCTTCCCAGTAGATGTTTTGAGTGGGTGAACGGCGGTACATGGCGTCGAAATCTTCAAGACCAGCGTTTGGCTGACCTCGAACAATTGCCTTTGCGATAAGATCGAAATTGCTCATGAAGAACCAGCCACCTCGACAGAACTGTTCTCGATACATATCTCCCATTCCCTCCCAAGGAGCAATCGCTTTCAAGCTCGGTGGTCTTTGGGCTGCGATAAACCACTGTGCGATGGCCAGTGCTGAGTTACCAGCCATACCAACGTTACCATTACACCAGTCCATCTTTGCAACGGCCTCGACAACATCATAGCCGTCCTCTGCGTCCTGGGAGCCCATGACGCAGATTTGACCATCACTGTTGCCTGCTCCTCTGGTGTCAACACTGATTATCGCATAACCCTTGGGACACCAATCTGCAGGATCTAAGCCTTCGAATTTCTCTAGTCCGCTTAGGTCGCTCTTGGGTACACAGCAGTTCCAAACGCACATCGGCAGCATGTCCATGGCGCTATACTTTTTTCCATAGAAGGACCAACTAAGGACAGCGGGCACTTTTTCTGTTGAGTTTGCTGGCCGATATACGTCGATGTACAAACGTGCGCCATCGCGCACTCGAATCTCTACATCATGGTCGATCTGGATGTCGCTGGTGAGTGCTTTGCCGTCAAAAGGCCGAGTTCCAGCTTTGATGACTTCGCTTTTTCCTGGTTGAAAGCCTGCATAACCGTTTTCGCCAATCTTTGGCTCGGCAATGCGCTTGGTCGCGACCTGGACTGGATTGGGCATCTTGAAGCCTCTGTCCTAGCTAGTAATAGTTCTGACTGAAGTTGTACCGAAGGGCGGTATAATGTTCTAAAGTCTTCCGTGGCGTGACCTCCAAAACTCCAATAGTGTATCTGCCTAGGTAGCAACTCTTGAGTATCTTATGTATCGGAATGAGGTATGATCATTTACAGCACTAAACCACGTTAGTGCTTGTACCTTACAAGACCGGAACGACGTGGGCCGCGAGTATACATGAGTTTGATTCTGCTACTGACTGCCGAATGTTTATCATTGCGATGACTGAGCCCTACGGATCTCGCCCACGACCACTAGTATTGTCCAACCCATGAGATGTGAATCCTTCGGCACAATATTAGAGTTTACGGAGATTTGACCCCACGGGGAAAGGCCGAGTTTTGTTCGGCGACTTAGCGTCCGAGATTGATGGCTCGGTGTGCCTCGGATGCACCGAGAAGAAGCAGATGTGCTCCAGACCTGCCTTCGTCGTTGATCTCGGCCAACTAGCTCGGAGCTATGCAGGTCAACCCTTGATCTTGGTCGGACTTAGGCAGCCACCAGAACTCAAGTCCTGAGTACTAACTATTATAAGCCGCCTAATAGACCCCAGATTGTACAGTATTGGAGATCAATCAGAATCATTTGTTCAAAGTGACCAACAATACAGCACAAACCACTATTCCACACCCAAAATCTATCAACATGAGCACCACCACTCAAACAGAAGAGTCACAGACCCTCCGGTTCCAAGCTAAAGACCTTGTGGAATTCGATCCCAATCGTGTATATGGAGACTGGCGTGATGACTTCCACAAGGACGGTTGCGTACTGATCAAGAACGTCATTTCGAAAGAGCGCGCAGCCTACTATGCCCAGAAACAGATCGATTGGCTGAAGAAATTTGAGCTGGGTTTCGACGAGAATGATGAGAGCACGTGGACAGCTGACCATCTCCCAGTCAGCTTCAAAGGCGGGTAAGTAATCCATGTTCAAATCCTCTAAAGCCATCTTCACTAACATGGCAATAGCATGTACTTTGGCTACGGCTCTAACCATGAAAAGATGGCATGGGAAGCCCGTATGGAACCGAAAGTCGTTGAAATATTCGAAAAGCTCTGGGAAACCAACGAACTCATCAGCTCTTTTGATGGTATGAACATCAGCATGCCTCGCCGAAAAGATATCGGATGGTCACCTTGGCCTCATTGCGATCAGAACCCGGAACGCAAAGGAATGCAAGCTGTTCAAGGCCTGCTCAACTACGCCCCGAATGGGCCCAAAGACGGAGGCTTGATGCTCATGAGGGGTAGCGCAAAGCTATTCAATGAGTTCTTCGCGCAGAAGCGAGAAGGCTTCGACCATGAAGATGCACCACCTCCAGAGTTGAAATACATGGATTTGTTCCTATTCAGCCAGAAAGACGTCAAATGGTTTGAGGAACGGGGATGTGAGTTATTCAAAGTGAACATGGAGCCCGGTGACTTTGTGCTATGGGATTCACGAACCATGCATTACGCCGAGCATCCTCAGGGAGATCAGATCCGACACGTCCAGTACATCTGCATGACCCCAAGACGGTTCGCGGGTGAAGAGGATCTCAAGCTTAAGAAAGAATGCTTCGACAACTGGGTCGGAACTACACACTGGCCTCACTGGTAAGTTCCTAGCCCTGGGAATCCTATACATCAATTTACTGACTTAATCAAATAGCAACATCCGTCCTGCATCTGAACCTCCTATGAGAAATGGCAAAGTCTGCCCCAAGAATCGGAACGAACCATTCGAGAAGCCGGAAATTACAGATAAACTCCTACAACTTGCAGGTGTAAAGGCATACTAGTTCGTCGACTAGTGATGATATTGTTTTGATTATCTCTGGGCAATTTGCACAGCATCTTGGAGGCTTAGAAAAGGACACATTTGAGCGATATTTCAAATATGTATATGAATATATATTCCCAAGAGAATTCACATTGCTTGATATCAACGTTCCATACTAGATATTCTGCTCGGAAGACTTTCGTCTATTTTTTTGGCTAGATTTTCGCCATTCCATATCAGGTGACCATTAAAGCAAGGGTATTGATTGCTCTTGCCTAGTTCGTGCAGTTCCGTTGCCATGATTTGCGGTGGCGCATAAGGCGCAGGATAGTCTTGCGTTGTAAAGTTTTGATACGACTTTGGTTTAAATTCCGTGAGTTGAGTTAGGTAAGATGCCCCAGTACAACGAATTGAAGATGCCGGTAGGGTTAGTGAAACAAATTTTCAGGAGTTGCCTCGATGAAAGATCGGAAAACAATGTCTCGGAGTGTATATCAGTTTAAGTTGCACATCTTCTATATGGAAGTAACAGTAAATAGAGATCATAGAGATTTCTAATGTTGGGGAGACACATATCATGAATTTCGGGCAGTCTTGCTCCTGTATGGCTCTATCTCACTCCAATCATCATGACACACAATTCTAAACACGTACTGCAAGAACAAATAGCCTCTGTGACGCCAATTACTCAGGAGTTCACTCTCAATCTCTTCTTCAGCAATTTTTAAAAGATCTCATGGGTTTTACTCGCGACCCTTGTCCTTGGCATACTTACCAGTGTAGCTTCTGAGCTTCTTTCCAAAGATATAGATAAAGATACCGATGGCACCAAGACCTGCAGTCAGACCTCCAAAGGTGTTGAAAGCACCATCGTATCCGGATTTCTCAATGAATGGTGCGATTCCGTAGCTCACTCCAAATGACATGATACCACGGAAAGCACAGATGATGACGAGAAGAGGACCGGCCCGTGCTGGGTAGCTGTCAAGGAGATAGGTGATGGCCACAATGTTGGCTCCGATGAAACAGAAGAAGTATGCGGCAACCGCCCAGACATAGACAAACCAGTGATACTTGGTTGGGTTTTGCGCACCTTGACCGTAGAGGATGGCAGTGAAGACACCAACCACGATAGGGAGGACAAGAGGAATCAACCGAACTTCAGGCTCATGAATACCTTCATTTCTGCGTGCTCTCCATTGAATCAACTTGTCGGAGAATTGTCCGAGTAGAGGCAGGCCGATGAAGGCAACGATGATCTGACCGCAGTTGGCATAGGAAACCGAATCTTGTGGCCAGTTGTACGGAGGTGCATGGAGAATATTGCCGTAGGTGGTACCGATAGCGATGTTGACACCAAGGGTGAGACCGTTGAGCAATAGTGCCCAGAAGACAGCAGGGAAGAAGAGGAGTTGGAACATGTGGCGTAAGCATTGTGCTGCAGCGCTCCATTCTGGTGTGTCAACCCAAAGTCTCAGATCAGAACGGAAGGTACGTGGTGCAAAGTTCTCAAAGTCCAATTCGGGTCGGTGGGTGCATAAGGTAACTGATGGGGCTGGTGCTATTCCAGACTCGATATTGCTGTTTGGCACGGTAGACTCCTGGAAAGATGTGAGAGGTCGGTTGTACTTGGTCTCCGGAAGGAACAAAATGGCTGCAACCAACTGAACGCCGGCAAGAATGGCACCAAGTCCATACCACCAGCCAGGGGTGATCCTCCCGGCGATTGGACCAGCGAACAATACCCAGACGGCAGTCATGCTGGTTTGGACGAGCTGCTGTGCCATAAGGAAAGTACTTCTCTCGTGGACGAAGAAGATCTCCGAGGTAATCAACGGAACTAGGGCCTCACTTTGGCCAGCGGCAAGACCGAGGACCATGCGAGCCGCCAGATGCCATTCATAGTTTGTAGCACAAGCACAAAGCACTGCACTGACCACCAGAATGACTGTAGACCCAAGAAGTACGATGCGACGGCCAACGGCGAGGGCAATGGGCATTCCAATAATATTTCCGATTCCCATGAAGAGTGTTGGGTATGTCATCAAGTGAGTGATATTTGCGTAGCCATAGCCGAGGGCTGCATAGGTTGGGATGTAGAAGCCCAAGAGACCGCCGAAACCCGAAACAAGGGAGAGACCGAGACAAGAGACTGGGAGAATGTTATCAGTATCACAACTGGGAATTTGTTTTGTTGCTCAATGCGACTTACAGATTGAGATAATCACCAAGACTATCCACTTCTGCCAGATAGGCATGTTCAGAGGATCTTGAGGGTCGGCCGTAGGCGTGGGAATGTACACCACAACGCCATCAGTGAGCTTCACTGTGCCCATAGTATCAACTTTGGCCAGGCCATCGCGGCTCAGGGTGTGCTCCAGCTCAACATGGCTGGCCTTTGCCTTGTCTGGAATTATTTCAGTCATTTCGTTTAGATTCCTATCGCTCTTAGAGCTCTTGCTGGTATAGGTGTTTGAAGAGTGTGTTTTGTGATGTGGTCCATCGTTCCAGACGATGCTGGACAAGCGAACTTATAGATAATTTCTTTCGTATCACATCTTTCAAGGATCGAGACAGTATCGCGCTTCTTTCGGTCAAAGGTCCTAGCCCCGAATGCGGGGTTTGAGCTGCTCCTTGGGAAGCTTCGCCACGACGAAAAAGTTGGAATTACGAATCTAATGATTGGAGGGGGCATCGTGGCCCCGAGAGCTGGGGTCTCGCTCGCCGACGAATACAATCGGAGGATGTTTCCGGTGTGGAGGAGAAGACCCACGGCGACCCACGGCGACCCACGGCGACCCTCCTCCACAGGAGGAATCCGGGGGCCGATATGTATAGATGTCGGTGTTGGAGTTTCGGCTCTACCCGAAGAATGCCTCACCGAATTACGAGATCTCGGGCGTCCATGTATAGCTTCACGAGATGGTTACAGACCACGGTTGTTCTTGGTAGGCATGCCCACTGGAGTCTAGATCTTCTCTTTCATTGAGCAAGCTTTCAACTTTCCGGGTTCGCGCTCAGAAGGATCTATGTGGCCAATGGTTTCCAAATCTGCCTGGTCCTGCGCCTTGTATTCTGGCCGAAGACTGCCATAGCCTTCTCTGAGAGACGTTGGTCGCTTCGGGAAATCGTGGGGAGATAGTCTGATATGAATAAGGGTGCCCGAAGGCCCGAGATAAATGCAGCGTTGGATTGTAATTGGAGAGAGAAAATAGTTTGGAATTTTTTGCAATGCAATCGCTATGTATACAAAATTTTGATGCCATCATTCTCCGATATGATCAACCCATTTTGATCTCTGTTCAAGCTGAGGCCTGAATGTATGGAATACCAGTCAATCTGAACGCTCTCTCAGTGAGTACGGGATCCTCCACAGGTCTTGAGCGAGCCGCTGAGCATAGAACCCCACCCCTCATTGCAGTGTTTGATCCAACATGACGAGCATTGGGCCAGTGCGTTGTTCCGAGACGGTCTAAAAGCGGTCAGTTTAAATTAGAGCAAGTTTCCGGATGTACTCACTCTCGAAAGCATCCTTCTTTCTAATCAAATCTTCTTGCGTAGCGCTCTTCACGGGCATAAAGCAAGTATACACGGCAAATCTGTCCTGTGTAGTTTTCGTCGGGACGTTGTAGTGAGGAATTCTACTGTCCCAAACGATAAGATCACCAGGGTCGGCGCAGACCTTGACCCATTCAAGGCCTTTGTCGTTGAGCCACTTCATGCCGTTTTCAGTGAAACCGTACCACTCAGGAGTCCAAGCAGGAATTCTTTCTTCGTCTTTCATGGCCTCGTGGAATTCTTCCGAAAGGCGATGGCCACCCCGACATACAATAAGACCACCATCATCTGGACCACAGGGGTTCAAATTGACGAGTCCCTGTAGGCATCTGAAACCAGGCTTTGCCGGGTCCTGATCTTGGTGAGGCCATGGCTTATTCTCTGGGAGGTCTTCTCGGTTCGCAAATCCAACATTTACAACATCGAATGATACGATCAGATCGGTATCATCATACACCCTCTCGAATGCTTCCACAACACCGGGCTCACTTCGGATATCCCAAACCCATTTTTCGTGAGTGACACCGTAATGAAGAATCATGCCCTTCTCGTTGACAACCGGTAACTTCGCTTGTTTAACGGTCGAAGGATCCTTGCGGGAATATCCAAGGCCACTGTCATACTCAGTTGAGTGCCTGATAAATATTAAGTGACACTTACAAGTCTTCGATGTAACTGTAGAACTTATCCGAATAGCCATCAGCTCGTACTCTGGGAATGGCACCCTTGATAACTGCATAGCCATCTCGATTGAGGTCATCTCGCCAGTCGCCGTAGTTGGTTGCTACTCCATCCAGCTTCATAGGACCAGATGATTTGGCCAATGCGGCTGTGGACTCGGCGTGAGATGTTGTCGTTGTAGTGGTCATATTTGCAATGGTAATCGGTGGTTTTGGTGTAAAGATTCCTCGACTTCTGATCAAAGGCTGGGAGAGAAGTGCCGAACTTTTCGCCAGTTGCGTTTATGTTCGAGGGAAAGTTTGTTCTTGGATCAAATGGTGACTCCTCTACATAAAAGTATCTTGTCAAAAAAATAACAACGGAAATAGCGGAACACGATCAGTCCGAGTGACGGTCGTGTCGAAAATTAACCTCCGAGCATATGATGGTCGTTGATGGTGACTTCCCCAGATTACTTACGAGTCACATAGAGAGTCTGGCCAATGACGGGACCGAAGAATGAGCTCGGTCAGGTTCGGTTTGCCCCGAAGCTCTCGAGTAAACCTCGGCATTGATCCGACCGACAAGCCGGCTTCACAAGTATCCCGAAAACCTGGAGAGTCCACATGGCTAGCGTGAATCTTTGTATGTGGCAGGGGCCCATGGAGCTGCTGATGGCTAAACACCTCAGATCATGTGGTCGTTTTATGGAGGAAAACATGGAGCATTGCAACCTATCTATTTGCATCCAAGGAGGCTGAAGAGCAGGATAGCCAGAACAAGATGTCAACAGCGTTCAAGATAATCGTAGTTGGTGGTGGTATTGCAGGGTTGTCGGCGGTAAGATCTCAAATTCCCAGATTCGTACAACCTGACTTACTGCGTTTAGGCAATCGCACTACGTCAAGATCACCGCGAAATCACTGTGCTGGAGCAGTCTTCCTTGAATCGCGAGATCGGGGCAACTATTTCGTTGCAACCCAATGCTTCAAAAATTGTTGAGAAACAATGGGGACTGAAAGGTCTTCTGGAGGCCAAAGGATCCATGGTCGATCGTGGATTCCAAATCTACAATCTTGATGGGCAACTCCAAATGCGGCAGCCATTGAATACGACAGCCAAATATGGCTATGAACGCATCTGCTACCACAGGATTGATTTGCATGATGCGCTCAAAGCTCGCTGTCGAGATACACAATTCCCTGGTCGACCAGTTGACGTTCGGGTTTCCAGCAAAGTTGTGGCATGCAACACTGAGACCGGGACAGTAACACTTGAGAGTGGTGATAAGCTGTCGGCTGATTTGATTGTCGTTGCGGATGGTATCAAGAGCGTGGCGAGGGAAGCTATTCTAGGCAACTCAGTTGATCCCTTACCCACTGGACATTCTGCTTACCGAATTGTACTTCCGATGGAGGAATTATCGAGTTCTAAGGCTTTCACCGACGTTCTGGATCCAAGGGAAGCATTCACAACGATGGTAATAGGCCACAACAAACGACTAATAATGGGTCCTGCAAGAAATTCCAGCATATACAGCATCGTGGCCATGGTTCCAGATGAAAGAATGCACGAATCATCAGTAAACTCATCATGGAACACAAAGGCAGACCTCCCCAAAATGCTTGCGACTTTCAAAGACTTCCCAGCATGGGCGAAAGTCCCTCTAGAGCTTGCGAAAGAAGCAGGGCTGTGGCAACTGCGAGACATTGATCCACTTCCAACGTGGTACAAGGGTCGTGCAATACTCATTGGGGATGCTGCGCACGCGATGTTGCCTACCCAAGGTCAAGGTGCGAGCCAAAGCGTTGAGGATGCAGAGGCACTTGGGGCATATTTTGCCGATGTTCATGGTCAACAATCAGTCGAACAAATTGAAACAATCAACAAGCGTGTCTTTGACTGCAGGTACGAGAGAGCCACGCTCGTGCAGAGATTCAGCAGACAGACGGCCAAGCCTGCGACCGAGCTGGGCAGCAATACGATCAAAATGAACCCCAATGAATTCATGCACTACAACTTCGACTATGACGGTGCGTTGGATTGGGTGAAAAGACGGAACTCACAGAGTCAAGGGGGTTCGGAAGTCAGGGAGGCTCGTCCCAGCAATACTGTCAAGCAGTCTTTACATACTCCAACGGTCGGACCTCAGCCCTTGACGGTATCGTGACAATGGTATAGAAAATGGAGAAGACGATGATGTAAATCACCCCAATTCAGATTTTTAGGCTGACAACAATTCCTTTCTTTCTTACGTATGCTTGAAATGGAGCTTCTTGACCCTGAATGCTGTCATTGTGAAATTGAGGTCTCTACAAATACTAGGTAGCACTGTTGCTTCAGCACGAAAACAAATAACAGTAAATATATACCTTTTCACGAGCAGGAATAGCTTGAAAGCGGCAGATACCATGTGACCATAGATTTGATGGTATTGCTAGAGCTCGGGAGAATCTTCGAAATCATTTGTGGAAATCTTCTTGGTGAGGCTAAATGTTACACTTTTACTGCACGGATCTCATGATTCTCCAGACAAGCTAATACCCTACCAGCTAATATAAACAACTCCGCAGTAACATCCTCTCACTGTCTACACAGTAGATTGCTCAGACTGAGCGACTTCATCAACAGGCTCCTCATGGTCCTCGTTAGATCGGTTAATCAGGCAAAGTTGTGCCAATGCAAGCACAGCGACTAGAGCACTGGTCCACCATGCCCCTGCCGAACCAAGCCAGCTATAAACAATACCGATCAGCGGGGGTGCTATCATTCTTGTTGTTGAACTCGCTGAGACCGCCAGTCCATTAATCCTACCCAGCTTCCGTCGAGGTGTTGCATTTTTCAACATGATGAGCAGGCTTGGATAAATGATGATGTTGCAGAACGCCTGTAATGCGAACACAAAGTAGACCGCCAGTTCTGGTCGTGGCCAGACAGTGATGAGCGACATGAGAATGTCCACAAATGGACAGACAAATGTCAAGCACAGAATTGTTCGCCATAGACCCATCTTTTGCATGAAAACTGGTAGAATCAGGAGTTGAACGACCAAGGACCAAAGACTATTTGTCGTCATGTATCGGCCGGTATCATGAACAGTAAGTCCCAGACCACCTTTCAGGTCCACACCGTATAATTTCTGAGGAATGTCGAGGATGAATATTGGGAACACAGACATGAACGCCATTTGATGAAAACTCATGAGAGCAATAGCAATAACCCATAACATTGGAGCACCAGTCACTACGTCGGAGATCGTCGAGGCATCAGATTGGGTTGCTTGGTCGTCCTCGATACAATCCTCGATTATGATGATCTCGGCTTTGTTAGTGAAAGACACGATGGAACCAGCGAAGGAGGGTCGTCGGACATCAAAATTCGGCTCAGTCAATGTTGGTAGGCTTGCTGAGGCATACGACGGTCGCCTGCCACGCTCTTTTGTCTTGGGTGTGAACAGTGGGGTTCGTTCGTCGGCAATCGACTGTTCAGTCTCGCGCTCTGCCCCTAGACCTTGGATCTTTCCTGGATTGGTCTCTTCCAGGAAGAGTGCTGCTTGCAAGATCGCAACAAAGATACATGCAGCCGCGATCAAATTGGGCAGTAGATAAGGAAATTTGCCAAAAATCCCAGTAGCAGCGAAATATTCGGGATAAAAGCGAGCTGGCTGTGCAGCATATCCTCCCAAGGCAGATCCAACTATTGAGCCAAGGCTCCAGGCAAAAGGTTGAATTGAGTATGCGCGGGCTATTCATGAGGTTAGCTGGAGTGCGTTGGAATGTCGGTCTCGAAAGATACTCACGCTCGTGTCGAGGGTCCTTTACTATCTCCGCAACCATGGTTTGGAGAACAGCGACATTACCGTTCAAAAAGCCACCAAGAAATCGCGCGAGTAGAGCAACCCAGTAATTTGTAGCAAACCCAAATATCAAGCTGGAGATTATAGTACCAGTTAATCCCATAATGATGACGGGTTTTCTTCCAATCCGATCAGACAAGGCACCCCACATCACTGCTGTTGTGGCCTCGGCCATGGCGAAAGCACTAACTAGCAGACCAGCATAAAATGATGCGTTGTTCGAGCCTCTGATGTCCTTCACCATTGCAAAGTTGTAAGAAACGATCGAGATAAATGCTATGGGTTCCGACAGACGGCACAGGCCTGCAATGATTAGCTGTCATGTTGTACCAAATGAATATCTCCAACTTTATCTCACCAAGTATGAGTAGTTGCTTAGCTGGAAATGGATGGTTCTTCCCTGCATCTTGTCGAACTTGGCTGGCTGCCATTTTGTATTTCTTGAGGGGGTTTTGGAGATGTACAAGGGAGCAGGATGGCACCAATTGGTCCTGAAGAGTGAGGTGCTCTCAGCTCTGATAACTTGAAGATGGCTCAATACTTGAGAAGACTGCTTCGTCTCGTGTCAGTGTCAGTGACTTGACCGTTGTTGAAGCACTCCATCTTCATCGCCTCTGCGTTGCTTCAATGGTTTATATACTCGGTGGCTTTGTATTTTGGAGTCCAGACCAGCCTCGGGCACGGTAAAGTCTTTTCAAAGCCATGGGCTCTGATTCGCAGGAGAGCTGGGCTTTTACCTCAACCTAAATCTTACCCCAGAGCGGCCGACGGCGATGGGTCGGATGTCATGCATTTTGCCACTGGACGCTCCTTATGCGTCCGAATCATGACACCCGACAAGTGATGAATTATTACTGTTGGTCTCGGTGGATGTAGCCCTTATTACAGAAATATTTCCAATATACCTTTCGGCGGTCGGCAAGCTGAATTGGCTGTCCGAATGTTGGTCAAGTCTTCGTATATGTAAATGTCAATGCAGAGTGCTCTGCACCGCTTAGTTGTTTAATAGTTAACTAGTTAGTTCGGTATTTAAGTAGTTAGCAAAGACTCATCCCCTCCCCACTTAAAATAAGAAGGCACCGACGGGGCTCTTTCCAGCCCCCGAGCGACGACTTGAGCAGCATCAGACCGAGATCTATGTCACCTCACACCACCCCACCCAGCTCATCAGACCAATTTAATCACCCTGTAATACCTTCAGTTTTCTTACAATAAGAGGTCGATTAATCTGCGGCAACTTCGACTTCAACAGCAAATCCTTCGAACCATGTTATTCTCGGACTCCTGTATGTCTTGAATGTACGTCTCACCCACTGAATGCTCGATTGAGACAGTGATGCCTTTCCAGTACTCAAAGGAGAAAGACCCACCCAACATTCATAATATGTTGATTTCGCCATCAATATACTCCATGAAGCCCGTTCATTCCTTTGGAAGCGTCTAGTGAAGTTTTCTGTCATGATTTTCCTCGAGGCCAAGCATGCTTTGAATTTGGGACACCCCGAGTGGTCCCGACTCAAGTTGCCGGGGGGAGCTGCCATCTGGAAATGTGGGAGAAATGAGGGGCGAGGAGGGCGTCCCCCGCCTAAAGAGTTCAACGTGGTTAGCCGTTCAGCCACCATACAGGCTTCGATGCACACCTGGGCATCAGCCACCGAAATTGCCGACAGACCTCAAGCTTGAACTTCTTCCACGGCAGCGACCACGGGTAAGCTTGACCCTCAATATCTTTCCCAGTCAAAAGTCGCTCGCGCAAGTTTCACCGAAACTGCTCAGAAGTTTAGCTTCTATACAGTAACCCATTCACGTGTGTACGGTGAACGAACGATATCAGAGCCAAAAGGGAAAGGAAAAAGGTTCTGTCGGTCGACTCAAACCCCATATACGATCATGGAGGCCCCTCCAGCGAAGCGACCGCGGTTGTCGATGGCGTGCAACCAGTGTCGTCGCAGAAAGGTCAAATGCGATGCAGAGTATCCCAAATGTCGGCATTGCCGGCAACGTAAGGATGAGTGCATCACAACTGATCCACGACGGCCTGGCATATCGATGATGAGGGAATGGCTAGATCTCCAGTCTCACACGCGCAACAACACTGCTTCTACCATTTTACCTCGGGAGGATGAACAGTCTTCCGACTTGCTGAGTCCCCATGATACAACCACGCAATCTATCAATGAAAGCTTGGGCAAGCAAAGTGAAGTGCCCGTGATATCTCCAGTACATCAGCCTCATGAGATGTCGTTCAATATCGACACCGCTACAAATAGGATCAAGATGCTGGGCGCCAGTAGCTCGCAGTGTCTTTCCAAGTCCTTGGATATGTACTTCAAATCCGCAAACTCTAAGCCACTCTCGAGTATCTTCAGCCATGGCATGCGACACGTTGAGGAGTTACAACTTGGTGCTGTTCTTGGCTGGCCGTCGCTACCGGACCCCGCTACCTGTACAGCACGCATGGATGTCTTTTTCGCCCGTATCCACGTGCTTTATCCCATTTTCGACATTGACTTTTTCAAAGCGAATGTTATCAAATTTGCATCAATCTCCAGTCTTGAAAGTTTACCACGAGAACAGATTCCGCTGTTGGTGTCTGCGTATCTCGTGATGAGCTTGGCGGCTGATGAGATTGCCCAACGGCGTACTCCAGAAGGAGACAAATACTTGGAGGCGGCAGCAGGTTTGGTTGGTCACGTGATTTTTATGCCATACCTTGCATCCGTGCAGTGTTTGCTCTTGTTTACCTTGGTTTGCAGAGGACGAAATCAAGACGGTGTCGGGTGGCAGACCCTCGGAATGGCCGTGAGAATTGCTCAGACATTGGGGCTTCACAGGCACTCGGCAGTACAACCTTCAACCCAGCATGGTGTGCAAAAGAAGGTCGAACAGCTTTTCCACGCTCGGATCTGGGCTATTGGCTGTTGCTTGGAGAAAACCATGCAATTGGAATCTGGAAGGCCGTCAATGATTGCTGCTGTGGATCGAGATCAGATGATGGGACGTGATCAGCGACCACCAGGCCCTGATTTCCTTCAATGGCTAATGGGACTGGCGCAATATCAAGAGCGTATCATAAAACACATCTATGGACACAAACCTGGTCAAAGAACGGCTCGCACGGTATTACTTGACACGGCCGAGCTAGATGGTCTATTGTTGGCCTGGGCTAATGAGATACCGGCGCAATATCGCCCAGGCGCTCAGCTATTCTGTTCGACACATGAATATCATTTTGCAGCATTCATGTCGGTCCAATACTATCAGGCCATGATAGCACTTCATCGAGCAGGACTTATTGCACCAAATGCGGTTTATGAAGCGGAGATTGCAACGCACTGCTCGGGAGATCCTTCAGAGTTTAGGTTACGGAAAGGAGAATATATCTGTATCCACAGTGCTCGAGAGATTGCTACGTTGACACTCGAGCTTGCCGACCGTAAGACCGGTTCTCGCATTCTCAACGCAGGGCCCCCTTTATTAGCTTGCATCGTCATCGCAATATATCTCATGAAAAATCCGAACAACAGGTTACGAACAGCAGATCTCGAAGTAAGTACTCCACCATAGCTCTCATGGTCACGGCAAACAGCTCATCTCCTGCAGCTTCTTAAGGAATGTGCAAACTATACATCAGATCATTTTTTGGACTCTGGCCATGACCCAAGATTTGCGAGCGGTACGTTATCCAAGTCTCAATTCTGTCAACGAACTCTCACAACTCACACGTGGTTAGGGGTTATCACGATCTACGAACAAGTGAAAACACATTTTGACACCATTGGTACTAAGAATCGCAGATTTAATGGCAAGCCAACACGTGCAGTTGTCGATAAGATCAATGGATTTGCTTCACAGCGAGAGGCGCAATCAGAAATCAATGTCGTCCCCACTTTGACATCTCAGGACTCAACAGATCAAGTTGACGGTCAACCTGCCTTTGCCAATACCAACGGAGGTCTTCACTCAAACGACCAAGAGGCTCTCGCTTTCGACTATGGTCTAGATGGTAACAATTCAAGCAATAACGGGGATCTCTCTAATGGAGCTGCACTGTTTCCGTTCGATGGGCTCAATGTCGAAGATTTATGGAACTGGATGCTTGTCACTGATGCAATGGAGCCGACAGATGAAGGAGATTGGATGGGAACCGGAGTGATCCAAGAAGGTTCCGATCCACTGCAGTACACTTGAGGTAGCACGATCAAGTTCCCACTATACTTCACGCCCCAACCAAAAAGACTAAATCAACTCAAATAGCGAAGGTCAGCTGAACAGTGTCCAGTATCGCAGCGATAAAATGCTAGCTCATACCCAAAGGCTATTGACCAGCATCAAACCCAAAGCAATCGACGTGCTTGCACATGGAGGACTTGATATAATGCTCTTTCGGCTCCAATTCGTCTTCCAAGAAGCCTCTCGAAGAGCACCTTAAACCCATGATTGGAAATCACCAGTCATAGACTCCGTCTTTGTGGACAAATTTTCCAACGTCCCCATCTCTCTCACCCTGGATAATGCTCAAGATTGACTCTCCAGAAACCCGTGGATCTCCCGCAAGTCCACCAGGATTCATCATCTCTTCATTCTCGCCACGAAGCTTTGAGACAACGAAGCCAGGACAAAACGGGAATACTTTCAATCCCTTGTCTTTGTAGGTTTTGTATTCATACACTGCCAACATGTTCAAGGATGCTTTGCTGGATCTGTAGGCATCTGCATTGGGAGGCTCTGGATAGTTTGTCGGTTTCGCCGTCTTCGAAATGGATCCGGCCCCGCTACTGACATATATCGAGTATGGGTTTTGAGATTTCAGCAACAGTGGTCGGAAAGCTTCAGTGACCAAGACTGGACCAAGGATATTGGTCTGGAAGACTGCCTCAAATCGAGTTCTCGGATTGTTGTCAATGTTTCCAACAGCTGCATTGTTGATCAATACATCCAGCTGGCCGAACTCCGTCTCAACTTGTCGCAAAGCTTTCTCAATCGATGCCTCCCGGGTGACATCCAGTTCCAGTGTTGTCAATTGACCTTTCAAGCCACCAGCAGCCTCGATGTCCGCTTTGGCTGTCTTGAGCTTCTCCAATGACCGGCCAGCCATAAGAACATGGAAATCCTTCGATGCTTGTGCTAAGACTTGGGAAGTAGCATATCCAACCCCGGAGTTCGCACCTTTGATCACCTCATCAGTAGACGACCATCAAGCTTGATATATTATGTAGACCGACCTGTGATCAAGACAATCCGGGAAGACATAGTGGACATCAAATGCAATGAAAAGTCACTCACAATACTCTACCAAGATAATGGGTTTCTGAGATTGATAGCGAAGTCACAGCCGGTCTGGGGGAACCTCCCTTCTTAAATACAGCATTTCCTCTTCATCACCCAACATGCTCGTCACTGTATCTCCGTCGCAATTCCCATTGTTCAAAGATGTTGTAGTTTCGACTTGAGTGTTCTGAGAAGAACTCGACGAGACAAGCACGTGTTCTTGCAAAATAGAACGTCTATGCCAAACCGCATCGGGAGTAATTGGGCGAAAAGTGACGTCGAATGTTGGTGACGGAGATAACTGACACTTTCTCCGTTGAACCCTTCAAACCATGATCAGGCGGGCGGCTTGTTTAGTCACCGACAGTCTCTTTTCACACTTCGAATCTAGAAATTCATTTGTCGCAAGAGGGTCCTAGCAACCGGTACTCACAGTCCATCGCCCAACATGACTATTGTGGGTATCATAGGGTGCCAAACATGCAAGCTCAGAAGAGTCAAGGTGAGCAGGGCGTCAATCATCTAGGGCCAACTCCCCCTGTACTGACCTCCAATTCCTAGTGTGACGGAACTCAGCCAACATGTGGACAATGCCGAAAGTCTAAGCGAGTATGTCTGCAAGGTGGCTCTCGACAGCCGTCATTTTCGATTCATAACGAAAATCGATATGCCAGTGGCCAGACTAAGAGACCTAGGGGTCCACGCTCCGCCCTAAGCCTCGTCACTCCAGGAATCAACAATAGTCCTATGCTTCTACATCCGCGTTATGACCTAGAAACACGGGCCCTGGCCTATTATCTTCACTTTCAACTACAGACGCTTACGAACGTCTCCAGCGTTTGCAATGGTCTAGCTGATTGCGTGGCTGTTTGGGCCTCTGGATCCAATTGCCATATGGTTGAGCTTGGTATCACTACACTAGCGCTTAGCACCTTCGCCAACGTACACCAAGACTCTCCAGCCTCGAAAATAGCTTCTAGGAAGTACGAAAAGCTACTTGGTATTGTGCGACAAAAGGTGCAGACGCTAGATGAGACAAATGTCGACTCCTGTCTTTTGGCAATTTTCACCATGGCCCGATATGAAGCTACAACGTACTTTGATGTACATGGTGCTGTATCAAGTTGCAAAAGCCTTTTACATCATGATGGCTCAAAGGCGGTTTTGAAGCTTTGGAAAGAAGGCCTGAGTCACAAAATGGCAGCCACAGAAGTGATTAAGCATAGTAGGCGGGGAGTGATCAGGTCTGCACTTATCAGAGGGACTTTTATACCCGAGTGGCTTCAGAATGGGCATGATTTTGGTGAGCGTGGCCGAGAGCTTGCGTTTGACTACATCATGGTCCAGCTACTCAATCTTCGATACGAGGTTCGAGCCTTGAGTGTCAAGGCAGGAAAAGCGAATGGCCAAAGTTCGGGCAAGGTCGCAGAGAGGGCATTGGAGCTGTTCGATAAGCTACACGACATTGATAGCTCATTGCAGGACTGGAAAGCCCATTTCCCGCGTGGCTGGGCCTACCGGTCTGCTCATTCCAATCTTCAGCTTGTCGGTTCCGGTTCAGAAAACACCCCATGGACCATTTACAGCTACTCGAGCCCGTTGCATGCCTGGACCTGGAATCAATATATCACTACGTGTATGCTAATCGATAATACACGTATCAAAATTCTGGAAATCTGTAAAGACTCCACGTCGGACGGGTACTCTTGGAAGGAGCAACTGACACAATGCGTTTCTCGTATTCACACTATGAGTGATCAGCTGGCTGCCAACATTCCCTACTGTTTGCAAAGATTCAAGCCAACTCACGGACAATCCGAGGAAGCAGAGGGCCCGGATCATATCTGGTACAGCCCAGACAGAAAGATCAAGCCATACGCTGCAAATCAATTAATATGGCCAATAGGAATAGCTGCAGGCATCAGCAACATGGATCCTAAGCAGCGACAATGGTTCAGATCCATGCTTTCGGCGCTTGGCAAGATAACAGGGCATGGCGTTATTGCCTCCGCTGACACAAATAATTGGCTTCAGCTCTAAATAATAACTCATTCTTCAACGGTAGCTGGTGATGGTTGGTCCTCAGCCGTACCATGAACACAAGGTGCTGGAACCACCCGTCTACAACAAAAAGGTCAGGCCCTCGTCTCCTGGGACCTTCCCATGGGCCAGACGATCCCAACTACCCTCAATACCTTCCTTTCCACGCAGACCCTCCCGCACACCGAGCCGCACACCAAGTACAACACCTTTTCCATCGACCAACTCGCCTTCCAGAAACCGGTCAAATGCAGCATCTTGCTCGACGAAGAACTTGGCTTCTCCAATTGCAGCCATGGCCTCCTCCCTGATCCCAGATGCATTGCACTGAATAGCACCTAATCGTGATGTCGTTGCCCGCCGCTCGAGTAGCTGCTCCGGAGTGTACACCTTGGACTCTCCTCCCACAACCAATACCTCCACATTTACCCCTGCTGTATTCGCTCGGAGCTTAGTGGTCAAAGGCTCACAAACGCCAGCGCGGCCCGAAAAGTCGATGACGACAATTCTGTCGATTGGCAGACCAAACATCCATTCTGATAATGCTTCGTCCTGCAGGTCTGCATATTGGGCGGCTTTGATTGGGAAGACACTTTGCAGGCGGACGAACGGGCTGGACTCGGGGGTGGTAGACGAAATCTCAAGGACGGCAATGGGTCCGCTTGAAGGTGCTCGATTCGTCGCGAGCTGGTGGATGAAGCTGCGACCGGTCTTCGTCCCGGCACCAAGACAAATCATTAATGTCTTGCTTAGGTCGCCATCCTGTACTGTCCAGGGATGACCGATCCCGGGATGTAGCACAGGATCGCCAGGAAGAGACGCAAAACCAAAGCGATTGAATGTATAGGCGGATTTCCACGGTGGCAGCAACATCGATTTCCACGCCGCTGAAGAGTTCTCGGCCTTGACACTCTCGAGCGTATCTGGCACCGCGATGTATCGCTGATACAGCGGCATGACCTTGTTTCTATGTTCACTGACTTCGATGAAATGCTCGGCGATCTGCGAAGACTGTCTGAGTAGCAAGTCGACAGGGAATGTGGAGATCGGGAAGAACCCCCATAGCATGGACCCCTTCTTCAATGCTGGGACAGTACTTTCGAGAATCGTCGCATAGCCCCAGCCTGGTGAAATGCCGTATTGACTACGGTCGTTATATGGTGCTTCGACGTATTTCGGAACAGGGAACGTGTCCCACCAGTGCAGGGCGGTGCCCGCGGCACAGTAAGCAAGGTTATTGGACGATAATCCGATCAGGGTCGATTGGATTCTGACACTTGAATCACTGAGTGGACCAAGTTGGTCGACAGGAGGTGTTGTGAAGAATTGTCGATCGTAGTGCGTCTTGTCGACGACTCGCAGTGTTGGTGGCTGGGTCGACATTGTGAGTGGAATATATATTGATTTCTGGAGCTTAGTCTCGTAATGCCACAATGGTTCGCATTCGTGGTTGCTGTTGTATTAAGGGTCATATATAACTGCGTTCAAAGCGTATAAAGCCTGTGGGTGGCCTTGGTATTGGTTACGTCCGTAGGTGTCTAGGTATCTATGTTCTCTGGGGATCGCTATGGGGTTTTCATAAGCCAGCATAAGCCAGTGAATGATCGACGTTCACTAGAACCAGGGTCCTCGGCTATCGCGACATATAGAGCCGATTCACCGAGTCTCAACCACCTGGCTTAGTAAGGCCTGACCACAGTTCTTTGCAGTAACTACGGTGCTGGTTCCGCTATACGAGATGCATACTTGATAAAGCTTCTGGCAAAGTGATTGAAGACACGATCCTAGAAATCCCAGTCTTGAATACCTTCACTGGTGTATTGTCCCACTAGTACAGTTCACGAAACCTGCGCTTAGCGATCTGAGAGCTTCTCCTATACTAAGGCTCGATTCTAGGTCCAAACATCAGTGTTTGAGAAGATCCTTGGGCTCGATATCTAGGCAACTTTGGTTTCGATCACTTGTGTCTCTGAAACAACCACATCAACCTCCGCCTCCTTATCCTCGAGAAGTTTTTGAGTACGTTTGTCAAGCTGTCTCATGTTAATACTCTGAAATGCTCAAGTCAAGGTAAGGCTTACCCAATTGACCCAGTACAATATGGTCCAAAATCCAAGCACTGCAACCATGAGGGTAATGGCACCTTTCTTCCAATATGGTGCGTCGGATGCGGGATAAAGTACGATACCCCAAAACGTGTAAAGAAGAAGACCACCGGTGCTCATGGTGTAGAGGGTGACAGCGCGTGCTGCCTCGTCGCCATTTCTTCGAGTGATGACACCACCCCAGCCGTACAGAAGTGGGTTGACGACAAAAGACGTTCCGCTGAGATACATGGCGAAGAAGGTTCCGGCATCCGGGAGCGAGGGGACGACCAACATCGCTCCAGACAACATTTGTAAGAGGCCAGAGACGATCCCGACCACGACGTAATTCTTCGTTCTGTCCACGTATGCCCCCGCAACAATCATGGACACGATTGCAACAGCCTGAATGCCAAGAGGGTATGTGTTTACCGCTGCCTTTGAATATTTGTCTTGATAATGTCTCATCCAGAGCAGAAAACAACCCTGCGATTGTTAGTGATTCTCCGAAGCATAAAGGGGGCGCTCCCTTGGATGACTTGCCTGGAAAGCGAACACCTCGGTCATGGCGGAAAATATCGAAAATGCGGTCAAGATATATCTGAGTAATTGTAAGCAGCTGCATCAGCTCCTCGAATGGAACCGTGTACGTACATGTTTGGAGTCTTTAAGACTCGTTTAGCTAACGACCTGGGGTTGATCTTTTTACTGTCTCGAGCGACAGGTGGCATACGGCTGATTGCAAGTTCGATCTCTTCTTTCGAAAGGTAAGGCATTTTGGTTGATTTAGGCGTGTTTGGCAGGAAGAGCTGTTGAGACAAGATGTGAGTTTAAGATCGACTTTCCCAGATCAAAACTTGGAACATACCAAGCCAAAGATACCCACAGGGACTCCCATGAGACCATCTGCATTTGAGTTAGGGAAAACTGCAAGATAGGAAGCACTGCAATGCTAGCTTGCTCCTTACCCACGATAAAAACCCAACGCCAGCCTTCCATGCCTCTATGTCCGTCCATTGAGGTTCGCATAGCCGTCATCATGATACCAGCGAACATTGAACCCACTTGTCCAACCGAAGTGAATATGGACGTTCGGACGGAGATCTCGTCGGCTTTACTGCAACAAGAAACGATCAGCATCCAGTACCTTCTC
This sequence comes from Exophiala bonariae, assembly GCF_035927105.1. Lineage (NCBI taxonomy): Eukaryota > Fungi > Ascomycota > Eurotiomycetes > Chaetothyriales > Herpotrichiellaceae > Exophiala > Exophiala bonariae. The sequence continues at coordinate 454,321 of NW_027042496.1, forward strand.
ATTCGAGCAAGCATGGAACATACTACCAGGATCCAACGATAAAAATGGCGCCGCAATAGAGACTCCCTTCGAACCACCCCTGCAGGAAGCGAACCGTGGCGATCTGGGCAAAGTTGTGACAGCCAGCACAGGCCATGGTAAGACCAGACCAGACAAGAACAGTTGTTGGAATCCAGATTCGCGGCTGTACTTTCTGGAGTATCAGAGCATGGGGAATATTTCCAGTGAGCAGTCTGAATTTCGAGGTAAGTGGCAGGCATATTTCGAGCATACAATGGGCCTTACCCTGCTGTGAAGATGGAAAGCAGGGAGCTGTAGTCATTCTGCTTCAGATTGAGACTTTCCTTCATCCCAGCCACCTTTGGACAGTTGTTAGTAAAGTTGTAGGTGAATTGACAGTAATGGACGCACGTAGGCATTGGCAAGAGCATTTCTATCAAGGTAGTTGAGGAAATAGCAGAGGCAGCAATATGCCTAAGAGATCTCCTGTCAGTCTAGCGTATTCTTATGACGGTGAGGCTACCCACAACAATGAAGAAGTCTAAATCAGTCAGCAAAAGGCATTGAATCATATGTGCATTGACGTGTATGCTTACCCAACTTTCGTATCAACCTCTTCTCGAGGGCCGAGTCATTCTGACCCATGATGGCTTTCGGTGGAGCGCGAAATCGAGATCGTTTTCTCCAAAAGCCCGAGTGATCACCACCAAAGAGTAGAAACAGTGAGAGAGCACTGGCTGGTGAGGTAAGTTGATGATCGTCACTGCACAGGCATAGGGGACGAGCGGGTGAATTTAATCAGATTGAGATTATCATATCTGATTAAGGGAAAAAAATAAAAAATTGCGCAAACTCAATCTTATCCTATCTTCCGCGGAGGTTAAGGTTCATTTGCCCATGGGCGGATGTGAGGGCATCTTGGAGGCATTGCGGATAACAGCCAAGGCGTTTGAATTGTCCAAAAAGTCAACGCATGGTTTGGCCGAAGCCTCGCTAACAGGACCTATATGCTCAGGTAGGCAACCGTAGGTGATGATAGCTTGGTCAAGGATTTCACCTTGCCAGTATGGGTAGTGAAAATCTGGGTGAACAAGACAAAAGTGGACCAGAGGTTGCCAACATACGTCGGCTATAATGGTCTCCATACTATCTTCGAGGATTCTTTTGTCCGAAAATTGAAGAGAGAGGGTCTGACTGGAGACTCGTGGAAGGTTAATACGACCGACATGCAGGTTTGCCGACATCGCTGGGAAGGTATACGGCCTGGAACAGTTCGCCAAGGCTATGATCGGACGAAGTAGCCCTTGGCATATCCTACCTTGACCGGCCCGGTGTGTGTTTGTCAGATGATTTTGATATCAGGTACCCAGGTATAGGTATATGTGCATTGGGCTGCCATCATGGCCTTCTCCGCGACAGTACGTCTCGCAAATCAGAAGACGGTGCGATGATCAATGCTGGGAATGAGAGGAGGTCATCACTCTGGCATGTCATGGAATCATGGTATTGAGGTCAGTGACAAGATAGGTGCTTTAGCCAAAGACTTGACCGACGATTTGAGGTCAGTCTCTGTAGGATAGTGTCTAGGAAGTTGAGATGAGTGGTTCAACAGAGCGGTATGCTCAACCTTCGAGTAAGTTTCCAGAGGTGGTGGTGGTCTTTCTCATTTTGTATGCCAAGACTTTAGTCTAGCCCCTGAATCCCGAACAGTCAACGCCGTGGAAAGACGAAACAGCTGTATTTTCATAGGGCTTCTCAGTTCAAGGTCAGCTGATATGATTAGATATGTTTAGATACCCATCATTTCCACCCGCATCTTCCTCGTTTCCCCCCTCCCCTCACGCGTCTCAGACTCGACGCGTTCTCGCCGTGCAGTTGTAAGAGGCAACCTTGAACCATCGACGACGAGCATCAGAAATCGACCACTTTGATGGCCTGAAATCAGGTCTGTTCGCCATATTATGATTGATATCCTGGTCAAGGAATCTTCTATCATGAACCGAAATTGGTTGGATCTCCCAATGATCAACATTGGATGGCGACTTGCAAGCCTCTAGAGCCAAATCGGGAACAAGGGAAGCCCCTGGCCCACCACTACCAAACACTTTGGTACAAGCAGCAATGAGCAATCAATCTGCACGACACAACGGCACACAGGACTGACACTCCACAATCTGCGACTAGGTTGTCCTGTTGGCTTCTGTGCTGCCCGCGAACGTCCCTCCTTCCTTCTTCACCGACACCCTCCGAACACGAGTACCTTCCTTTTGCTTGTCGTCGTCCTTGTCGTTGTCGCTGTGATTGAGATTGTTTGAGCTCCCTCCCTCGCACGGTCGCCGGCGAACCCTGCGAGCAGTCTCTCCTTTGATCATTACTCAGTCGCAGTTCACCCCAAGGGCTCACTCATTTGCTCTTGTGCCTACTGTGCCTGTTTCAACTGCACTCATTTGTATCCACTCATTCACCAATCCGCCAGGCAGCCCATCATGGCCGAGGTTGCTACCACCAGCGACTTCGACATCTCCCCCGAGAACGTCCCTCTCCCTCGAAGCTCCATGATCACTGTTCGACTATCTGAGGTCGATTTACAACCAGTCACCGAGACTATCCCAGAAGATGATGCTCCCCGAGATCCATCAGCTCCCCACAGCAGCCCTTCCTCTACCCGATCCAGCCGATCCTCCTCTTCAACATCAGACAGTTCTACATCGATAGATACTGTAGATTGGGAGGAACTCGATAAGACTGAAGAGCAGGAACCCAGGGATGATGCCACTGACGAAGTAGGTAGCAAATTAACACCCTGAAACTAACCCATCCATATGCTAATTCATCCAGTCAACCACCCTCCTGTTGGCCCGTCTGGAAAAAGAAAATGCAGCCTTGGCCATAGACCCCAAGGCCAACATCGTGGCACCAACAACCCGACCGCGAAAGAATACTCGACCGATGTCAGTCATGCAATTAAAGAAGATGATAGATGGACCTCAGCGGCAGTCGATGGATGACCCACTACTCCCTGCCCTGCTGATGAAGGAAGGCGAGTTTTGGGCCGTCCTCGTCCAAGATTATGCACAAACTGCCCAACGTCTACCTACTCTGACCACCAACAAGATTCGTGGAGGTGTTCCTGTCTTCCTGCGCGGCGTGGTGTGGCCCAGTATAGCCAGAGCCTGTGATCCTCTCCTTCATGCCGAGTATCACAAGCTTGCCGACCAGCCAAGTCCATACGACGCCTTGATCGGTAAAGATGTTGGGAGGAGCTTCCCCAAGGTCGATATGTTCCGAGAAAAAGATGGTGAAGGTCAGAAAATGCTAGGCCGGGTCCTGAAGGCCTTCAGTCTATACGATGAGAAGATTGGCTACTGTCAAGGTCTCGGCTTTGTTGTCGGCCCTCTTCTCATGTATATGAGTGAACCAGAGGCTTTCTCCATTCTTGTCAAGTATGACTCCTCCCACAGGCCTCGCTACCGGAACATCCAGGCTAACCATTGATCAGACTTATGGAAGACTACGACCTTCGATCCTGCTATCTACCAGACCTATCTGGACTTCATCTACGAATCTACCAGTTCCAACAGCTCCTGCAACGGCACCTACCTGAATTGGCACAGCATCTAGAGACCCTGAAGATTGAGCCCCTCTATGTCTCTCAGTGGTTCCTCTCCTTCTTCGCCGTCACTTGTCCATTACCTATGTTACTCCGGATTTACGATGTAATATTATCTGAAGGTGCAACTGAGACTTTGATGAGAGTGGCTCTATCGTTAATGCAACGAAACCAAAAGAAACTTATTGCCTACACCGAGTTCGAGGATGCCATGCAATTTCTACTATCCAGGAGTCTATGGGACACATACGCTCAGCGGGCGGATGACCTAGTATCCGACTTTGTCTCCCTAACAGGCCTCGTGAGTCAGGAATCTCTACAGTCGTTGGAAACCAGTTTCCGAAGCTCGCAAAATCTAGCGACTACTGCACCGTCTTTGAAAAGTGCAGCATCCTCCTTTTTGGGCAGATTCTGGGCAGGCTCTTCTCATAGCTCATCGCGTTCAGCAAATCTCAGCCTATTGATACCGGGCAATACCAAGGGAATGAGGAAGTCCTCCTCGGGAAATAGCCTCACCTCGACAGTGAACTCAACCGAAACATCTGCTTCAGATGCCAGCACCATTGCCACGGATATATCAGATGATGCGCCTAGGAAGTCTACATCAACCGGGGGGTTCACTGCCGATAATACCGGCCTTCCCGCACCTGCTTCGAGGGATCGAGATCTTCACCATCAAATTGAGGAACTACTCACGGAGCTTTCCAAAGTACAACGACAGCATGTCGAACTCGCTCGCGATCTTCAACGAGAACGTGAGGAGAGGGAGGAAGATCGGCGCATGGGAGAAGCTTTACTTTCCCGACTACAACAGCAGACGACCGAGATCAAAGCTCTCGTTGGCGAAGAAGACACGACCGAGGCCGATGCAGAGCTTGACGCGTTTATTGAACAAGCTGGTGCACAACTGCTACGGCAAAGGTCCAAGCGGCTGTCAATCGTTCAATCAAAACATCAACTACGCGATGCAGTTGCTGAATGGAAAGATCGACATGAAGCTGAGGTCATAAAATGCCAGGAGTTGATGAAACAGCTTGACGACCGTGAGAGTGAACACACTTCGCTCAAGGAACAACTCCGTGAAGCTCGAAGTCGTATACAAGATGCACATCGGGATAAACAACGTCTGGAGAGAACCGTCTCAGACCTGAAATCGAGGAGTTCATCTATGCCGGACTCGCCTGCCGATCTGTATACTCCTGTCAGTGAATTTCCTGATCTTCGACTCCCCGCTGCCAAGGCAGGACTTCGGGAGTTGAGATTGGGGCGACCTGAGCAGAGCAGATCATCGAGTGTTGGCCCCTTTTCGAAGCGATCGAGTAGTCTCAATGCGCAAGCACTTCTTGCCACGGAGAATCATGAGCCAGTCGCCAATGACGCACTCTTATTGGAGCTTGTGAACTCGAAGACTTCTGAGGCGGTTGCTCGTCAAGAACTCGAGGAAACCAAAGCCAAACTCGATGCGCTACGCAAGATTCTTAGTGGTTCGTCATCCTCACCTGCTCCCAGAGCTAGTCCCTTGGAATCGCCAAGTCCTGTGGCCTCGAATACGGCCAGTTCTGGGTCCAAGGAACCAACGAAGCCAGCTCATACTGCATCGGCCAGTACAGGAGGGTTTTTCAGTGGTTGGGGTAAACGTGGGACTTGATGTCCACCCATGCAGAGCAGACCACGATGTATTTGGGTAGCCTTTTAATTAATGATCTCGCACGCTGTGTATGGCAGTCCAGCCTCACGGTATGTACATGAATGTTTTATTTTAGTGTATACACGAATTGTTGCTACAAGAAGAGAGCAGTGCTGATGCGACTATCGTTGACCCAGGACCCTGTTCACTCATGCTGGCCACTTTTCAGGTATTAGATAGGGACTTTCTGGGAAAGCCCTACATAACAGCATCGAACTATTCTTCTCTCGCCATACGAACACGGATGTCCGTAAGTCCTCCCACGATACGAGAACCTAAATACGGAGTACATAATCGAGAGTAGCACAGCATAGATCTTATCTCGTCGTGAGATGGATTCATCCAATTGAGGTGAGATTCTTCGGGAGTTTCGAAGCTTGACTTGAAGAGGTGTGGAAGGGTCTTGGTCCATTTGCCGAATTCCAATCATCCTTCCGTAAGCCCATCGGAAATGTACCTGGTCGCCTGTGTAATTTTCTGACAGGTGAATGGCTCTGTCGTCTCGCGGGGATATTTCCGTCAAGGGGAGGGGGTTGATGTGATTTCTTGGAAAAGCTTGATTCCCCGGTTTCCCTCAACCTCGGGTTTGGTGTCTCCCTATTGTTGAATGTTGATGTGCCAGTGTTTGAACCATGGGAATATTATTCAGCCCGCCGTCGACACTGTCTCGATCCATATGTCTCTACCCAGTAAGTACCGAGGGAAAGTTAATCATCGACTGAGCGGAACAAGACCCGCATTGAGCAACCAACAGTCCAGAGTCAATCCTGTACCGAAAGGCACACTCGCTCGGTACATGCGTTGTTCCAAACTGACCTACTCATACTGGGCTATTAGCGGCTGAAGCATCATCCGGCTCTGACTATCATTTCCCAGGCTGTTGCAAAGGCCGACGTCAGCACAGCATCAAAGCCTCAACGCCCTGCTATGCTTGCACGAGTCTTGACGCAGATACACAACACAATGCAGACCCATGCTTAGAGACGAAAAGCACCTGGGGTCTGTGTGGGCTGTGGAGTTAGCTCCCCCCCGGGGGCAAAGCCCCGAATGAGGGCTGGCGGGCTTACGAGAAGTCTGATCACTGGGGCGGAATCATCCCACTGCCAATGACCGTCTAGCCGCGCCCAGCTGCCGCGATCCTGCTCGACCAGGGTCTAGAACAGTTGCATCAAGACACATGGCACTGCTGTTTGCCTTTGTCATTGGGCCATCCGACACCTGGACTTCAATTTGATGCGGCATGTGAGCAGGGAAAGCTTCAAGGGGCTACGTACGACAGACTATCAAACACCGTTTGTGTCCCAGACTCCCAGTCGTCCTCTATCCGGGGGTGGATACTCGGTATTTTCATGATTCGAAAGAAAACGTGTCTGAACCACTGACAGACTAGCAGTAGCCTCGCTCCGCGCTGCTCGCGCGTGGCCCACCTGTGATTACTCGTACATTTTGCTTTGGCGGAGGAGGAGGAGGCGGGCCTCCGCCTGTTCCCAGATGCAGAAAACAAGCCTATCTGCTATTAGAATGATGGAGACCGAAGATATCTCGTCTCGTCTCGTCACATCTGAGTCGTGTCATGTCCTTATAGTTTCAATTTTCCAAGTGTACATATATATATTGATCGATTGCCACCAACCTACCCAACCCCCTGTCCTTTGAATCAGCATTCGCGCATGCATGCCAGTCCTGTCGCTTCTTCCCTTTTGAAGACGTCGTCGCGTATCGAGATATATCCCAGGCCTTCTGAGGCTGCTTGCACAACCTCTCTCAACTGGTGCAAATCTCGCCGTTGCCCAATATGGAGATGAACTATGATGAAAACGTAAGTAGTTGATATCGATGTGACAACATTGTGCTGGACTATGCTGACCGGATTTCACAACAGACGCTCCATCAGGTAAATAATAAACCCTTCAAAACATCAGTCCTACCCGACACCACGATCCTAACCACTGGTGTTTCTACAGCTGGAGGAGGAGCTCCACACGCAAATCTACCCGGGCACGGAAATCATGAGCGACGTCGGCACACACCATTTCGTCAAGTCATCAGATAAATCCGACCAGGTCTTGGTTCCGCAGCCGAGCGCTGACCCGAATGATCCATTGGTAGGTCGCATTGCATCAACGATGACCATGAATCACGTTCCTAATCTCACTTGCAACGAATAGAACTGGAGTCCCTTCTGGAAAGCCTCGGCCATGACAATGGTCACGCTCGTCAGCTTCGCGCAGGGCTTTGGTCCGCTCGCGCTGCCTCCCATGTTTCCGCAGCTGATCGAGGCGTTCGAAACCGATCTCGCTGGCGTCGTACAGTTCGTCGGTGTCTGTATCCTGGTGCTCGGGTTTAGTAATTTCCTTTGGTAAGTGCCAAATCGTTAACTGTGCTATCTGGGGAACGGGTTCCATTTTGCAAGAGTGTTGGTCAATATGCTCATATTTTTATCTCGTATTTAGGGTTCCCATCCAAACATCATTCGGTCGGCGGCCGGTGCTCATCTTCTCCACACTCATCTGCCTGGTCTCCAATATCTGGCGCGCCGTTGCCAAAGATTATAGGAGTTTCATGGGTGCTTGTATCCTCAATGGTATTGGTGCAGGGCCGGCTGAGGTAGGTCAAGGATAAACCTGGATGGTTGTTGAATATTCGCTTATTGTCCTGAATTAGACCGCTCAACCCACCGTGATCGCGGATGTCATGTTCCTTCACGAGCGTGGCGGATATAACACTCTTTACTTTACAGTGTACTTTGGAAGTTTGATGGTATGTGACACCATACACTGAGTCTGAATGACCTCGGCGCATTTGAGCAACGACTAACACCGGGAATCTCAGGTCGGTCCCATCATCGCAGGACCCATGACTGAGCATTCAAACTGGCGCAACTTCTGGTGGTTGAACGTTGCTCTGCACGCCGTCATCCTTATCGGGCTTTTTTTCCTGTTCCCGGAGACGAAATGGCACCGGGCACATCCCAAAGAATTGGTTCTCCAGAATGCAACCCAAACATCGAGCGACGAGAAAGTTCATTCCGAAAGCCTGGAAGATCCGGAGAAAGCCAAGGGAGAACCTCTCACTAAGCCAATAACCGCCACAGCCGCTGATGCACAATTGTCCCAACTCACCGAAAGCGCAACCGCCGAACGAGACCCATACCTCCACAAGGGCACCCCAGCGAAATGGCAGTTCAAGCTCTGGCAGAACAATGCACACCCAATCAAGAGCATTTTGCTCGATCTCTGGATCCCATGGAAGCTGTTCGCGTTCCCCATCGTAGAATGGAGCTCGTTCGTCGTTTCCTGGTCCGCCAGTTCCTTCCTGACCATCAACTTGACACAAACCCAGAACTTCGCTGCACCGCCATACAACTTCAGCTCGCAGAGTATTGGCTTCACGAATTTCGCCATTCTCGTCGGTGCTATCATCGGTCTCGCGACGAACGGTCGGCTTAGCGATTGGATTGCGGCGCGCGCCACAAGGAAGAATAAAGGTGTCAGAGAACCGGAGATGAGATTGCCGACCCTCATTCCGTACGTGATCATCATGTTGATTGGAAATTTCGTCGTGGCTTTCGGATATGAGCATAAATGGGACTGGAAGGTAAGAACTCCACACCCCTCGCTAGCCCTCCTTTTCCTTCCAGTTCCGTCCAGTCCAATTTGAGACTAACATGTTCCTCAGGTAATCGTCATCGTCGGCTATGCATGCGCAGGCATCCAGGTAGCAGCTATTCCCGCCATCGCATCGACATACGCCGTAGATAGCTACAAGCCCGTGGCTGGTAGTATCTTCGTGGCCATCACCGTCAACAAGAACCTGTGGGGCTATGGTTTCAGCAAGTTCATCACCCCCTGGATCATCTCAGCCGGATACATCCCTCCCATCATGCTCAACATGTCTCTCATCTTCCTCTGGTGCGCTTTCGGCATCTTGTTCTACTTCATGGGCAAGACTTTCCGCAAATGGACGAGAAATGATTCCGTCCATAATTTGTGAGGGATGATTCTTCAAGTCGAGTGGGATGAGAGTAATGTGCTAGTCATTCGGGTGGTGGACCTGTTGTGGCAATATACGTCACCTGTGCACCAAAGCTCATTCCACACTTGTAGGCTCTGGTGGACAAACTTGTGTCAGAGACGTTGGCAGTTGATAGGTTGAATAGTATTATAGGGTGCTCTGAGCCAACTATCACACTCTTGTATTCTCCAGATGCCTATAGTATTTGTTGTTGTTTCCAGTTGGGTCACTTCTAGAGCCAGCATCCGGTTGATTGTAAATGTCTCAGAGTTCCGCCGAATTTTAATCATCTTCCTCGTCACTGCTAGGGAAGTCCAAATCGAGTTTTCTCCTCGGTTGTGCCTGTTGACTAGGCTTGGATTGCGATAGTCTTCCCGCCGCTTGTCCCGTCTGATGTTGGGCAGCTGGAGCATCTCTTGTTATCGTTTGCCTTGATACCTCCGGACTCAGACTAATATCAGTATTTGGGTCATCTGGTTCATCCTTCTCGACCAAGCGCTCAGCCACATCTTCTGTCTCCCTGACCAGTCTTTCGATTTCCGCATCCAGCGTCCGATCTAGAGCGCCACTATCTCCACGCGCGGACTGTATCTGCTGTTCCCGGAAGAGCTGCAATCTCCCCAATTCTCCCACCCTTAGACTACTGGCATCGGGGAATGCCATACCCATCTGCGCTCTCGTGATTGCAATGGTATTGTTGATCCGTTCGATCTCAGCGTGGGTTTCGTCGGTCGCATTCTCCACGGTGTCCACAGCAGATGTGTTTTGTCCACCATTGATGTTGACTGCTTGGCTCCGAGTCGAGTTCTTATAGCGACGTGATTCTGCCTCAGCCTCCCTCGCTGCCGCAGCGTTGTGCTTCCCTATCCTTGCCGCAAATGTGAGAAGGGTCTGGTAGTCAACTTCGGCCACTTTCTCATCCTCATCCTCCGAATCGTCATCTGAGTCTACAGAGAGGATTGAGGGATGGATCTGGCCAACTTCATCTCTTAGTGCAACGCACTGTCGGATTGTCGACTGGAGTTGTTCTTGAAGGGAGGCCACCTCGGCTCGGAGGTTTAGGATGCGCGCATAGTTTTGCTGGTGCCGATGAAGGAGGTTTAGCGAGGTCGTCAAATCATCGTCGGTGTTCAATAAGTTCTGGGTAATTTGAGGGGCATTCGCATAAGTGTTGGTCTGGGTGAGAGAAGTGACCAGGGATGTAATTTGAGTCTCGAATGTATTGAGAGGGGCGAGGATTTGGGTTTCCATTATTGTGAGGCTAAAAGGCTAGAGAGAATGACTTGAAAGACACAAGGTCCACAAGTGAGCCGCCATGTAAGAGTTCAACTCTCATCTCTCTGTCTCGACTTTGTTGCGACGAGGAGAGAGCGACCTGTGAAGTCAGGCATTGGGGAAGTCACGGCAATTGAATGATTCCACGTGATTCCACGTGATGCACTGTGAATGTCACGTGGTTGGGATGAGGAACCCCCCGAAAGAACACCCAACTTAGTTATTCGTAGGGAGCTGTCAGTTCCAGGCAAGCAGCTTCAAGATCACAAGTTGCCTTCATGCAGAGTTGCATTTTCTGCATTAAATACTTTCCAACCAATCTTCTATGAGACAAATGACATTCTTGCATGCCCCACAGATTGTTAATGATAACGCAAATGGCATGTTGTCGGTTTGATTGTTGTTGTCCTACGTTCTTATCTACCTAGGTAGGTACTATCGATAACGGGTGAACCAATCAAGACGAGAAGCCTTGAGAAGCCTTCTGTACCAAATTTGTCAAACTGCGATCAATACGACTGAAATGACGATTGTTCCTGAGCATCTCACAGAAAAGTCCATCAGTTGGGACTGCCTTCCTCTCGCTGTAAATTCCTAAAGTCAAGCGTGCTATGACAGGGGTCTGGGTATGCCACGTCGCACAAACTAACAATTAGCCGAAGTGCATTAGCCAATGTCAAGTCTCGACTTTGAACGAACATGTCAACTTAATGCTGTTCATGGCCTCTGACAGCTTCTGGAGATGGAGCTGCTCATCAATCTGTACCGGCTTGGTGGCCATTGGCGCACATGTATCTAAATGTAAGTCAGACAGCCGATCGGTTCAAGGGACTCGATAGAGGAGGTGACATGAGTTGAAGATTAGTGTTTGCGATGCGTGAATACCTCTGGAACATCATGTCACTTTGCTTCGTTCGAGGTTTGTTCGTTCCACTGGTTCTTTCGGTCTCTCCCACTCCTTCCGTCCCCTTGTCAATCGCTAATCATCCATAATGTTGTTGTCTCGTATTGTCTCACAAGATGGCCTCGTCTATTGCTTTCAAGTATCGCTTGCCAGCTTCACTGCCTACGTCGTTGGTCTGGTATTCTACAATCGCTTCTTTCATCCCCTCAAAGACATTCCAGGCCCATGGTTCGCCTCCATTTCCACTCTTTGGTATTTCCGTGCTGTACGCTATGCTCGCTGAAAGGATCATCAACTGCCACTACACAAGAAATATGGTACTTTTGTCAGAATCTCTCCCAACCAGGTCCAAATTTCAGATCCTGCAGCCATAGAAACCATCTATGGTCCCAAGTATGAGTTCATCAAAGGTGAATTTTACGAAGGGTTCAACCCTAAGATTACCAAGCGACAGGACAATTTCACCGAACGCAACGAGGCAGCGCACACCCGACGCCGCAGGACCGTCGCACATCTTTACACTCAAGGTGCAGTCTTGGAGTATGAACCTTGTGTTGACCGTTGTATTGCATTATTCTACACGCGGATGGAAGAGTTTGCTGAGTCAGGCGCAGTGGTAGACATGGCCACCTGGTTGAAGAAGTACACATTCGATATTGTTGGTTCGTCAACACGTTGAGTTGTATACCAACCATCCATCGTTGTCTAACCACCTTCATAGGGGAAATATTCTATGGTCGTGAAGGTGGCTTTGGTTTCGTCCGCGACAACATTGACTACAATAACTGGTGTCACTTGATGGATGTGATGCCCAACCCTGTTGCTGCTCTCACGTATATTCCATATGGGCTTCGATCACTCTACTTTCTCACCCAAATGATCTACCCGGAGACTCGAGCGGGTGCTAAAGGGTTTTTTTACAGTGATTGACCAATCACACGCAGCAGTAAAGCAACGCATGGATGACATTGCGGCGGGAAAGCCAGTCAATCGGAGCGACGTGCTGAGTAAGCTTCTTGATATCATCAATGAAAAGGGTCAGGACCACGAATTTGGTATTCTCGATGTGACAACTGAGATCTGGACTATGATTTGGGCAGGCAGTGACACTACAGCCATCGCACTGACCTCAATCTTCTACCATTTGCACAAACACCCAAAGACCTTGGCCAAGCTCCGCAATGAAATCGAGGATGCCTTCGCCAGCGGTAATCTCAAATACCCCGTCCGCTACAACGACGCAGTCAAGCTTCCATACCTGCACGCCGTTGTCTGGGAGGCCATGAGAATTCATCCATCGCTTGGCACTGGACTTCCTCGCATCGTGCCAGCTCCAGGTGTTGAGATTTGTGGCAAGTTCTTCCCCGGAGGTACTGAGGTGATCATGAATCAGAATGCGGTGCAATTCGACAAGGGCATCTTTGGAGAAGATAGCGAGCAGTTCATTCCGGAACGCTGGATCCGTGACGGCGATCGTGCTGCGGCTAACATGGAAAGACACATGCTACAATTCGGCTATGAAAAGCGCATCTGCATTGGACGGCACATCACCAACACCGAAATGTACAAACTGCTTCCCACAATTCTAAGGGACTTTGACTTTGAGTTGGCGAGTGATAAGGAATGGGAAACCTGGCAAGGCTGGTTTCATCAACAGAAAAATGTCAATGTTAGGGTCAGACGCCGAGCTAGGAGCTCTGCCTGAAAATTCTTAGGCAATCTACAGGTAGTGAGGCTCAAACCGAGCGACGGCACAGACAGCCAGTCTTCCTCACCAGACTTGGACATGCAAGTCAAATTCGAGATCGAGAGTACATACCTTAGGTATCTGAGTACCAATCCTGGAGGTATTCGGAAGTTACAACATGAGTACCTAGGTAAAGAATGATGTACAGAATAAGACTAAGTGAGACTTGCACAAACATTGACCATTCCCTGCTCCTGGTTGGACGCCGATTGCCTCGGGTTTTGATGACATCATATTCATCTAGCCTTGACGCGAAATCTTGGCAATGTCTACACGTGATCAGGCCAACATCGCGCCGCGATCCTCCCCGCGACTCGGTCCAAACTTTGGGAGTCTCAATCATACCCGTTCCATCTGAGGCTTCTGTATGTGTGCATACGACCACCGAACCTCGTATAGGAAGAAGAGAGCGATATGTATCTTCCACGCAATTTAATATCGCTTCTCTATACCAACCTTGTCCGATCACATCACCCTCTCTCACCTCCCGTCCTACTTCTCGTCTCCCTCGACCCCGATTCACTATGCGCGTGTCGAATACTGACCTCGTTGCTGAAGCGAGACTACATACCTCACAAAATCCACCCTGTTTCCGGCTATGCTGATCTGTCCAAAGCCGGGACAGAACTTGTGCAGCCCATGAAAACATCCGAGGGTGGATCTGGAGGAGTCGTAATATGCCTTGGAGTGGGTGGATTGGTCGACCTAGCCTCTCTACTTGGTCTGGAGACAGAACATTCCGCAGAGTCAATGTGTGGTGTTGAAGTCTGGGTTTTGGATGCAAGAAGGCCGTGTAATTTGTCCAACGTCTTCGGAGGGCTTCCAATCGAAGCGCCAACAGAAGGCGTTGTCCTGAGGATTCCTGGTGTGGACAAGGGATGCATTCAACGATCATACAAACCAGGAAAAGGTGGAATTATTGTATTTGATGACGGCGACATAGCGTCCGACCTAGAAGTCGAACGAGACGCCTACTGCGCCCTGTCGGACATGCCTGAAGTCGAAGCAGACTCAGATAGTGATGAAGATGACGATAGTGCAGACGAGGACGATGAGGAGGAAGGAGAAAGAGAAGCGGGCATATCAGGAGGCTCTGCCTCAAAAAAAAGGAAATCTTGGTCTGATAGAGACAGCGATGCTTCAGACACCGATGGCGACGAAGAGAGGCCACGGCAAAGGCGAAGGGCCAATTCAGGATCCTCAATCAATTCTGATCCTCGAAGCCGAACACCCACATCTTCACAACCGGCCTCTCCTACTTCCAAACCTGATGTACCGAACCAAGCCACAGCCAGACAGCTTCGCAGACGATTAAGAAAGCTTCGGAGAAGTCATGAAAGCGTGTTAGAGAAATACAACAGCGTGGGCACTTCATACTCAGAACCCATATCCACATTGGCATACTCTTTGGCATCAGATCTAGGTCGAGAGGACAACGATCTTCTGTGGCTAGCTATTGTTGGTGTCACCTCTCTTGAACTCTCTGGTCACACCTCCACCAGCTTTGGCAAAACTGTACAGCCAGAACCATCGGAACATCCCCATAACTCCTGGCGATCGAATCGATCTCGACAGACCTATGCGATTTTGCGCGACGAAACCAGACGATTGAATCCCCCGCCCCTCGATCAATCTCCTTCCGTCTCGCCAGGCTCTGGAATCACCTCTCCGAGCGATACCTCCATTCGTCTAACACCTGATCCGAGATTTCTATTACTCAGACACTGGTCCTTATATGACAGCATGCTTCACTCGCCCTACCTTGCTTCACGATTGAGAATCTGGAACGAGTCCGGAGTGAAACGACTGCATAAACTTCTTGCCAAAATGGGCGTCAGCCTGAGCCAATGCAAGCAGACATACACTCACATGGACATGGACCTCAAAAAGATATTGCGAGAACGACTGCTGAAATATGCGCCCGTGTATGGGCTCGACGATCTCGTCCCGACAGGAGCTGGGTATTTCACCTACGATCAGGAAGGCTGGGGTTTTATTCGATCATGGGGTTGGAAAGCTCAACTTTCCGCCGTTGATGTTGGCCTACTTCTTGGTGCGATTCTTGACGTTGGCACTCAGATATCATCCGGACCCAACAGCATATCATCCTCATTTTCTTCGACACCGTCACAATCACAATCCACGACCGATTCACCTCCATCTGATCGCTCACTAGCTCTCGTGCCACGCTTCTTCGCAGCATACGATGCCCTTGCCCCGAGCCACCCGACACAGCTCCTGGCTTCAATACCTCAAGCCCAACACCTTCTCCGCTCCATATTCCGTACGGGCTCATCATTGCTCGTCAAACATCAAATCCGACATCTGCGTGCGTTCCGCATGGGTGTTGTCAAAGATGGGCCCGATCTGAGACTATTTGCCAATTCTCCTGGTGCACTAGCGAAACTTGCATTATGGGTTGGCGAAGCAGTTTCTATCAACGAACGGGACCGAGAGAGCAACGACGACTCGTCAAACCCCACTTTCGTGCCTCTTGTTCTCGCGGCTTTGGATGAGGAAAGGGGTACGTATGTGGTGGTAGGAACAGGCGGAGGTGGTAAGAACAATCGCTTCGGCCTGGCGTTTCAAGAGGTCGTGGACGAGACGGATGCTCGGGTCAAGATTGATAGTTTCGACCACAGCATTGTCGAGGTCAAAAAGGAGGATCTCGGCGCCTTCCTGGAAGCACTAAGTCTGAAGGCTGTGGTGGGTGCATGAGAGTGCTTAGAAGCAGCACCTCCGGGTCGGCAGCATTTGTTGGCGTACGCCATGTTTGTGAGCGATATTCTTTGCCCGAATGATTATGTAGCGGGTCTGCGGATTAAATTGGTTCGATCGAAAAACGCATCGCGAGCACTGTCCTTTTAATGATTGCGTCGTGTCGCTAGCACATCACATTACATCGCATGAATCGAAATATGATTTTACGCTCCACACATTAATGCTCAGGGCAGCCTTTACGAGTTTGAATCACTCCCGTCCGCCCAGTGCAACGCCTCCGTAAGTGACCCGACCCTGAGCCCCCGCCGCCTCAGCTCCGGGAGCACGCGGCGCAACATCTGTGGCGTCCAAGGCCGATCATGGCAGATAATGATCCCGCCCGCACGTGCACCATGCAGGACATGCCATGCGTTGAGCGACGGCAGCGAGATCTGTGCGTCGTGCGGATACATAGATCCAAGAATGAGACGGTAGGAGAGGCTGTGTAGAAGTGACAGCATACGAGACGTGAAGAAGCCGGACCCCGGGCGGAAATATCGTGGTGAGGTCTTGGAGACGTCGCTGGCAACACTGCGATAAATGCCTTCGATCTTATCTTGCGTCTGCAATATCTGCTCTCTCAACTCGGAGATCTCCAGCTTCCACGACGGTGCATCGTGCATAGCGTGGTTGGCGAGCTCACTGCCATGCCGGACTACTTCTCGCAGGATTTCTTCATGGCCGTCAATGTAGGAGCCAATGACGAAGAAGGTCGCGTGCACGTCATTTGCGCGCAGGACTTCGAGGATTGCCGATGTACTTTGGCTGGGCGAGTCGTCGATGGTGAGTGCGAGAATTGGTTTTCTGGTTGGGATGTGGAATTGAATGCTTGGATTGCTGGTCGAAATGGTTTGGACAAGCCATATTGGGGGGAGATAGCTCAGATAAATACATGTTAAGGGGATGACGAAGATGAGCAGGAGGAGGAGAAATGCGAGGGAGGACATGGTGATGTTAACATTTGCATTGCTTCGTAGATGACTGTGTGATGAACGAGACATGTGAGGAACCGTGGATGTGCTCTATGCCCAGTCTCCAATTTCGTTATAAATATTCATTTTCCAGATGTCACCGCTATCAAACATTGAGCACGGCTACATTATCTCGGTTGTGCTACTGTTGTTCAGCAGAGACAAGTCATGGCCTTGAATGAACAACGCCTACAAATATGAATAAATGCATCTTGTATAAATGTGTGAGAACAAAGGATGCTGCTGCACTGATGTCGATTGGAGTTCGGTTCAGGCCAACCGGAGAAATTATAGTTTACAATCCTTTTGCGTTGTGAAGGACCACTTAACAATTACGGGAGACGGTGTTAGACTCAAAACGTCATCTCAAAGAGGTATACATTGGACACATCTTGATTGAACGCCCGAGTCTGATAGTTCTTGCAATGTGGTTGGAAAACGAGTAGAATACGTAACTAAGCCTGACATCGAGTTCAGTACAAGGTGCCTTCCCACTGAAATTCGACTGATCCTTTGGTTGACTTGCACTCCTTCTGAAGCGAGATGCGGGGGTGTAATCAAAAATGGGCAATTGCGATAACTCAAGGAACGGTCAGCAAGTCGAGGCTTCATTGTGAAGTGTCCGGGATCACTTTTTAGGGAAGGAGAATGGATTGCCATCTCACGACTAGTTCATGAAAGGTTGATCCCGGCTTAGACACCTTTGTGCTCTTACGCGGTATTGGTTCCATACCTTGCAGTCTACACATGTAGGAGACTAGAAGTTGAGACAGATGTGCATAGCGTGGCGTACGGGGAATAGAAGCTCCAACGAGACGATGTCCGAGTCGGAGCAGGCTGAGACAGGAAATACTGTTCGATCGACAGGTCTAGGGGACCGTACTATTGCTCCAAGTCCCTGACGAATGCTGCTAATCATGATATTGACGTTGGGGCCAAAGGATTTACATGAGGAGGCATCGGAGCAGTTACCTGCTTGAAGAACACCCGGCGTTCTACGGTATTGAGATAGGTGCAGAAGAGTGAACGCATCCGGCCTGGACAGGTACATAACCGTGTTGATCTGGTTCACGTAGCAGACTCTGTGGCCACCGAAGAGTTAGCATGAAGGCGGAATGAGAGAACTGCAGGAAAAGACGAGACCGGTTCAATGGGCTCCAGAGTCAATGCCAGCCCAAACCAATGTTGCCGGATCTGTACCCAGAGCTATCCACCTTGTCGTTGTTATAGCAATTGTCTCCATGGACTACCTATGTAGCTACCAAAGTACGAGGTCCCTTACGAGATACACTCTGGGTGGCACTATGACCTCGGAAGCCTGGAGTATAGACAGCTGGCCGCCTAAGGACCACACCATATTGCGAGCATTTGGATGCTTTCAAGCATACTCCGTACTTGACCTTGGGTACTCGGTATCTGGGTCCCTCATCGGTAGTTAGCTCTGGATCACTTACGAGTACGGATATGGTACGAAGTACCAACTCCACCTACCGCGTTCTTGTTCTTACCAAGTCCTTGGGGGCGCATTTTGGCACTCTATCGAGTCTAACGGCGAACCGAGATTGAAGTATCAGACCAAATTCTACTTCGCACACAGAAATGCTGCGAAACTTAGCAAGTGGTAAGATCTTCATCATCATACTCTATTTTGGTTCTTGGAGCCTTCGGCCATTGTTGACTGTGCTCCTTTTTCCAAGGGCTGTTCCTTGGGTGCTCGTGTCCATCCACACCCACAGAGAGGATCACCAATAAACATGTCGTCTTGACCCAACAAACTTCACGCCACCAACATGACCGGCGCTCGACGCAGGCACCTGAACAAGGATAGGCTCAACAATCCGGCTAGCTGCTGTACCTGCATTGGAGGCCTGTTCCGCCCGATCCTGAAACACTTCCCTGAGCTTCTCTCACCAACGGCCCTGAAAAGTCGAAACTGCTGTGAGCCGCCTCCAGGGATTAATTCCATCATGTCTTTTACCACAACAAACGCTTGTGGGCCGTGGCTTGAACGGCTCGTGTTTGTTAGATCATCTGGAAGTTAGGCTATGCTCTTTCCTCCTTGGCTCCCTGCATAATGATCCTCCAAAGAGTTCAAGAGTCAGTCTTGAATTTTAATCCCTGTTCTTGACCCCAAAATTTCCATTGCCGGAGCCACGTTTCCGTCCTGGGTAGGGAGTGCTGCGCGTCCACCTCACCAACGCTGACGGGAACTTGGAAGCGAGGAGCAAGCCCATGTTCGTCAACCGTCCGTATTTGCAAGCGTGCTCAAACAAGCTGCCTCCTGAAGTTCGCGTCTTGTGCATGGGCATGTTAATCGCCTTTTTTGACTAGGCGGTGATGGTCGATCAACATCCACCCTCAAAGATGCCCCAGCTCATAAGCAAGGTCTCCATCCTCATTCGAGCCCACTTCTATATACTTGCCTTTCTTCCAGACTTCTTTTGGCCATGATTCTGGATCTACACAAGCTTCTGTGCTGTTCATCAGCATTATGTTGCTTTTCCAGCCCTTGTTAGCGATCACAATATCTGTGATCGGCTGCCTTGCCGCTGATCAAGATATTCTTACCATTTTGAGGCAGCAAAATGGCATCTCGACATTTACTGGATTCCTGGAGCAATTGCCAGATGTAGTGGAAATCTTGAACGGAGGTATATTTAGTGGTATGGACACCTAGACTCAGAAAGCGGACCATGGAGACTGACAATATCAAGTCCTGATTCCGAACGACGATGCTTTCAGCGCTCTTGACAAGGATTTCCCGGAGGATGACGAAGAACTCCTGGCTCTGATACAATACCATATCGCAAACGGGACACATCCCTCGGCAACATTCGGCCTTGAACCACTATTTGTGCCCACCCTCCTGTCGAATTCGAACTACACCAATGTAACTGGTGGGCAAGTGGTTGAGATGGCCAAGTTCAATGATACCCCTACCATACTTACCGGAATCAAGGCTGAATCGCGGGTCGTCGAGGCTGTGAGTACTCAGAAATACCCAAGGTTTGAGTCGACATATGCTGATGATGGCAGGATATCTTTTTCATTGGCGGGCTTATCCATATCGTGGATTCCGTCTTTACGATTCCGATATCCCTCCCCGCGACAATCACGAAAGCAGGACTGAACAACCTGGTAGCACTGCTCAACAAGGGTGGCTTTCTAAACCCCAGTTCTCCAGCCGCGTCGATCGTCAACAGCCTCTCAGATCTGACAGTGTCAGTTTGACCCTCCAATTGATAAACCATGGAAATAGAAATTGACCGTTCGCAGATTCGGCCCCGACGATCCTCGATTTGGACCAACATTTGAAGGATGGGATGGATTGTCAGAAGCCGACCTCCTCTCAATCTTCCAGTACAGTATTGCGCAGGGAGAAGTCTACTACTCGTCAAAATTCAAGAACGATACCAAGATCATGACCTTGAATCAGACGCCCCTAACGATGACGGAATCAGCCAACGACGTTTTTGTTGATGCTGCACAAATTACCACGAGGGATTATATTGTCTCGAACGGAGTGCTCCAAATCATCAACAGGTAATGATATATCTTTCAAGCATTGTGGGAGGGACATGTGCTAATCATAGTCTTGAACATAGCCCTCTCGATCCAAATAATACCAACGCTAGACCTGTTATTACGCCCGAGAATTCTTCTGGATCAGGCTCGAAAGGTCTCAGTGCGGCCGCAGGAGCCGGGATTGGGATTGCAATTGGTGCAATACTTCTTGGGGGCGCCTTGACCATCGCACTCTACATACGGAACAAACGTCGAAGACGAACACGAGGCCCACAAGGGATTCGGGGAGTTCACGACAGACTCGATGGCGAGTCACAGGAAGTAATTGACCCTCCTCCAACCTATGAACTCGACACAAAATCGATAAGAGGAGGAAGGACCGTGGCAGCTACGACCCATCATGTGATTGAAGTGCACCATCCTCCTAAACCGCCGTCTCCATTGGAGATCGATGGTACGGAGCGAAGCCGCATTAGCATCACTATCACGGGAAGTCCCCCTCGACATCTTGGTTTCCAGGCCCGATACGACTAGATGCCCAACCTTTTGTCTCTTTGACACAAAAGGCATTGGCCACGACCCGTTATGATCGAGGGGCAGTGCAGCCCCCAAAAATGTGGTGTATAGTAGACTTGCAAACCGTGCAAGAGTTCTGATCCATGATCAGATCCGGTCTGATGAAAATGAAGACGAGTTTGCGGTTGAGAGACTGCAAAGGTAAAAAGCCAAGGTATCAGGACTACTGTAGAAGATAGCTGTTCATCATTTAATGACATGATTTGAATCAAAGCATGCACTTGCTGGGGATGAAGGGATGAATGCCCAAATGGACCTGAAAGTCATTGACAAAATGCAGTTGAGACGCGTGAGGCTCGACGTGCCAGCCCCGCGACGCGTCGATGACGTAAGGCTATCGGCACGGAACAATCCCAGCCCCGGGTTATTTATCAGGCTGCGAAAAACACAACACCATCATTCGTCATTTGATATAATTTTCGAAACCCCACCATCTCCAATGTCCACCATGATCTCCATCTCAAACCCGAGTCATCCTCTCCAGTCCTTCAATCACCGGCAAAGAGTACAGTAGGGCAGCATGAGCAAGAAATTCAAGTCTCATGCCTCCAGTGCTCGTGCTGCTTCCGCATCTGCCGCTGCCGCTGCCTTTGGCTCATCCTCATCCTCATTTGGCTTTGGCGGCTCCTTCCAAACTGCGCCTTCGTCTCTCTCCTACATAACCGAATTTCCTGATTTAAGCAGTATCAGTGACCCCAATGTGATCGTCTCCCTGAGAAACTTGGGCAAAAAGGACAGCACCACCAAATCAAAAGCCCTGGAAGAGTTGCAAGAATACATCACTTCAGCGCAGGTAGTCGAGTCCGGTCTACTCGATGCATGGGTCAGCCTATATCCCCGAACTTCGATCGACAATTCTCGGAGAGTGCGCCAACTTTCCCATACTGTACAAGGTGCTCTGACTGTTTCGTCTGGCAAACGAATTGCTCCGCTCCTGCCCCGGGTCATTGGTTCTTGGCTTTCAGGTGCCTACGACAGCGACAAGGCGGTGGCTCGTGCCGCTCAGGAATCCATTGCTACCTCCTTCTCGACGGACGAAAAGAGGAGGGCTCTGTGGAAAGTGTACAAGGATGCTCTTGTCAAGTACGCCCAGGACGCGATCTTGGATCAGACTCCCCAAACTCTAAGCGACGAACGTTCCACCAGTCCAGACGATGCTGAAGCCAAATTTATTCGAGTGGTCGGGAATGGCATGCATATGCTGACTCAGACCATCAAGCTCAATTTCGAGGGTGCTTCTTCTGCACCTGAAGACGTTCGCGAATTGGTGACAAACAAAAGACTCTGGGAATATGCCTACCATTCGGATCCGTCACTAAGGAGAGGAACATACAGTTTGATTGTTCTATGCATACGCTCATTTCCTTCGGACCTGGATTATAAAATCGTCAGTACGACCTTCGTTGGCAAAGCGCTGCACATTTCCCAATTGGGCTCAAGCACTCAACTCTCAGAGGCACTATTATCGTTGACCAACGTGCGCCCTGAGTTGTGGACCAGCGATTACACACTCAAGACTTCCTCCTCGAAACGTTTGCAACAGTACCTTCGCAATGGCTCCCAACATGGCTTGGTGGCCTGGTGGAAGAATACGGCCCTTCTGTTGAGGAAGCTTCCTTCGTCAATCTTGTCACCCAACTCAGACGATAGAGTTGTGAATCAACAAGATGTCTCTCTTATTCTTGACTCGCTGAGAACCGGTATCAGTCACCGTGACGAACCTCGTAATAATCTGGACACTGCATGGAACGTCTATGTTGAAACAGCTTTCTGGCTGATAGACCAGTTGCCGAGTGCGGAGTCAAATGAGCTACTCTTTAACGAGAACCTCCTACCCGTGATTCTCCACTATATCTCTCCTAATCCTCAGATTTCGGCATGGGTTGTTCCCACTCTTTCGGCTCCAAAGATTTGTTCTCTTGCTCTTTTGGCTACACTTCAGCGCGGCCTTGTTGCGCTGTTTCGAACGACATGGGAGAACATCGCTCAATCAATCGCTGATGGAATGAGACTTTCGCTGCCAGAGTCCTCTGCGGATTTCAAAAAGTCACAAGATGCTGTCATTGCATGCACGCTACGGTTCTTACGGTTGAGAACTTTAGTACTTCAGGGAGACTGTCCCGCAGATGATACTCGGCCGCAACTCCTTGAAATTTTGAGAGCCTCGGACGACTTCCTCACAGCCACAGCGATCCACATCCTTAAAGCGCGAAATGGGAAACCATATGGCGCTGCGGCTTTCCTGGAGACGATGATAACCCAACCAGAACACTCAGAAAGTAGTTCACTGACCAATTTCCTAGCTGCAGATGTCCCGACTTTGATTGACAGCCCTTCTGCTGAATATTTCATTGGAATCCAACTTCAAGCCAAGAATAACCTCTCTCAAACTATCTCCACCCTGATCCATCCAGAGTTGAATCAGTACAAAGTCAATGCGCTAGTGAGACTTCTGAGTCAAGCCTCAAGCCAGGATATATCGCAATCTGATGATCTTACTCAATTCATCTCCCAACGAATTGTCGAACACTTGGATGAAGAAGTTACTCAAGCGCTCACAAAAGCTGCACTGCAAAATCCCAAACTCAAGGACTCGGAGAGTTCAAGTCTATGGTATGGCAGATTACTGAATCGCTTGCATCAGGAGACAGACCCAATGACGCAGCATTCCACACTTGAGTTCATGTCGAGCCTGCTACCAACATCTAATTCAACTCTTCCAACTCTCTCTGAAACCTCCGGAACGGCCTTACTCTCCAGCCTGCTAATATTATCGGACTCCCAACATACTGCGGTAGCCGAACTCTCAGCTTCACTGGCGTCTAAGCTTAGATCATTACCTTCTGTGGGCGAGTCGGTAAATGCTGTTTCTTCGAAAGAATTGATCGCGGAACAATTGTCAGGTGAAGGAGCTCCTCTGCCCATCTTCACCGTTATTGATCTGGCCAATGAAGAATTTGGAAAGGCCAAGCAAGAAACTACAGCTTCATATCCCTCAATCTTGCCATCTAAAGATCAATGGTCTACTGCTCTAGAGCCCTACCTCTCTACGGCTCGAAATACATCCTTGGCCATCACGAGCCCTCTTCAAGGTCTGCTCTTCCTGATTGCACCAGACATTTCTATCACGATCGCGACGCCAACGACTGATGCGGAAGGTTTTTCCTTGTTGTTCCGACTTACTCTGTACACAACGAAAGTACTGTCCAACGCCACGATCCTCGAGCACGTATCCGAGGAGCAGAAGATCTCCACCTTCCGCCACTACCCACTCGCTTTCCAGCTACTCAACGAAAAGTTTACTCTGGATTCCGCGAACAAGTTATGGCTAAATAATAGCCTGGAGATTATCGATGAAGCAGCCGATGTTCTTGCTCAAGGCTCGACACTACTTCAAGATTGGTCACAAACGGAAGCTATGGTTACATTATGGTCCGATTTGATTCATTCCACGAGTAGCTTGAGCCCTCCTGCATATCTGGACGGCCTGGCCTTCACGGATATCATGTCCAGACACATCGATGTGCAAGGTCCAGCGCCTATATTGACTGCTTTCGAGAAAGATATCGCAAATGTACACCGATCTACCAACCTGGTCCGATCTGTAAGCCTTCTTTCAGCGACACACGACTATCTCATTGGCGCCCAGAATGGTAGAAGAATCCTCAACGAATTGATTGCCCTTTGCACGGAGCTCAAGACTTCCCAGGAGCCATCGGTAACAGTCGGGCGTCTCGTACTGTTGAACACACTACTCGGTGGCAATGCTGATGCATTGGAGACAATACCCAATCAAAGAGTTGTATTCTTGATGCAGGCATTGCTTCGGTTACTCGGTGACACTTCGGACGATACTGCTGTACAGTGTGAAGTGATGAAGCTCCTGGACCCTGTCATATCGGCGACGGCTGACATCTACGGCGACCACTGGGAGCAAATCTTAGATCATCTGAGCAAAGTCTGGGTAAATGACAATCAGCAGGATAATCTTCCTCTCTTGCATGCAAGTTTGAGGCTCTACGGGCGGCTGAAGACCCTCTCTAACGTCGAGGATATCAATGAGGATTTGTCTGAAGCCTGGGCATCGAAGAAACCAGAACTGGAAGACGGTCTCAAGCAATGTCTAGAGAGTTTTTCGGAATCGGCACCAGGCATCAATCAACCCCGTCGAATAACTGCCGACCTTCTAAGGAGGCATATTGTGCAAATCTCTCCTTCTCATGATCCAAAGTTATATCTCCTGTTATCGTCAGCAGAAGATTCTGTGCGTGGTGCAGCGTATGATCTCCTTCACCGGTCAATACCAAAAGAACAAGAAGGGATTTCCTTGGATCTGGCTTTGGAGAAAGTTGCCGTGCATCTGCCAACAGACCTAACAAATCTGTTGATTGACACGCCCAGTCCATCAGAACACACTCCAGCTACAGCCCGTCAGAGTTATCTTCTGGCTTGGCATTTGGTCTTTGACCATTTCACCACCGCATCGTACCAACTCCGAGAAGCTTATAGCGTGGATATCAAGTCACAGAATATTCTCCCTGGTCTACTCAACCTGATCTGTGATGTATGTCGCATCACTAGTGGACGACCTTTGGACGTATCTAAAGTTGATGTCAAGTCCTTCGAGCCCAGCTCTGCCGAGACGGAACAAGCAGAAGAACAACACCTGGTGGTACACCTCTACTACTGCTCCCTTCTCTTCCTTCCTAGTCTGACGCGCAGCTGGTTCATCGAGCAGAAAAACCGCGTTAAAACACCGCTGGAAACCTGGACACAGAAGTACTTCACCTCAACCCTGACCTCGACCGCCATCGCGACCGTAACCGAGTGGGTGGCAGCTCAACCCCAAGACGACACCGAAGCAGCCATCACCGTCAAATCCTCCACCAACGGCTCCGAAGCCGTCGCATCCATCGCCGTTGACCCGGAGTCCCCACCCATCTCTCTCGCCATTACTCTGCCCAGCAGCTACCCTCTTGAGTCTCCCACCGTTTCATCGCGGACACGAGTGGGTGTCTCGGAGAAGAATTGGCAATCGTGGCTGCGCACATTCCAGATCATCATCTTCAGCACCGGCAGCATCATTGAGGGACTCATCGCATTTAGACGCAATGTCCAGGGCGCGTTGAAGGGCCAGAGCGAATGCGCCATCTGCTACAGTATTATCGGCACGGACATGCAAACGCCAAATAAGCGCTGTGGGACGTGTCGGAACACATTCCACAGTGTCTGCTTGTTCCGGTGGTTCAAGAGCTCCAATTCATCGAGTTGTCCGCTTTGTCGGAATAATTTCAACTATGCTTGAAATGGGCCGCGGACTGATGGGGCAGGTGGGAAGACAGTACGGCTTAATGATGCAGGACCGACACGTTCGTGATCGGATGAGACACATGTGACTATGAATATGAACAATACAAGAGTATGCTCATTGAAACCGTGCCATGAATAGCAGGCATATAGATAGTTGAGTCTCAGTTTCAGTTTAGACGAATCTGGGCGGAGACAAGACGTTTTGCCAGAGCGTGCAAGACAAGAAAAATAATTCTACGGTTTCTTCGTGCCTGTTCTGACATCTCATTCCTGTACTGAATGCTGTATTTCTACAGTGACCTCATTTTCCGACGTGTTGAAACGGCTTCCATTCGGACGTTTGTAATCTAGTCCAAATCCCCCGCTGAGACACGTTTATACCGTTAACGGTCAACCCCTATCTCAATAGCATCTCGGCCGAACAGTGACTTCGCTTGCCGAGTGATTGCAAGATGGGCTTGGCTGTGTACATTTATCGGCAACTCCATGAGGAATTCTGTATTTGCCGATGCGAAGTCTCAAGGGAGCAGAACGAACCTAAGGTCTCGTTTTCCTCAAATAGCTTCCACGGCCATCGCACTGTGGCTGCAGGAGACATGGCGCTGCGAAATCCCTCCGCCTTTCCTGTATCCCCTGTATGGCTGGTCACGACATCAGACCAAGCCAGACAGCAGATCATTGGTTTGACCTCGGTAGGGTACCCCAAGCCGATCGGTTTGTAGGTCCAGATTGACGGTTCCTCGTCTTGGCGCTGACGGTATTTCAGGCTTCCTTCAGGGACATGGCTATCAGTACTGTAGAGCGGCTTAGGTATTCTAGCCTTCCACCATGACTGCAGGTAGGCTTGTGGAACTAGCTGGCTGACAAAGGCTTCCCCAAGTCATCCATCGAGTGAGGCCAAACCTGGCATGTAGCGATATTGTCAACAGTAGTAGACTTGGCTTTCGATGTCAACAGCGGAACACTCAGCTCGAGATAGCCTTGGGCGCAAAGTACCAAAGAGCGGCAAGCCCGGAGAGAACGGAAACACCGGCAGCCTGTCGAGTCCATTGAGTCGTTGTATCATCTGCAAGCTTGACCTTCTGGACTGTGTTTGGTCGTTGAGTCATTTTCGACGTCCGAGTCGACTGCGCGTCTTTGCTCCTCCGGGCCAAAATGTCAGCCATCTGAGTTTGATTTCCTTCCTGAGCCTGGGCGAATGATTCGTACTCCTGGACTAGTCGCTTCAAACCCTCAATGTCGTCTTTCAGAAGTTCAGGTCCAGTTTTGTTGTTCCCGTTCTGCTGGACTTCGACACTCTGGACATTGCCGAAGAAATCAACAACTCGTCGACTTCTGCCTGCCCCCTCTCCACCTGGGAATAGATCCCAGCGGACGCCTGGCCTCGAGTGTATTTTGCCCACATCATAGCTGTCGAAGAGATCGCCGAGCGTCTTGTCTGATGTTGGACCCGTGACTTGCGTTTCGAGGAATTCGAGTACGTAATATGTCCATCGGTCAATGACAGCGACCCCAACATCGTTGTCCGCGTGATGCGAATAAGAACTCTCATCTTCTTCGGAAGAGCCCGTTGCAATGACACCTTCAGCGTAGAACTGTCGATACAGAGTGTTGGCCTGACAGGTATCAATCATGAACAGCATTTCATTGTAACGCTTCTTCTCGCGCATCTGGGAGAAGGCGTCGGCCAGGTCCCAACTGGAGATCTCCTCGCTGTCTTGAAATTTGAGAAACTCACTCCCACCATGACCGGTCATGTAGATCAGGATGTTGCTTCCTTCGTCTGTCTGCAACCTCTTGCTGGCGGGGACGCTCTCTTCCCAACGGTCGGTCAATAAGCGGATGAAGTTCTCCACTGTGACTTCATAGCCGCGGTAGTCCACTTCGACATTTTCACCATAGAGGTCCATACGGCGGTCCGCATTGGAGTAAACGGTGCCGGAGAAGGCATTTCGAGGATTGCAGGCCATATCGTCGGGCAGGAGCAGTAGGATCTGAGAATCGGGGATGCCGAGACGTTTGACGGTTCGGTATAGGGAGAGGGTGTTGGCAAGATGGCGGTAGTTGAACCAGAAGCGAGAGGTCGATACTAGGACCGCCCAGTTGGATGTATGGGCGGCATGGGTGATCGCACTCAAGGCCAGGAATGCCCATAGAGAAGAGAGGACTTTCATGATGATGGTGAAATCAAAGATAACGGGTTCCTCGCCGCAAACTCCCAAGTTCAGTAGAATTCCCGTTGCGAGTGAAGCAGAAACATAAAGGAGTACGATGGCTTCACTCAGAGGAGAGTGTCCATCATTGTCATCAAGATCTTGATGATGGATCAATTGCTCAGCAAAGGAGACGCGAGGCTTCCAATACGCGGCGGAGCATAATTATTCCGTCCGCAGTCTTGGCATTAGATTGTCCGACTCTCTGAACTGACAACCACCCCCTACCAGTCATAGAACCCAGCCCTTTTGAGAAGGGTGCGAAGCATTTACTGATAAGCCTCAGCTTCGAAACAAAAAGCCTGTGACCAGCGAGAATTTGAAAATTGGCATTAGTCGATGAATGGGTCGATCAGAGGATGTTCGGAAACGAAACCACTCCAGATCCAGTTACAACATCAATTACTCGTGAGAATCCAGCGATTGCCACATTCGCAATCGATCAGACAAAGTTCCGCCGGATCCTAACGAGAAGATTATGGTAGATTTATGAGGCTGTTCGCTGGCTCGACAGAGCTTCAACGCTCGAGTAGAAAGTGCAATGTTAACATATACCCAAGAGCTATAGCCATCTAAAGATATCAACTGTTCTGACCGACTTGGCCTTCTTTGGCTCCATGGTCTCTGAGCAATTTCTTAATCATAGTTACGATTCGAAGGCGATGATGCTTTCTGTCAACTCTGACCACAGTACCGTTGTTGGTCTCTGTCATGAGGCGATCAAGGTACTCATCGATTCCTCGCGATAACTCCTCCATTGCGTCTCTTAATGCGAAGGCCTTGTGCTCATTGGACAGGAACTCCCAGATCTCACCGTCCACTATCATCCACTTGTTGGGATGCTCATGCACATCGCCACCATTCGAAGTT
Organism: Exophiala bonariae; assembly: GCF_035927105.1. Classification (NCBI taxonomy): domain Eukaryota; kingdom Fungi; phylum Ascomycota; class Eurotiomycetes; order Chaetothyriales; family Herpotrichiellaceae; genus Exophiala; species Exophiala bonariae. The sequence continues at coordinate 483,783 of NW_027042496.1, forward strand.
GTGGTATAGTTCTTTGCACCTTTGGAGTTTCGGAGCTTTTCGAGAATTTTTTCGCGCAAATAATCGTTATAGTAGTCCTCTAGAATAACCGATTTATTTGATTCCGATTTGCCCACGTTCTCTTGTGATTCCAGGAATTGCTTCTCCCCTTCCAACAGCTTCTTCAGACATGAGCCGAGGGCTTTGCCCATACTGTCGACTGTAGTGAAAGTCCACGAACAGCCCCAAGCTTTGCACGGCACTTCTTGGGAGATCTGTGGCTTTACATCATCCTCGCAGCGTCCTAGTTGCAGATTCGGAACCTGACATCCCAAAATGATGAGTCAATGTAGCATCTCTGGCACCAAGACGCTCATCGATATCCCTGTCGTAAAGCTCAATGGTGGGAGCTCTTTGAGGCTGATTCGTAGACCCAGAGGGTGGTGTTTGGCGTGCAGTCCCGGTTGATCTTGTATTCATCTTCAATGGATGGTATCGCTCGTCTCTCATGGATAATTCCCAATAGTCGGTGTCGGAGTCGGAGTCTTCTTGCTCTTCGTCTTCACCCTCTCGATTTATAGGAAGTGCTATATAGCCTTGTTCTACTCATTCGGAGTCAGTAAGATGTATGAGCTATCCAAGCTAGGCGTCTTTTTACCTTGGATTCTTGACGCCTTCTGGTGTTCCACTCTGCTCTTTACGATAGGTTGTTTCCGTCGACGAGTTGTTCCCCTGTGGGAAGCGCCCCTCCGTAGGTTATCCAGATAACAACGACGTTGAGCCTTGATGAGTGTAGCTACTGATTCCAAGATTTCACTAGGACTTTTCAAGGTGTTCGCCGCGACGTTCGCTATATCGCTATGCCCGATGAATGCTTGTGCTATTGGTGAAATGTCAATATGGCTGATCTTTCGAGTTGGATCGAGTGGGAGGCGTGATTTCCAGAAGGCTGAAATTTCTTTCCCAAAACGCTGTTGATCAACAGAGCTCGTTATGCCCAATGCTTTCCAGCTTCTTCCGACACGTGGACGATTCTTACTGACCATTGAGGCATACAAGGTTGGAAGTTGTATTCTCCACGTCAGGCTGAAGGTCGTTTGGTCTTGAATTGTGAAAAGCACCGAGGAATATTGGCACAGGCTCAGAACTAAAAAGGGGGTTGGAACTCTTATGCCCCTAGCGGTATCACGTACCAGGGATCTGGATATGCTCTCATTTCAAAAAGCCACTACTGTAGGCGATCAACAATATCACAGGTAAAAGCGCTAAAATTAGCTTTGATTGATGACGGTACACCCTGGCACGTATCCGAGTTCAGGCTTTTGAGGTCTACTTGGTACCGTACCAAGACAATTGCAACTATTGCAGTCGCCGGCCTATATGATCGGGTTAGCGGCGTGCGCCGTTTTCCCCAGGATGCGCCCTGCAGGGCGCTTCTAGCCTGTTTTAGACGCTGCACGAAGTACTTCTCGCTGAGACCAGCGGTCAATGATGGTTTAAATGTCGACATGTGCCTAATTACTTCTACTATTCCTCATTCTGGCACCTCTCTCTCAGACACCAAGGGACCTAATACACACACTTCTATCAATGCATAATCTGTCTATTCATTCAAGTTCAGTGACGGACACACACCGGTTTGAAGCAGTGGAACCGATGGGCCTGTGTGAAGTGGGGACTGACAATGTTTGCCAAGGCGCCAGGAGCTAGAAGGGCACCTCCGCGCAAAAGACATGATACCTCGCAGCCTTCTTGTTCACGGCCAGGTCTGGCTCAGGCCTGTCAAAATATTCTCAGACACTTATGTGTACAGATTTTATTCGCCTCTAGGGCGTTTCCTTGCGGCTGAGAATAGCGCAGAGTATTGGAGGCTGAAGCACACAACGGGGCCGATTGGAAAATAAACGGATATGGGCTGTCTATGTTTGATGTATATATGCTAAGTGTCCACAACCCCATTTGCCATACTGCTTGGTACCATCGAAACTAAGAAACGTGGTATGAGAGAATTTTGATAGTAGGCAAGGCTAGGTTCTCCGCTCTCCGCTTCCTGACAGCAAAGTATATGGATCTGTACGTCGCCGATTGGCTTTTAAGTCAGACAATCGAGGCAGAAAGCAATTTCAGTCTAGCTTATATCAACAGTCAACATGCTCCGAGAACTTTGGACCAGAATTGCGTTATGATTGTGATGCAGGGGACCCTCTTCGATGCGATATATCCAGCAATGTTGCTTCTTGATCCGAAGAAACCGGGACGAGCAGTAATTTTAGGATAACAAGTATTCCCTACTCATACGCATCTCGTAACGAATTGTGCTTTTGGTTCCACCCTACTATAAGATCCTCAATATTACTCTGAAACCAAACTGGAGTATTTTTGGGTATCGTCTAGGTTCCACTACCTAAGGCTAGGTAGTGTGTCTCTACCTGTGTACGGACCAGGGTTGTGAACTGATCTCGCTACCAATTGCCCTAAAGCGTGGTTGTGACCATATCTCACCGAACTCTCTCTCCGTAGAGGGGTGTATTTATGACGCAAGGTACGATTCCCAAACTTAAAGGGTTGAGGGCCCAGCATAAATACCGAGCTATGGGGAGCAGAGCGCTCTGGAAAGGATACTGAGTGGCTGGGCACCCCGCTCAAACAAACGATGATGTGACGGCCACTTCCGTAACTCTGACAAGTGCTCTATTCTTGCCGATTGTAACATGTCGTCAGCCAGGGTCGTTTATACTTCACGTCAATTGCTATCTGAGAGACCACTGGGGAACTAGCTAAGCTGAACGTGTCCTCATAAATCTGTAGCTTATTGAATCTACGCCCCCAAAAGTCATTGTTGGAAAAGTCATTTTTGGCTGGAAGTGAGAAGCCAATACTAGTTATGCTGCCACCGTTCTCGTTAAGGCTAGAATTGCAGGTTGGGTCTGTACCTGCGCTGCTGTAATTAGCCAGCTAGATATGAAAGTTCGCGCCGTTTTCTGACGAGGTCATGTATGTGTGCGAGATCAGAACATCAAGAAACCTTTGTATACAATTCTTTATTCTCGTGCCACGGATCCAGACTCGATAGTCATCCAGTGTGCTCTCGTTCTGAGGCAAGAACGAATTCTCTACTAGTTGAGCATACTGTGTTTCAAGCTGCTAGTCAGTAGATTCCTCATGCCAACCTAATGTTTTGTTGACCCGTACGAAAAATAACGACGTGAATTTCTATAAGTAGATAATTCACAGATAGAAGTAATAACTACGCACCACCACGCCAATTGGGCTTCCCTCACTTTAGAGAACACTATTGACTATTTATGTTCCATCATCCAAAGAACATTATGCACCATTTCTTGTTCACAATAAACGACCAGGATATCTCTGATATTCATGAAAGAGAGCTAAAATCCGGCAGCTGGCACATTCGACTAGCCATTGACTTGGAAGAATGGAAATGGTGGGCTGACTACGAGTTTCCCTCTCATATCTCCACCTCTTTCGTCCGATGGCACTTGCAAGTCGAGAAGCAAAACCTGACCGGTTTTTGACAAGTCAAGATCCGCAAGATTAATCCACAGAAACATTGGGTAGATACTACTTTCCCAGAAGTATTTGAGGGCTCTGGTGTCAGCATATGTACGCCACAAAGTGGAAGCTACATCAGGTGATCCCGTCCCGATAGGGGGTGATGGTGTGAACGGGACACTGACGGCTCGGATCATAGATGCCGCCACGGCAACAGATTCCTCGGCATTGCTCGAGGGAACGGTGACGTTATTATAGTAGCTTAGTCGAGCAAAGCGATCGGCGGGGCGACGTGTACCTGGGAGACTCTGATTACCGATGGGTAGCCAGTATTCCATAATAGCGAGCTGTTGTTGGTATGACGGGTTATTGGTCATAACTGAGTATTGTTTGCCGTGGTGAACAGTCAACACTCCGTCAAGGAATTCGAGAATAAGGTTATCCCCTGAGGGGTCGGTAAGCATGAGATGGCCGAGAGATGGTTCGCCCGGTATTAATTCTGCTGTGACGACTTGCAGCTTCTCCTTTCCATCAGCGGTATAGAGATCCTTGGCAGCTTCGTCCACTGTGGCGTAGTTGTCGAAGAAATACTGTAGCCATGCACCAACAGATATTGCAGGGATAGAGAGGTCTCGTTTCCCGTAGTCACTGTTAGACAGATACAGAAAATTTCCAACCAAGCCTTCAGAATTGATCCCGTCCACTGTGGCAGCTTCATACATGGCAGTGATCACTGAGCCGTACTTTGAGGTCCAATTGACAGAATTTTCCCCTGCAGAGCCGTTACGAGACATCCCCGCAGGAAAAGCCCAGATAGAGGCATTGGTGGTCATGAACCAATCCATCGAGCGGCCAGTGGTGATACGGTTGTCATCTGTGCCAGTGCTATTGTAAGTCACTCTGGAACATGCCCATGATGGTGATGCAAAGAGTGACAAGCCAGCTAGAACAGCAAACAGTTCCCACATCATTTCCGGACGGTACTGTCGATTCAAAGTTTTGTAAGAAGAATTGTGGAAAGAAAGTTTGGCAAGGCGAGTGGTGCTGTTCTATGGTTGAACACAAGCAGTTCACCAGAAGAACCAGCCTTTTATAACATAAAAACATCAGTTGGAAATCCGAGAACTCTTGTTCTTTATTGTCAACGGCCCTATCTAAAATGAAATACAAATAGCATGGCAGCACATGCCTTTTGATCGGAGTCTAATTACATTAGAGGCTTAATACTAATGGTCCTCTTCTTAGAGAGTAGTATGAGTGAACTTAATTACCTTGCACTTATTCTTTGCTGAGGCCAAGAAGTCTATGGGAACCTGAGCTCTAGCGAGAGCTAGAGCACGCTAATGATAAAAAGAATAGGAGAGAAGTATTACGTATGTAACGCTAAGCAGGAGAGCTTGAAGGCTAGTAAAAAGATCTAATTCTAGGCAGAGGTAACTGACTCGAGAACTATTCAACGACTGAGGAACGTTGCTCCGTCGCCACTGAGTGTTACGGATTACTATTCGACTAAGAAGTTCATATAGAGTAAATAAATTAGACGCGTTTCTGAGTGATGGAGGACTCAATAAATCTAACTGGTACTAACAGAGTTTATGCAGAGTTTGGAACTCCGTACCTCACATAGAGAAATTAGAGTGTCCCTAAACTCTCCAATTGAGAATTATTCATGGCTGATGAGAATATCTGTAATAGTCGACTTTACCATCAGAACCATCATTATTATATCGATAGTTATAGATTAACCTTCTTTGGCTTACGAAGGAGGTGAAGGGGCTACGAGCCACTCCCTTACGGCAAAGACCACTTCCAATAGAGTGGCTTAAAAATTGGTTGTGCACAGGTTCATTACTAGGAAGTCAAAGCTTGAAAGGTAACCCCTTTAGGTCTTGACACATGCAAACGCAAAACATAGCGCACGGATGGTGTTTAATTGAAGCTTGGACACTCATGAGTGATAATCGAGATTCTTGGCTACACGCACAGATAACTAGGTAATGTACTGGGATTTAGCGACAGGTGAATTTACCGTCTTTATCATCACTCTATATACCTTGTCAGAAAACACGTCTCCTCTTGGTCAATAGTATGTTTAAGTCGGGCTTTTCAGTCCATAATATGTAATTTTTCTGATCGTCCCAGTTTTTGGACTCCACACACAGTTCGAGGTCAAAATTCCATAGTATTCTGGCAAGAATCAGGCGCATCTCGTTGTAAGCCAGGTTTTTTCCAATGCAATTACGCGGTCCTACATGAAATGGCTGTAAAACGTCACGATTATCGTTGTAGAATGGAGACTTTGGTTGTAAAGCCTCTGGTAGCCATCGCTCAGGGTGAAATCCCAATGGGTCATAAAAATTGGTCGGAGACCAGTACGTTGCAGAGTGATGGACACCAACCATTGTCTATCGTACACAAGTCATTTGTTCAGCACGTTGGTGATGTAAATGAGGAACCATTTCCACCGGAATGGGGTAGACTCACATATGCAGGCACATCAATCCCAGATATCGTTGTCGGATCTCCTGCAAGTGTTGTCCTCGTCATAGTACCAGGAAAAGGTGGATAACGACGCAAAGCTTCATTGAGACAAGCAAGCATATACGGGAGCTTTGCCGTGGCTGTAGTAAAAGTGATTTCTTCTTCATGCTCAAATTGCGCACGAACCTCATCTGTGGCTCGCTTGAGAATTCTATAGTTCTTCGAAAGATAGTATGTGACACCGCAGAGTAGTGTTGCAGTTGTCTCAGACCCGGCAAGGACGAGGATATTGGAATTCGATATTAGCTCAGACTCATTAAGCTCGAGCTCGTGACCCTTGTAGCGCAGCATAGACTCCATGAAATCCTTTCGGCCTTGGAGATTTTTGTTGTTAATACGGTTGAGCACAGTCTCCTTAGTCCACGCGAATTGTGCCTTCCGAATTTCGCGAGATTTACTGGACATGAAGAGTTGGATAATCCTCAGAAGATTTGGATATTCATACCCAACGCGAAGAAGTGCCCCAGTCCGAACGAACCTCAAGATGTTCTCAACCCAAAAATGTGTTTGGCTGTTCACTAAGCACTCGAAGGATTGTCCGAAGGCGAGGTCACCGATCAGGTCAAAGGTGGTGTAGTTGTACCATTTTACCATGTCCGTTTTGAGACCAGTGACAGCTATGTCACCCAGCTTTTCGATTAGGAGGTCAATATACCTCGTCATCAAAATCTCTTGATCGCGCAGCGCTTTCTCAGAGAATGCGTGTGACATGGCTTTTCGGAAGCGTGCGTGGTTTGCATCATCGGCACTGATGATGTTGTGAACTTCGTTTAGGGGGCTTCGTCGTGTCTTAGGAAGCTGGGGATGGCCAAAACCGTAAATATCTGCCCACGCCTGAGCAGTGGTGAATGAAAGCTCACGAGGGCCCAGGCGAATAATGGGTCCGTGATCAAGGTGCATCTGTCTGATCTCGGAGTCTAGCTTGCCCCGGAGAGATGCGATTTGTTTTGATATTGGAAAGATCACCCATGTCTTCCGGCAGGGGATGTGAGCGAGAGAGTTCCAGTAAAGATGGTAGATGGCGATCAAGATTGTGTACAATACATAACAACCCGCTGCGATAGTAAGTATGGGCAACATTCTTGTCTGTGAAAAAGCGGTTATTTCTGAAGTGGACTACAGTAAGCGGTGCTATGTTGGCACAATGAGGATATCAATCACCAACGGTTCGTTTACAGACTTCTTACTTATTTCCGTGATCATTGGGAAACGTCTATCTAACCATTGGTACATTAGAATCTTATTGTCGCGGCGTGTCACTGAGTGACGCGGCCACTGCTGCTCAGTTCTTCTTGGTAGGTTGTCTCCGATCTTGAGCACCCCACAAAGGAGCGCAATCTACCCGCATACACCGAGCGCCATATGCGGTAGCCATTTGACTGCCTACTTAGCGTTGAACGTTTCCCTCTGTCAACGTCTCGAATTTGGATCAAGGGAAATGAAACACTGCTCTCTAAGTAGTTTTCACCAGATATCGGGAATGATCGGACTGCCTCCCCAACACCGTAGCCGTGCCGATTGATTTGAATGGCCGTGACTACCCTAATCTCGACTGGTGTTCACACGGAAATGAGCGCGAGACCAGGGGCTGAATACCCGATCGAGTAGGGTTTAATAATAGATCAAGTAGACAAGCGAGCGACTTTCCAGCCCAGAAATACCTTTTGCTTGATCAAATCTTTTTCGGAGCAGCAGGAACCATGGGAAATGGTCTATTACAGGCAAGTTGCCGAGGCTGTGGACCGGACTGCGTGGTCGTTTAAGAGAACATTGCGGGAAAGCCAAACGAATCAAATCTTGGCCTACATGATAGATACCCACCTGAGGTACATTATGTTTTGTCTTGCTGCTATTAGAACGGGGTACAAGGCTTTGTCTTTCTCAAGCAATGGGCTAATGTTTTTCTGTCCAATCTAACGCCACGAAAGTTATTGACCTCGCCACTTCACTCAGTGCAGGGCCATTCTAATCTTCTTAATGCTCTGAATTGTAAGGAGGTTTTTATGGAGTGAAGAACGCTTCTCTCGAATCCGTCCCATCAAAGATGCGGTGCCAGGGCTCCAGCTGTGGGAGATTCTTGCACCAAGGGAAATGCTTGCAGCAAGGTCGAAGCCATTTCCAAGTACATTTACGTATATTAGGAACTTTAACAATGTTGCCATGGTATTTCAAAGTTGTTGGTCAATAGATACAGGGGAACTTCCTACTGGTCGTAAGAATGCGAAATTCCTTGACATCGAGACGGGGCTTCCAAAACCGGTTCGCATGGCTCATGGATATCTTGCGGCTCCTTTATTCCCATAACGTACTCCCATTATTTTCTGGCGGCCGTAGAGCAATCATGAGCACAATGAATTTGGACGACCGAAGACTTTGCCTTCATCCATTCTTCCACCTCTCGGGGGAGTTTTCCTCGCGTTTTTGGAGGCAATCTTCCGCCGATTGGAGTTCCAATATGCCCTGGCAAGCAAAGGTCAACTCAGCAGGTAGAATATATCCTTCTGGGGGTATGTATAATCAGGGTCGTATTCCAAACATATATTCTGGAAGATCTGATCCGTTTCGCAACGCGGGATTTGACCGGTCAGACAAATAAGTATCCTATTTCGTTTTTGGAGGGGCACCTCTATCGACCAGCATTGGTGTCCGAATTAGAAATCTGACTCAGCTGACTACAAGCTACGCAGCTATTGAGTCAGGAAATGTAGTCAGGATTTTTCGGACTGTAAGGATTGGGGCTGCAGTGAGTGGAACCCCCATATGGGCGCGGATATGCGCGAGGCTGAGGTAGTAACAGTAATATTGTGATAAAATGTTTTTTGATGCGGCCTACAGACTCGAGCAAGCTGCCTCACTTGAAGGCAGGCGTGATCATAAACTTACTCAAACTGGTAGTTTGCCGGGACTCAACGTCACTTCACTCGCATAACTGCTGTACGTTGGAGAGAGACGCGGCGGACAGATTCACAGGGCAACGCAAGATCCATCTTCATGTCTCGAAGCTTTAGGACGGCGAAGTGCTTCCAATTTTTCTAAATCCTTTTCCCTTTGCGAGTGATGGCTCTGGACTCCACCATCTAGGTTTCAGCAAGAAGAATCGACTGGAAATTTGCCTCTCCGGGATCAGGAGTTGCTAATCGAAGTATTCAGAAAGATCGAAAGACACTCATTTTCTGTCGCCGATATCAATAAGAAACTTGAGACGTGGTGAAGATCAACTTCTCCTATAAATTTCGTTGAACTGGACTTGATGCCGTGGTTTATCTAATGGTCACAATATGAAAATCCATGAACTTGCAGATCGTTCAAAATTCACACTTCACTAGCTCGGACATATAAACAGCGATGGAAAGCTGAGTTGATCCAGTCTATCTGTAGTTCCAAGGTCCTCACGAGCCGACGCCAGTGCCTGGAGACTGCCTTCAGCGATGTTCAGGGTTGATATTAGCAGTAGATATTCCACGACCCATGGGGCGTCATTGTTTTGAGTACTGGGATTAGATACCCATAGTCAGCCACAGATTACCAAGAGCGCCACTTTACAGGCTCAACCTAGCGAATCAACCGTCCTGCTTCTAGTAAAAACGAATCAGTCCTGATTTGTGGGGTGCAACAAAATCACCCTCCTTTGAGATATGTGTATACGCCATCCGTACCTAGGAGTAAACAAGTTGAGATTCCAGTTCAGGTTCTTAGAAAGGGAGGCATCATATAGATAGGATAGAAGAAGAGATTGATGCCCAGCACCCAACAGAGCCTTGAAGCTCCGTCAACATTCACTTTCTTTGATCCACCAACAATGTCCTAGATTCGGGAAGTCGTAGCCAAGTAATATTTCCGTCTGCAGGACCTCGGTTGCTACACTATTTACCCCGCAAAGGCAGCACTGCTTCATTGTTGACCTATTATTAGAAGGACGTCCCACTCACAATCTGTATTCTGCACCAGTCTCTCAACCATGGCAAACTACGATACTATTCCAGACATGGGCTCTGGCCTTGTCAGTACCATAACTGGCCTCCCTCCAGTGCAGCGTCACATCGTCGGCCATGACACGCATGGTAGGAGTGTCTATCTGGATTCACCAGCTATAAAATACTACCCAGTGCCTAATGCTGGAGGAACAGCTCGATCTTACGCTATCGCCTCGGTACCAGCTGTTCTCCACGAAGATGCTGACTTGAAAGCATATCTATCAGCAGACGGTCCGACGAGTTATACGATGAAAAATATTGTTCCTACTACGCCCGGGGCCAATCTCCTTGTCGTGGATCTTATCCCAGGTGCTAAAAGTCAACATCATCAGACAGTTTCCATTGATTTCTCGATATGTGTCTCAGGCGAGATTGTACACGAATTAGACAGTGGCGAAGAAGTCCGGTTGTTCCCAGGGGTTAGTCAAATCCCCCACTGCCCCAAAAAGGGGACCAGAGTCATAAAGCATTGAAATTTGAGGGGCTAACTGAATTAATAACTTTTGTGAGTATTAGGACCATATAATCCAACGAGGAACGATGCATCGTTGGAAGAATGGCTCCGACACTAAGCCAGCACGGTTTATTGCCGTCACACTCCCCTGTGAGACGTTTAATATTGGAGGGAACCAGCTGCAAGAGAAGCATCTCAAATGAGCCGAGCTTGTGAATGGTGAAACGGGATAGAAATCGAAAGCTAGGCCGGGGATATTCCAAGTGTTGTCGAGATAACACATTGAACACAAACGAGAAATTGTAATCATTCATTTAGCTATCAGTTAATGATGTCTTCCTCGTTATTTATTGCTTGCCACGACGAGGGCTCGAGCAAGGAGCTAGTTTGAAGAGACGTTCATATCACAGATGTAAGACAAGTCTCGTTCTTGTTTAAGCCATAGAATGTGCCTCCTGGTATCAACTTTGATAACACAATTACCGCAGCAAACGGAGACTACCAAAAATGGGTTGATTAATTCCAATCTTGAGAAACGGAAAGTAAAAGTTGCGATTTCTCGCAGAGTGTCACTATTGATACCGTTTTTCGTACCTAGTCATCACAACGTACTAGTAGATAAGTCACCTAGAGTGCCTTCCATGCTGGTAGCAGTCATGTATGTGAGGTGCAGCCCAAAGTCTACAGGATATATCTGAAGGATGGGTGGGCATCGTTGAGCTGCTCGAGGCTTGCTTCCACACCAGGAAGCGGCTCTCCTTTGCTTTCATATTCTTGCTTCAAAGCATCCTTCTTTCGGTTGTCTGACCTCATTATGCACCATTTCCCCAATAAACATACTGCAGCCAAAGTTTGTAAACCCAAGACAACTCCATGGCCTTTCAAAAATCGTGGTGGCTTGTCGTAGATCTTCGTTCCCAGGATACTGTACGCCTGAAGGCAGAGATGACAAAATGCCCAAGCTGTTGACCGCTTTGTGTAACCTCCGTATGTTGATAGAACCCATGTCGCGGCGAGAATAACTCCAGCGTATGACCCGGCCGACACTAGCGATGTACCAATTATCCTTGAGGCTTTGTCGGTTGTGACAAGGAGTAATATCAAACCCACTGCACAAAGGCAATAACAAAACAGAATAGGGATTGCTCGCATTATGAAGCGATCAGCAAACCAACTGATAGCGGGCAAGGCTACTGCAGCAGTAGCATAAGGAACAATAGTGAATAATTGCGTAGTCACTATTTCGGTCAGCAGGTCATCAGCAGATAAATTAATGTGAACTTACAAGGTGAAAAACCAAATTCTTTGATGAATGTTGGGAGAAATAGCCCAAAAGCGGTAACACCAAGACCGAAAGGTGCAACTATCAATGCGTCTAGATATACTTTGATATCTTTGAAGGCACTCGAAACCTGGCGAGGTTGGAATTTGGCCTCGGCATCATTATTTGCTGATAGAGTGTTAGAGTTGGAATTGAATCATGAAAAGATAGCAGTACCTGCGACCGTCCTCTCAAGTATGAGCTCTCTCTCAACCTTACTTGAAAAGAGCCAAGTCCCCTTGTCCGCGACTGTCTTTGGCCTTCCAGGCAGAGCAAAGAAGGCTAACATACCCCAAGCAATGGTAGGAATACCTGAAGGTCGTGTCAGTAAGCACAGTGCTCGTTTTACAAAGGCTTGACCATACCTTCCACAATAAACAGCCATTTCCACGATGCGATGCCATTTGTTCCATCAAGGTCTTTGGCAACACCATAGGCAATTAAACCACTTACAGCTCCAGCCAGTGGACCCGAAACGTAGAACAAAGCACACCTAAGTGCGATCTCCTTACGAGTATACCATAATGAAAGGTATACAAATCCAACCTGGACAAAAGCCTCGCTAAGACCAAGTAAGAGTCGCACTGCGATGAGTGACCCGTAGCTCTTGACTGCCGCAATACTTGTGGCAAGTATGCCAAACACCATTGTTGCCAACCCAAATTGATGACCTGGCTTGAAGTACATTAAGCCAAGACAGCAGAATAGTTCGATAAAGGCATAGCCAATGACTGCGTGGAATTATAGTTAGTAAAACATGATTCCGTTGGCGGATATGCTCAGAGGCGTACAGAACACAAGTAGACAGTTGTAATACTGGCCGTTGCTGATGCTTAAGTCTTTCTGCAAACCCATGATGCGGGCATTCCCGATTTGGCCTCGATCCTGGCATTTATTAGCAGAGCATATGAAACAATAACATCATGTTATGACTCACCACGTAAGAGAAAAAGAAGCATAAGCCCAGCAATGGAAGCATAGTGAGGTCTTGTTTCAAGACCAGCCTCCTCTCAATCTTTTTCTTGGCGGCAACTACCTGAGCATTCTCTAAACTAGCGGCACCTAGTCCAGAGTGCTGCTCCAGATGCTGATGTGGAACAAGCTTCTCATCAACGGTGAGATGTGGTTCGTTCATGTTTGGAGATTCCATGAGCAACAATAGGACAAAGCGATTTACAAACTCTGGAGTAGTTATGGTACGCAAGTCATGGGATATGATTTCTTTTATACCATTCCCCACCTTGATGGACTTGACTGAGATGAGAATCGTTTATAAGACCTCCCGCATGTCTGACGGACAAGAGAAGTTCAACTCTGGGTTTGTGTACAATCCTATGAAGTCCGAACTCATGAGCCGATCCGAGACCTCTAGTCAATTCTAGGAGGAGTGCACGAAGTTGAGACTTGAAGATACGGTCTAAAGATCTCATCGCGGCATCGGCCAAATCGGCCAAATCGGCCAACCGGCTGATCTAAGACTAGGCTTTTTACGCTTGCCCATTGGTAGGTGACAGACTGACGGCTTACAATGTCCCAAGACTTCAATATCATTGGACTGGCCCAGTGGCTATTTCGATCGCTGTGCACAGCCGCCTCCGTTGTAGGTCGACCTTCTTCAGAGAACAGGTTCGACAAAACGACGACATCATGTTGTGGATGAAGATAGAACCATTTGAATGAACGATTTGCAGTGACCCTAGACTTTAGTTTCAACTTTTTCGCTGGCATTCCCCCAGCTTTCATCCGTTGTAATCATCCTAGGCCAAAGAACTCAAGTGTGAGGGAAATGACCCCCAACTTCAAATTCTGGGTACATGCCGAAATAGTGCTGATCCATCGCCATGAGATCTGAGAAGATATTTTCACCACCAGAGTTCTCTGCCAGTGTGCTATCGTGTATCAGTACGTTGCATGACTGTTGAGACAAAAAAGGATTGGGCTTCCCGCGAAATTCCTGGCGCCACCACCACATGCAATCGAAGAAGCAACTCATTGACTGCCAAGTGTGTTAGACCATGATTTACTACGTCAGAACATCCTCGTGTTTCTTACCAGCCTGGTACGGACCCTGACTTTGAGAGAATCGATGTGTCCAGTTTCGTCACGAAAAATTGCAGGACTGGACCACAGCTCTGTCAAGATTGTAGCCAGTTTCGCATCCAGATCAGGAGTATCGCTGGCTCTGCGCCTGAGTAGCCTCACTGCCGCGAAATAAGCTCTTTCTCCCCTCTCTTTTGAAGGGCCCGTGAGTAACGACGATCGATATAGTTTTAATATCACAACCGCAGCCAAGCCCAGTGATCGTGCGATGAAGAAAGTAGCATATAGTCCAAGTTCGATGGACGCATCTAGCGGCGCAAATCTCTCGATAATCTGGAGAGCAATCTCATAGAGCTCTACAAGGCCAACAGCATCCATCTTCTCCGTCGGCTTCATGAAACGAGCAACACAGATATGTAGTCGCACGCAACAAGCCGATAGCCTGTCTGTGTATTGTTCAGTCCCATTGACAAGATTGAGATCATAAACATACCAGTCTCGTCAGATAGCTCTGACATAAGGTTTATTACTCGTTCATCGAAAATTTTTATGAAACTTTCAATGCTATCGCTGGCCTCGTTGTCCATGTAACAAGCTACAGTCGTTGAGATGGCAGATATATGGATGTGATGGAGTTCCACTCGAGCTCTATGATGGCTTGTGTTTGGATCGTTCCCTCGTGAGCGAGGGCTGAAAGCATGGATGAAAGTGGAAGGTGGAAGACCGTCACCAATGCTTGCACTACCCACGTCGCATGAGTCTTATGATGTAAAGTCTCAATTTCCTTAAGGCAGAGCGAAGGTTCAAGAATACTGACCTTTGACATACAATGCAACAGAACTGCCACAAAACTGCTCGGTTTGCTTGCTCCGTCGCATGGGCCTCGACACGTACCCGTGCGAAATCTTGGCCCACACCAGACACATGAAGTCCAATCTGGAGAGCCAATTGCATCGCTGCACCTGCCAGAGTATGAATTCTATCTTGAAACATGTGCCGAACAGGCAATGGCCAAGAACAAAGAAGCAGCAAACCTCGAACTATCTGAAGTGGGGTCTTGCATTGTTTGAGACTTTCCAGTGCCAGATCGATGAGGCGTTGGGAAAGGACGTTGAATATGGTTGGGTCATTACTATACTTACGTGAACCCAGGGCGACAATGGTCCAGAACAGGAAAGAGCACGACTCGAAAATAATGTTCGGACATGAAGACGTGTCAACGATCGGGACTTGAGGAGAATAATGGATGAAGAATCTGGAGATTTTAGTTGGTGGTACCTGTGTTCGAAAACTCACTTTCTGTTCACAATCACACTTACAGATTGAAGCAGTCATCGATTTTGTGTGCAGCAACTTGAAAAATCCCAATACTCCTGCCTAAGGTTGCTGTGCTCGAGGATGCCGCGACTGCCAATGTTGGACAATATGGGACCTCAACGTTGTGGAAGGGCGAGTCTCGGGTGGAAATGCTACTGCCCTCTTCCCTTTCGTGCGAAGTCCCTAGAAGAAGACTCGGACTCCGGTCAAGCGTGACTGCATCTGGCTGATGCAGAGATTCATGATCCTCAGTCGCATCGCGGATCCGTTGTATCTCTTGCAGGAGCTCAGACTTTCTTCGGGAGGTCAGCGATGTCTCATCTCGTGTTTGCATCCTTCCGACTTACGTCGGCTTCTTGACTCTTTGGTAATCACCGACGATTTTGCACTCGATTCCCAGGCGCTGGCAGCGAATACACGCCTTTGAGTAGTCTTCATGTGCATTACATTTCAGCTATCGGCACTATGAGTATCACCTTGTTCGCATTCTGGACCTTCGACTGACCTTCTGTTGCCGACACTCTTTGCAAGCTATGGGTCTGCGTCGGCTCGGCCTCGCTGGTGATGAAGTTGACTTGTTCATTATGAGCACGTGAAGCTGAAACAAGAACGACCGAGACCATTTTCTGGCCGAAATATACGTGATTGAACCCCGCGGATGTGTTCGAAAGCGGGGAAAATTCATTACGCGAGGGTCAGAGCTCGGCCGATCTATCGGTCAACTGCGCAAACCGGGCCGAGTAAAATCCAACACTCCGAAGGGTCTCCAAAAGGCATACTTTCTGTGGCAGTCTATTGCCAACCTTCAATGCGATTTCTCGGAGGCCTAGAACATGAGAAACGTTAGGCATATAATTCGGCCTTGACCACCTCCTTGATCTAGAGCTATCATTCAAGTTAGCTCTTACCCAGCAAGCAGCGCATTAAGGCAAAACACTACCGACACTATGTCTTTGACAGCAACAGCAACAACGAGTAAAGCAATCACGGTTTCACCACCCATGCAGAGCTCTGCGAATGGCGTTCAAACTGATAAGCCAATCGATATCCCCGCAGATGCAAAACGAGTTTTTGATGTTCTAATCAGTGGCGGCCTTGCTATTGTCCCAGCCAGCATAGGCTATGGGCTGGTAGCCATAGTTCCCGAGGCACTGGAACGTGCGTTCGTTACTAAAAAGCGTATGCCCCACAAACGTCACGCCATGATTGGGAGTTATAGCCTTCATAAAGAACTACACGTCCTGCCTCCACGCGAAGCAGGCATGGTAGAATTGTTGTGTCAGGACTTCAACCTCCCTCTCGGAGTTATTGCGCCTTTCAGGGCTGATCACCCTCTTGTCCAAAAGTTGGGTGCGGAGACTCTGGCCAGAAGCTCCGTGGATGGCACATTGGCAATGCTGGTCAACGGTGGTGCGTTTCAAGACGAGCTTTCGCGGTTGGCAACAGAGGCGGGATTACCATTGATGGGCTCATCCGCAAATTTGACAGGGAAAGGCACGAAATCACTGGTGGAGGATATCGAACCCGAGATTCTGAGAGTCGCTGACATTGTGATCAACTACGGCAAACGGACCTATTCTACACCTCGTCCATCTTCAACAATGATCAACTTCAAGGAACTAGAGCTTATGCGGTTTGGAGCATGCTACGATGTGATACAGGATGTCTTTAAAAGATTCTATGGGGTCGAGTTTCCCAACGATCCAGGCCAAGAGGTCATTTTCTCGGGACATCTTCGAGAAGCAGCGAAGAAACTGTAGAGATTGAATAACCCTAGTGAGAGATTACTTGCTGAAGCCTCACAGAAGCCGCAATCTGAGCTTAACACCTCAGACAAGTCTGGTGGAAAGTTCATAAACCTATATACTTCACACACGATTCACTACCCTGCGGTCTACTAATGGCAATCTGGCATTTGTTGAACACACTAAGTGTTGTGATCCGTTATCGAGCACTGTATCGAGAGATGATTTAGTTCTCAGGACGGTGTGTCTCAAGCACCAAGTGAAAATGCTAGTGGTCGATGACCCTGTTCCGTCAACTAAACCCTGGCGGTGATTCCACGCACACTTGTTTCGATAGAATGCGCGACCAAGCAAACACTCTGGGTAACCATGGCTGACAAGTACTCTCTACCTACCTTGAATATTTCCAAAGCTGTATGGCCAGGTGGTGCTGGTAAACGCTAGAATGATGACAAGGATTCGCGCCCATGTCTCGGTATCTCTGTCCGCTCATTTGCCCCTCCAAACCCGCCACTTCAACCGGTCGAAGTGTTCGGCATGAATCACCTCGGGGAGCCCGTTATGCTGTGGTTGCTGTAATTGAATATGGTATTAAGTATGTCATTATCTCGAATCATGCACAGCTGCTCACCTAGGTAAACCAATATCTCAATTTTCAACATTCGATCATGGATGCGTGGGCCATTGTTGAATATGGGAAGCCTATTCAGAAAGTGCGAATTGCACTGCCGGAGCCAAAAGACTCGGAGGTACTGATCAAGGTCACGCATTCTGGTATTTGCCACTCTGATCTCCATATATGGGAAGGATTTTATAATCTGGGAGGTGGCAAAAAGATGCAGATGTCAGACCGAGGGGTAACACTACCTCATGCAATGGGTCATGAGGTGATTGGCACTGTTGCACGACTAGGACCTGATGTGAATGACTTAGGGATAGGTGATCGCCGAATTATATTCCCATGGATCGGTTGTGGCCTTTGCTCGACATGCCTCAAAGGTCATGAGAACCTATGTGACAAACCCCAGAGCATAGGTATCTTTCAAAATGGTGGTATGGCGACCCACGTTCTGGTCAAAAACCCAAAGTATTTGGTGGACCCTGGGAATGTTGCCCCAGAGATGGCCTGTACATTCGCTTGCTCTGGGACAACGGTGATGAGTGCTATACAGAAGTTGTTCCCATGGTCGTTGGAGCGACCGGTTCTGGTGATTGGTGCAGGTGGCCTCGGTCTCACAGCCGTTTCTATACTCAAAGCCATTGGGCATCGGGTCATCCTTAGCACGGATCTCAACTCTTCCAACCGTCAGGCAGCACTCAAAGCAGGGGCTACTGGGACAGTTGACGCAAAAGCGGTTGATGCTCGTGAGCAAATACTTACTATATCTGGAGAACCAATACTCGCAGTGCTCGACTGTGTCGGCAATTCCGAGACTGCGGAATTGGGCCTTGCCGTATTGGCAAAAGGTGGTAAGATGGTAGTTATTGGATTAATTGGAGGAGAGCTCAAACTATCACTGGTAGCTTTTGTTGCAAGAGCTGCAACCTTGCTGGGCAATACTACAGGGACTATCCAACACCTCCAGGAAGTCACGCGTCTTGCTAACGAGGGTCTTTTTGTGCCAATACCCGTGACAACCATACCACGGAGTAAAGCTCCAGAGGCCTTGGAGTTGCTGAAAACGGGACAAGTGACTGGTCGGTTAGTGTTGGTCTAACTAGACATTTGAATTAGGTTATGAAGACCATGCATGTCTAGTTGTGCGAGTTTCTTCATGAAAACTGCCGGGGCATATGCTAGTTTACCGAGCATATCTACTTCATGTATCACTTGGCTGCCATTACCGAGGGTTGGAAGAATGGGAGAGAGCCTCGGATAGATCTGGAAGGCAGTACAATACCTCGATTCACTATGCCCGCAGAACACGCATTCCCAAGTATGGTTTCAGTCTCCATATTCCCATCAATCAAGGAGAGTATCTACATAAAAGCCACATTGTGAGACTTGCAGACCATCATGGTTGGAGACCAACGTCAAGGTATCCCCCGCACTTTGGAATTGGTCCAAACTCTGCCGTTACTACCGTACTATCATTTTTAGGCAGCAGCGCATGCTTATCGGAGTTAGTCGAGCGTAAGCTCTATTCCTGTAGGAAAAAGATTGTTCCTCGGTCGGGATTCCAACTAAGTTGATTTCGCGGATGTTAGAACGTTTGCAATCTCCTGTCACCGAACCCCGATCATTTTAGTCTTATCGGTCGAATCGTACGAAATCATAAGCGTCGTACTCAGAGCATCGGCCGTCTTTGTGTCCTCCGATGCTTCCAGCATGATTTTCTTTCGCTGCATCTCCACGATAAAGGCGGTTCCTTATATTTATATCTTCTGTTCACTACAAAATATGAAGCGCGATTGACAGTATCACGAACGCTAGTACTGTCGACAAAGGCCCAAAGTTTCAGGTGCACACAGGAGTTCATCACCGCCAATCTTTTTCATTTAATCTCACTGGCCTGCCACAAGCGGTTTTAGTGATTCAATCCGAGTGACAACAACTCTTATGGCGCCCACTAAATACACCGACCGACCTATCCCGGCTATTTCCCTTGCCGACTTCGACTCACGTGTCGAGGAAATTACACAGCAGCTCTGTTCCGCGGCAGAAGACGTCGGGTTCTTCTGTGTCACTGATCACGGTATCCCGCTGTCATCAATTAACGAGATATTTGAACTGTCGTCCCGTTTCTTCTCACTACCCGATGAAGTCAAAGCAGAGGTTGCTTTCTCATCCGCGCGGAACACGGGTTGGGAGAAAAACGCCCAAATCAGACCCTCTACCGGGGCAGTCGATCGGAAGGAATCCTACCAGATGCAATTTGGCGCAAACATGGAGGGGAAGTGGCTTCCAGATGCAACTTTGCCACATTTTCAAACCTCTGCACTCGAATTTATGCACCAGGTACAGGCTGTCTCGGAGAAATTGATGAAATGCTTCGCATACGGCTTAGGCTTCGAAGGTGACCATTTCATTCGTGCTCATGATATCAGCCGCCCCGAGTCTCAGACTGTATGTCGTTTGTTACACTACTTCGAGGTTCCCGATAACAATGAGCGAGGAAGCGAGGTATGGCATCGTGCGGGAGCTCACACTGATTGGGACCTTCTCACACTCCTTTTTCAGAAAGAAGGCCAATCTGGGCTGGAGATCTGCCCTGGTCGCGAGGTCAGCACATCCTTTGGCTACGGTGATACATGGACCAAAGTTGAGCCATCCACTACGGGCGCTATCATTTGCAATATTGGAGATTTACTAATGAGCTGGTCCGATGATCGATTCAAGTCAACCTTCCATCGCGTGAAGGCTCCTACTGAGGTTGGCGACTATTATGGCGAAAGATATAGCATTGCTTTCTTCAATCAGCCGTGTCACGACGCACTCATTCAAGGCCCAGAGAAGAAGTACCCTCTTGTGACAGGTGCTGAGTTTACAACAAATGCAATGAATATGTACTATTCCAAGACAAGAAAGGATGAAAAGGTGAAGATTGAGGACGCCGCAATCGCTGTGCTGGTGAATTAAGGCTGAGGGGAGTTGGAGCACCTGCAAGATTGTGAAAAAGCGTAACTACCTGAAAATCGTGAAGGGAGCAGCCACCTCCGGGTCCTCACGACAGGTACCAAAGTTGATAGTTCTTCATGTCTTTACGAATAGCAAATTACTTTCCACCGAATGCCCGCCATCTCTCATGCCTTGCTTCACGTAGGAAAATGAGGAATGAACATGATTTGCTGCTTATACCCCGAATTTGGGCGTTTCTATGGGCACTGATAGTGACAACAACTGGTAGATCGAGTATATTCATACAACAAGTGACTTGATTTACTAGCTTGAGCTGACCATCGGCCATGGCACACGTGATCTTCTCACTGGTATCTTCCTCGATACCCGAATAGTTAGATAGTGAGAGAAATGTCATGATATTGAGCCGAGTCCGCACAACACAAAGGCCGCCGAGATAATGCTTGAGTTACCCGGGTCGGAAAAACCCACAGCTTTCACTCAGTATGTACTCGGCGAGGGGGTAGTTGTCTCTGAGTACTACACAAAATCAAATAAGATGAGAAAGAGCCAGCTCAAGGTACATAATTGATTTAGCCACTGAAGCTACAAGTGTTTCTATCGAACAGAGTACACGTTTAGTTGCGACTAGGAGTCTCCACATGAGGCAAAGATGTCGGAACACCCCCTGAGTGCGCTCCGAACAACATTTCATCCATCTCACTTCTATCGTTCGGGAAGACCAGATTGAGGAAGACTCCTACCACTGCGGCCAAGATAAAAGGTGTCTCTACAATCAAGTTAAGACCCTGTTCGAAGCCTTTGAGGTGTACATTCGGCCCACTGTAGTCGAGTATCTGGTTGAACCACGTCGGGGAGACAATATCCATCAAACCAAAACCCAATGCGATGGTTAAGATAAAACGATTTCGCCGAGTGAATTGGATCATGCCAAGAATCCGGATTCCCGCAACAACAATTGTGCTGTAGAGGAAAACTTGCATCCCACCAAGGACTGAGGGCGGCATTGCGGAAAATACGGCACCAAATTTGGCGAAGAATCCCATGAGGATCAAAAAGACTGATGCAGCCCACCCAGCGCGACGAGACTTCAGGATTAAAGTCAGTAAGAAGCAAAAGAAGGATGGTCACGCAAAGGAGTGAAGGGATTTTCTTCTTACCGCACAACCTGTCAAGACAATAACACCGTTGTTACCAGCCTGCGATACCATAGGTCCAGCAGTACCTAAGGCACTGAAGAGACTGCCCAAACCATCGCAAAGAATTCCACCTTGGATTCGACTGTTAAATTCGGTTCCCTCAACCTCAACCCCGGAGATCTCAGCGGTTGCAAGAATGTCTGGCATACAGCTGACTCCTTGGCAGATGAACATAATAAGTAATGGGAGAACTAGGGCTCCATCTACGGACAATTTGAATGTCTGTACCCAGAGAAAGGTGACAACGGGAGCCGAGTCGATGTTTTCTCGTGACCAATAGCCCGTGGCTCCAGATATGGCACATCCCACGGCGAGTCCGATCAAGACGGACGCAGATTTCATTATGGGAGATCCAAATTGTTCTACCACCACAATGCTGAAAAAAACACTGAAGCCAAGTCCGATCAATTTCGGATCTCCCCAAGGAAGCGGTTTCGCGGCAGCAACGTCAGGACACAAAGCATAGAACCCCTCGCCGCCGTTGCAATTGAAAGAGCCACCCCAATTTTGCATCCCGCTGCTCACCAAGAATACCCCGACGAGTACCAAGAGAGTACCGGTAATCATCTTGGGAAAGATCTTGTTGAGAAGCCGAGGAGGCACCAGGGACATGGCAATCTGGATAAACACAGTACACAACATGGTCCCTAGAAACGCCCCCCAAGCTTCGGGGCATGGGAGTTGTGTTCCGTCTTCGGCAGTTGGACATGTTCCGTCGTTGTAGCGCATTCTGGTGTATGAAAATGCGATTGGAATAATATCGAAGGTGGGACCGACTACCGACAAGAGACCCGTGCCAACGTAGAATGGCGTGCCGCTAATATGAAGTCTTGTCACTTGAACGGCCGTAGCAATGCCAGTGGTAATGAAGGCTGCTGACACAAGATATGAGATCTGTGCAGGAGCAAGATGGAAGGCGCCAGATGCGATAGCGAGAGGGGGTGATACAATTGACCCGATCATTATCAACGCGTGCTGCAGGCCCAAAATAATGGTCAAAAGTATTGGAACCCGATCGTGTAGGCCATAGAACGGAGCTGCTTTCTCTTTATACTTCCTATTGAAAGGTGTCACATTCGGTGTAACCAGGTACCAGTAATCATAGTCTCCTAACCAGGCGTCTTTTGAGGTGAGATATGCCGAGATTTGGTTGGCTTTTTCGTAGACGTTGAGTTTGCTAGTGATGCCGAGAACTGCTGGTTCGTGACTGGGAATAATGGAGCTTTCCATAGCTAATTTGTCGTCCATTTTGTAGTCTTTGAAACTCTTCATGAAGTAGTGACTGAAAAGGAGAAGTCACGATCCGAGTTGCCAGAGTTGGTGTACTGGGAAGAGTGAGCCTAGAGATACGACCAGCTTGGTCGTTACTATGCTGCTAATTTATACTCTACAGACCGTAGCACGGTGAGCTTGCTATAATTAAGGAATTGAGCCATCAAAGACTTCAGCTGGTTACCCTGACTGATAGCGACGACGAAAATGAGGTACGGTATTCTTCGCAATGATCGGGTTCACAAATATCCTTATCTTTGATTAGTCATGTGAAGCCCCAGTGTTATCAGGCGCGATAAAGTTCGTACGAGCCCACTGATATGATTTGACCGGAGGCCCGAACAACAGGGACTTAGGTACCGAGATAACGGCTCTGGAACTAGAACGTCACCACCCCATATGTCTAGGAATGATATCGTGTATTATAGATCTGAGATAAAATGCAAATTGCCGAATGTTCAGCGAAGATTTGTAATTTCGCTATAGCAATTCCCACCCCATTCCAGGAGACCAAGAGTACAAGGACAGTATCAGGACCTCAGATAGAAGGTAAGAAAGTCGACCATGACCACTCAGCAAAAACTGTTCACGAATGCTACGGTGGTTACTGTAGATTCCGAGCAAACAATCTGGCTGGACGGAGCCATCTTGGTCGATGGGAACAGGATTACGACTATTGGTAAAACAGCCTCACTGCTAAAAGACTCTTTGCTGCAGCCCGACTTGGAAGTTGTGAACTGCCAGGGCAAAATTATTATACCTGGCCTTGTCAATACGCACGCACATCTCGGCCAATCCATTTTACGTGGCTTAGCAGAGGATGTTCCGCTGCACACATGGTTGTGCGACTCCATCTGGCCCCTTGAGGCAAGCTACCAAGGCACTGATGGATATGTTGCTAGCCGAGTGACCATTGCTGAAATGCTGAAAAGTGGTACTACGTGTTTTCTGGAGGCGTTGCTTACCCATCAAAGTGGGTTTGAAAATGCTGTTCGAGCGGTCGATGAGATGGGGATTCGAGCGGTTCTTGTAGGGGCTCGTGTGATAGCGTTTTCACGATGACGGATTGCTAATCCTCCGTGTCCAGGGAAAGCTTGTCAAGGTTGAAGAAACAGGAACGTTCAGTCTTGCTGACGCCCGAGATCGAGATGTTTCAAGTATGTCAATAGATGCAGCACTTGCGGCACACGACCAGTATGACGGCTCTTGTGGCGGACGACTTCATGTCTGGATGGCGGCCGGAACTCCTAGAGGCACAGCAGAGTCAGCTCACAAAGCTATCGGGGATGCGTGCGCTGAACATAATATTGGCCTTACCATGCACTGCGCCGAGGCGCCGAAGGATCTTGTCATCTATCGGGAATGTTATGACTGCAGTCCAGTAGAATTCTGTCAAAGGACGAATCTCATCTCCAAGGGTAGGAAGACCGTGCTTGCCCACATGGTGAACCTTGATCTCAACAAAGACCTGCCAATATTGGGCGAATTGGGAGCTTCAGTTGCTCACAACCCAAGCAGTAACTGCAAGCTAGGGTCAGGGATCGCTGCAGTGCCTGAAATGCTAGCCCAAAAAATTAATGTCAGCCTTGGAACCGATGGTGCACCGTGTGCAAATACATATGATATGATTCAAGAGATGCGAATGGCTGCTCTCGTTCAAAAGGGTTCCCGGCAAGACGCATCAGCTATTACTGCAGAATGGGTTCTGAAGATGGCCACGATCAATGGCGCCAAAGCACTGGGGCTAGAGAACGAGATTGGAAGTCTTGAAAAGGGCAAAAAGGCAGATTTTGTTGTCATTGATCCATCATCTCTTCATTGTGTGCCTTTTGACCCAGCACAGATTCTAGAAGGCGGGATTGATCCCGTCACCGTTATAGTGTTCTCATGTTCAGGCTCGGATGTGGACAAAGTTGTGGTTGATGGGCAAATATTAGTAGATAGCCGCCAGCTGGTTAGATGCGACGAGAAACAGGTGAGAGAGGAGGCCAAGCAGACAATCTATAGGATAAGAAAGCAAAGTGGGATTTGTAGCCAACTGAGAAGAAAGTATTGCTGAGTTCAAAAAGAAATATCGCCACGCGTGCCATGAGTTGTCAAGCTGATGCCTTACCAAGATAAGTTTCCATTTTTAAGGCCAAACCCCGTCTGGTCGGGCTTGTTCTCATCTTCTGGAAGAATCTTCGACCCTGAGAATGGATTAAACTACCTGTTGATCGTAGTCCATTGTGCCTGCCTGTGAATGGAGAGCCAAGTCCCAACAGCCAGCCTGGTACGGAACTAATGCGGGATCGCAGTGCACTCTAGGCTAGAACATTTACCACATCAATGATGTTGTCAAACTAACGATCGTACACACGACATCATTTGCATTATTCTGTAGGTATGGGACTGGGCTACTAATTGCTCGAGCATGTAGTCTTCTCTTCAGACAGAGTAGATCCAAGTATCCCAAAGGTTAGCGAGGCTCCGGCCACGTGATGGATCGGCTTTACGAAAGATAAGACTCGCACGAAGCGATAAGCTATATTACGCTGTGTCCTCTACACTAATTCTCGATTCCCCCACCAAACCTCCGCTTTTTCTCGCTTCTTCTTCGCTCCACAACAAAATGCCGAGGACACGCGAGAGGAAAACGTGCACAGAATGCAGCTTACGTCGGCAGCGATGTGATAGGCAGCTGCCGTGCGGAAGGTGCGTCAAGCGAGGGGTTGCCGATAAGTGCCAACTAGAATGGCAAGCAGAATCGTACGAGCCGGTCATGCATCGAGCATATCCCTCCAAAAGGCATCAGCTGAGACCAGCGTTACCGAGTGTCACAGTAGGCGACTCACCGACTGTAAATCCGGGCCAAGATCCACAGACACACGATATGTCTCCCGAAGAACTGGAGGCGTGGCAACCCTCCCAATCGAGTACACAACGTCCACGATATGTCTTCACGCCCTATGAGCCTGCACGGCTACGGAAGAGCACGGTTGAAATCATTGGAGGTGTGAATCCAACTGGGTTTCTATTCACAGGTCCAGATCTGGGTTCAAGCTCAATCCATCAGAGCTCTGTCAATCCTCACCAATCATTTCTCCAAAGCTTAATACCCAGCTTGGAGCACATCTGGATGCTGGTCGATTACCACGAGGTTTATCTTCTCTGGTATCACTGTTGTTATCATGGACCAACCTTCAGGTCGGAGCTTGAAAGTGTGATCGCTGAGCAAGAAGACAAGAGCAAGCTGAACATCACTGGAGTTCGTCTGCAATGGCTAGCCCTCCTCTTTTCAATCATGGCAGCTAGCCTAACATGTACATCAGAACAACGTCTAGAAAGCTGGGGATTTTCAAAGTCTGAGGCCGGCCATTTATCGATTCAATGGTACAAGGCAACGATAACATGTTTGTATCAGGGTGAATGGACATCAGATCATGATATGTACTCAGTACAGGCTGTTACTACCTTAACGATGTCAGCTCATTCACTTGGGCGGTCTACTGAGCTTTCCGTTCTCCTCGCCGCGGCGTTAAAAATTGCTCAGGTTCTTGGACTTGACAGACTTGATCATAATCAAGCTTTGGAGGACATTGACACAACATCTTCTCAAGACAAGCGCCACTCTTTGCTTATTCGTGAGGTCGGGAGGAAGTTATGGTCCCAGCTTTGCATGCAAGACTGGATGTCACTTCCTTTTACAGGAAACTACAATATCAATCCAGCTCATTTTAGAACCACGAAACCATCGAGTCGGGATCATCTCACAATGGAGCCTCTGCCAACCACGTTTCCAACATACATTAGTTACGGAAATTATCTCTTCGATATTGCTAAACTCGGCGTCCGGCACCATGAGGCAAACCTGAAATCTACCACGCCATTCACAAAATACCAGCATGTCCTCGATTATGATTCTCAAATGAGAGATCTGGCGACCAAAGGCATGCCTCGCTATTTCCACGTCATGGAACCTGTTGATACCCTTTGGCCACAATGGGTGCACTGGGCGCGGTCCAGTCTCACAGTATGTTTTGCACATAAGATTATTATGATACATCGCGCCTACATTCGACAAAGTTTTACTGAATCTGCATACTCGAGGACAAGAACTACGTGTATAGCTGCAGCAAAGACAATCCTCAATGAGACAAAAAAAGCAGACGCGATTGACGGTCCTATCATATGGATTGACAAGGCTTTTTGCATAGCTGCGGGAATTATTCTTTGTCTAGACATATCACATCGAAGTGAGTCGGATCCCGAGTACATCAATCACAAAGGTCTTGTTGTAGGTTGTATCGCACATCTTCGAAAGTTCGAAAACAGTGTCATTGCTACTCGAGGAGCAAGTTTGCTTACTGAGATTCTTGATGAGCCGCATCGTCCAGGATTTGTTCCGGAGAAGACATGGCCAAACCTCAACGTGTCAGACATGGTCGGATCAAATTCAAATATGGACAAGTCTCCAGCATTCACGGGGCCGGAATATCAGGCTTCGGGAGACTTATTTCCAGCTCAGGCAGGTTTCAGCAACCAATTTCTCTTTGAAAACCTTCTTTGCCGTGATCCAACAATGACATGAGACTTGGCCGTCCTTCTGTCCGTTTATGTGTGACGGAAAAATGATGGCAATATGTGGGTTTGATCCATCACTGTGGGATTCTGCATGAAACTCCAATTCACACTCATGAGGCCCAACGCCAATGCAGTCAAGGTGCGCCAAGTCTAGACAACAACCGTGAAATATTAAATTGATGAGCGAGAACCCACAGTTTAATGACGACTAGCGACTTATTAGAGCTCTCGATAAAATTAGGTATATATATATGCGCTTAACGACGTATGGGGTTCGTGAACCTCATTTTATCAGTTTGACAGCCTTTCAAGCTTCGAGCCTAATCTGTGCTGCTAGCCGTGCCGCTGAATTCACACTTGGGTACAAACTGACACATGGAAGACTTTGGTGAGGTTTGATAGACATACCGCATGTCACTGGACACCCTCTACCATTGACGTCTTCATTGACATCTTCACCCTGCATTGCTGATCGCCCGCGGCGGTCTGTCTCAGGGCTAATAGATGGGGGAGATATATTTCATGTCAAAAAGAGCCAGAAATTGCTTGCCAACGCTAGGATTTGTGATTTGACAAAATGACTTGACAAGAGACTCGACAACAGACTCAGCCGTAAGATGCCTTGTACCTTAACACTAGATGTTCCTCTACTGTGAACTCTTTCCCGTTAGATCCATCTAGTGGTCTGATCACACAGTCAGGGTGGCCATCGTAGAAGAAAGGGACTGAATATCTATCTGTCCCACTTTTGTTGACCACCCGATGTAGATTTGATTTGTACTTTCCACCAGTCCAAGCTTCCAGCATATCACCAACATTGACCACATATGCATCGCTCTGTGGTGGAATGTCGACCCAATCATTCGTATGGTGGTTGAAGACTTGAAGTCCTGATTGTTTGTCTTGTAGAAGCAATGTTATGGCCCCAAAATCAGTGTGAGCACCAGCACCTACTAAACTACTATCATCTGAATTCGGATGTGGAGGGTAATGCAGTAGCCTAACATTTGCAATTGGGTCCTCGCAGAACTCTTTGAAGACACTCGTTTCGAATTCCTTGAGGCCTCGAGCTAAGATATGCATTATCTGGCTGGACAAATCTGATAAAGCTTTGTGATATGCAAGGAGCGGCTCCTTGAACTGCTGCTCTGGGATTTGATGAGAGTTCGGCCATATGTTCGCTTCTTGAAAACGTCGAAAGGGCGGTTGATCTGGAACATCAGGACCAATCATGAAACCCTAAGTTAGATTCGGTAAGATATTGTCTCCAACAGCTTTCCAGGGATGACATACCTCCTTCAAATCGGGTTTCTTCCCAGCCTCCAAAATTTGAGAACCCATCACCTCGTAGCCACGACCGTGGATACCAGTCAATTTAGTCTTCTCATCCTGAGGTAGAGCGAAGAATAACTTTGCTGCTTGAACTATCTGGTCTTGAAGCCCCTTCGGGATACCGTGACCGGTGACTTGGAAAAATCCACTTGTTGAGCACGCTTTTCGAATTTCTTCGACTACACCCTCGGCTTCTGTGGATTGGGGATCGCGCAGATAGTTGGTTAAGTCTACCACTGGAACCGTGAAATTTTGCTTTCGCTCATACGTGATTGCCATCTTGTTACCGGTTTGTGGGGTTGAAAGGATAAAACCTCAGACAACTAAGTTTGAATAATCGTCGAATTCATGCACGCAGTTTATAGCATTCTCTGTAATACGTTTGGTCTCGGCGCCGTCCGACCTCGAGGGCCGCAATTCCTGCCTGCTTCCTTATCACTGTATCTGCAGAGCCCCCAGCCGTCATCCATCGCTGATTCAAAAGCGCCCGACAGTGGCTTATCGCGATAGCCTGATTGGCTGTCCTGCACGGATTGATTCGCCGATAAAGTGTATTTTCCTTCTAGCCCGACACTTATCTAATCACTCAAGGGGAGTAATTGAGACTTGTTGTAATATCCTTTGGCAGCAAAAATTAAGATAATGATAGCACAATATTTCTTGACAACGGTAGGCAGTGTAAATGAAGATCTGGGCCAGTTTACCCTGAATGATACACCGTATCATATTTCACAGAGCCATTTCACCAATGCAACTGGGCACGGGAGTGTAGGCAGATATATCTTCAGGGCCAACACCCTGCAAAAGCCGGGAAAATGGCAACTATACCATACTGCACCCTCCTTACGTATTGTAGAATACCAATGGAAGCCTTCCCGAATCCCAAATCGGTTCTTCGGATTTGGTTTCGGTAGACCTAAGTCTTGAATTACCGAGGCAAAGGGCAGCTATGACCCTCGGCGTACTTTAAAGCCGGCGCCAAGGGAGAGGAAAAGGCAGAATGTTATTGGGCCGAATAACATATTGAGTAGTCTGGGCATATATCGCGATCACATCTCTTCTCTAAGAGGACTACCAGGGAGTTCGAGAGGTGCTATCGGTTGGAGACCATGTCGGCAAGTATGTTCACTATCTATCTAGTTGGGAGAAATTGGCTAACGACATGCAGTCGCTGCTACAGCAGTCACTACAGCATTCGCAGTTGGGGCATACTCGGACGCAAGATTCCACATAAGCAAGGATCTCAAAAAGTTATGGCAACAGTGGCGGGCTAATAAGGCGTATTTGGCTGCAGGTAGGATACGGCGGTGCATCGCCTTTATGTTATGGCTGACGGACTGACTGCAACCCAGTCAAAGAAAACAAATTGTCCTTGTGGTATTTGTTCGAGGAACAAGTCGAGAAAAGCCCTCATTCTGAGTGTATTTGGTCACAAACAGAGTCTTATACACGGAAAGAAGTTTATGAGCAATGCTGTCGTTATGCAAACTGGCTCCTGTTACAAGGGGTCGAGCCTGGCCAATGGGTAGCAATATATCTGCAAAATTGTGCTGAGTTCATGTTCATCTGGATTGCGCTTTGGTCAATAGGTTGTGCACCTGCACTGATCAACCATAACCTTCGAGGCGAAGCACTACTACATGTTCTGAAGAACTCCGGGTCAGCTCTAGTCCTCGTCGACGCACAGTTGGCCGATAAGCTCTCAGAACTACACGAAACCATCGAGAAGACCCTCGGGATAAAAGTTTTCGTAGTTGGCGATTTTCTGAAGATGGAGATCTCCCAGGTAAAGTCTGAAAGACCTGATGATTCTTTCCGTGCCAATGTAAAAGGTGACGACAATCAAGCCCTCATTTTCACCAGGTAAGGGCCCTTCTGCCTCTTCTGCCACATAGACTTATCATCCTTGATAGTGGAACGTCAGGGAAGCCGAAAGGCGTGCCACATACAGTATACCACGGCTATTTATATGGCATCCATGGAACCAAAGGGCTGGAAGTAGGATCGAATCATCGATGGTATCAATGTATGCCTTTGTATCATGGAACAGGAGGGATGGTGAGCATCATATGTCTGCTTTCCGGAACGACGCTTTGCATAGGGAGGAAGTTTAGCGCTTCACAATTCTGGGAGGATATCCGAATCTCGAGATCGACCTGCTTTACGTATGTCGGAGAGACAGTTCGTTACTTGCTAGCTGTCCCTCCAAGTACTAAAGACAAAAGTCATAGCATTCGCGCAATGTTCGGAAATGGTCTCAGACCTGATGTATGGAAACGCTTCCGAGACCGATTTGGGATACAAACTGTTGTGGAATTCTTCGGGAGCTCGGAAGGAGTTTTCTCACTCCGAAATTGCTGCAAAGGTATGTTCAAATCACAGCATCTCACACTGTATCTATTGGATCACCTCGTGCTACACTGACACGCTGAGGTGACCAAGGTGATTACTTGATCGGAGCTGTTGGTCATCACGGACTTCTCCTAAGACAGATGATGCGTGAGAAGTACGTTCCAGTGCTGGTAGACACAGATGGGGATGAGCTTGTTCGGTCTTCGGTCACAGGCTACGTTCAGAGAGTTTCTTATGAGACCGGCGGCGAAATTCTCGTACAAATACCGTCCGAGAATGTATTCCCAGGCTATTTCTTAGATCCAATTGGGACTTCGAGAAAGTTTGCGCGCGATGTTTTCTCACAGGGAGACCTTTGGTACCGGACTGGAGATGCTCTTCGCCGGACTTCTGATGGACGATGGTTCTTCTTAGACAGGCTTGGAGATACTTATCGATGGAAGAGTGAGAATGTCAGCACTGCAGAAGTCAGCGCTATTCTTGGCCATTACCCAGGCGTAATGGAGGCGATCGTCTACGGCGTGTCACTACCTCAACATGAAGGGAGAGCTGGATGTGCAGCATTGGTCCTTGATGAGACATTTGCAACTCCTTTTGATTTTTTGAACTTTCATGAATACGTTTGCAGAAAGTTACCGCAATATGCTGTGCCTGTGTTTCTGAGACTGGGCAACATCTCAACGCATACCCACAACAACAAGCAAAACAAAGTACCGCTACGAGACCAAGGCGTTGATCCTAGGAGGCTGAGTTCGGGTGACAGAATTCTTTGGACAAAGCCTGGCAATCCAGGCTACGTTGCCTTCACCCAGGAGGACTGGGATCGGGTTGGATTATTACAGGTCAAGCTTTGAGAACGTTGGAGCTGAGGAGCTGACTCGATATAATCGCACGCCATTAAGTATCACTCAAGCTTGGGAATAGTATAACTTAGACAATCAACAGCTTGGAGAAGCCGTGACTACTTCGCCCATTGTCTCATTGTTTTTAACAATTCTGCACTAAGCAAATATGGTGAATATTGAAGACAGGTGGATGCACACCTAATGGGGCTGGTGTCATTCAAAATAACCCGGAACTAGTTGCATGGCACGTATGTGTGTCATCCACTCTCCTAGTCGATCGCCGTTCTTGCACTAGACTAATACATTCCGTCGATTTCACCATGGAAGGACTCCGCCTTCATAGGTATTTGAGCTTGGCCCTACTTTCCAGCCAGGAACGTGAATATCAAAGAACTTGCCAGTATCTTCTCTCGAAATCTGGTCTGCTATATCAAGTATACCTTTAGCACCAACTTCAGGTGCGAGATCAGCTTGATCGCTACCCAGCTCAGTTCGCAGCCACTAGATCATTAATGTTGTTAGTTTCATAGGCACTGTCCGACTCCGAGAAAAAGAATCTTACCCCTGGATGCGCTGAAATCACCGTGAAGCCTTCCTTTTCGAGCTCCAAGGACCACTGTACCGTCAAAGCATTGACGGCAGCCTTTGACACTTTGTACGTCGAGACTGGGAATCCCGCAAACTTGGGAGCATGCGCGATAGAACCTAGAATACTTCCTCTTCACATGTATGTCAGCTATCTGACGATTGGGAGCCATTAGCCACTGACATGTTGAATACGAGCTTTTTCTGACCACGTCGTAAAAGTGGGAGGAAGCCTGCGGTGACCAATTGTATACTATTGACATTGACTTCAAGGTTTTGCATAAGATCAGTGCTGTTCAGGTGTTAGCGGACGCCTGTCAACTATCGTCTAGGGCTGGGTATCCTAACGCTTTGGTGATTCCCTGTGGGTTGAAGGGCATAATTCCCGCGTTGTTGATCAACACATCCAGTCCAAGTGACGGCCCTAAGACTTTTTCCACTTCTTCAACAGCCGCCTTCACGCTTTCGGGACTGGTCACTTCGAGGGCGATAAAATGGGCTCTAGTTGAATTATTTTCCAGCAGCTTTTGCAGCGCAGGAGTCTTGCTTCGAGCAGCAAGCCCGACCCATCGAACCTCATTGGGCGGTCTGGTCAGCAGTGCTGAAGCCAGTTCCAGTCCAAGACCTCGAGAAGTTCCAGTGATAAGATAGTTTGCCATGTCGCGCGATCAATGTTCTGATTGTTGCTAGAAATTCTTGCTTCAGGCAGTTACTACATCTTATATTCGTTGAGATGTTGGCTTTTCACTGTTGGCTCAGGCAAAGAAGGTGTGAAGATTACAAATGTCTCCATTTACTGTTCACTCGGATATCTGTCACCTACAGTAAGATTCCACTTGGCATCTTGTCATACTCAATACGTACGTAGCATGAGATATCTTGAAACCGTCAATGACTGTAGATTCGATTGTAATGAGGCTCTTGGGGACCAATTTCTAAGCATTTCTTATAAATCGAAATGTCCACTTGTGTTTGGCAAAGCACCGTGTTGAGAATCGAATCCGAACATAGCAGGAGGTACGGCCGAGAAGGCTCGATATGAAAGCCTTTAGGCCGAATAGCTGCTCAGGGCTGATAGTTATCCCCACCTTGAAATGCCGAGGGTATCGCAAACAGTCACAGGTCCAAAGGTAAGGGATCTGAGGATAACGAGTTGTAATACCAAATCGAACAACAGATCGGGAATCAACTTTAAGCAGTTGAATTCCAGTTCTATCTACGCCATTTGGCATTAAGTGGAGGAAGAAACGAACTATATACCGATGATTTATTCCCACAATCTATGTAAATGAAACCTGTCGTATTCGTATCCACTGGTTGAAGCAAGAGGGTGATAGATGATATCAACGTAAAGGTTGATAAGAAAGTCCTCTGACATTTGTTTGCTATAGAGCTAATTCCAATATTTCCAAAACATCCTGTTTCTCCATCAGTGGCACTGGGTTTGTCTTGGCCCACATGTCAGTAAGTGTATTCTCAGCCAGGGTTTCGAAGACGACTTTTCCAATTCCAACTTCGCTTAGTGTCCGAGGGAGGCCCAGAACTGCGATAAAAGAGTCAAGTATCGCTGCAAGATCAGAGGTCCTATCCTTCATGAGTTCACTAACTTCAACTATCCGCAACAACGCTTCAGCGAGTTGATCTTGCTGCTCAACGTTTGCCCCCTTCAATGCGTTGAATCTACACACAGCGGGCAGCATGATGCAACTAGTTTCGCCGTGAGGCACTCCAAGTGGGCCTAACTGATGTCCTATGGCGTGACTGGCACCCTTTGGTACACCATAATGCGAAGTCTTGATCGACTCGGCGGCTCCCAGTAATGCCCGCATAATGGCCGTATCATCCCTCGGCTCTCTTTTATAGGCGAGGAGTGACGGGATTAGTAGTTTCAGCCCTTCCATAGCTGCTATGTCCGCATTCTCGTTTGATTCAAGTGAACAGATTGTCTCTACACAGTGATCGACGGCCCTTATACCGGTGCCAAGAAACAACCGGCTCGGTGTTGTTGCTGCAATCTCAGGATCGAGGACGACAACGGTTGGATTCTGTGTTGGTGGACGGAATAGTGTCTTAATCTTGGTTTTGTCATCTGTAGCTCCTGCAAAGGATGTGTATTCGCCTCCAGATAGTGTTGTTGGCACGGCAATATGTCTCACCGAGGGTGGCTTCAATTCAATGCTCCTTTCTGAGTTGGTGTGCGCCAGAAGTCCGAGATCTTCTTCCGTTCGAACATCATTTGCTAAGCCCCACGCGATAACTTTGGCTGCATCAGTCAGACTGCCTGCTCCAATGGTAATGATGACATCAACGTTCAGAGGCCTCGCGTTGTTGATAATGTCCACAACCTCGGACCACAAGGTGTGAGGCTTCATCCCTATTCGGAGTCCAACTATTCTATCGCCCAACGCTCGCTGAAACTGATCAACCACGTTCGTGTTGGTTGCTAAAGATTTCGAACATAGAAGATAGATCTTGTTACCGTTCAAAGTTGCTTCAATGTGGTAGTGGCATGCTTGAGCCGCTGGTATTCCATAGGAGATCAATGGTCCGGACTCTCCCTCCACGAACTCTTGAGTGATAAGTTGACTCATGGTTGACCCTATCGTAGCCAAAATCTGATGATGTTGGAGATATTGGAGGGGTTTTTCAGAAAGAGAGGTTTTTATACTAGTTTTCAGTCGATTTTGCATCACTCGGTAGCCTTTCTGGCTCGGGCGATCAGCGCGGACTGATTTGTTATCATCACTTCGATATCTATTCGAGTTTACGCTGCTGAATCTCCCTCGGCAACCTTCGACTCTTAAACATGTACTCTTATGTAGTGTCTAACGACATGGAGAAGCTGCATAGTCCAGCACAGTACTGTGCGAGGGTTAAAAAGGTTATGGGTGCTCTCATCTAGTTTTGTAAAATGTTATTGTGGTGCGAGTAAGTCATATCAATGATATATCTGCGAAAACTGAACAAGCGATCCTTCTTTTTAGCCCACCACTCCCTTACTGCTGGTTGAGCATTTGATGGCTTTACCATTTACCGTTGGAGTGTTGAGGTATGAAGGCAGCTATGGCACCGAGTATCTAAACCGTCAAGGAGCCCTAGCACTTAATGTACTTCGTTGCTTTTTTCTCCATTCACAGCGTATACCTGAAACCTTCCAGCCCTTCAATCACTAGCTTTCCTTCATCTGCTTTCCTATTACATCTTGCAAAGTGCCAAGTCATAATCAGCACAATGACCACAATCAATGCACCACAAACCATGCATGTAATGATGCCTGGAAAGTAGCGAGGTGCATCCTGGCCGCGGAAGACTGTGCCACTCATGATACCCCCAAGACCAGCAAATGAAACATTCAATGCTGAGATGAAAGCTCGCTTCCATTGCCCGCGCACATTATTCGCCTGCCATGTAAGATTTGCCGGAACATTAGCATTGACAGCAATGGCAACTAGGAAGGCACCGAAATACCGCGCACCAATGGATCTGGTCCAACCAAGGAGGCCACAACCGATTAAGACCGTACATCCGTTGATGAGGAGGAATGGAGATCGAATCTTCCACTTGTCACTAAAATAAGCCATTGTCATGGTGACGATGACTGCTGCTATTTGTGGAGGAGCGGTCAAGCACAGTGCTTGTGCTGTATTAAAGCCCATGTCTTCCTTCAGAATTATCGGCAAAAACAAGGCGATTGCGTATGCTGGTCCAACGGAAATCATTGCCAAGAATGCGAATCCCCAGAGCTTGAGATCCAAGGCATGTGCTAGATATGACTTCAATCGAAAACTTCATAACTCATCAGTATCAAGGAAGTTCTGCTTTTCCCGGAGGTCAGACTTACCGCTCAAGTGTGACATCTTCACGGTCCTTTTCTACTCGGGCGATCATGAAATCCACTTGCCGCTGTTCGATGAAATGAACTGGATAGCGATGCTTCAAGGTCATTTCCGGGAAGTCCACGATGAAGATATAACCAAAGATCGCAATGACAATTGTGAGGATTCCTTGCCAGATAAAAATCCAACGCCAGCCTGCCAATCCTGGTCGCACGCCTGATGTAGCATTTGGATTTGCTGAGGTTGGCCCGTAGTGTAGTCCCATCCATTTGGGTCCGTATCCAAGACCTTCCATTTGGGCAAAACCATAGGACAGAATGCCTGAAAAGGCGGAAGCCAGGATGCCGAGGACATAAAACAGTGCGTTTCGTATCTGAAGCTCATGTCGTACATACCAACAAGACATGAGATACACACAGCTGGGCAGAAACCCGCCTTCTAGCAGGCCCAACACAATCCTAAGAGGAAGCAGCTGATACCAGTATTGCACAAATCCAAATCCCAATAAAAGTAACCCCCAAAGCAGAACTATAGTGGGTATGAAAATCCGTGGTCCGATCTTTCGAAGTAGGTATACTGCTACCGGTTGAACGGTGACATATGTGATGAAAAACAGGAGGACAATCAGGCTGTAACGGTTCCCAACCAGTTTTAGATCTCCACTCATCCCAGTAATCGCCGCATTGCCTAGATTGTTTCTGTCCATCAAAGAGACACAATACATCACACCAAGAGGAACCACCAGTCGTAGATCAATCTTACGCTTGAGCGCCCTGGCCTCTTTGTCCGAAAAAGAGCTGATGATCGCATCCCAAGTTTCGGCTGGGGGTGGCGCAGCATGCTCGAGCTCAGTGGCATTCGAGGCGGTGGTGGATGTGCTTTTCTCCATCGCGATATTTGTTGCTCTGCGAAGACAAAGATAGGGAAAGATAGATGAAGGGAATTTTCATGATAAGTTGGGCACAAACAACTAGATATACCTTGTCACTTACTCTGAATACTATCCCAGGAGTCATTCCGCCACGAACACTCGTGCTTCAACTTGACGACCTGGCGCATCACCAAGTCCACAGTCAGTAGGAGTATCGAGCCGAGCCTGTCCCTGTCTCGGGTAGGTAGTGGAGCCATTCGTCTGAGAGATATCCTAGCCCAGGTCAATAGGATGTGATTCCGAGTGCATCCCTAGCCGATCACCACTTCGGTTGTAGAGATTCACGCGTCAGAGAGAACGAGCTCTTAAGAATTCGGATAAACTTTGGTGCCAAGAGCGCGACAGTCACGTGTTGATTCGGCACAGCTTGAAGGTTCGGCACAGCCATTGCCTCGGCAAAGCCCACTTCGGTTCATTAGAATTCTCGACAATAAGCAGAGCCTTCCTTACTCCATTCTTCCTTGTGGTATCGACCTACCACCTTGAAAGATACGTCATAGTTCAGACCAATCCAACCAACTCTACTTTCGTCAAACTCTTTCGTCGAACTCCAATGAGGTACATCAACGCGACAGGTGAGATCAATCGACGCCGTTCATGTATTCGTGAGAGGATCAGCAATGAATCCAAACCCTGAGCGATCTTTGAAACGACCCCGCGACAGAGTAAAGGCCTCACGCTCGATCAAAGCATGTCTGTCATGCCGCAGTCGTAAGGTGCGATGCGACGCGGTCACACGATCGCCAAAATCATGCACCAACTGCTCACTAGATGGGTTGGAGTGCGAATTGGCACCTCGAGCGTGAGTTCGTCATATGCCGTCTCACACGATCACGCAAATAAATATCAAGTATGCTGATGGGTCAGGAAACCATCCACTCGTAGCGTCGGTAACTCTTCTAGCGAAATTGCGCTCCCTTCTGGGTCTACTCCTCGACCCAGTCCGTCCTTCATGCGCCACCAGCGATATATGGAAGACAGGATTGGGAGTCTGGTTAGTGCAACAACCCCAGATACGGCGGAAACAATGGAAATTCCATCTGTCCAGCTGGGTATTAACACACAGACACCACAACCCGTTGCGACCCCTCAAGCAGCCAATGATAATCATTCGATTGATATGTGGACAGACGAACGACCCTCTGATATGGACAACAATGCAGACTTCTCCGAACTAGACATGACTAATCAACTCACTAAAGACCAGGACCTGATCTTCTTAGACCTACAGACTACTTTCCCCGATGCTGATGTACTGGAAGAGTATTGGAATCAAGCAGATGTGCTCGACCCGTCGTTGGTTGATCTTCTTGAAACCGACTACGCCAACGATATGTCATTAGCGGCCACTGCATCCGGGAGCAAAACGATGTGCGCCTTCAAGTCACCCTTAACCTGGGTCGCAGACTGGTCTGTTGAGGGTCATCGGGGCAACCACAAATACACTGAAGCAATTGAGCAGCGAGCTTTCAGTCTACCACCAGTGCCAGACATCGATAAGCTGATCCAGCTCTATTTTAGCCATGCGCATCCTCAATTGCCGGTTTTAAGCCCTCGTTTCTTCTTTCGTCTTGTGAATGCCGATCACGACCAGATTTTAGCCGAGGCCATGGAACCGATCAGCCTCGCG
This sequence comes from Exophiala bonariae, assembly GCF_035927105.1. Lineage (NCBI taxonomy): Eukaryota > Fungi > Ascomycota > Eurotiomycetes > Chaetothyriales > Herpotrichiellaceae > Exophiala > Exophiala bonariae. Next base: position 522,792 of record NW_027042496.1, read on the forward strand.
CTTCTGTACGCTATCATGTTCTTTGCATGTGCGGTACGTTCAGGTTGTGATTGTGTAGTCCATGTCATTAGAAGCTGATAGCTGATTCAGTACCTAAGAACCGAAAGTACCGACCTGTCTGGTATCCGCGCCATTCGGTCTATGCGATGCGAGTACTTCTCAAGAGCAGCTGTATGGTCAACTTACTCGTTGTACTCACAAAGCTAACTTATCCAGTTGCTATTCAAACTTGGGTGTGAGATCAATCCTCTACGAAAAGTACAAATCTGTCTCTTACTTAGCACCTACCGAAGTTACCCCGGCCAGTTCTACGAGAATGAGCGTTGGATCATCGAAGCATACAGAACTCTACAGGCTAGTGGCGTACTGCCAGATAAAGGCCACAACCAGGGATTTGTCGACGGCATCGAATGGAGACGTGTGTGCGCGTGCTGGCTCCATCGATTCGCGGGTTCAGTGATAGGATTGAAATGGACGAGCAGTCCTGATGTGATGGAAGCATTTTCTTTGCCATGGCATCAGATCACCATTTCTGTGTTCGAAGAGGATTATAGTTTCTCTTGGTTTATCAGCGCGCGGACGAAGGAGCAATTGACTCGAATCTTTCTATCACGGCTGAAGTTGCTTATCACAATTGGACACTTGAATAAGATTCTCTGGAAACGTACTGCGTCTGAGATTACGGCAATCGGGGAGACACCCGAATTTACACCGCCACCACCATCGAACTGTCTTGCGATAGAGGAAATTGAAGTTCGCTTTCAGCGATGGAAACTTGACAACGGTCCACTTTTGTCAGCAGAAACCTCAAGCTCCACACCGCGAAAGGAGCAGCAAATCGTCCGTGCAGAGCAGATACACACGAAGCTATCATTTGAGTGAGTGATTCCCAGTATTTGACTGCGAACATCTCTAGGCGGGGACTGACAAATTTACAATGCTGACATTTCGCAGGTTCGCCATGTGTAGTCTCTACCAAAATACGCTGTATATCGAGAGAGTTTTAGTGACAGATTGGGCTGCTGCCCTTATTCGCTCGTCTCGTGCTGCTCTGTGGGGCTCAATTAGCTCTATACGTGACATCGTCGTCGAAACGATGGAGGATAAGCTCGTCACGCTGGTGCCTCTAAGCATGTACGTCAACTTCGCGAGTTCTATTTGCATTCTACATCAACCATCAGAGGATGGATGACTAACGAGAAAACCCTAGGGTAATTGTCGTTTTTGTTCCACTCACGATCTACTCGCTTCACATGCAGACGGTACAATATTACGACCCTTTCATGATCAAAAGTCTTGCGATTTGCTCAGAAGCAGCAAATATGATGAGCGACCTACATGACGGGGCCGACTTTTATGCTAGGGTTCTGGACAACGTTTTGACACTTGCACAGAAATACAGACATTTGTCAACGTCACCAGAACCAATGGCGAGCGGCGCCCAGAATGCAAATCCTAGGCATGGGCACGGTCAGACAGACGCTGAAGCAATACTTCCAGAGCCACGCCTTCATTCTCTAGTTCTGCGATTTAATGGTCTAGCGCTTGCCCTCGGTCGCATACCAGAGATCGAAAGCCTCATGCTGCCATCAACGCGGCCAATGACTTCTAGCCAAGTATCCTGAAGCGCGAAGCGGAAACAGTCGCCGGGACGAGGTTCACATTTGTCGGTTGCCGAGCATCATTGGAAATCCTGTCAATCGCTTCCTCATCATGGCAGAAGTAGAACGAGGAAAACTATGTTTGTCGGTGGAGTATGATTTTAAACCTGGAATGTAATGGAAAACATGACGATTAGAGTTTTGAAGAATGCCAGGAAGCGATTCAAACCCTGCCTGTGGACCTCGTCCCATGAGATGCCCTCATTTCCCAAAAGACGTCTGTTCTCAAAAAGAACACCCAAGAGAAACTTCCGTCAGTTACTAGATTGCAAAGCCGAGGTACTTAAATAGCCTAAGTGCTGGCAGAGGAAGAATTAGGCCCAACCCTGCAGTTGGTCAGCCGGTGTACCGACAACCGAGTTCAACGTCGGTCAAATTCCACTCAACAATACCTAGCCTCATTTTGTGCAACATATAGAGAGAGCATATCTAGCAACGTTAAAGAGCAGTAGCAGCAACGGTGACCATTGACTGAGGGTGAAATTCAGCTACAAACATCTTCGTCCGCGTGTTCTTAAATGGCCAATTTCGTAAGCGGCGCATGGAAAAGTGGAATCTTCGGTAAGTTCCATTTCCATTCATCGTGACGTCTTCGTGATAACCACCAAAATACAGACAACAAAGTCGTCTTTTGTACTGGTGGAACTGGAACAATCTGTTCCGGCCAAGTTCGTGCTTTGGTCTCGTTGGGCGCGAATGCTTGCATTATCGGTCGTAATGCAGAAAAGGCTCAAAGCGTGGCCACGGGCATAGCAAAGGAAAGATGCGGGAGCAAAGTGTTGGGCCTCGGTGGTGTTGATGTCAGAGATTTCGACAAGGTCAAAGCCGCAGTTGAGACTTGTGTACGAGAGTTGGGTGGCATTGACTTCGTCATGTAAGTTGATCATATTCTCAACCCGATGAAAACAAAGGGCAGCTGATCTCGGTTCAAACCTTCAGAGTTGGAGCAGCGGCGAACTTCCTTGCTCCCATCTCAGCCCTATCATTGAATGCATTCAGAACAATTATTGATATTGATCTCATGGGATCTTGGATCACGATGAAGGCGACCCTGCCGTATCTACTGCGATCGGCGGAGAGGCATAAAGGCAGCGGTCAGTCTAATTTAATGCAGTATATCACGGAGGTACTTCACAGTCGCTAACTACTGACTCAGTTTCTAATGGAACTGGTGGACGCATTGTCTTTATCAGCTCAACCAATTACCGCAGCGCGAGAGTTGCGCAAGTTCATGCTTGTGCAGCTAAGGCTGGAGTAAATGCCATCTCTGATGTTTTATCATTGGAACACGCTCCACAAGGACTGACATCCAACATCATAGCTCCAGGTCCCATCGGCGATACAGAAGGATTGCGCCGGCTGTCGGACCCCACCTTGCGTGAGGATGCTATCCGTAGTGTCCCTGTTCAAAGACTCGGACTCGTCAAAGACATTGCAGATGCGACTGTCTTCTTGTTTGGGGACACTGGAAATTTCATTAATGGAGCTTGCCTCGATGTAGACGGAGGCTCCTGGCGCGTCAGAGGAGGAGGACAGTTCGGGAATCGTAAGTATCCAGAGTCGATCAACTCAGCCGCGTCCATGGGCCGCGAGAAAACAAGTAGATTATGATGAGTTTGAGAATGTATTTCCACGAAACTGCGTCTTTCATCGGTCGGAAACGCGGCATGATCTTCAGCCGTGCTAGCCATCTGATGGGATTGATAGGCCCATACCTCGGTAGAGTTCCAAGTTTTCAGCCAAATAATACTTCTATCGTTCCACCATCATGCAATTCTCCATGAAGACTAGTTGACCCACTCCCGCTACCGAGGGATTATTCAGGTCGCCTTAGAGCCATGATTAAAAGGGCTTCGCGCCTCCAGAAGTACAGCTGGACAACAGAATCGTACGATAAGACTTCCGAGAGTTCGATCCAGCATGAAGCAGCCAGACATCGACCCAGAATGCTTTGATCGCACCGATCTGGTATATGTCGAGGACGACCTGAATACTTTGCCGCATGACATCATTTTCCACCGACTGCACTTTCTTGCATGCCACCAGAATACCGTTGCTATCAGAGATACAGATCGCAGCTTGGAAATCAGCTATGGGCAACTTCTCAGCGACATTGTCACAGCCAAAAACCTGGTGTTGAGCAAACTGCATATATCAACTCTCGAACAACTTCGCGCAGACAAGGAGGTTTCTTTCCTCATCCTTGCTCGTGGATATGAGTTTGTCGTATCGTTCTTTACCGTCTTGGCCATTGGCGGCATCGCTGCGCCAACAAGTAAGATGAGGGAAAATCCAAAAAATGGATTATGCTGACCATGAATCCGATCAATAGGTCCTCATGTCACACTGGCCGAAGCTCTTCATTTCATGAAGACGAGTAAAGGGCAGGCTGTTCTTCACTCCCGCGATTTCGAAGCTCTTGCTGCAGAGATATCCCATTCTTCTGAGGTGTACAGTGAATGCAGGCACGTTTGCATCGATTCTCATCCGGACGTTAGGCTGCTCAATCCCCGAAAGATTCGATTCTCTATGAAGAAAATCCCGGATGTGAACAACCCCGGTGCTATCATTTTCACCTCGGGAAGTACTGGCAAACCGAAAGGCGCGGCGATGCGGCGATATAACATCTTAGTACACGCCCTGTTGCTCATGTGGAAGAACAACATCAACAAAGCCTATACCATACTCCAAATGCTGCCCACACATCATGCTGCTGGGCTTGTTCAGAACACTTTGCCCACGCTTATGGGTGGAGGCACGGTAGAGTTCACCCTTCCAAGATTTGACGCAGCTGCGATATGGGAACGAATTCGGCGAGAAGGAATTCAATCCATTTCTGCAGTGCCAACGATCTATGTTCGATTGCTGTCACATTTTGAGAATGTGCTGTCGAAACTGGACTCTGCGGAAAAGGAAATCTATCGATCTGCCATGAGCAAAGTGGGACAATTTCAATGCGGGACGTCAAGTCTACCTACATCCGTGGCGGCAAGATGGGAAGAACTTTTTGAGCGACGTATCTTGGAACGCTACGGTGGGACTGAATTTGGCAATCCGTATGCCAATTATGCTGGCTCCAAATTTGTATTGGTATGTCGTTGTACGCTGCGAACGAGATCAGTATCATAACTCTTCTTAGGGCTCGGCAGGCATGCGGAACCCAGGAATCGAATCTTACCTAGAGAATGGTGACCACGGGGAGATATTTGCTCGAAGTCCGCTGATGTTCTCCAAGTAAGTATCGCACGAGATCAGCTTTTGGGTAACGCTAAATGCGAGTCAGATATATCAACAATGTAGAGGGCACGCGAGACTCCCTGACTGCTGAGGGCTACTTCAAAACTGGTGACATTGCAGAGAGAGTTGAAGATCACTACTTTATCAAGGGGCGCAAGTCGGTGGACAGTTAGTAGATTTATACCGTCGCACAACTTCTGCTAACGCCTTGCATAGTCTTGAAAACGGGGGGATACAAGGTTTCAGCCCTTGATATCGAACACGCGATGACGAATCACCCAAAGATTGCTGAAGCCATTGTAGTTGGGGTTGATGATGACGAATTTGGTCAGAGAGTTGCGGCTGCTGTCGTCCTGAAAGAGGTATGAATCCCAATACTCCAATCCATTCGGTCTATCATTGACTGATGACAAGGGATACCACGAATTGTCTTTGAGCGAATTGAGGAGAGACCTTCAGAAAAGCCTATCCAATTATAAGCTTCCCTCGATCTTGCGAGTAGTCCCGGAACTTCAGAAGACGGCGAATATGAAGATACCCAAACAGCTTCTGAAGAAAGAATTGTTTGACTCGAAACATCCTGATATTGAGACGTGGCAATTTAGCAAACCAAAAATTTAGGCCTGTGGTGGATGCGGCACAGAGCAAAGTGAATGTTCATTTGCAGGTTCCACCGACGACCATTAGCTTCCATCATCTGACTGACTATCTTTGGTTGGCGAGGTTTGCCTTGTCTGATGGTGTGGTTGGTTCTTGATGCTTTCAATAACGTGTTGGGACTCGGAGGCAACATGGATCCGGTGAAGAAAGAAGGAGGGGAGGCTGGACAGTAGCAGTCGTGGTTCTGTTGAGAATCTCAGAGGAGGACATGGTACATGAGAGAAGGTTGGCAAAGTGAACCTGCCCAAAAAGGAGAAAGGGTTTGGGACGAAGGTCAGTGATCAATCTCCAAGGATGAATGGCCAAGAGCTAGTCTCATGCCGCCACAGATACAGTTCAGCCTGACCCTGTGAATTCGTGAGTTGGGGACATGCCCGGTGGAGCCGTGCACGAAGAACTGTACATACCTATTGTTGACTGATTTCGACAGTTTGTTGGTGCTGGTGGTGGGGAGCGGGAGGGAGCATTGAGAATACCAGTGAGTAGACCAAGGAAGAAGGATAACATGGTTTCAATGAATTGATGAGTGGTAAGCAAGATTGGCAGCGGATGTCCAAGTCTGAGAGAGAGGGAAGAGACGAAAGTGTTCCGAGAGTAGAATGTATCCTTGCACCTTCTATACAAAGAATGTGTCTAGGCTTTGGACTCACGGGGGAGTGTGCACCCAGTCACGGGCGTTGGTTTGGGGCAAGCCCACTTGGAGATGTCACTCAATGTCCCTACCTTACCTGAGATGGGCAGTCAATTGCGCGCAACTTGAAGACATACCTACCTACTTAGGCACCAAGGTACCTAAGGAAGGCACAATCGATGACCGAAGAGGCCGTCGCAAGACACTCGTACACTCCTGCTATGTTCAAATCGCCACTCACAACTCGCTACAAGGCTCTGATGCGACTGGAAGACTCGAATCCAAATGTAGCATCAATTGCTCATAAAGAGTTTTTCCATTCTTACTTGCCTTCATAGAAATAATGGGGGGTCATCATGTTAGCGGTCCGACCAAATCATCCAGGCAAGACGCGTCAAAACGCGTAGAGACCCTTAACCATTTAAGCGTCACATTTTGAGAGCCCGGTCGCCGCTCACAACACGCGATCGACATACAAGTTTCTATGATGGAGATGCGGAAAAATAATTCAAAGGTACGCATTAAAAGTTGCAAATTCTTTAGGAAAAGACTTGTGCGTTGGTGATGTGATGTTGATGGGCTTCTCCGTGACCCGGGCCCCCAAAGAGACAACAAGACTTGAAATGCTGTGGACATGACTGGCGGCACAGTGTGGTCTTCAGCGCTGCCAATGGAGCCAAGACTGTAAAATGACTTCGTGTGAGAACTACTCGTAGATCCATCCAAATGAATATACCACAGTGCACGGCATGTTCACAAACAGCCATGTCTGTGCAGGCACTGTATCTGTATCCCCGTGGCAGCTTGTTGCTGACATGAGATATGGCCCAAGAGCCGGAATGACCAAGAATAATCATCACCTCACTGACCCAAGGTGATAATGCGATACTTCTAGGTTTGTTGGAATAGTCTTGGGAACGTACAACAGTCTATTGTCTCTGAAACTAAAGGCGGATTCAACGGCCCCCGAATCTATTGATCCATTGAAATCAGTCAATATTATGTCATGCTTGGTATGGGCGACACCCCCCAGAAGGGACAGCTGTCCACTAGCTATAACTCCAATCCCTCGACGCCAGGCTACTTGCTCCAGGCAATCCATCATGCTATCTGTCCTCTGACTGCGCCCGGTAGTGCAAGGCTCGAGTGTGTGTCTGCGAAGAATCCCGCCGGGTTTTTTTCGATTTGGCTGATGTGAAACCCTTCCCCAGTGTCCTTGCCTTCCATAACAAGTCCAGTGGCAAATGGCCCAGTCAAGCACCCGACGGATCTCAGGACGGCCGGGTCGTCATTGAACCGTACGGGATTTGGGAATGATATCCGGGGTGGACCAGAAGCACCCACTGCGGCCTCGTGGATATGGGTGGCTGAGCTTGCTGGTGAACTGAAATCGCCTTGGAAGTTGTGTAGTGTGATGTTGTAACATATCATGTTGGCGTGCGAGTTGATGCCGAAGTTGAACAAGCCCAACGCTCCTGCGAGGCCACCGGTAGGCGTCGTGCCGTTGACGACGAACTCGGGCGCCGCATGGATGAAATGGGTTGATGTGAAGTGAAACAGGTCATTATTTCCTCCAAAGCCGGCCTGATTCAAATCAATGTTGAGCTGAAGCGAAAGTTTGCCTCCGCTGATATCCAAAGGAGCAGCGCCGACGCTGATGGCAAGAGCCACAAGGGAAGTAATTATTGAAGTCTTCATGATGATACCAGATCAAGAGAGTGAAGATGACTGTTCAAGGAGAGTGATGAGAAGCGAAAGTGTTTGCAAAAGGAATGACGTGCGATCGACCGTTCAACAGTATGCGACTGCCATCGATCAATAAAAGCCATTCCATACCTTAACTTTATATCAAACCTACCTTGGAGTCCAGAGTCTAGACGTGAGAAGGCCAAGTCGCATACAGAAGATGCCGAAGGAAGGCGACAGCTCAGGCTCAGACTGATACAAGATGCATTCTTGGCCTAGTTTCACGGGACCTTGGCACTGGCGCATCCGGGCTTGAAGATACCGGCCGAGGCTGCCCTCGCTGCCCCGAAGGTCTCCTGCCAAGAGGACCAAGACCGCCTACTTCACAGCTTATCAACGCCTATGAAGGGGTAACTGTTAGAGACTCCCGGCCTCGAGTTGCCATCAAGTTGAAGCTGGCCAGACCAATACTGCTTGGGGCTTAAGGGGGTGAGGGGTGTCCATTTCGACCCCCCAGCCCAAAACATTTAATTCCCGGATTTCCAAATTCTCCCAGCTCCTGATTTATTACCACCGAGTTCTTGTTCATCATGGGCAAAGCAAGGGCATTTTCACTACTACCACTGAGCAGATTACGGGGTCAATCGCATCGGCTTGATCTAGATTAGACCAGTGACAAAACTGACACCACTGCCATTGTCCCTGCCCGCCGCGTCATGCTACCGGGTAGGCACTCACAACTTCTAACAGCCACACCGTCCCTGACTGTGTAACCCCACTCGACATCGAGTCGGCATTTCGAGCATCAACAAAAACATATGATCCGACTGCCAATATTGATGTGGGTTTTGTTGTCGTATTGATGACTTTCCGGAATTCGTTGTCTTCTCTTCTGGTTACTCTGCATTTCTTATGATTGATCACATCCCTCCCGAAATGCAAATGTGAGTACGAAATGGCAGCCATCATCTCTATGTGCTACGGTAGCATGAGTTGGTCAAGGATCACTCTAGCAACAAATTCCGACCCATCAAGCCGCCGTTGGGATCCTCCATCGCTCTTGCCCACCTATTGTCGGACGGCTCTCACTCAGGTACGACGTCGAGCTACACCGACAAGTACGTGGCAAAGCTGTGAGAGAGCTGATCAATCTGCTACCAAGTAACCTGTCCTACTTCTACCAATTCAACAAACTCTCGCCAGTTTCATCTCGATAGATATGCTGACCTCAAGACCGATGAGTCTACTACCCATGCAATCCACATCACCAGTCCGTCAATCTCACAATGTCACTACCATTCATCCTGCCCTCGTCGACCTCCACGTCAACGCCCAAAACCGTTATTGTGGTGGGGGGAGGATGTAGTGGTCTAGCCATGGCGGAAGCACTGCATGAGCGGGATCCGATGTCAAAAATCACAATCATCGATATGCAATTTGAGGTGGACACCGGCAGCACTTCGGTGGCAAATTACTCAGAACCCAAGATCTCAGCAAGTCGTGGCTGTGGTCGCATCATCCGTGACGACTACATCCATCCAACATATAGGACAATTGCCTGCGCAGCCATGGCTCACTGGAAGCATGTCGAACCATGGTGCCAGTTCTACCACGATACTGGACTTGCACTGGTGGGGAGTGGCGACAAGGATGGGCAGCTCAAAAGAACGTTCGACATCAGCCTTGCACATCGCAAGTCCGCAGGGGTCAGAACCGGCCTGAAAGTCTTCAACTCCGAAACTCACATTGAAGAGGTCTGTCATATCAAAGCTCTGCGAGGTGCTTGGGGATACTTCAACCCTGAAGCTGGCTGGGTCAATGCTGATCACGTAACTACGGCTCTCCTCCACAAGTTGGCGACTCTCGACAATCTCTCCATCGAACGTGGAAAGGTAGTTTCGCTGGTGAAGGACCCGACTGGTAAGAGAGTTCTCGGGGTTGCCCTTGAATCAAGCGAAACACTCTTTGCCGAATTCGTGGTACTGGCCACTGGTCCTTGGACCTCCACACTGGTGGATACATCTGGCATATCCATTGCATCAGCCGAACCGATGGCTTTGTTTAAGCTGCAACCAGAGCACGAAATAGGTCTTACAAACATGCCTGCTGTGGTTGACTTCGAGCAGAAGATCTGCATGACACCTCCAGTTGGACGACTTCTTCGCATTGCCCTACACCGCCAGGACTGGCTAAACCCGTCAGACTTCGAGCATCCCGAGACTGGCCACACGAAAGTTTCACTTCCTCTTTTTTCTGCAGATCATGCCAGCTCCGACACTAGAGCTGCACATCTGGCTCTCCTGCACCACGCCCTGAAACGGGTTTCCCCCCCGGTGGACGGGACCATTGTCGATTTTCGATATTGTTGGTATGACGATACACTAACTAGTGACTTCATCATCACCCACCATCCAAAACTCAGTGGTCTGTTCATGTTACACGGTCTGGGTGCCCATGGTTTCAAGTTTTTACCCGTCCTGGGTCGCTACGCTGTGGCTGCATTGCTTGGGGAACTCGCCTCTGAAGCTCAAGCCCTGTGGCAATGGCCACAGAAAGTGTCGGAGCGAGAACTTGAAGATCAACATGGCCAAGGTGGCTGGCGTTGACATGAATGTAGGTCACATTTGCTACACCCACTCTGACTGCACACCTTGTTTCTGTCTGAAATCGTGCATGGGTGGGCGACAGAGAGTATTCCAACTCCCTGGAAGCTGTCAAATGGCCAATAAACTTCAAAGCACCAAAAACCCACCGTATTGCCCATCCGGAGTCAATGCGTAACCAGTACGGGAGTTGTAATTCGGGAGATAGTATAGCAGAATTATATACGACTTCCACGGAGTCTCTTTCACATCTTGCATTGAAGGGGAGTCATTTGTTGAGCCATGGCAGATTCAAGAGTAGCACTCGACTTTACGCGTATCAGAAATGAGATACACAATGAAACCCAACTTGCTTTGTTGGAGGACTTTGTGCAGACGATCAACACGCAGGGTGCTGTGGTAATCAAAAATGTGGGACTTGATGATGATACAATTCAGCAGGCCTTCTCATGGGTAATTGAACGCATACATCATGCAATGATTCATGGAAGCCTACTAATTGTTTTCTTGTAGACCAGATTACTGTTCGATCTCGATGGTTCAACAAAGGAAGGCTGTCAGCACCCGGCAGAGCCTCTTCCCCATCGAGGTTATAGCGCAATTGGCCAGGAGAGAAGTGGTGGCAACGCTTTCAACTACAAGGTGGGAAACACACCATCTACCGTGGCGCTCATCTCTATGCTAACATCTTACTGCAGGAGAGCTTCGACTTTGGACCAGCGCATGATAATTTGTACCCCAATATCTGGCCCCAACAGACTCCTCACTCGAACTTTTGTCCCTCTGAATTCAGGGCCTTCATGGAACGCTTGTTTCTCAATCTCCACGACGTCCAGCTCACAATTCTCAAGGCACTAGAGGAATACCTCGTCGTCAAAGGAAGGCTTTGTGCAATGCATAACCTGATGCAGAACGAGATACGGCTGCTGCATTACCCCAGTGTGCCGAATGCGGTACTCAGCAACCCAAAGAAAGCCGTCCGATTCGGCGAACACACCGACTTCGGCACTATCACAATTCTGCTTCAAAATCAGCCTGGCGGACTTCAGTTCCAAAACTACGCTGGAGAGTGGCACGAGATCAATTCATCCCCAACGGACTTGGTCATATTATTTGGTGACACGTTACAAAGATGGACAAATGATCGGCTGTGGGCAGGGAAGCACCGCGTTGTGTCACCTATTGCCAGGCAAGATGAGCTGGAGACAGGAGAACGATACTCCATCGCTTATTTCTGCAAGCCCAACCGAGACCAGTCGGTAGGATCGCTACCAGAATTCATGGCGCATGGGGATTCAACGAGATATGAAGATCTCACTGCTGAAGAATACAATCAGAGGCAAATGAGGAATCTCTACGGCTAGCACAACCACATAAGGATCACAAAACAATAGAATAGTTGACGTGGCTGCTCTTTTCAGGAAAGCGGTAGCCCGCAAGTATGATTTCCTCATTCCCCTAGCTAGTCTCTCGAGACGTTCTTTGAATGACCATTTCAGTTCCATAAACGAGCTTGAGTTCTGGGACCTGTCGCGGGGATACTGCCATGTATGCCACTTGCGATCTCTTGTGTGACAGTACTAACCAGGCCATACGCGGCTTACTCGAAGATCACAATCAACGACGCGAAACTGCGGGTTCCACCACGTCATTTTGATCTATCGAGAGAGAGTTCAAGCCGTTGCAGAAGGAGAGTCCAGCTCTGAACCTGATTTGTTTTAGGCGTCACGAGTGGTGTGTAGGGAGTTCAATATCATCGTCAAGGCTGATGAAGCTGCTGATCGGCTATGGCGACCTGGAGAGTGTAGCAATCTTCTCCATTAGCCGGGTAATATATTAGGAGATAGGTACTCAAGGGGAAAGTGCTCACAGTACGGGGTAGTATGCTTCCAACAATTTGTGATTTCTAGATTTGTTGATTCCAGCAAACTCTCCAGGTCACCACGATTCCACTTGTAGCTGTGTGCAAGTTTCAGTGGCTGACCAGCGGTAAAGCGGTGCATTTTGCCTCTCAGACGCATTTCGACGTCCCTGCGAGCCACAAAGCTGGCGGTGAAGCATCGGGTACTGTCATCATACTCCCCTTGATATTCCCATTCATCAAGTCGGAAGACCTGTGTTCCAATCAGTGAATTGGCGTGTTTCAAAGCGTTCAATGCCCATAATTCGGTAGGTTTGGAAGTGTATGACTCAATGATCTCCTTGTGATCGTTACATGCGTCTAGACCCAAGATGAATTTCGTTGAACCCCTAATACGCGAGGGAAGTCCAATTATCAACTGCTGTAGAGTGGTCGCGACTTCACCAATGGAAAGATTTGCCATGCTATTTCCTAACCAGAGGTACGTGACAGGTTTCGTGAAAGTATGCCCATTGGAATAAAGCCAGGAAATGAGATCTTTGAATGTCCCCGCAAGTCCAACACTCTGGACACCGAGCTGCTGCATCTGCGGAGTGCAACTATCCAGGCTTTTCTGCAGGTATTCGGGCGAGATATCAAGGGCGTAGAACTGAACACGACCGTTTCTGGCCGCAAGATGTTTGACGACGAAGCTAGACTTGTGGAGCGAGCTGTGAGCACATATCAGTCAGGTCTCATGATACCAATTAAAATGGCTACTCACCCTGCTCCTAGGTCGATCAAGATACCACCATCATCGCAGATCTTGCTGATATCATCAACATGGGCAGACAATACCTCCATCTCTGCAGATGAGCCATAGCTGTTTGTCGACCCCTTCTCTGTCATTTTGGAAAAAAGCTCCATACCTTGCTCGTCCCAAAGCAGCAGAGGTGGTATGGATGGTTGCTGAGATAGAAGTGAATCCTCGAGGACTCGCCGTAAGTTTTGGCTTTGGCACTCATCGCGGATATCGATGATGTTTGTCATCTTGGAAGGGACAATTGGGCACCGTCCCGAAGACGTAGGAGGTCAATTCCGTGGTATTAAATTATTTCTAGCTTGAAAGTTTCGACCTTTGGGAGATATGTCCATACTTCAACACCAAGAGCCTCTAACTGAGTGGTTGTCAGTCTTGCACTACGAACTTGCTGGTTTATGGAGACATAGCTACACATGGCCAACGGAAAAGCCCACTTGCTAGACCCTCAAGTTTCGAATTCGGCGGGCGTCCCTTGTTCCAAAACCCGTCCCCCACCAAGGACCAGACAAAACTCTGCATTTTCCACCGCAGCTGCACGATGTGCAATGGTGATGATTGTGCTGCCTTTCAGTTCTTCTCTGAGGACCCTTTGAATTTCCGTGGAGGTCTCAAGATCAATGCTGGCGGTGGCCTCATCCATGACAACAATTGCACTGCGCCTCAGTATGGCACGGGCTAGGCCTACCAATTGTCTTTGCCCCTGACTCAAGTTTCGACCCCCATCATCGATTTGAGTGTCCAGAGTCCAGCCATACTTCCCGCAAACCCGAGCTATTACTTCAAGGCACTCGATGTCCGAGTGGTCTTCCATTGGATCAAGGTTGTGACGCAATGAGCCAGGGAAAAGTATTGGCTCTTGAGCAAGGAAGGTGATACGAGTTCGGAGGACCTGCTTGTCGATTTGATTAATGTCAAGTCCGTCAATGAGGATCCGCCCTGATTCAAGAGGGATCGTTGCCAGTATACACAGGGCTAAGGTGGATTTGCCGGAGCCTGTCCTGCCAGTGATGGCGTTGGTGGTGCCACCGGCAAACCGCACAGAAACATCTGAAAGAGCGCGGTCCATCTGGGGTTGATAGCGAACACTCACATCCTCAAAAACCACATCACTACCATAAGTTGGCCATGATGCGGGGGGAATGATGGTTCCAGGTGATTCCTGCTCGATGTGTAGAAGCTCAACTACTCGCTCAACGGAGACGAATTCAAGTTGTAGTTGACCGTATTGCTTGCAAATCGAATGGGTGTATTGAACGAATTTGTTGGCGGCCACAAGGACAAAGGCTGTGAGACCGGGTGTTAGGTTGGAGAAAATTGCCAGCAAGGTGAGGACGAATGTCGATATTCCGGAGAGTGTATCAAATCTATACATCAACCATGCTTGTAAACTCCAGTAAAAATGGTCCATCTTTTGGAAAGCGTCTGTAACTTTTATTGTTTTTTCCTGGAATTGATGCTGAGCACAAAAAGCTCTGACCGTCATCAAACCGTTCAGTAAGGCTCCAAAATTCGCCATAAGTGGACTTAGTGATACCATCTCCAATCGTCGGAGACTTTGCGATGTTGGTAGAAATTCGAGGAAGATCCAGACGAAAACAAGCGTCAAGGAAATGGCGAACACGAGAAAGATCGGGGTGATGCTGGCAATGACGATCATCGATGAGACCCAAGAAATGGAATACCATATGACCATTAAGAATTGTGTGGCTATAGGGCCGTCGATTGTGCCAACATCGGAGGTCAGGCGATTCATAAGTCGCCCGACCGGTGTGATATCATAGAACCGGAATGATGAGTTGCTGATGCGATTCATAATATCATGAAACATCCGGCGTGCCGCAGTATAAGTGACGACAAGCATGAATAGGTCGGAAAGAATGAGCCCGATAGTCTCGGCGACGATGATAATAAAAAATCCCAATAGCCATGGATTCACATTGGTTGCCGGATTTGGAAAATGCTCGAAAAACTTGGAGATGGGGCTGTTCAATGAACGAACTTCTGAAGCGAGTTGTTGTAAGAACAAAAGTTGTCCTTTAACGTGATTGTATGCCTCGCCCCACTCTTTCAAGAACCAACTTTCAGCCACGTACAGGCCTCGACAAAGCGATGCACTCAAGATAACCATGAACCACCATTTCAATTTTCCCGCTTTGATGTATTGCCAGTAGATTGCAACTTGTACACCTCCATGGACTCTGTGTTCCTCCTCGATGAATCCTTCAGGCGTGACAAGTGCGTCGTCAATTTTACCATCGGGCTCTTGCTCCACTTCTGCAACTGTGACAGCCGTGGATGAAGAATTAGAGATGTCTTCGTCAAGGAGGTGAACGGTTGCGGTGCCATGAGAAATCTCGATGAGTTGTGTGGCGAAAGTTCGACATATGTCAGTCCTATGAGTGGCAAGGATGACAATGCGATCGTCCATCAGCGGGCCAGCGAGGCATTTGGTGGTGATCCATTCGGCGGTTTGTTGATCTAGTGCACTTAGTGGATCGTCCAATAGCAGTACACGAGTGTCACTGTAAACAGCACGAGCGAGAGCAACCCTTGCTTTCTGACCTCCTGAAAGACCGATTCCGTTCTCACCAATGCTTGTCAAATCGCCATATTTGAAATTGGCTAGGTCTGGAAGAAGAGCACACGCTTCAAGTGTTCTTTTGTATCGAGTGTCGTCGTACGGAGAGATAAAAACAATGTTCTCTCGAATGCTCATATTTTGTAGCCAGGGGGTTTGCGCACAATAGCCAATAGCCATGGGGGATTTATGCAGATATCCCTCTCGAAGATCCAATTCCCCAAGCAACGCCTGGAGGAGTGCGGTCTTTCCAGAGGCGACGGGACCGTATATTACCGTCAAGCCGCGAGGAAATGTTAAATTGAGCTGCGCGAGAGTGATCTCATCTAGTCCAGGCCATGAGAACGAGGCATTCTGTAGCTCCAATTTTTCTTCTTCCCATTGTGGTCCTTCGGTTGAATCATTTGGCTTTTCGGGCTCGGCTATGAAATCGGATATCCGACCAACTGCGACCGAGGCGTTTAACATCACCGTGATCAGCGCAGGGATTTCACGGATATTGGTTTGCAACATTGCGAACAGTTGGATTGCAGGGAATGCGATGTCGACCCTGAGTTGTTGACCAGCAACAACGGTATAGGCGTAGAATGTGGCTACTGGGAGCATACCACTGGCAAGGGAATTGACAAATTTGATAAGGGTGTTCCATAAGTAAACAACAACTCGCAGGTTCAGCTCGTGTTGACGGGCAGTCATGATGCCTTCCAACCAATTACGATGCCAGCCATACCATCTAAGATGTCGTATGGCTTCGACGTATTGTGATATCTTTTGGAGTTTGACGTCCACAGCGCGCCGTCTCTTTTTCTCCCAGCCAACTAGTATTCGAGCCAGTAGGTAGTTGAAGATCTGGGCGATAATGACGACAGCAACGCCAACGAGGCATGACCAGCCCAACATCTGCCATATGAGATAAATCGAGAACAGCAACCCAAGAGGCTTATTGATGAGGGTCTGAAACTCCCAGAAGCGTTGGGCAACCTCATAGACATCATTTCGCATGAGATTCAAAATCTTCCCCATTGAAGCCGACAGTTTTTCTTCGTTGGACGGGATTTTTGAAGGCCGAAAACGTTGCCTAACACCTCTCATGAATTTCGTCACAACCTCCCTCATCCCAGGTTTTTGCGTGATATTCTCGTCAACTAGCGACTCGGTTACAGATGGGGTTGCCGGCATAGAAGGACTTCCACTGAGGATTGTAGCCTCCGAAGGCTGATCTTTTGGCTTGCTACCGATGATTTTTCTGTTCAAAGTTTTTTCGTAGAGCATTGTTATCATTTCTCCACGAGAACGTTCGTAACATCTTCGAGCGAACCAAAGGCTGAAGACGGAGCTCTGGGCAGCAACAAGTCTAGCGACGAGCATAAGGAGCGCGAAGGTCATTGCTGGTCGTTTTTCGGTGGAGATAAGGTCCATTGCTTGCAAAAGCTTCTGCATTATCATTGGAGCAGCATAATTTGCGGTCAATTCGACGATAGCCAGGAGAGTCAAAATCACCAAGTCGATCCAGTTTGCGGCCAACAGGCGTCGAACCACGGATCCTTTCAGTTCCCGGAATGCGTCGTGCAGGTAACGATGTTGAAACTCATAGCCCAGTAGCCAGACATCTTCATCGTTTAGTTGGCGAGTATTGCCAACTTTGATAAGTGGCGACATCCAGGATACTGTCATCCACTGGAACAACGTCATATTGTCTTCGGGCGATCTCAACTGGTTTGTTGGTATGGCAAACGGAGGACTGATGCCGTTACGACTCATCTCTGGAGCACGCAGCGGCATATTGATAATGAAGATGGCTGACAGGAATGCACAAATTCCGCTGAAGGTCGTCAATATCGGGTCCCGGTCAATGAATGGCCCATGGAATTGAGTGGCAACGATGGCCATCTCTCCAATGACAATCGATGTAAAGGCAATGAGAAGGAAAGTCGAGGCAGACCTGGGACGTCGTATGATGAGGTAGCTAAAGGCCATTGCCCACAAGCCACTGATTGCCCATGCAGAAGAGTAAATCGGCGCCACCAGAATTTGAGCAACCAGCCCCGCAATCGAGAGAAGAAGTAACACGATCATATGCCATGGAAAATGTGCATCCTTTTCTCTTGACTCGATTAAGTCCGAGTCAAGAGGCTCTTCAATGAACGGTTTGATTCGAAAGAAGTGAAGTCTTGCAAAGTGGTGGGCTATCGTTGAACCCATGATGTTTGACCGCCAGGCATCAGGAGTCAGTCGTTGATACTGTTTTCCCAACACTAACAACCCTTCTTCAGGTTACAAAAGCCCCTTTCCAGCATCGCCGTCAGACCGTCAACTATGCCAGCATGAATTCGACCCATAAAATGGTCCGAGAGTTTGCGACGTTCATTAAGGGTTAGAAATGAAGAGAGATGTCAATTACCAAGCTTTTTCAATGAGCCGAAGGCTTTTAAGGTTGCATTTGGTCAGCACGTAACCTGAAGATTTGATTCATTTCATTGGCCATCGGAGTAGGCCGCCGTTCTACAACCACAATAGAAAATACCTGGGCAGGGAACCATAACAGACTCCTGTCTTCTCCAACCATTAATCGAAGCGAACGTTGATATGAATAAGTACGTGTGCACAGAGGTGTATTTAGGCTCATGTCGGACCAAGTCATGTCACACAACGCTATCAGGCAGAATGTCACCACATGGTGCCTTCTCTTGATAATAGCACGCCTGCGCCGTTCACCTGGGGACAAAGAGAGGTAGTGAAATCCTGTCACTGCCCGATCTTAGAACCTATATTCCGGGCTGTATATTATGTCACGTCTAATCACCAAGAGGGCCTGAGCAGGCTGGTAGCCATTGTCTATGGGGGAGAGGTGTATTCTGCGGAGGACAGGGTGTAGCGGACGAAGAAAGGACGGACATAAGGACGGATTGGTGGTTTCCACTTGCGAGCACTAACAGGTGCACATAGCAAATGAGATGGCGATATCAACTGAGCAAAGTACTGCTGTTGCACAAATCAACATCCACAACTGCACTGGAAGCGAGAGCACTTGCAGCACTGCACAGTCAGGGGCAATCCTTGACCGTAGCCAGCTAGGTTGGTACACATGCGTTCGGAGTGCAATCACGTGTTTTTACTTGGCATTAATCACGAAAACCTGGGGAAGGAACAGTCTCGCTTCTCCAACAATTGGATTTCCGAGCCGGACTCGATTGCCTCTCCAATCAAATTTTCACCAGGATGACGTTCAAACAACTTTCTCCTCACTTGACCAGCTACACTTTCAACACACAATTGTTCTTCGATTCAATTCATCAATTCCTGGTTGTCACTCGTTCCTTCTGCCACTGCAAAGAGTCACTCTGCGAGGTCAAGCCACCGCCTCTTGACCAATTTCCTCTGCGGGGTGGCGCTCATCGGCATTACGAAGCTTTTTCTTTCCACCTACCATGACAGACACCCCCAATTCGAATCATGATGAATTTGCCGCGAGGGTAGTGTCAGATCATCTACCATCCGGCTATACAGCGGGCTTGGTAGATGGATCCAACGACGAGAGCGAAGCCTCTAATGGAGCAGGACAAGAACCAGAGTCTTCACTTACGCTATTGGGGGGAGATGTGCACCGTGATCTCTACAAAATCCACAGCAGGGCCAAGCTCCACCAACGTGCTGCTACTTTCTCACACCCGGTCAATTCATCAACTGATTTCCAGAACGACCTGACTGCCGCCGAACAACGGCTTCCGGGAGGCTTCCGTCGAGAATTCGTACAACAAAAATATGGTCGCTTCAACCCTGCCGTTATCCCTGTCACTCGCAACTTCGTGGAATTCCTATCCCTTTACGGCAGCTTTGCTGGTGAGGATCTTGAGGATTCCGACGATGATTCATCTGTTCAAGGTGAGGAGGACGAGGCCGAAGATGGTGCCGAAGAAACAACAGGCGAACGACGACCACTCCTCGGTCGACGGCGGTCTACCAGACAAACCAGACCAGGCGATGCTGGCAGGGTGAAAACCTTTTTTACTCTTCTCAAGGCTTTCATTGGAACCGGCATCATGTTCCTCCCAAAAGCTTTCAACAATGGTGGGATCCTATTTTCATCAATGACCTTACTCACGGTCTCGGTTGTTACTACCATATCTTTTCACCTACTCCTGAAGTGCAGAAAATTATATGGCAAGTCGGGCTACGGAGAACTCGGTGAGGCCATAAGCGGCTCCAAGATGAGGGCAGTGATTCTAGGATCCGTCACTATCTCCCAGCTTGGCTTTGTTTGTGCAGGAACGGTTTTTGTGGCTCAGAACCTTCATTCGTTCGCTTTGGCGGTTTCGCATGGCCATAGTCCGGTGTCTACCCCGATTCTGATCGCATTACAGCTTCTTGTCCTGATACCACTTTCGTTTATCCGAAATATTTCAAAGTTGGGACCCAGCGCTCTGATAGCCGATGTTTTCATTCTCCTCGGCCTCACGTATATCTATTATTATGATATTGCTACTATCGCCAACCAAGGTTTGCATCCGACTGTTAAGCTTTTCAATCCAGATCAATTCACATTGACGATTGGAGCCGCGATATTCACGTTCGAAGGGATCGGACTCATCTTGCCAATCCAGTCGTCAATGAAACAACCCGACAAGTTTGAGCCTCTGCTCTGGTTGATCATGCTCATCATCACCACCATTTTCACCTCTGTTGGAGCTTTATGTTATGCGACTTTCGGCTCCGCCACGCAAATAGAAGTCATCTCCAACTTCCCTCAAGACAGTAAGCTGGTGAATGCGGTTCAATTCCTCTATTCTCTTGCTGTTCTGGTGGGAACTCCGGTTCAGCTTTTCCCACCAGTCCGTATTCTGGAAGGCAAGATATTCGGTCGACGGTCTGGCAAGAAGGACGCCCTCACAAAATGGAAGAAGAATGGATTCAGGTCGCTTCTGGTGGTGCTCTGCATTCTAGTCTCGATCCTGGGAGCAAACAACCTGGATAGGTTTGTCGCATTGATTGGTTCATTTGCTTGTGTACCACTTGTATACATCTACCCCCCGTTATTGCATTATCAAGGTGTAGCAGAGACAAAGTGGGCAAAGATCGGAGATGTATTACTGATTATTTTGGGAGTTGTCTGTATGGTATACACTACCTGTGTTACCATCGCCAATTCTTTCATATAGTCATTGCCAATTGCCAATTGGTGACTGCTCCGCCTGGTCGGTGAGGTTCAAGCATGTATCAAGAATTTGTCATGCAGACATGATCCTGGATGACGAAACCAGGATGCTCTGTGCGACCATGCATCATATTTGATGGTGGCTGGATGACCTTCTACGTAGCAATGAAGGGCCATTCTGGCGCCGTAAAATCCTGCTGAGATGGGCAAATTGGTAGGCAAGATCACAATTCTGCCGACATTAATACGGACTACCACGACTCACACCTGCAGGACCCAATTGCCGAGTATTCCTGTTTTCAAACACCACAGCGGAAAGATGACTGATCTTCAGCCATTCATGGAAATCTTAGATTTGGATTTCACTTGGTGCAGACTGAAATTAAGAGGCAGGCCGTGACGCCACCGAGGCTTGAAAGTCTCACAGTCCGAAAGACAACACATCCATGATCTGGTCTGTTGAATGCCCCTCGATTGGCAGAGCGCGACCTATGCGAAGTGGACGATTCCCAATAACAAACCCAGACTTGTAGTTGGTAAAATTCCATGTTGTTCCGTCGCTGGGGCGAGAAGGATAACCCCAACACGACTCAGACGTCCTCCAGGTTGGATTTTGGCTTCATTAGCACTTTGTACCAAGCCCATGCCATGCCACAAAAGCTTCCTGTGCCCCGCTTCCTCTTTCGATTATCCATGAAAGTCGCCAGATGCGTCTGGAGATATTGGAATTTGAAACAGACATTGGCCAGAAGCAATGGAATACGAGGTTGCCATAAGATTTTGGTGCTGACGTTCAAGGGGGTTATATATCTATGATTTAAGGATCCGTGTGTGAGACATTGCCCTCGCTCCTTTGAAATCCTTTGCGATTTATCTAGTTTTCCACATTCTGAGCTTGATTCGATGGGCTCTATTGCGCATGTTTGTGTATACTCCTAGAAGATTGCTGACACAAGACCCAGCTTGCTCAGGAGCGGGAAACAGCCTGGTGGTGGCAAGGATTATCCTTCGTGGGAAGATGAGCATGTAAGGTTGCAGGATCCGGGCTCGCCAGGCTTAAGCTCTAGTTCTCTGAAGTCGGGTAACTACGAAGAAGTATTTAGGTGTGCCGATCACCGAACGTACGGTAGTGATTTAGGGGAACAATATGGGGAACTTGGTGCCTAAATTCCGATCCGTGGGCACGGATGGGGAAGCCCAAAGCCCAAGCTGATTTTTTGAACCCCTTTAATCTCCAGGTGCAGGTGACCTCGAATGCGCCTCAAAAGGCTGTTTCAGAACAATGTCGATGTGGCGGCCTCGGGATTTTCCTTCGCTCGCTAAAGACTTAAAGCCTTCGGTTGCTTCCGAATGGATGACACCATTTCGACCCCAATTGATGTTGGCCCTGCATGATCTCGGCCTACAGGATCAAATCTAGGGAGATTAATATTTTCAAGATGACTGCCCGTGGCTGGCAACGCGGCAAAGCCTCGCCATAACAGCACCACTTCCTTGCAGAAAATCATGAACTTGACCAATTTCATGGCTGAGAACTCTGAATCAGGGACTCCATGTCTGACCATTTCCGGACAACCTCCAGTTGTTGCAAGAGGATCCTTTGTCTACCAGACTATGTGGCGTAACCATTCCCTGTGGTGTGAGAAGTACAAATACCAAGGTATGGAAGTGCACCACAAGGAAGTTTACCTCTAACTCAAGACCTCACAATCTGATTTCGTTCGTTCATTCATTCATTCAATTCGACTCACTCCAGTCTCTCTTTCCAAATTTCCTCAACATGAAGTTCTTCAGCATCGCCGCACCTCTTGCCTTGGTCTCTTCTGTCCTGGCCGCTCCCGGAGGCTGGAACGACTGGAACACTGGCCTGACCCAGGGAGATGCCTTGGACATTGTCTCCAAATTCACCCAAGTTCTTTCCCACTCTGATGTCAAAGCCGCCAACGCAACTGCTCAAGCCTTGATTGGTGATGGCTTCTTCGAGAATTCGGACTCTATCAATATTCTGGCTGGCTTCCCAGTAAGTACCACCTCTGTGCAGCCTCACACAAGGAAACCCACTAACAAAAGAAAGCTGGGCTCTACCACCACCAATGGCAAGCAGGCTTACATTAACGGCGTTCTCAATGCTCCAGGCCTCAATGGCGCAGAGAACTTGAAGATCCTGGTGTCTGGCAACAATATCCTTTGGTACTGGCGCTTCAACGCAATCGGAAGCAAGCAACTGCCTGTCAAAGGCTTCAACTTGTTCGAAATCAACAACAAGAAGCAGATCACTGGTCTTTATGTTGAGTTCAACAGCATTGCTTGGGGCATTGACACTGGCTACACTACCACCGATCGTACCGGAAAGACGTTGCCATTGGCTTAGAAGATGGTGTGGGTGCAGTGCTGACGAGTAATGTATAAGTATAACTCGTGGTCTGCAAGACGATACAACTGCCCGGAGAATATTGTGGGGAATAATCTTCTTTTCTGTCAAATTGGCTGGTTAACCTTGGGAATGTGGAATGATGGTAAAGGCAAGTTTGCATAATTCTTGGAACAATGAAAATCGATACTGTGATGGCATTGCGCCAAGTCTATGCATGACCTTCACCTATGATGAACAGAACGATGTAGTCGTATTCAATGACGAAAAGAGTGTTGAAGTTCTGGGCGACCAAGAGTTTCCAAAATGAACATTAATAATGCACCTTGCCCGATGAGCTGCGGAGATCACCTCGCATCGGTAAACCAAGCCGATGAAACCATGGAGCGACTCGAACACGCCGCGAGATGGTCGCCTTGTTCGTGTTTCAAACGGAAGTCTTATTTGGCATTACTATACCACGAACTGCTACATTCTACTCACCCTAGTCATTGACTTACAACATTGGTGCTTTCAAAATGTTGGTTCTCAGAGAAAATGATATTTTAACCTTGCTGGGAGGCCTATCCCCAGCGGACACCCGCGATCTACTTGCCAAGTTCCATAATCTGTTAAGACAATACAGTAACAGTGTATATCAGAAGTCATCAGAAAGACTCATACACCAACCGGAGAGAATCTCAATCGTTACTAAGAATGGCAACACGGCCCTGTTCATGCCATCCTCGGTGACAACATCGACGGGGGTCAAAGTCGTGACTGTCCCGGTGAAGGGATTGATTAAAGGGTCGATAAATGTCTTCTCCCCGGACGGCGACCTCGTTGGGGTCTTGAATGCCGCAGAAATAACGGCGTTCCGCACATCATTGGCGGTCATGATACCGTTTGAATTGTACCAAGGAGACAAGAAAAACATTATTGTCTTTGGGGCTGGTAGGCAAGCGGAATGGCACATCAAGCTGGCACTTCTTCTAGCCGACGTCGACCATATCACTGTGATCAACAGATCGGGCCCAGGACGGATCGGAGAGCTGTTCGAGACACTTCGATCCAATTATCCGAAGACACAGTTCGATATCTTGCTCAAGCATGATCCAAAGTACAATGCTTCGCTGGAAGCGCGTCTCAAAGACGCTGCAGTGGTCTTCTGCTGCACACCATCCGTGGAACCCCATTTCCCCGCGTCGTACTTGGACTCAAAGCAGAGATTCATATCCTTGATTGGCTCTTATAAGCCTCACATGCAGGAGATTGATGCAAAAACACTACGATCGGGCGAAAGAATCTACGTAGACACGAAGGAGGGATGTCTTGTTGAAGCCGGGGAATTGATAATGGCAAATGTGAACGAAGCGCAGCTGCTTGAGATTGGAGAGATACCGAATGGCACGGTTCTCAAGGACAGTGGTAATGTGGTGTTCAAGTGCGTTGGTATGGGTGTCATGGATGTTTTTATGGCTTCAGAGTTGCTGGAAATGGCAAAGGTGAAGGATTTGGGCCTCACTGTTGATGACTTCTGATGTACATTCAGTTGATGAAGTATTAGTATTCTGGCTTCATCACGCTGGGACATTTTAACGACATTTCATGTCACGGGCATTTTCACGAAAGATCAGACGCCGTCGCCAAATTTGTAATCCTTTGACCAACGTTCATCCCATGGTCGCGAGCTGTCAACAAATCTCAAGTCTGTTCCGAGACGAATCCTTCCTTCAGGATCGTGGTTGATAGTGGAGGCATGAATCTGCAAGTTATTTGTGAGTGTTTCCACGTATAGTTCTCAGCAGTAAACAATACTCACCGCATAGGCGTTGTGAAAGACGACGTCGCCAGCTTGGTACTCAGTGAGCAGCCATCGGCGATTGTGTTCTTTTCCGAAAGCCAGCGGTCCATCGGCAAGGAGACCACCTGACATCATGTTCTGGTTGAAAGCATTCCTCGTCTCTTCCTCCGTTAGCCCACTAGCTTGGGCCTTAGCAGTGAAAGCTCGCTCAATTTCTTCTCCAAGGAGGTGTCCGGTCTCCAGGTAGATCAATCCACCGCCTTGTCGTGAAATATCTCCCATCGGAACCCATGCTGTCACCGAAGTGTCTTCTCCATGCCTCAAGAAGATCTGATCGTAATGCACTCCAATGGCTTTGTTGCCTGGAGTATTGTTCCTCAGTAGTGTGCGCCGAACCGCCATGGTGTCATCACCCCAACCGGTCAATCTGGAAACATACGCTCGAAGATCAGGATGCTTGCAAAATACCTCTTTATACCAGGGCTCCGTATGAGCCTTCAGAGCCAAGTCAACAAACTTGGAAGCAACGTCTGGATGTGGACCAGTTGGCCGGCCATTTGCATCCGCAGATCCAGCTCCGATTCCAGGAAAGTCGAGCTTGTCTTGAGTCTGATCGAAGATGCCGTCAACAGGACTCGTGTCAGGCTTCAAAACACCACTTGGAGCCAAGAATTTGAAGTATTCTTCCCGTGCCTTGAGCACATCTCGACGCGGGATCAATCCTTTGATGAAGAGGTAGCCTTCTTTCTTGAATTGCTGACGAGCCTGTTCAATCGGTGTGTCAAGGGTTGTTGGCTTTAGATAACCATATTGGCCTGCTGTCAGCAACCCGTCGTTAACGGCTAAAACCTCCATGAGGACGTCAGTGCGGAGAAGTTGAGGCTGTGCAGTGAATTCTGGTCTCTCAGCCGAAAAAATCTCAGCCAGGGACACTTTCCTAGACGTTTGATCCCGCAAGGTCCACACGGAATCCTTGGGAAGTCGATATGACCGTGATGATAGTATCGTTGGGCATCTGCTTGGCATGGCGAACCAGGCGGCGAATCGTCCACTAGTTGGCAGCCCATTTCGGACACCAACGAATTGGCCCGAAACGCGGGGAAGTGAATTTGAATTTTCAGTCTATGCCATTCTGGGAAGGAATGGCCGGCCCTCGGGCATCGCATCTGCTGGAGGTCTCGAAATCTCAAGATCTGTCATAGGGTATGGGTATAAGATCAGTGTGCTGCTGCGATTTCTCGCAGAGCTCACGGTCGGAGAAACATCCTCCAACACTCAGTCACGGCCATGTCATACATTCTCACCCGTTCGCTGGACGCGAGGCATGTCATTAGGGCCAGAATGGCCAGTCTTCCCGCCATGTATGCACCTCTGGTCAAGGCATTCTCTTCTTCCACCCCATCAAGAGCACAGCCAGTATCCATTCGAGCGACTCCCGAAGAACGTGCTTCCGGCAGATTGAGTGAACAGAATCTTGAGACCGCTGTGAGGCACGTGAGAAAAGACGGCCTCGTTGTTGTGCAGGATGTAGTCGAGCATGAGATTCTGGACAAGTTGAACGAGAAGATGGTGCAGGATGCACTAGAGCTCAGGTCTAGAGGAGCTAATTCGCCCTTCAATTATAACAAGGGCAATTTGCAGCAGGACCCCCCTCCCGTGGAAAGATTCTTCTTCCCCCAAATTTTTACGAGTATGCCTCCCTTATGAGCAGAAATCGATGTGATCCATCTAATGACTTGTTGAAAGATCCAATTGCGACTCAGATAACGTCGGCGGTCTTGGGCCCGCGTCCAAAGTTGACTTTCTGCTCAGGGAACTCCGCCATGCCTCCGGTGGCTGGGGCTGCACCTGAAAGACAGCCTGTACATTCGGATGCCGACTTTGCACATCCAGATCACGCTTTTGCCTTGGTCGTGAATGTACCTCTCATCGAAATGAATCCAAAGAATGGGTCAACCGAAGTATGGCTTGGTACTCACGATGGATTTGGCTTGGAGGCACAGGAAGGTCTTCATGGCGAAAGAGCTAGTGGCCGTATCACAGAATCGCTGTTGGAAACGCGCCGGAGAACTGACCCTCCAAGTCAGCCTGTTATACCAAAGGGAAGTATCATCATTCGGGACCTCAGGCTGTGGCATGCAGGGATGCCAAACCATACCGATGACGTTAGAGTTATGCTCGCGATGAGTAAGTCTTCTCTTAATTCTGGTACTACACTGGTCTGATCAAAACAGTACATTTTGCACCGTGGTATCGCAATCAAATGAAGCTGGAACTTGCCGAGGAGATAAAGCCGCTGGTGGAGCAGTCAAAGGAACTGGATATACGGGTTGATTGGGTAAGCGAGAGTGAGGCGCTAGAGCAATACTTGAACAGGGGCTTCGGAAATAGTTATGACTTTAACCAGATCGCATGATCCAAAGATCATCCTTCTGTCAATAGATGTGGAATGCATTACTGTTGAAGTAATGAGGTGGCCAAGTGAGCATTGTACCTGCCACGGCTTGCTGGCGCTCGTAGTGGCCGACAGGTGACATATACCAGACAGATAAGGCGTTGAGAATCATTTTTTCACCTTATTGTATATTCCGAGACGAGAGGAGCCTGTGCATCATGTCAGTATCGTATGGGGAACCAGATTTCAATCTGGTGGGAGGGACTCCATACCCAAATATACCTGGATTTTAGTCCCGTGAAGGATGGGTGGCTTGGCAGACTTTACGCATGTAACTAGTTAGTATGCCTCGTTGCAATCGAACTTCTCCGCATCTCATTTTCTCTTGATTAACATTTCGGTCAGCGACAAGATAAATCAAACTCCCTGATATGGCCAAGGAAGTTAGCAGGAAATGTAGGCATTGCTTCCACTGCGTTGTTTAATGCGTTGCTAACCATTTCTAGCATGGTAGGTAATCGTCCTGGAAAGGCTAAAAGTGATCGACTGAACATTCTGTAGCCAAACATGCAGACTTCGCAAGCTCAAATGTAAGTAGGCTCGTTCAGCACCCTGCAATATTAACCTACCTGAAACAGGCGATGAGGGCATGCCAGTATGTGCTCGATGTGTGCGCTCGGGACGGTGGTGCGACAGGACATGGCCATTGAAGATTCGTCACCAGAGAATTACCAGTGCACAGAAAGAGACCACGAATGCAGCAGAAGAAACGATTTCCAGTTTTGAACATGAAGAAGCTCTCTGCAGTCTGCGGAACGAGCAAGTAGCCCAGCTATTTGAGCACTACCTCCAGGTATTGGCTCTGTGGTATGATCTCAACGATCTTGATTGCACCTTTGCAAGGCTCGTCAGCCGCGAGGCCCAGAAGAGCCAGCTCCTGCTCAATGCAATTCTCGCCTTTGCTGCCATGCATAAATGTCGAACTGGTCAATCGTCATTGAAAGAATTGGGTCATGGGTACCATAACCGGTGCTTGCGACTTCTCATTGAGCTTCAGCAATCAGACGAGGCGGTATCAAATGGGACTGCACTCGTCACTACATGTCTCTTACGGTCCTATGAAATTCTTGCTGGTAAGCACATGTCCTTGTGAAAAAGAATTCCACTCACTAGTCAGAGGAAAAGGATCCCAATTGCCATCTGTTTGGCGCTTTTTCTCTGCTCCCAGATCTCACATCGACACTGCCCACAAAACCACTTTTGCTTGCAGGGCTCTGGAATTATCTTCGTGAAGATATCACATTCGCACTGATCAATGAGTATCCACTCAAAACAAACATTGGCAATGTACGACTCATTGCATCTCGGGATGACGATTATGCCAATCAGATCACACTGCTTCTCGCCAGGGTGATCAACACCGTGTTTCTTGATGGAGAAGATGATGGATTCCGTCTGGATAGCGAGGTCAAACAGTGGCACGCGAGTCTTCCGTTTCAGCCATATCACGAAATGTCTCAAGACCAAGGATTTTCAAGAATTCTATTTCTTCACAATTCCCATGGTTCGTTGAGATGCCCGGCATATGTGACCAGGCTAACCCTGCCAGTTGCCGCCCTGCAATACTATCACGTTGCCATGATGTTGCTCAATAAAGATTGTGCTTCGGATTTTGAGCTGGATCACCATGCACGGACAATCTGTAGTCTGGCCCTGAGCTCCAGAAGTGATGCTGTTATGGTGAACTCGTATGGTCCAATCTGTTATAGTGGGTTCAAGAAAAGCTTCGACAAAGTGGGAAACTGACCTCTCTAGGTTGCAAATGGCTGACGAGGGACGACAATCGCCGTGGTATTGTGGACTGCTTGATAGACAGTAAGAAGAGAACGGGCTGGCCTGTCGAACACATAACCGCAAAACTCAGGAGTCACTGGTCGACAGCTAAAAAAGTGCCTCGTTCTTATTGAGCATTCTCCGAGAAGCGTCACTTTTTCAATCTCTCAACCAATATCCATGCGTTCTGCGAGTAGCAGCTCCTCATCCGCAATGTCGTCATCAAATTCATCATTGGCAATTGCATGTCCATTAGCACCATTGGTTCCATGTGGTGAAGGTCCAGCATTGCTTTGCATATAGTCGTGCATTCTCGCATCTGATCGTCCCATGTCACCTTCTCCCCGACTGGCCTTTTGGTCACGCTGAAATCTCTCTAGTTCTCTCAAATCCCAGCTGTCTTTGCCTTTCGTGGAGCCATCTGAGGCCTTTTGATTTGTGTTCAAGGGTTGAGCAATGCCTCTCAAAAATTTCTTGGCCATACCGACTGCAGCATCTGTGCTCAGTCCAGTTTGACCATCGAGGATTTCCTCCGCAATCCAGCGAGGGAGCTGTGTTCGCTTCTTTTGGAAACGTCGATCAGCCAACACCATGATCCCGTAGTCGTCCTTGCCTCTCAACACTCGGCCCAAGCATTGGGCAGCGTGCCTCATGGCATCAAAGGAGAGGAAGTCTTGCTCTTTGATTCGATAGTTTTCTCTCAAGAACTCCAACCTGGCCTTGAGGATCCGAGACTCAGTGTATTGGAATGGTGCACCCATACAAAGTACAGTCCGTCCGAAATGATGGTCGAAATCGATGCCTTCAGATACCTTTCCACGGGCGACACAAAGAAGAATGGCACCTTTACCGTTCTCGCAAGCGGTGCGATAGGTCTCCAGAGCGAGACTGGTCTCTTGGGCATCGGGTGTTTCGACCAGGAGCAATTTGTAGGTCCAGATTTGGTCCAGGATGCCCATCCCCTGCCACATGCTGATAATCATTTCCATATAGAGATATGAGGGAAAGAACACAACGATGCCGTCTGGGGTTATTTTTGCGAACTCAAACAAAAGTGCACCATAGTTGCGAACCACACCAGG
This sequence comes from Exophiala bonariae, assembly GCF_035927105.1. Classification (NCBI taxonomy): domain Eukaryota; kingdom Fungi; phylum Ascomycota; class Eurotiomycetes; order Chaetothyriales; family Herpotrichiellaceae; genus Exophiala; species Exophiala bonariae. The sequence continues at coordinate 553,127 of NW_027042496.1, forward strand.
ATCTGATCGAGATTGGAAGCCAGATGTTATTGTCTGCTGATCAGAGCCTCGTGTGACAATCATGGGGAGGAAAGACCGTCGGACCAAGGACATTGGATATGATTCTTGAGTGACGGTGGTGAAGTTGAGCATTTTTGGGTACATTTCGAGTGGAGAGATGGTTCCGGATGTGATGATAACGGAGGAGAATCGTTCAAAGACGGGTTTGATGGCAATTGAAGCGTCGAGACAGGCAAAATGGAGAATGGGGTTTGGCACTGTTGCCTGCTCGGTCTCAAAGGGTTCCAAGATCAATAAAAAGCCCGTCTCGTATGTAGCAACTAGTGTCGCAAAAGTAGCAACCTCTTGAAGCGGCTGATAGTCTTCAATATTTGTAAGTTCCAATGTTCGAACCAAGGAGGTCAGTCTTTCTGCACAAAAGCGCAAAGGTTTTCTTTCAATGAAAGTCAACTCTTTCAGGTGAGAGAGAAAGGAGGGAGGAGTTTCTTGGATGACGTATAAGACCTTCATACGAGTTTTGAGGTACTCGATAAAACGTTTCAAGAAGGCGACGAAATGCTCTGCACGGCGAATGTTGCCTGGAACGGCTTCTTTGAGCAGATCGTCTGGAAGCGTGGGATTGGCCATGAAGGCATCTTCAGCACGAGCTTCGTCGGCTTCTCGCAGACCCTCGACCAATTTCTGGTATTCACTTTGCAACTTTTCTTCATCTGATGCTTTCATGTCTTCGATCTTACGCTCTAGATTGTTGGCACCACGTGTGGCTTTTCGCAGGGAATCTTCGGTCAGATCAATGGAAAGGGACTCGATGCAGACATTGTCAATATTATGGGCTTCGTCAAAGACGACGATGCAGTCTTTGGACAGTTCTTTGGAGACTCGGTCGGCAATTTTGGGATCGAGCAGGTAGTGGTAGGAGTAGATTATGACATTGCAATAGGGCATCATTCTTCTGGCGGAAAAGTAAGGGCACTGCTTGTGGTCTTCGCCGTAACGGAGGAGGTCATCGAGGGTAAAAACACCAGGAGGGAGGAGGTTGTGTGGTTCAAGGAGATCGAGATTGTCATGGTAAATGCAGATGTCGACTTCCTCACCACGCTCTTTTTTCTCCTTTACAAAGCCTGCGGTCAGACTGCGGCATCGGGCATCAACCACAGCACCGCTCTTCTCGCGCTTGACCGAAGGATGAAGGCACAGGTTCTTGCGACTAGTCAGGCCGAGTCCACGGAAGTCCTCGACCACACCCAATTGATCGGATCGGTATTTCATCAGTGCTTGCAGCTCAGCCAGGGCTTTTTCGATCTCAGACATTGTTCTGGAACAGTAGATGAGTTTTCGGTGTTCGGGATAATGCTGTTGATAAGCCACAATGAGTGATAGGAGAGAAACAGTCTTTCCTGTGCCTGAGGGCATTTCCAAGACGCAATGGCCACCTGCGTCAAGGGTTCTTTTGAGGTCACACATGTAGGCATATTGCTCAGGATAGATACGAGGGTAAGGGAAAAGAACCGGGAGATCACTGGTGAGTGTTAGTCTGAGGGGATATGAGCAGTGGTAGAGGAGATGAATGTTACTCGATGAAGAACTTCATGGTGATGTGGCTCGGGGATCACGGTGAGTTGATGACTTGGGTTTTCAGTCATAAGGATGAGGGAGTGTCGGCGAGGGGAATCGGGACGGATTGCCCTTTCCTCAACGGCGACATGACATGGAAGGAAGAGGAGATCTGATGGACGAGATGTGGCGATTCTGGATGAGGATTGACTGATCAATGGTGGTACAGTGGGAATGCAGTAGCTGTGAATATTATTTCGCAGCACAATCTGATGCAGGCACGTCGCGTTCAAGTTGCCCGCACCTGCGTTGTCCCCTTCCCCATCGCGTATCTTGCCTATCCGGGTGTTTGCCTGGAACCAGACCAGACGATGATGTCATTGCGACCATTTTCTTTCGGGACATCGGGCTCAACATGTATCTGCTTGATAGCCTTGTCCCAAATTGCGTAGCAAGGCCCAGATGAAGACGGACCCGGAGAAGCGATTGATGAAATGCGACGGGGAACCAATCCATCACGGAATATTTACTAAGGAATCGAGCTTGGAGGGTGGAGAATATCCATCTTCTCATCACTGGCACGGCACAAGAAGCACTTCTGTCGGAACCCGCAATCTCCAGATGTCAGGCTATCCCGTAGCCATTTGGTCAGCGGCTGACCTCCACACCTAAAGCTGAAGCTTTTTGTTCGTCTTCCTAGCCCTACTAGCGACAGAGATGAGTGAAAGTCGACCGTGCAACAATCCAGAGCTCCAAATCGTCGGGCAGCGGTATCTGAACTCGCTAGAGGCAAGTCTGTCGGCTGTGAATACATTTCTGACACAAGCCCTATCGGTTATAGGTCCAAAGGTTGCGAGGCGGTGTAAATATTTTCGGTTCAGATAATCAATGTTGTACATTTGAGCTCTGCATCCATCGTGCGGCTCTCCACGGAGCCTTCTGCAGGGAGGCTGTGGTGCTTAGACTTACTCGATTTGCTAGTAAAAATACACACTGGTTTGCCTCATCGTCTTCTAGGCTCCTCTTATTCATCGTCGTCGTCATCGTCATTGTCCCGTGTCGTAATCTCGCCCAAAAATCTCCTGCTTTCAAGCTCATGCACCTGATCTATCGAAATATGGCTGCCCTAGGCATGTGCTTACACTTTCGATATCCACATCACGTTTGACATGGATTGCATTCAAAGGAACTATGCCAAGTTCATCCCTAGTGTTTGTCGTGGCCCCTGGAAGTTTGGGTAATGGTTTTAGGGCTGATCTCGGGCTATTTTCAGTAATAATGACGGTAAATCCATCGCTCTTCGATTTTCTTGACAAATCAGACAATAGTGTCGAGCTGCGACTTCTAGCCTTCGAACTTGCATGGTATGTAGAGCTGCCCTTGCTGGGACCGACGGTATGGATGAATGATGAAAACAACGGGCGCAAAGTTGGTAAATTGGCAGACAAAACTGCTGTCGCCATCTCCACATTTCCAAGCACTGCAGGACCACGTATGGTGTATGCCAGGTTTGTAGGATCAAGTGTTGATATAGTTGTCACACGGTAGATGCTGACGACACAAACAACACCGCCCAACATGAAAAGACCGACCAGCGCAATGCGCTGCGAGAGCGGTAATCGAAGCTTTGATACGGGATATATTGGAATGGCGACCATGAAAAGATCAATCACAATATTAGGAACTGCATTGCCGACGAAGAGCTCTTTTGAGTCCAGACACTTTCCTGGGATACTCGGGTTCCAGGCACGATGAACTGGCGTACACTGGAATATTGCGAGTCCAGTGAAAAGAATGATCCAGATAAGATTGGCAGCCGCAACAATTTTGACCACGATGCGTACATTCCGGGTGTCGAAGATACGATGGTACATGACCAGGATGGATAATTTGACCAAGCCGATACCAAAACTGGCATGAATTAGCCTTCCGCGTTGAAACTGGAAATCTGGACACACCAGTAGGCAATCATAGATCCAAAAAGTGCCTTTCCTATCATCTCGAAATTTGAAGGCTGCAGGTTCTCTGCTTGTAAACCCAGGCCATTCTTAATCACTGAAATTGTCAGGATTGGTAGAGACACTTGATTGCTAACTTACTGACGATCATGAACGAATCCTTCACGAACATGACGACCTAGGCCACTGAGTCAGAGAAACGTACGAGAAAAGATAATTATGAGACACACCAATGCCGCCATAATGCACCAGTCTTCAACTCCAAAGTTTTTTGCTCTTATGCGCACATAGACGCGCGCTGCAGAACTCAAACAGGCCAGCAATAGGAAGGAGATAAAGAGGCCATACAGATCTGACCTCACACTTCGAGCATGACTGGAGTTTAGTCCAAGCTCTGCAGTATCTCTAAGGTTCAACATCGTATTGGATATATCTGCCGTACGAAAGCTAAAAGTTCAAAGGTCGAGGCTGAAGATACTGCACACCATCGAGACTTTCATATTCTCCGTCTTCACTAGTAGCTAGTTACTAAGCTAAGTGAAGCGACTCATGTTCTGACATTTCGAGTTTGAGTTTGGTAGCCCAGACATTAAGCGAGACCATTGGCTGTTCAATGAAGACTAGCTTGACACCGCTTGCCCCCTCGCTTGTCGAGGTATTTGTTTCGCTAATTGCCAGGCGAAACGACAATTCGGCCCGACAATTCTTCATCAAGGAAAGTGGAAGCTCGCGAGGATGAGCCTTGCCGGGGTTGATTGCGGAGTTCCCTATCGAATAGAATTGTGATTGGTCTCCATCAATCCACCTCTTTATCGGGGATGTTGGGAGAGTTCATGGAGGACTGCTAGCGATCAAATGGGATCCACCGTACTTGTTTTAGATATGATAACTACGAAAGCACGTGAGTAATACAGACGCAGCGAAATATCATCTTGGGGTACGAAGTCATGAAGCTTCCTATGGCAAGAAATATCAACTTCTGACCGGGTACTCCATGGCTCTTTTCATAACTTGGTGAGAGGGAACCAGAAGATGTGAATGCATTTGTTTGACCCACTTCCCGGATCATTCTCTTATCTGGCTTTATACGAGTTATTGTGATTAGAATGAACTGAATGTGAATGTACTACCACTTTTACGCTAAGTTTCGTTCACATTTTTGAGTCATTCGTCCGACAGAGGAAGCACCACTATCTCAAGGGGTCTACTGCTCTCGATGAACGGTTGCAGGAAATTACTAAGGCTCTTGACTCGGAACAAAACATGATTTTCATGGCTGAAAGGCGCAGGCATTGTCTTTAAATGAACGGTACTTTTACGCAAATATCATGATGTTAACGTCTGTTGGGCATGAGCTTGTTCGGAGAGTTCCACGTGGTGGGCTTGTTTGATCTAGTATCGTGAAATATAAACATACTTTATGCTACTGCATCGCGACTTCAATTATTCCAACAGTGCAGTCGCTCTTCTTTGGTGCAGAGCACACCCCAACTTCACCAATCGACCGAGGAGGACTACGGGGAAAACAGCAGACCCCAGTATGATATTTTGCTGGCACAGAGCAACTGAGAGCTGGCACATCGATGTGCTTAACTAAAGATCCCGTGGGTCATCCTTGCTTCTAGTGCGCACATTTAGAAGCCTGAATTGCGCATGGACATGACTCTTCTTGAGATTGTCCTCGCCTCATCTGTGGTCCTTGTGCAAGTCATCAAGGCAAAGAAATGATGGTTGAGACACCTCGGAAACAGCAACAACAGCGCCAGTACCCGCTCACCAAGTGAGTGCTGTTGAGAACTGTGCTGTGCAAACATCGCTCATATTAGGAATTGATTTCCCACACCCTCAGGCTGGAGAAATGTGTTCGCAGTCATTTGAGAGCAAAAGAAATGCCATCACAAAGTATCACGTTATGGGACATGTCCACATCTTTCTCAACCTGGCTTTGGTGCACAAGGTTCGATCTCAGCAGCTCGATCAAGAATATCTAGGATACTGGGGCCCGCAGAGTTCGGCCAGGTTGTTTTTATCCATGTCGTGCTGATAAGCGAACCAATAAGACGTTGTATGCCACGGCTGGTCTGGGTCGACCAGGCCAACGGCGAAGTTATGTAGGAGTTGGGCGATGAACTTGTGGGTTCCGACCTGATAACGTAAAATCTCAGCACTGCATGTCTCCAAAGGACGTGACTTACTAGTGCATTATTACATTCCACGCACATTTCGGGATCATTACCACCCAATGTCATGCTGAGACTGTCCATAAACCTAGTCTTATTCTTGTCCTCGAACCTTCTTTCTGGTCTGAAATCGTCCGTGTCTGAGCCGAAGACTTCTTGATCACAATTCTGGGATATCGAGCGGATACCAACAGAAGAAAAAAAGGTACCGCGGCTTTTCCACACAAGCATCACACGCACGTTGGAAGGCGAGGAACAGGCCACAGAGGCTATCGTCCAATCATACAGGATCACCAAACACATTCCTGATGACGAAGCGGTCGTCCAGATTCTGCGGCTTGCGTCCGAGGTAGGCTTCAACATGCTGCTAGTGGTTGGCCCAGGGAATCCTACCTTTGCCAGTTCAACAAGCTCAACCTGTGAGAAGGCCTAGGCAGAGGCAAGCAACGCACATTGTCCGCACGTTTCACTGTGCCAGCGCTCCTCACCGAATCCGCGCCCCCGAGACACATACAGGACCACCTCTCGACGTGGCGTTCTTGTTCCAAAAGTATAATTAGTTTCTCGGGAGGGAGTAGAACGCCACCACGCAAGAGTTTGCGAAGCGTTTGCTCAAGTTGTGAATGAAAAAGTCCCCTTCCCGGTTTATTCGTCCGAAAATGGCGGCGACCAGGATTACGGTCGTGTTTCGACCCCCACTTCTTATCACAGGAAAGGAAGCTGCCTTCTGGGAGGAAAAAAATACTAAATTGAAGCTCGCGGAAGCAATAGGTGTACATAAAGTGTCCTTGGCGTGTGACACGTTTCCTGCAGGACAGAAGAAAGATCAGAGGTACATAAGGTATATCCTAGGGATATCTAGAGCTCTCTTTTGCTGTTGACCGTGCGTTTTCAATACTCAGTTACTCATGGACCCGGTCTTTGGCCCCAATACAGATAACTCAGCGGCTACGAAGCCCCCTCGGCTCCCCTGCCGAGATAATTCGGGAATCTCGGTCCATCAGTCCCGGCGAACCGTCAATAACCTCGCTCAATCCAATTGCGGCTTGATTAGCTAGCCAGATCAGTATCCATTTAGACCATTCAAGAGAAGCTCTCTACATGTTAGTTGACGTATGATATTCACGTTGATCAGTGTCAAGTTATTGTGTACGTGTCGTATACCAAACATGTCAGGAGTAGTCGCCCTTGACGAGTTCGACCCCGAAGGTTCCCAGTATATGCGCGAACTCTTCCCCGACCTCATTGAGCCTGGTCACCCTTCTCATGAATCATGGCCTGAATACGCGGTTGGGCTGTTTGTTGCAAAGAGCCTAGTAACGGACGATGTTATACGCCGGTCGAAGAAGTTGAAGTTCATCGTCAGGCATGGCACAGGATATGATAATATTGATACCGCAGCTTGTAAAGAGAAGGGAGTCGTGGTATGCAATGTTCCAGGTGTTAGCGTACGTCCTCTCTCTAACTTGTCTGGAGAAAGAGCTCACAATTTATAGGCCATGAGTGTTGCAGAGGTGGCTCTTGCGCTTACAAGTGCTTGTTCAAAGAACCTTGTAGAGGTATCCAGACAGATAAGATCAGGAGAGAAGTTGAATAAGAAATTCAAAAGTTTGTATTCAGCAGCACTACTTACGGGTAAAACATTCGGCATTGTTGGTGGTGGGAGGATTGGTCAACTGACAGCAAAGAAGTTGTATGTTATCCCTGAGATGTTGTGTATTTACTGAACATTGTGCAGTATCGGAGCTTTTGACGGCAAGATCATTATGTGTGTCCCAGTCTTCTTACTACAATTCCCGAACTAACCTTTCCAAGGTATGACCCATACATCTCAGCCAGTAGTCCAAGCCCCTGGGATTCAATTTCACACGTTCGAGCGGATTCTATCGCAGACATGGTCCCCCTTGTGGACGTTCTGTCTCTCCATGTACCACTACTCTCAACGACAAAAAACATGATTACTATTTCTGTTCTTCAAGCCATGAAGCCAACTGCGATCCTCATCAACGTGGCGAGAGGTGGAGTCGTTAATGAGGAGGATCTATGGACAGCCCTCCGGGAGGGTACCATTGCGTCTGCCGGAGTAGACGCCTGGGTCTGTGAGCCACCTACAAGGGACGTTTATGGAAATGTTTTGGATCTGGAAAATCTTGTAATAAGCCCGCATATTGGCGGGTCGCCTGCCGGAGTGCAGACCGCGACTTGTATTAGTATGGTTGAACACATGAGAGAGATGATCGATGGAAGGCCTCCTAGGGATAGAGTGGCATAGGAGTATTCAGGTCGTTCAACCGCCAGTAGATTCTTTATCAATCTTCAACTGCGCTGCCAGAGTCCACTCCTTCTTAGATGTCAGGTTAATCTTCCAATTATATACAATTTAGCCCAACTGCCCAGGAAGACTATTTGCATACAACTTCAGCGCATTTTCTCGACTCCAGCTTTCGTTTTTGGACGCCTGCCACTAATCGCCTCCGAATGAAAGTTTGTGTTTCCAAGATGACCTGGTCAAGTCCGACAGCCTAAATACAGATCCGGCGTTATGGACATACGATATGGCTGACAGCGTCAAATCGCCATCTTAGCATGGACCACATCTGAATAGAAGGTACGCAAGCAGCTTCTGATTCGGACAGACCGAGATGTGGTTGCCTGAGGAGAGCAGTGCTATACAATCAGTAGAGCTTTGAATTTCCACATTAGACACATAGTGGTACATCACCAGCGCATTGACATAGCTCGAGAGAGCCGCACGCTTGGTCAATCGTCCACAGACCGTTTGTAGAACAAAACAGCTGTATATCAAGACGTCAGCTTGAAGACAGGGTAACGAAGAACATACAAGGCAACTTACCGTGGAGATCGAGTCACTATTACAGGCCGCATCGCTTTCACCGAACATATTAAATGCACATGCTTCTCCCGGGCTGGCGATGATGCAGCTGATAGTCGCATTGGCAGCCCCAGATGCGGACGGTGCGGCGGATGCGACCGCTGAGGCAGCAGCAGGTATCGCTGAGGCGAGAGGTGTGATGGCGAGTGTGAGGAGAACACTGAGTACTGCTAGAGTTGCATACATTTTGCCTGTTTGCGTATAAAATACTTGCTGGATTGAAGCCTAATTAATTGGCCGTGGCTTTGTGTTGCGAGTTTGTGTAGATGACGAAGTAGCAAAGGCAACAGATTTGTAGATATTGAGTTATTGGAATCTTCAAGCAATAATGCAGTGGTATAAGGTCCGCTTTATAAGTGTATGGTGGATTTCTACCTAGCATAACCTTTCATATAATTAGAATCCCAGATTGGGCCATCAAGGTGGTTGCGCCACGGCCAAACTGGTCTGCCCAAGGGTAGCCTGGCCGGCGTCAAAGTTCTGCCTCAATTTCGGTATCAGTCGCTGTGTTTGGGACTGGTGTCGACCCGGCGGCTAATTTGGTAGTTTCTATCCTGGGGACAGCGCAATTAACATTGCCAGGCTATCGGCCGGCGTCTATTCTATGGGTTGACCTGAAACGAAAACTGGATCTGCATTGCCAGGCTATCGGCCGGCGTCTATTCTATGGGTTGATCTGAAACGAAAACTGGATCTGCCATCATGTAAGAACTTGCCTCCCTTGGCTCGATACAATCGGGTAGGTAATGATCTCTAGACATAAAGTCAAAAGTACCCAGGTACCCAGGTGGGTCAACCGACGCCACAAGATTTATGCCTCGCTCCACCTTGATTTCGAGGTCTTTTACCACTGCACGAGTCAGTCCCTTGGCCATCGCGGAGTGGACGTGTCTTTCTGGAGGTGCTGCCTGGTCTGGCCGGCCCACTATCACTTTTGTCCTGCATGGAACCTTCACCCAGCTGGCATAACATGAGATTTCGGAAGAAGAGATGCAGGATCACCTCACAATCACGATACTCATAAGTCATCGCGGTGTACCATCAGACTCATAGATCCAGGTCACCACCCAGCTCCAGCATATCCTGTCATTGTCCCTGAGAAATGCAACTACTGCACAACGGCAAGCCTCGATATTGATGCCATGCATCCACATTCGAGACCTCTTTGCCATCCAGATGGCTCATTCAGCAAGCTCCCCAAAAAGTCCAACAATCGAGGGTGACCGTCATGTGCTCCTCATTTCCATCCTCGGTTTCCGAACTTTCATCCATGCCGCCTGGCATGACGCAGCAGCATTTTGATGCCGAGATCGCTCAACGAAAGCACCATCATTGATGAACAGTTTATCCACCCTCCTACAATTGTCTCATTCGGATGATTTCCTCCTGGTCATCATCCGACATCGCTGCTCCGTCCCCTTCCATGCTTTTGCCAACCTCATATCCCTCTCAATTCACCAGTGCCAGACTCAAAGGCGACACACCATTGTTGTTCGTCTCAATTCCATCACATGCTGCACCGTCGCATGTTCAGATGTGCCTATGCGTTCGGCACCTACAGCTGGTGATGATTTGATGTGTCGCGCAAAGAGGAGAACTGTACACAACCGGGCTGTGTGGGCCGTATTCTCATGAGCAAAGTTCAGGTGGTGTTCACGTGCAGTGACTAAAGGACAATGAACGAGATGTAGAGGTACAGGTGCAACTTGAAGGCGAGGATTCCATCATGATTGCGAGTGGTTTCAGGGCATAAGTCTCCGTCGTGCAAACACGATTTCCCGGACCTAATGAGCACACTTTGGACTTGGAGGCACAGGCATACACAACCTTGTCCATTTATGCGAAGATTTAGAAGTGACTAGGATAGTATAGAGACTCAAGTAACTTGCAGGCAATGAGTGGTAAAAGCGCGATGATGAATTTGAGATATGATTGTGTTCGTGTCTGGGACGAGACACGGGTTGACTTTAGGGCCTGGAAACCCGCTAGCGATGTGCCTAGGTACACTGGGCTAATTATGTGCGCTTTAAAAGTAGGATGGCTGGGCACCCAGGGGGTGGCGGGGCCACCCCATACTCTAACCAACGATCTTGCCATTTATTCCGGCTCCGCGCCCACGACAGGAGTATTATTCAGTCCGAAAGTCAGTTACGGGACACAATCTGCTCGTCTTTACTCAGAACTGGAAAATCGTCCGATCATCGTTGTCTCTCGGGCTTTTGTGGGTGTGCCGAGCTCCTCGGTGATCCCGATTTTACAACAAGCGGGCGACACTTGTGGGACCGTGAGCCGTTCATTAGTGTAGCCATCCTTTTTGACATCTCATTGGAGAGAGGATTGATCTATATGGACTATGGCCCTGTGCTTGTTCAACTCCTCAAGAACCGGTTCAATCTCGTTGGTCCCCAACCAAGCCGTCCATTACCACATTCAAAACGCCCATTTCTATGGGTCCATGCCTCCGTCACAGCCATTGCCGGTCCTTGCCGGGGATCCTCTATCAGCATCCAGAGCACCACCAGCCCTTGCTGGTCACAGTGTAAGGAGGACCATCCAAGCAGAAGAACAAGAAGCAAAAGCCCCCTGCTGCATCAACGTGGGACAAGGAAGCGGCCAAAAGTGAGTCTGTCCGTGGTTGCATCATTGCGTGGTTCTGTGTCGTTCCTCAATGCTGACTGATTTGTAGAACTTCCAGATCTATGATGTCTTGGAGGATTCCTATCCGACTCGCATTGACCTGAACAATGCCGTCAGGGCTCTTGTCCATCATATGGACGGGGGTGAACAAAAGCTACTCCGTTTGCCCGTGGTGAGGGAGATTGGCAGCAGGTCCGCAGTCAAGAATAAGACCATCTACATGGTGTGTGGAAACCTCGAACCTCGCAAGGTCGTCGGTACCTTATTTCATGTTCCTGGAATTTTCAAGGTCATCCTGATCTTGTTGTAGTCCCCACCCCTGAACAACGTGCCTCTTCCGACACAATCATCAACGACGACTAGGATTTCACCATCCTGCCGGTCCTTACCGGCAACAAGCTCCGGAGCTTACCTCCTCCAGCAGCCTTGGACCCTTTGACGGACCTTGCCATCGTCCATTCCCAGACCTCACGCCCTCCATCTGTTCAATACGGCTCCCGACAAGCCATCATTGACGACCACATGAACTTGGTCCTTATCCCGGACCGAGCACTTCCCCTGAGGGACCTTCCGACGATACTCGCGAAGTCAACCTCCCGGCCCTTGCCGATGGTCATCAAGATGTCGCCCTTCCGGCCCTTGCCTGTCTCTCCGGGGGCCCTTATCGGTCTCATCACCCTGCCGACCCTTGTCGGGGGCACAGTTAAAATCCAGAGACTTTGAAAGTCCTGTGATGATACAACAGTATGGTCCGCCAGGAATCCAGAAGTTCGATGCCATTGTCACCAACAGTCCTTCAATGGAGGCCGACAACAGCATGAGTTAACAATGCATAGTTAGCAATGAAATTGATTCCCCGATTCAAAACCTTGTCGTCCCCAACCACTTTGACCTCTGTTTTCACATGTAGATATGCTATGTCTACAACCACAAAAGATTCATCCCTGTGGCAGCTGGTCAAAAATTGACAACAAACCTTCATCATGCTGTTCGAATCAATCATCCACCAGTCCGATTTAATAACCAGTTGCTGTTCTCTTATGACTCAAGCTTATAGTCCACTGTCGTTCTCTTGCGACTCAGTGTCAGTCGCATCGGTCACCGCATCCTCTGCTGCACAGGTAAAGAACAGCCCATCAACAGACACCAACCAACAGTAATATCATGCCTAGGTTGTCCACTTCTACTGTGCAGCTTTCATCGACTCGCCAGGCTCCAGATTTTTCGGTCAATAATGGCTCCTGCCATCGCATAGACTCGACCTGGCCCTGTCTCGTCGCCGAAATTTCCTCCTGGTTGATCTGTCTTTCTTGACAACACTGTACAGCAACAGAACTTCGACGTGTCGCGCAACAAACGTCACTGGAGAACATTATTCAATGATAACACATTCCGAGAACGATTTTCCGACTTCAATAACCTCCTGGGAGGCAAGGAGTCAAGGATTTCGTCCGTTTCTTCCTGCCATGTAGATTTGCAATGAAAGCCGATCCATCCAAGCCACATGCCGAGGAGAGAACCAGCCTCAATGGCTGTGTGCTCCTGCGAATCGGGATCCAGGCAGTAAAATCACCTGGACTCATTTTGCCAGGTCCAAACTCATCTTAGATGAGCAAATCGGTACAATACAGTCGAGGCGGATAGTGGGCCAACACGGTGCCACATCAAAGTTACTTTTCTATGCAGCAGAGGGCAATCAACATCATCTAGCAACGCTTTTCTCTCGGATGCTCACAATGGAACTGTTACTCGAGTTTTGCTTGGTGAAGACTCATTTCGGCTCTTGTTACTATGACGGCTGATCCGACGCCGTCCTTTGGGTTTCTTTGCGCCTCTTGCCATCGTTTGTTGGCAGCTTCAAAAGTCACATAAGTGTTCATTTTGGAACTTTTATCCCAGCTTGTTGATAGATTCGCTCAAATCCGCACTCAAATAGCCTGGTGACTTTAGCGCCACGATCATTCGCTTGTTAAGTTGTTTTCTCAAAGATAGACACTCCACGCCGTGTCTCACAAGAGTTATAATGCTGTGCATATATTGCGCACTGTGTCCTCATCAACAGATCAAGCATTCTCGTTTTGCCCAGGTTTGGAAAATGTCACACCCGCAGCACGGTTTCGCGGGGGAGTTTTGTCGAAAGAAACTGATTCTCATGAGCTCACGACTGAGATTAATGAAATGTTTGGCTCCCTAATACAGATGATTTGCCTCTCAGGTGATGAAGCTTCCGCTTCAAAATAGTGAAGCCTGGTACTGGAAACGCTGTTAAACAATCTCTCTACATCTACGCAATGCTCCTTGGCCTTTGATTTAGCACCTCGCGCCATTCGATAACTCTTGTACTACGTGGATAGTGCAGGAGCTTATCGTCTTGTTATGATCGTTAAATCCTCCTTAATCTAGTCCTGGCTGTCCTTCAATTTCGTTTGGGAGACTCACTTCAACTGTGTTCGACTCAGAGTCATCATATGCTTGCTAAAAGATCTCCCTCTGCGTCTTGTGGCGATTTGATTTGATGCCAGGGACAATCGGTACACAAAATGGACGGTCTTACTTGACTCGAGCCATAGGATGCTCTCCAAAGAAAAGTCTGATGCCATATTCAGTTCACCTATCCTCTCCCATATCCACATTCGAGCCAAATCCATGCTACATGTCACCAACTGATCCTCCAGATTCAATCTACCAGTTTGCCTTTCCAACCAAGACGAATTTCTACCTGTCATGATTTCGTATCACTGCTTCGGCCCATTGGGCACTTGCGTTAACGTCATATTCCTGATAGTCTACTAGTATTAGCCCCTACTGATGTTCGCGATGTTCGCCCGACCGATAAGTTGTACTAAGATCCGATGTTGAGGGTGTGTTTTAGGATATCACACCGTGAGCCGGTCATATATCCAAGACTATCCCGACGAAGGCATTCTGAAATGCTGCTGGATAAGATCCTGACTTCAATTGATATGGTGCAACATTTCTTTGATCCTCGATCTGTGGCAGATCGCCTTACTACGTGCCTTACGTCGAATAGTCTAAAACCGCCGACTACACTATGCGCCGTCTTGGGTTTCAACCATGGCACTCCCAACATGTGGAGTCGAAAAGACACCCGTCCAGTATCCCATAGTCTACCTTATCTCACAAACGTTGGGGGCTCTTCATCGTGACCGTCCGGCTTTGCACCCCATATCCTCGGTCAAAGCCGTCATGAGATCCAGTTCATTGACCATGCCTCCACGTGCCGCATTGATCAAGATGGCACCTTCTTTACACGAGCTGCGATTGTAGCAGGGCAATCATGTTGTGACTTTCGGGTGTTGGAGGACGTCACAGCGAGATGGTCTTCGAGGTAAATAAGGTACTTTGCCGCTAGACAAAGCTGCTGCACCGTGGCAACCAGGTTACGGCGATAAGGATTCGTTAGTGAGACACCACATACCCTGCTTGCATGCCAGATAGCGGAATCCCACAAGGATTTGGGTAGTGGCACATCCTTGTCGTTCGTCCTTCGAAGCTCGAGCATAAGGATGCCGGCCATGTGGTAAGACTGATTGCTGTAGACGGCCGTTTGATGCACAACAGGACTCCGAGAAACAATTGGCAGATGGCCTAGATCACCCTTCTGCAATATCCTCGCTGCCATAACATGCTCATTACTTGATAATACCCGTTTCCATCTCTTTCAGTCATGGGATAGCCATTATCACTAGAGGCCTCCGTACATGTGGTAGATTCACTTTTCTCGAGGCAAAGATAGGCAATCAAGCCGCTATTGGCATGGTAAATCGACTCCTGTCTCGGGGCCCATGATATCAACGGCATAGAATACTCATAGGCTTCCGATTCCAGGAGCTGAGGGGGATGAGATCCTATGATTCGGATCAGAGTAAGCTCGGGACAGGATCTTCTCATGGATTTTCACTTGTGTCATGTCATCCCAAGCTTATGAGCGTGACCTGAGGGGATGGATTTCGCAAGAAGCTTAATTTTTGTGCAAGAGTGTCGATGGCCCAACTGTCCTGCAAGGATATCTATACGCAAGGTCAAGATCTCTTTTCACAAGGATTTCGAAGACTGTTTGTTGTAGGAACATCTTCGTACAGCAAATCGTAAACTTAGCGTGAACGCTGCATGATATCCGGTTGAGAAGAGCGAATCCAGGATGCTGCTCTGGGACTGAGAAATTTGTCAACAAACATCATGATGGTTGGACCTCAAAGTCGCTGGTAATGATCAAGATTCCTAAGCAAGATCCATACGCTGATTCAAAACATTACAAATAACAAGGTTCCGACTAATGTACGCGGAGAGTGATGAGTACACCGCCAACACCAGGGATAGCCAACCTAAGCTGTCACTGGTGTGCGACCACGAACTTCACGGATCAGCTGTCAAAGAGGAAGATGCTCTGGGACAACAAGCAAACTAGAAGACATTGAGAAGAATACAGAGTAACCATGTATTGTTGTATAGGTGGTCACATTCTTGTAGTGATCAACAAATGCTTTTTATGCTTCTCGCTTAGTAGATCGACAAAATATTCGAAACTGACTCCACGTTTGCGCTCAGGGGCGATTTTCAAACCACAAATAACTTCAGAGAAAGGAGTGTGTAAGAATCCCTCTTCCAGCTGTAACCGCCCAGAAAAGCTGTGTTTTAATGCTGACAACTAAATGATGGAAACCCTTGCTTTTCCTCTTCACCCGTGAGGTCTCGATACGCCTTCAGCCCACCAAAGTAAAACTTCACCACTGGTTTTCTGCCTTCCAAGTTAGTGCCAAAGATCCAGCTTGCGCTCTTTGTGAACAGAGAGCCCTCAGTCAGCTTGAAGCACAAATCTTGGTAGGCTTTGTTGGCTTCAGGCTTTGCTACCATTATAGGTGATTTGCGCACTGTCCCGTTGATCCCGTTTGTGCCTTGATTCTCGGCGTGCTGAATGCACGCAGTAATGAAGTTGACCTCACTCTCGATAGAGCAAGGAAAGTTAGCGAAAGGACCTTGTGGACCAGAAATGAGGAACATATTTGGAAATCCTGGAACTGCAACTGCCGCAAACGCTGACGCACCGTCCTTCCATTCCTCCTTCAACGTCCGATGATTCCGACCTTTGATAGCAACTCTCAAATAGCTGCCTTCGATAGCATCGAAACCAGTTGCGAATATTAGCACGTCCAGTTTGTGAACCTTGCCATCTGCAGTCTCAATGCCTTCTGGAACGATAGATGTAATAGGAGTGTCCTGGAGGCCCACTATATCAACATTTTCTTGGTTAAAGATCTGGTAGTATCCTGTGTCGCAGAGTGGTCGCCGTGCGTAGAGATCTTTAGGCTTTAGGACCGCTGCTTTCTTAGGATCCTTTACAATCTCGTCAATTTTCGAACGAATAAATTTGCAGGCTTCAATATTTGCCGTTTCATTAGTAGTGATATCGCCGAATCCGGAGAACATGAATCGGAAGCCGTTGCCTTGGTCCCAGAGAGCTTGAAAAGTGCGCTCTCTTTCCTCTGCTGAGACAGACATGGTTGGAGTCGAGACTTCTGGCACCCCAAAGCCGGTACTGGAATTCCATACTCCTTGATAAATCTGATCATAGTTTTCGTTCACCCATTGTCGATAACCCTTTTGCACCGGGCCCTGGCCACTCGGTACTGAATATTGGGGATGTCGCTGGAAGGAGACAAGGCGTTTGACCTTAGGAGCTAACGCTGTCAAGCTGGTAGAGAATTAGCAATGTAGAAGGGAGTTGATTAGATCCAAAGACATACACTTGTACTCCTGTCGAGCCGTTACCGATGACTCCAACAGTTTTATTATTGAGGTCCAGATCTTCTGGCCAGGACGCCGTGTGAACTAAAGTCCCTTGAAACGAATCAATGCCCTTGATGTTGGGATAGTTGGGCGTAGATAATAAGCCAAGGGCATTAATCAGATATCGTGCGACGAACTTGTCGCCCGTGGCACAAGTGATTGTCCAAAGACGAGACTCTTCATCCCAGTCAGCCGAAGTCATCTCGGTATGGAATTGCATATTCTTTCGCAAGTTATGTTTATCGACGACATGGTTGAGGTATTCAAGAATTTGAGGTTGGTAGACGTAAGTGTGCGTCCAGGGATATGAGCACAGATCTTCTTTATCCCAGGAGTATCGGTATAAATATGTCTCAGTATCACTCATGGCACCAGGATAACGGTTCCAGTACCAGGTACCCCCGACTCCGCCAGCTTTGTCGATACATCGCACGTTGAAGCCCAGCTCCCTCAATCGATATGTTTGATAAATTCCTGCGAATCCTGCACCGACCACTAGAGCATCGACGTTGATATTGACCATTTTTAACTTGAAGAGTGTTTGTGTGCAGCACTGATGTCTGAGGTCGTCATCAAGTTCTTTTTCACTTAGTCAGGTTGTATTGTTGTCTGCAAAGAGGGAGAGACTTAGCATCTGAAAGGGACACCACCTTGGTTAAAAATGTTACAGAATGGACAATTTGACATGGATATTACTATTGCCCCTCACCACGTTCGTAAACAAAGACACGCTTTCCACAACAACGGCAAAGTGTACTCTGTAGTCAGGGTTTTTCCTCTTTCGACACTTTAGCGACCTGCTCAACAGAGATTGCGATGTGGGCCTGCTTCAGTGTAACGCCTCGGCAGAAAACCTTGTCTTGATTGCTCCGAGGTTGGTCAGCACCTGAACCCCAAGACCTAGTCTACCTGTTCCCCAAGCGGATTATACCCTATCAGACTCTAGTCCTCAAGCTCGCATCGCTGCCCAAATAAGTAATGTTCTGTCGTAAGGGTGGCCCGAAACACACTGGTTCGAAAAAAGGAGTCTCGCATGAATGTCAATTCAACTTCAGAGCTTATCGGGTCTCTGGTAGAATTTCAATGTTCAAGGTAGCGATGTTCAAACCTAATATGCTAACGGGTGCTCAAGCGACCGGACATTGGCGGGCAGATTTTCCTTCATCGATTTGGAACTCACGATTTACTAACAACAGCCCATATCGATCATGAGCACTTCAAGCAGTCCATAGGTCTAGATGTATACTGACATCACCCCGGAAGCGATCACCATGAACATGATATCCATTAACCATTCTTGGTATTTCTAGTTCGCGGAGGATACGGACACCCCGTACACGACATAGTTCATCGGACATGACATAGTCGATCTTCTCGTAGCGGGGAAGTCTACTACATGCTGCATATCAAATGTTGGACATTGAGGATATGCGGAACGCAGGAATCGCAGACCTTGAGGAGCAAACTCGATGAATCAGGCTAACGCATTGTGAGGGGTAAAACCCATACCACATAGAGACGCTTTCAGGGGTCTAGTAAAGAAAGAACGCTCCTAGTTCTGTTAATATAATGAGATTTCAATGGCTTTCGCGATGCATACCTACGGTAAATCCTGGCGTACTTTGCAGATGGTCTGTTTGTCGACCAAGGTCAAACTTGTCGGTTTCCCGCTTTTGTTAGCTAACATTTTTGCCGACGTCAATTTCAGATCCAACAGGTATATCTGCAGCCCACTGCAAACCGCCTACCTCTGAATCCGGGTTAGCATTCGATGATACATGGGTTCGTAAACTGCCCGGGTTCAAATGAATGTGTACCAGAGGCCAAGAAAGGCATCCATGAAAGATAACTTGCTTAATAGTCCATGACGGATCTCGGTTCTGATGCAACGCGAAACAACTCATGATATTCTGAAAGGAGAAAATTAGGGAACTGCTTTCATCTACCGAGTGGAGCTCGAGAAGGATTATAACTATTCCGTACATCAGCATATCGCGAATGGAACTCAAATCCATTGTTCATGACCATCTACAAGATAGGGAACGTTTTAGTCTCATTATTTGTTGGCCATTCATCTCGGAATCCTTCAGGTATCGCTAGTCCCCTGATGGAAAGTAGTCCACAAACCATCCATTGTATTAAATACTCCATTCGAAATTGTCATGCGCACGCAATGCCTAGCGATATCAGTATCACGATTTCAGGGTAATTCAAGGGTTAGTCTGGAATTTCTTGGACGTTGATAGTGTCTTTGGAAGGAATGATTGGTTTGCACGCTTGCATTGTTTAGTACCTGAAGTCTTTCACAAGGGCAGGATGCGTCACAATGCATGTGTCATCCGGTGTAAACAAGACTGATATCACAGCGTCAGTTCTTAGAGCTTGGTGCCTTGCCCAGATCTCAATGGATGGCTTGTTGATCGACCTATGAGTACCAATTTGTACTTTATTTGCATAGCTCCTCAAAGCAACATCTCCTTTGAAGATGTAGTCCAACACCTGAAGCTGCGAAGGCAAAATTGGAGGCCCTGGCCAGCTTCTCCCAAGCCGATAAGGTGTAAATCCTCAAGGACAAGGTAGATAGATATATGAGGCGATCGATTACGGGAGCAGGGCAAGGAAAGACCGCCTGAAGGACGTGCTGGATTAGATTCTGTCATACTACGTAGATCGACAAAAGTTTTACTATTGACAAAAGATGTGATGTGAATAACGAGAGGAAATTAGGCAGTATCTGAGGTTGCTAGAATGCTCGCCTCATTCGGCTCAACTACACAATATCGCAGCACTCGATGGGAACATAAAACAAAGGAAGGATGAAAAATCAAGTGTATTCTCTACTCTATGCTCGCACTCCTGGTAACGGTACAGATTCCAAGACAGATCTTGAAAAGGACAGAAAGACGCCACTCCGCACAAGACGTCCTTCATAACCATCTGGCCCAAGAGTATGCAGTACGTCCACGACTTGCGTGCCATATCACGCGCTTCATCACCGAAAGATATCATGACCATCGTGTCCTCCCACGCCTACTTGCCCCAGATGTCTTGTATCCAAGTCTCAACTGTGATTGGCTTGATATCTGGGAAGTCCTCGTTCCGTAGACCTTCAACGTTTGCGTCCATAATTCCTTTGACGACCATAAGACCAAACTCAGCCGTTATCTCTCGAAGCCCATCTCCGAAATCATAAGAGTCTTCTGGCTGCTTAAAAACGAAAATGTCTTTCTTCTCTAGGTTCTCAACGGGCTCGTATGATACTTCCCACTTCCGACCTGTAAGAATATATATTAGCATTGTCAACAGCCTGGCATGCGGAAGAGTTTTACCCTGGATTCTTTCTGCTATTTCGACCATTTCGCTGAATGACATTGTGCTACCAGCGAAAGCACTTATCTCTGGCCACGGTTTTTCTTCATCTATCAATGCAGCAACATACTTCGCAATATCCAATGAATGTAATAATGTAAGTGGCGCCTTTCCGTCTCCTGGGAGTCTTGCTTGCCGACTTTCAAAATCGAGGACCCATGTCATCTGTGGCATGTGAGTCTTGGCGCGCTTCGGATTCCAGGTATCCAACAACCAGCCAAAGATGAAACGCGTGAATTCGACGTGCGAATTGCGCAAAAGATTGCAAGCATCGATCCGCATCTGGGCTGCAGCATGAAAGTCGAGAAGTCCAGGACGCAGATAGTTAAACGCGAATTCGCTAGGCATGAAGCGTTTGGTCGTGTTGGAATTGATCGCTGCTTGTATAAGTTTTATTTGTGCCTCCCCTACTTCTTCGGTGAAAAGCGATAAAGCTGATATGATAACTGCGATGTCGTGCTTCTTGAGAAGAGCCGCGGTGGATGCGATGTCATCATAGTCAGTTGCGAATACCGGAACAGACTCTAGACGTGGGAGTGGCTTAGACTAATTTCTAGTCAGCGACTCGCAGTGTCCACTAAGGTCAGGCTGATGGTTATACCTGTCGACTCAAAATGACAACCTTGTGCTTGCCTTGTCGGACCAACTCCTCAACAACCGTTCTGCCTACCCCACCTGTTCCTCCTGCGACTGCTACGGTGACCATGATTGAGATACTTGAGTTCTATTCGAGGTTATGATAGGCGTCTTGGTATGGTGGGATGCAATCTTGGATCTGGAGAAGATATTGGAGAACGACCAAATGAAAAGACCAAGATTGTATTTCATAGCATCTACGACGATGTATTTATATTGTCCGGACGCTAAGTAAACCCTCGGTACGTAGTACCAGGTTGCTTGACGCTAATACGGTTTTCCGCGAGTTCCAGGGCTAACGAAAGGATCGCAGGGGAAGTTAGCTACAAAGTTTTGCTGCCAATAATTTCCCCCAGTGACGTAGACAATGCTAACATAAGCCTCGCTTCTGGTCGGGAAAAAGGGCAGAGCCAAAGCAATCTGGACCTCCAGAAAGCAACACTTCGAGTTGGACTGACCATTGCACGACTCGCATCTTGTCCGGAAGAAGCAAGAAGAGATGCGGGGAATTAAAGGTGTAAGACATTACGGATAAGATAATACTGAATTTTGGCGCTAATTCATATGTCATGCGAGTACTATTCTCTCGGAACATTCAAACCTGGACCGTGACCGTCGGCAATTTTGCCATTAGTTGAAACTTTTGCATTGCTCGCTCCGAGGCAAAACTATGTCGATCATCATTATCAAAGTGGGCACCATACCCTTCATATGAGGCTGTTCCAGAGCGTTGTGAGATCCTCGTCGTTGTTGTATCTTGAACCATTTGAATTCAATTCACATTTCTCAAGTCATGTCTCCAGATCTTTTTCCTGGCTACACCTCTCAGCATGTCACCACGTCAGGTGGCATACGGATCTTCGTGCGTACTAGTCCCGTCACGTCTCCAGAGCAAAGTCAACGGCCTCTTCTCCTTCTGCACGGTTGGCCACAAACCCACTCCTTATATCACAAGCTGGCCCCTTTGTTACAAACGCGCTTCCGGCTGGTTCTGATGGATCTGCGTGGGTATGGCGCCTCGTCCGCGGATCTTGAAAGTCACAATGGCTCTGGCTATAGTAAACGTATTATGGCCCAGGACTGCATCTCGGTCATGGAACAGCTCGGCTTCTCTGGACCTAATCTCAAATTTGACCTGGTTGGGCACGACCGTGGGGGACGTGTAGCGTACCGTCTGGCTCTGGATGCACCCGACAAGATCAATAAGCTTGTGATTCTTGATATCACTCCAACCAGCGCCATGTGGAAGTCGTTCGGAACGTCTAACGCCGGGGTCAGAGCGTATCATTGGACGTTTTTGGCACAGAAAGAACCTTTCCCAGAAGCACTAATCGGTAGTGCAGATGGTGGGCAGACCTTCCTCGATGCCACGCTGTCGACATGGACTGCCAGTAATTCCCTGTCAGCGTTTCATCCCCTGGCGATCCAGGACTACAGGGAGGCATATTGCCGCCCAGAAACTATTCATGCCACTTGCGAAGATTATCGTGCAGGAGCATTCATAGATAATTTACACGACGAAGAGGATCTCGCCCGTGGTCACAAAATTACTGTACCTGTTCTTGTCCTTTGGGGTAATACTGCACTCTACAATGAGGCCGAAACCGAGCGAAATGATGGTCCTATACAGGTGTGGAGAAATTATGCCGTAAACGTTCGGGGAAAACCGTTGAATAGTGGACATTTTTTGCCCGAGGAGAATCCTGAGGACACGGCCAAAGAGATGCTGGACTTCCTGTGATGCTCGATTTGTTGTGATAAACCGTTCAAGTTACAGGTTGTGTCACTGGAATTATGAAACAGGACTACGCATTTATCCTTCTTCCGATGTCCTAAGAAATCATAAAGGATATCGACATTAGGACTAGGTTATGGCAGGTACAAAGTACTCAATTCTGGCGAACTCTTCACTAGCATGCCTTATTTGAACATGCTACCCACTAGTTGGTGCTTACTTTGCTATTTGAGCTTACTAGAAAGCCATCTTCACCTATCTCCAAGATATTATCGTTCAGAGGCTTCATACTGCACACATGAGCGAAGTGATCACTTCGACATCGGTAGTACGGATCGGACAGTTTTGAATCCTCTATGCTGCTCCACTAAGGATCGAGTTTTTTAATGCCAGACTCCAAGTGGCTCGAATCACCATTAAAACTTGTCATTTTCTGAATACTAGGCCAGGTGCCCTTATAAGGAGGCACTGACGTAGGCTCCGGGTGATGACTGTATGTGATTCTCTGGCCTATCCACCCGTGCTGTAGATTGGTTTGATAAGCTGTAGCATTGACATAATTTGAAGTCGTGCACACATTTAGGTTTGGGTCGTTCACGTGACTTAGATATATCCCCGCCGGAGCCAGTCTACGATGGCTGACTCGGAACTGAGCACGAGAACCAATAGGGCAGGCAACCTAGGAACCCCCCTCGCGGGTGGTCTAGAATAATACAAAGTTCTTAGCAAGAAACTCTATGTGGAAGAATGACACACTTACCTCGATAACAGCAGACAGGTTCGCTTTGATGCTATATTAGGAAAGCCGGATAGAGAGGGAGTCTGGGCAAGGCACTTGAAATCAACCCTGTGTAGCTAACCTTTCTGAGAGGGGCAATTCGGAATTTTCGGTTCAACGAGCTTCGGGTCGATGAGTAAGCTGTACACCCAATTGACTGCCAGGGCGACGGGCAGTAGCTGGCGATGTGGGGTAACGAAGTTGGAGTGTTCAAGCAATGTTCACAGCCAAGGAACGCGATTTCGACATATATGACAGCGATAACTCCTGCAACTAGAATTCAGGTCTCCTGAGAACAAACAGCTTGCTGTCAGCCAAGCATCGCAATAAACAGTCGATCTCCTACACACCTCCTTTGCCAAAAGGCTGCTATACACTGCATCATGAAATCCTTTCAGGTAAACACGAGTCGACGTGCCTAGGTGTCTCACTAAGTCATTGGGTAGATAAACATCCCTGACGTGGAATTGAACCAATTGAGCGAGAAGTTGAAATCCGCGAGAATTCCTCAGAATCTGAATCATGCAAAATGGGGAGAGCAGAACGGCGTGACCAACGCCTTCATGCAGAAGATAGTAGCGTTCTGGAGAGATGAGTATGACTGGCGTGCAGAAGAGGCACGATTGAACGCCTTGGGCCCACAGTTCCAAACAGATATCGATATCGACGGATTAGGAACAATAAACCTACACTTCCTGCATGCGAAGAGCAAACAATCCAACGCGATTCCTCTCTTGTTCATTCATGGCTGGCCAGGGTCGTTTAATGAAGTCAGCGGGGTTCTCCCTCTTTTCCTCGAAGCTGGGTTCGATGTCGTTGCGCCATCGTTGCCTGGCTATGGGTTCTCTTCCTACCCTGATATAGCCGGTTTTTCATTCGAACATTGCGCGGCCGTATTCTCAAAGCTCATGGGCATTCTGGGCTATGAAAGCTATGTCATCCAAGGAGGCGATTGGGGCTCAGATGTTGGACGAACGATGTCGCTCACATATCCCAAAAACATTGTTGCATATCATGCGAACACCGTGAGTACTCATTTACTTCCTGCAACGCGTCTCTATTGATTTTTAATCCAATACAATAGCTTCCAATGAGTAAACCAGATTTCGGTGGAAAGGAGCCAGCTTATTCAAAGTTTGAGCAAGCATTGCTTGATCGTATGACATGGTTCGAGGAAAGCGAGTGGGCTTATTATTCAGTCCAGGCCACAAAACCCCGCACTTTCGGATACGCGCTACACGATTCGCCTGTTGGGATGTTGGCTTGGATGGCCGACAAGCTCTTCCTATGGGCCGAAGACTACGATTGGACATACACAGAAATTATTACATGGACATTATTACATTATTTCCCAGGACCAACGACAGGAATGCAATGGTATGCCGACCATCCCAATTTCGAAATGCTAGATAAGGACGCTTGGTTGCGTAAGACATATCTGGAGGTGCCGACTGGCTTCAGCGCATTCCCAAAGGAAATTGGAATGGGGCCGAGATCATGGGCCGAGACCATATTCAACGTGCAGTTCTGGAGGGAGCATCCTATCGGTGGGCACTTTGCAGCTTATGAAAGACCGAACGAGCTGGGACAGGACGCAATCGAATTCTTCCAGTCTATCTGGGAGAAAAAAGCTTCGAAGTTGCAGCGTTAATGGGTTGGCTCTGCTCAGCTCCTCAACTACCTGTCAGTACAGTAGACAGTTATTTTAGGATAGAGATTCTTGCACTCGAGACTCAACGACAGGAGATATAGGTGTCCACTGATACGTAGGTTACAGCATTTGCATTTACAATTCGCCAACATTGGTGCATAGGTCCCATCTAAAAGTGTTTGAACGTCACAATGTGGTAATCAGTAGCTTTGATAAAACGAAGCGTTTGCGCTGTGCAGGACTGGTGTAAGGACAATGCTCAACAAGGGTTTTGACTGCACGGATATCATGGATGTGTGAGTTGATGATCAATTTTTATCCCGTCAAGTCTCAGAAAACTCTTGAGTCCCCTCTTCGAATCACATGGTCTGTTTGCACCGAGACTGGCGGAATAAGATACCCCTTTGCAGGGCAGCAGAGGAGTTAGCCGGCTTCCAAGTTATGCAGTCTCTGGTTGACGACACTCATGGCAGCAGTATCGACAACGCTGTCTTGGTCATATCAGGTGGCTCGGATATTAGTATCACGTGGCTGGAGTAGGGGTCGTGGCTAACCTCCTCGTAAACCTTGATGCTCGCATCCTGCCCGAGATGGGCAACTCTCCACCGGTTAAGGCTGCACATCCCAGAATTGATGGTCGGGATGATGCGACAAACAGAAGCGAATCAGTTCGTGTAGATAGTCTGATCATGGATATCTTATCTCTGGCAGAGATTACACATGAAGCCATCGTTTATGAGAAAAGTAACCAGGGAAGCGTTTCACTCTATTCGAAAGAAATTCCCAAAGCGGCTCGATGGCCTAGTCATTCATGGCCATGATCTTTTTTGGTAGGCAGACATAGCGACCGTGGGCACGGTACCGAATCTCAACTTCCGCAAATAAGCCGTTAGCCGAGTTTTGGTCTCACTCTCTGTGGTCATAATCTGCCCGGTTGCCTGCACACTCAAGATAGCTTGAAACGAGGCCAGTTTTGTAGAGCTTATACAATGTTTGGTATTTGAAAACAGACTAGATGTCCACTAATGTGTTCGTTCGTACGCTTCCGAGTGCCACAAATGGCAAATTGAAACGAGGACGATTCAAGGTTTGTGTAACACCAAGACGATATGGTTTCTGTGCATTGATGGAAGAGTGGCAACGTCGTGCGGAAGGTCCGGTCCAAACCGTGAGCTCTTCGACACCGAAATCAACATTGAAACCACTTATAATGCGCGATTATGTATGCCGACAAACCCCATGGTCCTTAACAGCAAGTTCCCTACGCAATTGGGAATTCCTGATGATGTGCTGTTCGAAGACCGTAATTTAGCACCATGCGCGAAATTCGGGGCAAATGTGATAAAATGTAGTTTGTGGAGGCTCAGTCAAAAGGTGCGACGAGCAGGCTTCGCCGTGTCTATCTGGAAGTGAAGAAGCAGCCCCGTGATCGTTATCATGATCTCCACACCCTGTCCTTTTGGCACACATCTCTTTCAGACTACTCCGTACTGGAGGGGAATACAAGCTCAAGCTACCGACCAAAAGCCCTGGCTCGGCTCGTCCACGGTTATTAAACCACCGCTAAGTCACGCACCCATGTAATGACCCACCCGTGTAATGACCCACGCATTAGGCATTGCCACCAAGGTGATAAATTTATAATTATCTACCCTACAGACTCATTGGCACTGAATTGATGTACGAATGGTGCCAGGACGTCATTCACCTGCCTATTCCGCGTAGTATTTCTAGTATTCGTTCGTACAGAAGACCTCGCTGTCGCCTCCAATGCCTCTATACCCTGCCTAGCTTGCCTAATCGTTTCGATACTCGCAAATACCTCATTGCAGTCGATTGCGACTCGCGGTTATCTCCTAGCGACTAGTTCATCTAGCTATACACGCTAGTTTGCGAGTTCTTGTGATTTTATAGTGATATCCCACTATAGCTAGTCAAATACCTTACCCGTCTTTTTAAGTAGTAAACGGACTGAGCGAGAAAGAGTCTCGTGTCGTGAAATCAACTCCGTTTCCTGTTGTATTTGGCGTTGATTGAATGGCGTACGAATATCTATTACTAGATATTAGTTTTGCCTACGTGATGGCGGCGTAGATGGTAGAATTCGCTCATTCTAGCTGCTTTGGAGGACTTGATGAGATCGAATAACTTTATGAGGATCCCAAGGATAAATGCTAGCCGCATTCCATCCCGTACGAATACGATATGAGGATAAGCCCTCATTACTTACTTTCTCATAGGTTTTGAGGAACTTACTCTTCTTGACGGCTAAGGCGTCGTCGTACCTTGCCAAATTAGCGATTTCATCCCTATAACGGCATTTTAGGAGTGAAAAGTAAGTAAGATTAAGTGGCTAAAGGATATAACTTGAATGAGGTATTAAGTAGACTAACGCTACTCGATTAATATAACATTCCCATATAAATTCGTATATAGTGTAACTTTTATACCCGTCGAGAAGGAGTAGTCGATAGTCATTTGTCGCTATCTAAGGAAGGAATATCTAACGTAGCTAGGCTAATCCAATATCGTTTAAGGTCCAATCGTTTAGTGAGATCGTATATAAGTAGTCTAGGATCTCAGGATCGATAAACCAAGTCGATTAGAGTGTATTTCCTTTAAATATAACGAGATATTATAGTCGACGACTATTTACGGAAATAGTCTCGATAATTAAGACCTATTTACGATTTTCTAGTATTGCTTTATATGATTAAGTAGTATCGGTCCTATCGATTACTCGTTAATTGGTATAGACGCCTAGGGCGATACCTATCTCGTCCATATTGTAGACATTCTTTTAGGAAACTTAATATCGCTCTCGTACAGTATTTAAATGCTCAAACTAGCGATTTAGGGACTTAGGAGTAGTACTATGGAGACGTAAACTATAGATCTTTTTACCTACTTTAGAGTGAATCTCTAGATGACGTTGTATAAATCGTGATATCCAGTTATGGCCGATGCTTGAGGGCCCTGTAGAATTGCCCTAGATAATTACGACGAGATCTCGTATTTAGGTAAAGCTAGGAGGATGTCCTTACGCCTCAAGGTCGAGTATCCATCGTACGAGCATTTGCTCTTGTTGATTTGATAAGAGTTGCTGTAGTTCACGAGCAATAGCTCGTAAATTACTACCCTATAGTCGACGGCCTAGGGTCTTTCGATCCACGTCATTTGCCGCGGCGGTAGAGCGAATAGTTGGATATCGACGAGTCTCATAGTCTAAAATGGCTTGTTGGATCCTAGCCTCTCGACTTGATGCCATTTTATCGTACGAGCAGATCGTTTGAGAGTGTAGTTAGGTGTAGAAGAGGGGGAGTGGTCAAAACGTGCGCGTCTCGACGCGTGGGTCATTACACGGGTGGGTCATTACATGGGTGCGTGACTTAGGTACTAGTCACCAACCGGCCAGTCTGACGTCTTGGCAGATCCTTCGGTTAACAAGAAAGCGTAGGTTCCGACGGATTATCTACGTTCGTGACCTGCTAATACTTGTATGGACTTCAATTGCCTGGCTGGACCTCGACCCTGTTCGGGTCGATCCACAGCAAAGCAGCAAAATAGTCATTTCGCATTCCTACAATCATGGCGATAATATCGGGGTGGCTTTTGGTCGATACTCGTGCAGGGCGACTGTGTCGTGAATGAAATATATGGCCTATACTTGCAAGTGAGTATCATCGGACTGTGATTCAGACTCGACTCTCCAAACAGTCTGATCGAACTCATACAATATAGGTCTGCCTCTTGCGGCCAAGAGCCGTTGCCTCGAAAGCGGGTTTCTACAATCGTGGTGAGGAAGGATTATATGGGCGTAGCTCAATGCCTTCCACATCAACATATCCATAGACAAGCATTGAATGAACATCATCGGCAAGCGACTTCTCCCACTTCTCCATGCTTTGCTTGAAAGCACGAACATTGGAAGCGTCGGTCATGTCCATCGGGATTTGTCCCTTGGCAATTTGTCTCATCTGCGTTCCTGCAACCGTTTCTGTTAAACCGTAGTCGTAATCGTCCAAAGCCTGGCGAACGACTCCTGTTTTGATGGCGCCGATAGATACATTCTTGGGAAAATCAGGTTCTGCGCAAGCAGGCCGGCCTAGGCCGACACCGTCGACTGTGTCTAGAGCTTTCACCATTGCGGCGATCGTCTTGAACCCACCAGTGACGAAAATTTTAGTTTTTGTGAGGCTGGGAGAGATTGAGTCTGCAAACTCAAGGAAGAAAGCCTCCCGCTTTTTGGTCGATTCTCGCTTGTGTTCGAATGCTGAATCCTCATATGTACCTCCAGACAGTTCAACAAAATCGAAGAGCAGTTCAGTTTCCAAGATACGGCAAAGTTCCGCACATTCATCTACAGTGAAGCCTCCATCCTGGAATTCCACGGAGTTTAGCTTGATACCTAGGACGAAACCTTCAGAAACCGGTATCCTCTCACGAATAGCCAGCGAGATCTCCTTGATGATACGAGACCTGTTTTCTAGTGATCCGCCATATTCATCCGCCCTATTGTTTGTTTTCTGTGACAGGAACTGGGACAGTAAGTACCCGTGAGCACCATGGAGCTCAACGCCGTCAAAGCCACTCTTCCAGAGGAAGTATGCGGCATTGCTAAAGGCATCAACAAGTCCCTTTATCTCGTCCTTGGAAGCTGCATGTGGTCTGGCAAATTTCATTCCCCATATTTCCTTGTCTAGGTGTATGTCTGACGCAGAGACAGGGTCTTTTTGTAGACGGTCTTCAACCTGCCGACCAGGATGAGAAATTTGCCCAATGACTAAGCTGCCATCGGATTTGGCCGCTAAGGCCAACTTTTTGTAGGCATTAGCGCGTGCTGATAGATCGCTTGGCTGTATGGGTGTGATCATGTTCCCCGCTGATTCCAGGTTGATAGGGTCAATCATGATGTTTCCTGTTAAGATCGTTCCAAATCCACCTTGACCCCATCTTCTATACAGGTTGACCAGATCTTCCGAAGGCACCCCTCGTGTCTCGAGTTCGACAGGATCCCAAGATGCAAGACGCTCAGTCATCGCAGCTTTAAGGAACCTATTTTTCACAGTTCGGTTGGAAAAAGGGAAAGTCATTTCTTGCAACAGAGGTGCAGCACTGACAGATGACCCTTCATAGCGGAGCGGTGACGAGACCATAGTGAAATGCGCGCACGGTTCTGGTATTGATTTTACCAATCCGTGCCTGGCGACAGTGTGACACCAAGATAAGGACGAAAACTTGACCTCAGGATATCGATCGGAGCAGAACACCGAGAGAAGCAGGATGAATTCATCTTTAAAGCCAGGGATTGCAACGTGGATTAACACGCATGGTGTGAGTCAAGCACGCGAGACTGTCTACGGAAAACATTCGAAGGTTAAGATCTCCAGCAATTCATTGGCGACAAAACCTTGGGCTACGCATAAGCTCGCACTCATGTCGAAAATGGCAACTCAGAATTTTCGCTATACTCTCAGAACGGGGAATTGAGTGGAGATATGTGGACACACCGGAAATGGTGTAAACACTGTTCAGCTACGAATTCCGCCGCAGCGGCAGTGGACCAATGACGGTATCTTCTCTGCTGTCACGGAGATAAAATTTAAAGATTCTGGGCACCTGGAAACTAAGGCGTCAATGCCACACATAGCGCTACTGTCTACTGTCGCAGCGGAAGCCACGATCGAGCCTTTCTGCCGCGTAGGCGGGGATTGGAGCAAACGCACTTCCTCCTAGCGATAGCATAGCTCGTGATTGGCATTCGTTTTCTTCTGAAGTTTCATAATGCCAAGAAGTCTGACAAATGGTAATTAGCTGCCCCTAGACCACACGGCCAGAAGACTGTGGCTTTGCAGTAGGTCAGCAGTCATACCCTGCCCACATGTGTTGCTCGTGGTCTTTTCTGAGCTACCTGGATCCAAGCGAAAGTGAGTGGTTGATGGATGGATCAACACCTGCCCTGCATTCTTAGTCTACACCAAACCACAACCTGCTAATATAAACCTTCGCTTGCTGTCCGAACAGGGCAATTTTTGGGGTGGACTCACCAAGCATTCGCCACTCAACTCCGGATAGAACGTCACATCCCCAATATTTCTTATCGAGGTCAAGGCCAACAGCCTCGGCACTTCAAAGCCTATTTCTCTGGCCCCGCTGCTTATCTTGTCTTTGAAAATACATGCAATGCGCCTGCTAACCCGCAGTTCAACTTGATGCGTTGTCGACCATCTCCGTCCCAATACCACGACTTTGTGCGTAGTCTTGGCACATTGCAACATCCTAGCCTTATGCCAACCTGTGCCAGATATTCTTGTCAGTTAGGCTTGTCCTTCTCACCACACATCAAGCCGGTTTGGCATGTACGAGCGAGAGCGTAGGTAAGATTCGTTCCAGCAACAGACTGTTTACCCGCACAACCTCGAAGTCCCTTGTCTGCACCATACCAGGTGCCACGGTGATCTTCTCAGCTGACTTATCGAATGAACCCACCTCACTTTGGCCTTTTACGTGCAACCATGCAAGCTAGCTACAGAGCGATCTTGCCCCTCGAGGAGCCTCACCGTCCCGGGCCACAAGGCACACGCTTTGATGGAAACCACAAGCAATAATCACCACACCAAAAGTACAACGGGCTGCCGAGAGTGCCGACGGCGCCACGTCAAATGTGATGAAAGATTTCCCATTTGTTTGCACTGCAACGTAGTAGCGTAACATGCAGCTCCGAATCTCGGTTACAGAAGTGGCATTTTGAAATGCCAGGAATCCTTATCCCACGAGTACATGACGACTTAGGCACTTTTGGGAGCCATATTGATAGAGGGCTTCTCCAACATTGGGTGGAGAAGACTTGTCAGATGATGTTCCTCACTCCGGACAATAACCCGCTCAGCTATCCTATTTTACACTTTTTTGAATCATCGCCTTGGATCGCGTCAATCCTATAGATCATCAGCACCGCCTACGAGAAGCTTCTTCACACTGGGCCCGCTGATGGTCGTATTTCCGTTGGAAATGTGTATCGAGCTTTGCGCGGCGTTTGACAAAGTTAATGGCCCAACAGGGCCCGACACGTGGCGCGTCGCGTTCCGCGAGATGTCGGTTCGCCATATCTCCCACCATAGACGCTCGAGGAGGGAATCCTTTGGCGGTTAAGTTGAGAATATGTTAGAAGATAACTGATTCCTCTATATCAGAAATATCACATCGTGATTTGATACCGCGCTTAGGGCGACTGAGCTTCTGGTGATCGATGGAATAGATAGTACCAGCGGCTCGAGCGCTTAGATCTGGACTGTTTGCGATGGCTTGGACGATAGGATAATCTGTCTTTTGTCGTTTTTCTGATGCATGTTGGGTTGTGGAGGAATATTGTGTTTGGTAGAGGAAATAGGTGGGCAGATTGGCGTGTGTCATTCGCTACGTTGTAACATTCAGTATGCATCTTCGTTATGTCATATTGAGCTGAAAGAGAGCTTGGAAGAAGACTTGCTGGGTTGGCAGCCGCCCACAGCTGGCTTCGATTTGACCATGGTCTAAGAGGCTCTTCGGACTCATGGCCTGATACTGCTTCATTGTATCTTCGACGTGCTAGCATACGACGGCCTAGAACTTGGTGAATACAACGGTAAAGAATATATGATCCACCGGGTTGACCTAGGCGGGTTGAAAGCACTGATATACACCTTATTCGAGTCAGGTAACTTTAATATGCAGCCGATAACGCTTCTTACGATTGAATCTGAGGTCACTGAAGATGACATAGAGGAATGAGAGGAAGTTCTAACCCGATTCAAAGCCTTAAACTCCATCATTAGTACATTGGTCAACCAATGTACTAATACAGTAGCTTCGAGAGCACTGGAACATTCGTAAGAAAGGAAGATACGAGTCATATGTATCGCTCATGCTCCGAAAAGGCTGGCGGCTGACTATGGGGTGAGGAAGCGACTTTTCAAATAACAGGGCGTCAAGGAGTGTGGGAGCATGTTTCATGATTTTAGTCCATACCAATGTGTTAGAATGCGGCTGTAGCTATCTATGAGGTGGAACTTGCACTTTTTGACGCTTGAGTCTGCTTGCCGATTGAAGACTTGGTGGCGGTGTTTGCGAGTCTTGCATAGTACCGTCACGATGTCAGCATCGGTGAAGCTGTGCGGCAGACGATCCTACAGAATTCCATACCATAATGACCAGTCCTCAAGTTATTCCAGTGACAACCAGGATCTCGTCCACATGCAGATGAGGGCAGTGGTCGAACTCTAGACTTTTGAGACTGCGTAGTTTCTTTCCGCTACTTCAGTGTACATAGCCGGGTGGTGCGGCCAGTTGGAGCTTCGAACAGAACTCGACTTTGGTCGAGTTATGCCTTAAGCTGCTAATGGCAGAAATCAGATGCGTCTAATGATCACATCAGGGGAAAGAAGACCCAATGTCGTCAAGGATAGCCCCCGTTAATCACCAGAAACGGCATTGAGATCCTAGAAAATCCTCAGTTACCAAGCCAATCCTACCCGAGCAAACGTGCCACTCAACCTCTCCAACGAACCTTGTTTGCTAACCTTTTGGATAATCTGTCCCTCTGTTAGAATGAGAGTCTGAGAGACATCGTTGTGTCGGAAAACGATAGAGTTTTGCTCGCAAATCCACGAAGGTGACACTTACTCATAGTAGTTCGTGTATCGTTACGACGCACAATTTTGACCTCGTCACCAACTGTTATGAGAGCACCATTGTGACCGCACCAGGCATCCATATCCAGAGGCGCGACAAACCCATATCGACCGAAGATAGGGCTCCATTTGGTGCCCGGATCAACCCGTCGATCACGGCTGAGCAACTTCAATACTCTGCCTCCGTCACCTGTCCCTGGTTTGCCGGTAGTATAATCGACGTTGAGACTTGCACACCGTGCACAGTTCTGCGTAAGCAGACATCTGATTTTACGACCAACACTCAGCTCAGCCCAAAAATCCTCCTCGAACGCCTCGTCAGCCCCTTCGATGATAATATTGGATCGGAACTTTGTAATGTCCATGACCTCCCCATCCGAGAGTCTCTTTTGCACGTTATCCCAGCTAAGTTTACTGATGACGAGGTATGGAGCGAGATCTGCAAATGTGAGTCCTTGGTTGATATTGATTTCTGAATCCCTGCTGGTGCTTGCCTTTCTCGATAATTTTTGAATTATCCAGTAGCAAGGAGGCGCAAGCCCACATGAGTAAATTAGGGCCCAGGGTGAACCGGCGGTAACTGCAAACAACGTCAAGCACAGAATAAAGCTTGACACGCCAACAATGAGAGTCTTCCCATTGTGCTCCTCCCTAGTTAGAACCGGCCCTACGTTACCTAGGACCTTACGCCTATTGTTACCAATGTATAGCAACTTTACCTTGAGACCAAACCTCCTGCTGAACCACTCGTTGGAATTTTCTCCCATATCGTAAGCTTGGCAGGGGCTGAGATGCATCTTAACATGGAATTCGTTGAGTTTCGTAGTATCTGGACATAGGGGCACATCTAGTATGCTGCTAGCTACCTTTGTAGTAGGAGAGTTGAAGGTATGATCTAGACGATAAGTGACCTGAATCGTGTTGGGGCTTGTGGAAGGCACCAAAGCGGTGGTGAACAGACACATTGATGAGACATTGCCGATGTGCATTGTAGTAGCCTTTTCAACATCCCATAGCATGAAATGCCGATCGTACTGGAATCCCGTAGGACTTGCCCAGAGAGATTGTGCTGATACACCTTGCAAGGACTTGATGGGATAAGTATATATCTGAGTACCCTTCCATCAGCTGATACTCGATTTCTTCCGCCGAGACAACTGACCTGTGCAACTTGCATCTTTCCATGACCATTGTGCTCCATTACTGATGACGCAGACCAAAACTTTTGGTGGTCTTCCTCGTCGACGATACAATCGCCCTGTTCTGTATTCGCAAGAGATACACGGCTCGTGCGATGATGAAAGTATATGTAGCGGCAGATTCGTCTGAATCTTCAATGGGATGGCAGTATGAATTTATGAGAGGGGCAACAGCAGTCTGCAAGCCAATATATTATGGTGCTGTGGAGTTCGTGTTTGCGGTGGAAGCCTGCAAAAGTTCCAGATCTAGTGATCACCCGAGCTCGCGAGGCATTCCGTCGTTGTATCTTTTGCCACTTACGTCACTGAATCAACAATACGACTTTTACTAACGACCAATTCGCTTGTGGTGGACAGCCTAGAGAACGTACAAGCTGTGCATCAGCGAAGCTCACGTAAATACTCTAGATGGTGGTCACGTTCAGTTTTCGTGATTCTATAGGGTGACACAGTCTTCCCAGACTGGCAAAAATGCGCCAGACTCGAAACACTGAAACACACGAGCTGCTGCCTAGACAGTTCTCCCATTATAGTGACTGTCGGATCGTCTCCTGCATGTAAGCCGCCGATAGTGTGCAAAGTGTACGGTAGCCGGACAACGACTCCACACGCATTTCACCTACTGCATGATTTGGTGCACCAGTGGGTGGACCGTGCTTTGACGACCGTAGGAGGACACTGGACCTTACGTTGCGATGAACCAGCGATAAGAGACACTGACTCTTTAGACCAAGATCACTACCAATATATTGAGCCATGACGCTACTAGTAAGTTGACTGCCTTCTCCTCGGGTTCTGCTGAGGACCGCGTCAATGTACCATTCGTGATGAATGTCGACTGGTCTGTAAGCTAGGTTTGCCAATTTCCTGCCGATAAGAGACAATATGAATAAGGGATATCCAAGATCAATCTGACTATTCCTGGTGCCTGTTCCCCTCAGTTGACACAACAGGACTCGCAAGCCCTGCTGGATCTCACGAAACACACGGCACTAGTAGAACCTACGCCGAGAAAGCCACAATGTAAAACTCTGTCTACCAAAGCTGATTCTCTACTCTATCACTCTGCTTCCAATGTGCCCCAGGTATCATTTGGACGACGTCGCTAGGTTCTCACGAAATCTGTTGCGTACCAGACGGTCAATCTTACACTTCTTGGAATGACCAGAATGCGGTGCGGAGGACTACATTGTTGGAGGTACAGGTTGGTGACAAGTAGCCCAGCAACAAGCACATGCTAATGCAACTGATTCATCAGGCACGCTGGGAAACTCTGTGATAATTTCAGTCAGTCTTTGGTGGTTTCTCATATCGGGACAGTGAGGGTTCTACATATGGAAACGTCCACGATTGGACAATAACCCAGAACTGGTCCCGTGACTCGCTGCTGCTGATGATTACTGTGATCTAGTTCATAATGTTCTTCTCAAGCCGCAGAAGTTGGATGGATGTGTGATTCATGGGGTATCACAGTCTCCAAGCTTTGCCGATATAACAGCTCCATTTCAAAAGGGTCCCTATCCGAGAGCAAATATGCGCTTTCACTACCTACCATGGAACTTACACAGGATTAGACTATTGTCTCTCCTGGATTGCATATTACCAATTGATCATTGAAAAAATATCCCCAGGGGTGCAGGGACGATGGCCCTGATGGTGCCTCGAGAAGTGCTTTCAACTCAGCAGTCATCATAAGGGTACAAATCCCGACCTCGCACGTTAAAGAGTGCACAACACTTTGCTGTGACGTAGATGTCACGAACGCGTAACTGCTACAGGTGATGCATCGGAGGGAAGGAAGTCAAGTATCGGCGCCAGTATGATCAAGGTCCTCGAGACCTGCAGAGCTCGAAATGAGAACAACAGTTCTGGCAGGTAGCTTGCTGCCATCTGTAAGGGCTTGGTGTGTACTGCGACAGCTCCACAGTGTGGTTGCAGGTGTTCTCTCTTGGAAAGAGAATCAAGAATGACAAATAGCTTGAAAATGAATCTCGCGTGTAGGAGACTGGGGGTGTTTGACGAGACCATGACTCTAAATAAAGCGACCTTCTACATCCGTTCAGAATGCGAGACCTATTCCGCATATCTTGTGCTCTGCTCGCAGCATGAGTGTCCGCACCAGACAGAGCAAATTATGGAATATTTCTTCAAACACCACTTATGAGATTTGGAAACGTCCTTGCCACTGTCTTCCACATCCGCTTGCCCACGCCTCCTAATCTATGGCGCCGGCTTGGCCTACTCACACATGCGATTTGAGTTACTCAATAAACCTGTGTACTCACGGCCATCCCAAGATCATTTACTGAGCATATTGTCACAGCTTACTAAGACACATGGCACAATGTAATATCGACTCGTGCGAGATCCTGGGCTGCCAGTATGAAATCCTACAACACTATACTGTCTCAGACTAATTATCCAATGAATTCGTCAGCAATCCCTGCCAACTATACAGATACCCACCATCACCGCTTATCAACGGAGGTCCGTGTAATTCCGTCTCTCGGAAACCGGAGCAGATTAGCAGAAAGTGTATCGAAGCAGGCCTTGGAGTGAGTAAGTTGCCTATCTTGGCCAAGAATGCGAGCATCGAGGTTCGCAGCTAACCGTGCGGCGCGAAGCTAAAAGTGCGGGCTTTCGGTCGCGTGAATTGCATGATTCGCCCACGCTTCTCGGATACGTGAGTGCTATCGCCCGTCAGTTATCCGAGCCCGAATCTTCCCCGGGATTGCACCCCTTCCATAGCGTAAAATTGGCATCAGCTGTGCGAATACGTCCACGTATTGTTTAAATTTTTTAGTCAGGTTTATTCGTGTAGGAAGAAGATCCGTACTCCATATACCCACTTACCCAGAAAGTACGAATCGCGATAGCAGTCGCCTTGCAACCTTCAAAGACAACGGAAAAAGTTTATGACCTTTCGGCACCTGAACGACCATCTTTTCTTCATATTGATCAGTGTCAGTCGGTGATCAGATTGGGTAGAGCTCGTCAAGATTGTGCATCAGATCATACAAATCGTCCCACAACTTCTCACCCTCCTCAACTTTCTCATCCGATTCGCGAGGTGTGAGCCCAAGTGCACAATGACTTCTCAAGTTACTACCCTAGGATTCTTTGTTGCTCTATTATTCGCTGTTTACAAGTTTTTCCTCTTACCTGTGGTTCTTTCACCATTGGCACGAATTCCCACCGCACATTGGTCAAGCAGTTTCTCCTCCGCGTGGTTGTTGTGGATGAGATGGTCGCATCAAGAGAATAGGACGGTGTACAAGCTGCACATGAAGAAAGGGCCAGTCGTCAGGCTTGCTCCCAATGTCCTCAGTATCAATTGTTTCGAGAAGGGGCTGAAAACAATCTACCAAGGAGGTTTTCCAAAACCAGTATTTTACTTCAGAGGGTTCGCAATTTACGGGTAGGTCTACGGTGACCCTTTCTAGTCGAGAAGTTCGAGACACTAAACGACAAACGATTTTAGAACGGAAAACATTTTCACATTTGAGACTAATGAGGCACACTCAGCACGGAAGAAAATCATTTCCAACACCTTCTCTAAATCATTTATTCTTGGTTCGCAAAATCCCAGAGCAGCGACGCGGGATGTCTTACTGGGACGGTACCTCCCGCAACTGCATCGAGCTTCTGCAGCGAACAAGGCTATCGAAGTGCTGGGTTTGAACTATGCATATTCCATGGATACTTTCGTCCAGTGGCAATTCGGTCGAAGTCTAGGCAGCAACCTTATTGAGGATCTGGCTGAAAGGAAAATGTACTTCGACGGTTTCTTTAGCCCCGGGCCTTATACATTCTGGCAATATTACTTTCCAGATCTTGCCCGAGTATTACGCACGGTTGGTATCTATCTAATCCCAAGATGGGTGGATACCCACTTCAAGGCTATTGAAGATTGGAATCTGGACAAGTGCGATAGAGCTCAGCAACTTCTGGCCAGGCATGAGACGCTGGCCGAAGCGGATCAGCCAGTGGTCTTCGAGCAAGCCCTCAAGTCCATGAGTGAGGTTGACTCGAAACCTGGTGCATATCCGCAACGTATGGAGGTCGCGAGTGATATGTTCGCTCATAATTCTGCCGCGTTTGAAACAAGCGGTAACACCGAGACTTACTTTTTTTATGAAATGTGCCGAAATCCTATCTGGCAGAAACGTTTACGAGAAGAGCTACTGACGTTGGAACCACAACTGAAATTCGAACAGGGGAAAAAGTACGAGATCGAAGACCTCCCTTCATCAAAGGTGGTCGACGCACTGCCAATTCTACATGCCGTTATCGTGGAAACCATGCGACTTTACCCATCTGTTCCGGGTGGCCAGCCTCGAGTAGTGCCCAGACCTTGTACGCTAGGTAGTTTCGAGAACATTCCCAAAGGGACGATCGTACAGTCATATGCCTACGCACTTCACAGGACGCCAGAAATCTTTCCAGATCCGCATCAATGGAAGCCGGAGAGATGGTTGGACGCTTCTCCGGAACAGCTGACTGTGATGAAGAAATGGTTCTGGCCGTTTAGTAGTGGTGGTAGAATGTGTATTGGCAGCAATTTCGCATATTACTGTACGTCCAATATGGTCTACGAATGTCCCCGTACTACCACTGACAGGGTCTAGCTATGAAATTTCTCGCTGCCGGCGTGTACACAAACTACACCACAACCATTCACGACCATGGTGATATGGAGCTACAGGATTCGTACCTAGCCGGACCAAATGGCCATCGGCTGGAAGTCAAATTCCATAGCAACACACATGAGGATGCTATAAGATACTGATGTTGACGAGTGTTTCGCCAAGAGCGTGGATTGTAGACTGATGAGGGTTTATTTGTGGGAAAAAGGGCTTTGCACAAAAGCTACTACATGCATGCCCTTACCATCTCATGATGAACAACTTTAGCTATAGCTAGTCAGGGGCCATTCGACTTTTGCCACAGCCTGTGTCATGAGCTCGAACCAAGAGTCCAGCTCTCCCATAGCGTGAGGCATCAGATATTTGACTTTATATGCTGTCGATTGATAAGATGATGTTTTTCTTGCGCACTTCAGTAGTAGCATACTGCATTTAACTCGAGTGCTAAGATCATAAGGTCACCAGTAGCTATACGAATCTTTTCTGTTAACTATACACTACGCGACTACATGAACAAACAACTGATCATAATACTCTGCGTGAGCCGTCTCTTAACAATAAAACTGTCATATTATCGCTTTACGGCGGTATCGAATGGATACTTGGTTTGCGTATCACTCGGTTACCACTGACTGCCTTTCTTTCTACTTCTTAACAGATAGTAATTAGCTATTGTCAATGACCATACACAACCGACTGGTGGCTTAATTTTGAATATCTTAGTCAAATTACTCATGTTAACATCTTGGAACTAGGAGATGGCTGGCCACAATCGGCTCTGACCGAACCCTGACCGACCTATGTTGAGGAGGACTACCTGTCCGCGTTGGTGATCAATGTTGAATAGCGAAAACATCATCACGATCTGACCGCGGGATCCCAAGCAATGAGAAAAACTTCGTACAGTTCAATCGTGCTCGAAGCTAGACCGTGACGGCCGAGTTCGCTAATGCATCGATAGCGTATCGGGCGGGCATCTACCCACTAGCCTCGCGATATTCCTACATTAGGTAAGTGACAATTAGCGGATTGCGCACCACACTTTTTGCTGCTGAGTGGTGTAGGCTTACATCATCGTCTACCTTGAAAGTATCAAATAAAGAAGCTTGAAAGTGGCAGCGGTGAGATAGCCTATGTACCGAGAGGTAGCTAGATTGGTTAGTTCTCTTCGGTTTTCAATTTTCGCGTGCTGTCGACCTAAGGGGAACTTGGCCAAATCTCTTCATTTCGTCTTTGCGACACTAAGTATTAGATTACACGTTCAGAATGAGAGCCGCACTTACTGGATACGGGGATGCAGGGAAATAATTTTTAGAGGAGCTATGCACAACAAACATCTCAGAATTCAGATTATGGTGAACCATGTGAGATGGCACTGGAAGCCTGGACGTCAATATTCCCGTTTATCATATTTGTAGGTAAGTCGCAAAGTGTCCAAAAACAGCAATACAATTCCAGGGTCCTTGCTAGGCGTTGCAAGTGGTCCACACCAATTTTTTCTAATAAGTACGTTGAGCAACACTGCTTGGCCGCCCTCACCACGAACTTTCCCAAGCTACAGGTTTAGCTGTATCACGCAACGGTTAGAAGCTGTTCTCGCAAACAAGGTTACACTCGTACCATCACAATGCCTCGATCGATTCCTAACTCGAATGGCTCCGGAGATCCAAAACAAGTCCCATACGGAAAGTGGGAATCATTTCCTTGGGAGGCTTTTCCCGAATACGCAGGAAGCAAATCAATTCTTTACCGTTCAGAAGATGGCAAAGTTGTTGCAGGGGCAGCAAAAGAGACTGGGACTGCCACACTGACGTACCCATGCGACGAGTTCTTTTATGTCACCGCGGGATGGATCAAACTCGCCGTTCAAGGAGGCGAAACGTTCACTCTTCAAAAAGGTGAATTCGTGTACCTCACGAAAGGGACGACTGTGGATTTTGAGTTTGGTGAAAACTTCGCCAATGTAGCCGTTTTCATAGATACTGAAAGGATCACATTGGTTTGAATGCCTGCTTAGCATTTTGCAAAAAGCAATGTCAACCACATTATGGCTGGCAGATAGCCATTGGCCGCCTGCCACAAGGCCTGAATTGAAGAGGACATAGTCGAATGGATGATTGTCAAGTGAGTGTATGTAGTCGGCTTCTTAATTCTCCCTGATCCTTTCGGAAAGCGTTATCAGAATC
Source organism: Exophiala bonariae (assembly GCF_035927105.1). Classification (NCBI taxonomy): domain Eukaryota; kingdom Fungi; phylum Ascomycota; class Eurotiomycetes; order Chaetothyriales; family Herpotrichiellaceae; genus Exophiala; species Exophiala bonariae. Next base: position 595,026 of record NW_027042496.1, read on the forward strand.
AGTCTTTCGAGTAGACTGCCTGGAAGGGTTGAAGACCAGTGACGCTGCCATTTCGATTCCACCACAGAACACTTCCGTCATATGAAGATCTTAATCACCAAAAGGCTCAAACATAGCACCATTCGTCGCAAACTGGCTGAAACAGGCAATATGAATTCGGACGCTTGGGGCTTTGGGATAAGGTAACCCATGCTCTTGATTTACTAGTCTGGTTTTTGATAGCTGACATTCTTACGTATCAAATTCTAGGCCTCACTAATTCACTGATCACAACAACCCTGTATCTCCTTCGCAGCTACCGTATGGACTACGCACAAGATAGAAATGGTAGCTGACTCGATGCACCGATGGTTATGTTCGTGGTCTTTGCCGGATTCCGTCGGGATAAGTCCCCCGAGCTCGCATTTTCACCCAACACAGGAAGAAAATGAGCTCAATCAAGCAAGACTAGAGAAAGGTCGTTACCAGTAAATCAAAACTTGGTATTCAGCGGTTGATGTCAATTGTGCGTCCATTTTATGAACTTCGCTGAGCCGGGGGATAGCTTCATGCATTAAGCGGGTGGTGGCGGTGGTTTACGTCTGGAAACATAAATCGTTGGCAATCAGAATGTAGCCCGTCTTACAGGCATGAAAGTTGGTGGATTTGTGTTTAGCTTTTGGTCGCAGTCGTGCGCCTACGCATCGCGTGAATGATTGTCCTTTCGGGTTTCCGCGAGTCATCACGGTCCCTTAAGCTATGAAGCAGAAGTCATCACAAGAATTGAACATGCTCGCCCGCCGATCGACGGCACTCCATAGATTGATAAATGACGTCGCTATATCGCAATCTTGCTCGGAGCCTGAATTGAAAATGGATGGATTCAGAACGCGTCATATCAGTTCCCAAGGAGGCCCTTTCTCGAGGGTAAGTCAAATCTCATTTATTATTTCTCGGGTATGAATTTTGAGACAGCATCACAACGCAACAGAGATGGGACAAAGTGCTACTTGACTGGATTCAAAACGAAGAACACAGGCAAACTTGAGCACCGGTTGCTAGGTTGATATACAAGTTCAAGTGGATATCGGTCGCATGGCGAAATAAGCTCTACAGAATTTGTCTCCGAACACGAACCAGGTAGTGCAAATTCTGTGTTACACGATTTTACCGCCTTTAATATCGTTCCGGCCATATGTAGCGATCCCTCGAGTCTTGCCTAGCGCAACAGAAATCAGAAAATCTATAGGGTATTACACAAGCTCGCATAAATTAAACCTTGCAGATATAGTGTGCTATAGCTCGAACCCATCCTCAGGTGTATACACTTCATCTAGGCTTCAGGTTGTCCCACGTAAGGAATTCTAGGGCACACCTATACAGGTTTCTACGCATCTTGAGTCCTGCCTCGATATGGAAACACTGAACATCGTCGATGTGATAATTCATAATGCTGATAATATGCTTCCATTTATTTTTTAGGTATGGTGTAGTAGCGACAGTGCACGCTAGCCTCAAATAGATACTTTGAGATCGTGTCCTATGTGTTCTACGAAGACCATTGATTTAACCCCTTAAATTCGTCATATGTGACGCGTGAGCCATCCAAGAAACCTCGACTCTGCTCGAAAGCTAGATAGAATGGATCTGCCGAAGAGCACGGGCACGCATGCTATCGCTGTCCAATAGTCTCATAAAAGCATGAAGTATTTATCCACAAGACAACCACTGCGCTAAATTGTACCGATTACGGATAAACAAACTGAGTCGGATTACGCCGGTCACGCCCGAGTAATCTCGGAAACTAGACGAATGTAGTAATAAGCACAGCCTGCCCAATGATGTGGCTTGATGAGGGGCCCAATTAGACTTCGCTTAAGCCTCGCAATCACAAAGCAAGCATTTCCCCAGCCCTCGAAACTGCACAGTACTAAGTACAATCGGGTTTAGTGTTCAAACATCTCTCGCAAAATAGCGCTTGGCAAACTGTGCTGCCAGTTTGAAATCAGCAATCGTGAAGCTATCCTTGCGAGACTCCAGTGGACGATAGGTACTGCGAACTATATTTTGTTTTGACGGCTTTATCAAAATCTCGCTGTGTGTCTGAATATGTGGCTGCATCACAATCTTGAGGGGATCTAGACCTTGAAACCCTGATTTTGCCATGACTTTATCGCGCGGAACTCAAACTTTGGAGCAATCGAGGTGGCAAAAGTTATGGCTGTCCCCAACTAGCCGACGATAATTGGAGGAGAAATGAATCTCCAGCTGGGGCTTCGGGAAGGGTTTGTGCCGACTCCACAGATATCAATACGAGCATCACGGAGGAGCGTCCACACCTTTAAGAATGCTCAAATCATCCAGCATTCATTCCTCTTCTTCATCAGCAACTTCTTCCAATTCAATTTTCCCTAAAGTATAATAAATCATGGCCGGTGACAGCGAAGCGAAGCACAAGATGGGGATTGAGAGCGATGTCGAGCAGACACCGACAAATGTGTCAGTTGGTACAGGCACCTTCGACATTGACGCCGCAAAGCTTGCGGGTGGGCACATTATCCTCTGCCTGGAGGATGGAACTTCTTGCTAACGAACGTCCAGAGATGGGTTATTCGGCCCAAATGCCTCGCGAATTCAGTATAATCGAATTGATCGCAGCAGGTTTCGCTGTTACTGCGTCTTGGATTGGCATTGCTGGTGGCTTCTCCACAGGAGTCATAACTGGTGGACCAGTTTGCCTCGTATGGGGAATGGTAATCATGCTTTTTTTCCAACTCATGGTCGCTACCAGCTTGTCTGAGCTGGTCAGTGCAATGCCCAACGCAGGCGGTCAATACTACTGGGCCATGCGCCTGGCTCCAGCGAAGTTGTCACGGATTTCAGCATATGCAACGGGATGGTTCAATCTAGCTGGTGGTGTTTGTGCAGGTGCAGCCAATGTTATCGTTCTTGGTTACATGGTGTTTGGCTGTGTGATTTTGTTCAACCCTGAATTGTGAGTACGAAATCCTTGCTTAAAGAGAACCCTTTGATCTGATGCGCAACTTCAGCACATACCACGCCTGGCAGGTTTGGTTAATGGGATTGTCCATTTACTATACCTGCGCAGTCTTCAACTTCTCCGAGAAGTCAGTAGCAGCATCGATATCCTATGGCTCGATTTTCATAGCACTTTCTGGATTGATTACTTTGATAACCCTACCTGCCAAAGCCACCGAGCATACTAGTACTGGTTTCATCTTCACCAGCACTGAGAATTTCAGCGGATGGTCAAGTAAGGGTCTGGCTTTTCTACTCGGATTAATCAATGTCAACTACGCTTTCGGATTGATCGACGCAGGCGTACATTTAGCCGAAGAAATCGTTGAGCCCGAGAAAAACGTTCCGAAAGCTCTCTACTCCACCGTTATCGTGGGCTTCGTCACTGCGTGGCCATTGACCATTGTCCTGATGTACTGCCTGGTTGACTTTGAGTCTGTTGCTACTACCGCAACGTACGTACCACTATTAGAGCTTTACCACCTCACCTTCAATAGCAAAGCGATGGCTGTGGGATTCTTGGCCCTTGTCATCTCCTCCTATGCCTGTGCCACTGTGGCGCTACAGGCATATCAAGCTCGAATCTGCTGGGCATTTTCGCGCGACCATGGGCTTCCTCTATGGCATATCTGGTCGAAAGTACACCCGAAATATTCCGTCCCACTGAACGCACATTTGCTGTGTATTTCGTTGGTCACCATCCTCGCGATTCTTCCTATTGCATCGTCAACAGCGTTCAATAGGTGAGTATCATCCCTAGCCTATATGTACCTTTCTAACATACTGATCTCATTCATAGTATGGTGACGGCTGTCATCGTCTTCCCATATCTGTCTTTCGTGACACCGGTGGCCTACTCTCTTCTTCCATCAAACAGGCATATCAAGGGTCCCTTCAACCTGGGTGTCTTTGGCACGATTGCCAGGGTTTTGACCGTCTTGTTCTGTTTGTATTCAACCGTTATTTACTGCCTTCCTTTTGTTATGCCAGTCACCGGTTCTAGTGAGATATTATGGCTCCTGCAATGATTTTGTCTTGCTAACTCTTGAATAGATATGAATTATTTCTCGGTCGTGATGGCTGTTCTGGTGGTTTTCATGGCGCTTGATTGGTTGTTCCGTGGCCGTCGCATCTTTGGACACGATGGTATCTTCAGTGCTTGAATGCGCTTTTGTAATGAGTACCAACCGCAGAAAGCGTCTCGGCTTGCGCTCTCCGCATGTCACCATGTCGTGAAGAAACACCTTGAGATTCAGACACGGTGGAGTTGAGTCAATTCCACCAAGTCAATGACTGTGTTGTGATACTTGGACATCAACTTCTGATCATGGAGACACTAGTTGGGTCAATCGTGGTCTGTTCAAAGAGGCTCTCATTGGTCGTTAAGCAACTCGAAACATTTTCAAGCAAGTATAGCTTCCTATACACAAGAGCAATCTGTGCTCTGAATACGCAAAGACGTGCATCTTTTCTAGATATGACTTCTATAGAGGTCGGCCTTTCGACACCTATTTGATGGAAATTTACTCATGCCATTATATTCGCGGAGAGTTAGCTTAAATTGCGTGCGCACTCTGCGGCTATACCACAAAGGCAATGTTGGTGAAGGTTCTCCGTCCGTTACAGAACGGTACTCACATTGGTAAGCGATAGAGAGGGTTTTGAGCATATCGGCAAGCTGAAGGTTGTGTTCAGAACCGTGTGCGCCAAAGTCATAGATCGATACAAATTATTAGGACTCTCTACGTTCTCGCAAGTTGTCTGGAACAGACTGGGTTAGTCGCAACGCTGACATCAACGACCATACATGGTACATAAACTATCTACAGCAGGTGCGGATTCATGATTCTTGTGCGTATCTCTTGTCGAAGCACAAATTTCTTGCTCAAGGCAGGACCGTGGTAATTAATATATGCCCCTTATTGGGACACTCAGGGAAAGTGTGAATTTCCACGAAGTGTGCTCACGATGACCGTCAATATATTCATGCGCACACCTTGGGCCTTTTACTAATTAAGAGCGAGTATCCATCGGAGCATGATGTAAAAGCTTTCCAAGTTTAATGATTACGTCCATTTGTAGGATCGAGGTTTCACCAGTGACTAACCATTGTGGCAACTACTAATCAGCTGATTACCGTTATTCGGTTGCCTAACAATGCTACAGTAGGCCAATGACTCTGTGGGGATATCATTGTACAGACTTCACTGCTCTCCAGGACGACTATTGAAGGCAAGGAAACCACTAGACTCATCGCGCCTTAAAGGCCACGTGCTATGTACCCACAACTTGCTGCATGATGCAGTCCACGCCCGCCCAGGATGGCAGATTGCAGTACGCCATTGATCGCGACCATATAAATATCACACGCGTATGGCGCGTTTTATGTGCGACGTGGTGCTGAGAACATTGACGGCTCCAATCTTAAGCGTCACGATGGTACCTAGACATCGTATACGTACGCTTCTGCCTCAATTTCAAGATGCAGTCCCGGCAGTCCCACATAGGGGATACCAGTACACATCCAGGTAGGCCCATGGGGCATTCTCCGCTTAATTTCCTCACACATTTTCGGGAACTGCGCGTCGACGTCGACATGATAACTTTTTATGCTGATGACATGCCTCCATTCGCACTGAGGATTGGCACTTTTCAATGCCTGCATAACATTCTCAAAGGCACGGAATACCTGGGTCTCAACATCTTTCGGAAGGACTCCGTCCGGATGCCAGCCAGATTGACCAGAAGTTCTGACGAAGTTTCCTAATGTTAAATGTATTAGCAATGGCGCATCATGGGGCGGGCTGTGAAGAAGAACCTATTCTCAATGCTTGCGAATAACCCATCCTCTTAGTGGCATCCTCACCGTAGCCGGGGTAAGAATGAAAAGTTGGTTTGTCCGACATGTCCAGGTTGTTTCGATTGCTGACAAGAAATCGGAAAACAGGGAAGTAAAGAACACGAAATATTTGGGAACTGTGCTGCTCACTCCCAACGTAGATATCAGAAAAGGAACGGTGGTGTTGCATAACAGTGGGACCGAGTATCAGGTCGATCGGATGAGTACGAGTGAGCGACGACCCACCAAAGAAGCAACCCTCGCGTTCTGTGCAGTTTAGGAAGCTGGTTTACATAAGTAATGATGGATGGCCAATCTTTGAAGTACTTATTACCGCCGTGACATAGTTAGCAACTAATGACCTGGTAGCTTGCATTTCCATGCTGATTGAAGCTACACCTCTCTTGAAGACATTCGTCTTACCCTATCGAGGGTTTTATTGAGAATTGACTTTTTTACTAATGGTATTAACATTCTAAGTATAGAAGACTCAAGAACAGGAATCTCCCGACTATCACCCATTCAGTCTAGATCTCCAGAGGGAAAAGTTGTTGGACATCCCTGTAACTCTCAAGGAAGCCTCTAACACCCGATACCTGATTTCTCCCATATTGCTCGAAGGTTCTCGAGTTTCCACTCAGGAAGGAAATCATTTCACTTCCCATGACAATCAGACAGACTGTACCTCGTAGTGCAAATCTGGAAGATTCAGGACGACACATGGTTTGGAAGCTAATCGAGCGGTAGCTAGGGAACAAATCTGTTATCTAAGTGGCGACACTAGTTAGCCTGCATTTACGCAAGCGACAAGCCCGAAAGTGGCTAACTAGTGAAGTTGAGCGTGGATTCTACCGACCTGCTCTCCTCTTGGACGTACGTCAGATCATGGGGGAAACGGCGCGCCCTTCCCACTTCGTTTTAGGCGCTGGGCGGCGGGCTGGCCAGAAGATCCGGCCACTTTCTACATTAGTCCACATTCCGACACCATCCCACCCTGCACTTCGAAAGCATCGCCCACCTATGAACTACACCCGTCGATAGTAATTGCTCACCGTTATACACTCAACTCGGGCACACATATCACCTGATACTAAACGCGAATTTAATACTGTGTGTGAAGGTCCCTTAACGAAGTCCATCCGCACAGTCGTTGCACTCAGGTTACTATGTTGCACTGGATGGTCTCTCCAAACACGCGACAGGATAACTAGAGGCATGATTCACAAACTTGTCAAGGATCCCGGCCTGCCAGTGCCAAATCCTACAAAGTCTTACTGGCAAACACCTGGCAACGAACGTTTACTCAACATACAATCACTACATCTACATGAGAAGCGAGATGTAGTGATACTCGGCTCAGGAATTACTGGATGCAGCGTGTCACATTGGCTTCTGAAAGGTTCGGATTCATTGACCATTTCCCTGATGGATGCTCGAGAAATTTGCTCCGGTGCTACCGGTCGGAATGGTGGTCGAATCAACGCTCCAGCAATTCAGAACTATGCCAAATATCGCCAGATTTTCGGACATCACACCGCTGTAGCCATTGTCAAATTTGAACTGGCTCATTTCGATGCACTCCGGTCCGTTGTGGATGAAATTGGGCCAGCTCTAGTTCATACGTCAGAGATCCGGCAAGTGTCTGCAATCGCCACCGCTTTCTCACAGCAGAAGGTTGAGGAATTGAGGCAGATGTTGGTAGACTTTGAGCAAGCACTTCCTGAATACAAGGGTGTATGGCGTATTGCGGACGAGGAGGAGATTGTGCAGGTAATTCTCCCCAGCTTGTCCGCACATACAAACTAACTTCGAAATAAGAAATATAACATCAAGAATGCCAAAGGAGCGGTGATAGGCAAGGCCGGCGCCGTCTGGCCCTATCGAATGGTCACTGGTATCTTCGAAGCCCTACTGGAGCAATATCAAGATAGGTACGCATTGGAAGCCAATACGCCGGCGCTAGGAATCTACCGAAACTCGACCTCCGAATATGCGTATTCTGTGGTAACAGCAAGAGGAATCATCCAGACGAAGCACGTGGTTCATTGCACGGAAGGGCATACCGCGCATCTTCTACCAATGCTTAGGGGTATCCTGGTGCCTCGAAGAGGCCAGATGACTGTGCAAAATCCAGGAAGCGCTTTCCCACAGCGTGGTGATTGCTCTTGGAATTTTTACCTGGACAACATGGATTACGCCACACAAAACCCAAGTACGGGTGAGTTGTTCCTAGGTGGCGGCGATGTAGTCGGTTATGGCCCGGCATTGGGCAATCCTTCCGACGCTGAGGAAGCGGTTTCAGCTCTGAGCCACCTCGGCGGGTTACTTCCAGCCGCCTTTGGCCATGAGACATGGGGAACTGAGCTCCCTGGTAAGCCGCGGGTGAAGGCATCGTGGACGGGCATCTTGTGCAACTCTCTCGATAAAGTTCCGCTTGTGGGAATGCTGCCTCAAGAAGCCCTGGATCGCCCCGCAGGCTCAAGAGACTCTGGAGAGTGGATTTCAGCGGGATACGGAGGTTATGGAATGGTGAACGCTTTTCTCTGTGGCAAAGCAGTCGCCATGATGATGCTGGGGAAAGATGACAGCTACTGGCTCCCGAATGAGTATCGCCTCACCACGACAAGACTTCATTCCTTGTATCATAAACTAGGTCAAGTTGTCGCCTCTGAGGAGAGACACCTGAAGGCACTTTTATAATCTTCAACCTGGAAATAAGACCAAAAGATCTGAAAAATTTTGACAAATGGTATTCCTGATCCTAAGACTGCATTAGACCCGTCGGTGGTTGCTGTATTGGTTTTATTCCTCGCATGAGCCAACCTGCGCCGTTTCCATGGAGTTCTGGGTTGGGGCTTGTACCAACAGCGTCCAATCATCTCGAAAAAGGGACACGGTATAAACCGAGTCGAGTGATGAACGTAAGTGCTTCAACGTTAAACCTTCGATGCGCGTTGGTAGACAGCGTCCGTCTGATCCCGATAATTAACAAGGATGACGTGGGTACTTGGAAGTTTTCGACTGCAAACCCGCATTACAGCTAGGATAGGAAAGAGGCGGTTGAATCGGTGGATACACTACTAACCGAGTCTATGTGGTTTAAGGGCACGCCATTGTATTCCCTGGCCATGGAATACCTCTACATGCAACCCGTCGTGTCAACAATAATTTCAAACCCAGTTGCGAAGTTTTCCATTTCTTTTCAGATCTGTACATGCTCAACCAGCTCACTTCGAAAATATGTCTGGAGATCTTTCTGTCAAACTTACCGCGCCTAACGGCGTCGAGTACATACAGCCGCAAGGCCTATTCATCAACAATGAATGGGTCGCCGCCAAATCCGGTGAAAAGATTCAGTCTCTATACCCCGCGTACGTTGGGTCTTGCACATATCAAGTTTGCGCTGTTCTATGCTGACATTAGTTACGAAGTGATGGGAGTGTGATCACAGAAGTCCACGCCGCGGGTGTTGAGGATGTGGACGCAGCCGTTAAGGTAGCTCGAGCTGCGTTCAATGGCCCTTGGAGAGAGACTGGTGGCACAGCGAGAGGCGCTTTGTTATATAAGCTAGTGGAGCTTATTGAACGTGATCGCAAGGTTCTGGCGACCATTGAAGCCTGGGATAATGGTATGATGTTATCCGAGAGGTTTGTATGCATGTTAAATGGCTTGGAAGCTAATCGTGATACATCAAGGCAAGCCATATAGTGCTGCGTACTCTGGTGATCTCGATGAACTGATGTCGGTACTCAAGTACTATGCTGGCTGGGCGGATAAGAACTCAAGTCAAGGTAAGGCTGCTATCCTCTAGCTGTGTATACCCTATAGCTGATGGTGTGCAGTTATCGAAACCACTCCTGCCAAGTTCACTTATACCATCGCTGAACCTATCGGAGTCTGTGGACAAATCATTCCATGGAACTATCCCCTAGGTATGGCATCCTGGAAACTTGGACCAGCGCTAGCGGCTGGGAATGTTGTCATTATGAAAGCCGCCGAACAGACGCCATTGTCTATATTATACTTAGCCAATCTTGTGAAAGAGGCTGGATTCCCACCTGGTGTTGTCAACATTATTAATGGCTACGGTAAAGTGGCAGGTAATGCTCTAGCCGCCCACTTAGATGTTGATAAAATTGCCTTTACTGGTTCTACTGCTACAGGTAAGGAGATCATGAAGGCTGCAGCTACAAACCTAAAGAATATAACGGTCGAGACTGGAGGGAAGTCGCCTTTGATCATATTCGAGGATGCTAAACTCGACGCTGCTGTGAAGTACGGTCACTATGGGATTATGGGTAATTCTGGTCAGATCTGCACTGCGAACAGCCGTATTTTTGTTCACGAAGAGGTCTATGACAACTTCATTGAGCTGTTCAAGAAGAAAACACTTGAAACATCAGTTCTCGGTGATCCATTTGACGAGAAGACTTTCCAAGGACCGCAGGTCAGCAAGGCCCAGCATGAGCGTATCTTGTCCTACGTCCAATCAGCCAAGGACGAAGGAGCGAAGTTAGAGCTAGGTGGTGAGGACGGATCTGCAGATTTCGGTGGTAAGGGATACTATATCAAGCCAACCATCTTTTCAAACGTCACCGAAGATATGACGGTTTACAAAGAGGAGATATTTGGTCCTTTTGCAGTCATCAAGTCATTCAAGACAGACGAGGAGGCAATCCGTATGGCGAATGGCACCACTTATGGTTTGGCAGCTTCTCTGTTCACTGAGAATATCAGCCGAGCACATCGAGTCTCGCGGAAGTTGGAAGCAGGCAGTAAGTCATATTCCTCATATAATACGCGCTAGGTACTTTGTTAACAGCAGCAGTGGTTTGGATTAACAGCAGCAATGGGTCCGATTATCGCGTGCCCTTTGGAGGTGTTAAGCAGTCTGGCATAGGTCGAGAGTGTGGTGAACTTGGAATCAAGGCCTACACCAACTATAAATCAGTCTTACTCCAGCTAGATTATTAGGTTTATCCTTAGCCATTCTTTTCATCCATGCTCTTTCGAAGTGGCTATGCAAGATGTTAGACCACGAAATGTATCCTCACTCGAATCTACTGCGAATTTGTAATCCTTAAAATGTTGGGACATGCTACGTTCTCTCCTATGGCAACTTATCAAGCTCACAAGAAGCACTCCAATGAGTGTCGAAACTGAACTACAACCTAGAAAAGGTGTAGAAGGCATGGCAGTCAAAGATTCGGGGCCAATACAGAAAGGGCGATCAAAGTAATATTGCTCAAATTAGTCACAGGAGAAATCTACCTTAGTGCATTGAAACTTTGGCGATAGAAAAAAGCACCTTTAAAGCACAGTGAATCTTGAAGCCTATTATCCAAAGCACAACTCGAGCACAGTATCTGAAACATATATGGAAGAACAGCATACCAAGTCCTGATGTATCAATCCTACAGATCTTCAGATTTGAATGCCTATAATGCTGATTTCACCCTTTGAGCGTCGCCAATGATGAGTTCTGCAGCACGCTCTGCTAAGGCGAGGACAGTGACCATGGGGTTCACTGTTGTCACGAATGGAAAGACACTTGCGTCAGCAACCCTCAACTTCTTAACACCGCGAACCTTCAGTTGAGAGCTCACAACAGCCATCGGGTCGTTGTTAAGATCTCCCATTTTCGCAGTACCGCAAGGATGATAGACAGTGTTTGAGACTTTCCGTCCGTATTCGCAAAGCTGTTCGGCTGTCTTGATATTTGGCCCTGGGGCAATCTCACGTTTCAGATGCTCTTTGAATGGAGATTGTTGAGCCATTCTCCGTGATTGTTCAAGCAAGAACAGGTTTGTTGCCTTATCGTAACCTTCCTCATCCGAGAAATATCGTTGATCAAGGACCGGCTTTTCTTTGGGATTGGATGATTTCAGGGTGATACTACCTACGGATAGTGGCCGAGGAGTGTTTGGAATAACACAGAACGCTGCGTTTGGAGTTTCGTAGCCCATGGACTTTGTGTACATATCGAATGGATATGTAAACATATGAAACATGCAGTCCATAGTATTTCCATCATCTCCACGAGCGTCGAACTGCTCCCTGCGCAGTGTCATGGTAACCTCAGAGCCTGAAATGACTGTCTCCTCAGGCACAGTCTCATTCATCTCCCACATATACATGGTTTCGCAATGATCCTGTAGATTTTGACCTACACCGGGGATGTCGCGGACCACTGGGATCCCAATCTCCTGGAGGTGCTTGCGAGGGCCAAGTCCAGACAACATCATGAGTCTTGGAGAATCAATTGAGCCTGCACTCAGAACCACCTCGTCTCGCGCAAATATCTGCAAACGCTCTCCACTCTTTGTTGTGGCTTCGACTCCTACAGCAGTATGGCCCTCCGTGATAATCCTACTCACCCAGCTGTGAACCAGAATCGTAAGATTAGGCGCTTTGACGTCTCCATCCAGAATTGGATGAATATAGGCAACACTGGCACTGCTGCGGTGATTGTCTGAGGGCGTGTAGGCGACGTTGATGAAACCAACTCCGGAACTTAGGTTGCCTGTTCTGACGATCTCTTTGTTGAAATCCTCAACAACGGGTATATTGAACAGCTTTGAGCAAGCTTCCACCCAATCTTTATTTACCTGGCTGCGATGTTGTGGAGCCACCGGAACGATGTTTGTGCGCAATTTTCGGACCAGTCGACACATGAGTTCGAAGCTCCATCCTCTAACACCCGCAGCCTCCCATCTTCTCATGTCGTACTCAACGGGATGGAAGGCGATAGATCCATTGTGACTCGAGCAACCCCCAAGTAGCTTCGCACGTGAATGAAGAATATTGCTATTGCCTACATTGACAATGTAAGTTTTCGGTTTGAATCAGCTGTCTGACGATATCGAGAACACTAACCATTTGGCTGGACCACTGAATAGTAAGAATAATCCATATCTGAGCCCCAAAGGTCGACTAAGTTTTTGAGGTTGAGTACAGTCTCATTTTTGTGTTCGCTACCACCACCCTCAATAACGAGGATTCTCTTGTCAGGTAAGCTTTCTGCCAATCTGGCAGCGATAACACATCCAGCTGTGCCACCACCAACGATAATGTAGTCGTATTTGGTGTTGCCCAATGGCAGAGACTCAACGATCGTCGAGGACATGATTATTGATGGTTGGTCTGAGTGTGGAGGCTAAAGATCAAAGTTGAGAGAAGAGAGTAGTGCTGCTACAAATTCACTGCAGGTAAATATAATGCAAAGCAAAGACGCCGAGCTTGTTCAATAAAAGGCAGGAATTACTAGAGTGGTTGGCAACGCGAGGCGCTAGCACATATTACCCAAAAGGGCCGGATAGCGACGCTTAGCTGGCGGAGAACACTGGAGCCGAGGATTGTGCCGTACGAAAGATCGACAAGGTTGTCAACCCGACGACCCACGTTCAGTCTCGAAAGCATTTTGAGTTAGAGTCGTGATACCGTACTTCCATTCCCCAAAGAAAAGATTCCTGTGGATCATAAGTGTAGCACAGTGCTCTGTTGGTCGCTCGACCCCACACATTTGTCGGCCCATCCGGACTTGGGAAAAGCTTTCCTTGATCTCCAGGGACTTTTGAGACGGATTAATTCAGGTGTCCGAACAAGGATTTCCCGAAAAGCTAGACCTCGAGTCGCTGAAAGCCCTAGACCTACATAAGGCCAAACTCCAAGTAGCAAGCACTGTTAAGTGGGTAAGCTCAGTCGAATGGATCAGCTGATAGACGGGTGGTCTAGTACGAATTATTGGCGGGCCTCGCCTTGAACTGATAGATTGCGGAGAGAATGAATAGATTATGGCTCGCTTCCAATGCGCCAAGCTTACCGTGCGAGAAAAAAGCCTTGCACTTAACAGCGAGTGACCACCAACAATGAGAATCACAATTGGAATAAGTGGGAAGAGCCAATACCTATTGCTTTGATGTTAGCTCGAAGCTTTCTGTCGTTTATGTCTTTTGTTCCAATTCGTTATGCTTGAAGTGTAATAGTAGCGACTGTGCGGCGATCACGATCGGGATGGGGAACAATGCTCCCGAAACCCATGCTTATGTCAAGTGCCGCAAGCTGCGTCAAGACAGATTGAATAGTACGTTGAGTAGGCATCCAGCTGCAAAGATAAATCGTTTTCAGCATGCTCCAGGTCAAAAGTTTCCCACTGCTAGTCCTACATCTTATCAACTCAATCAAAACAGCAAAGAGTCCATGGTTGGCCTTGATGAAATACCAGAATCTTTTCTATTAGCAAAATGAAACTAGTATTGGTGCACGCTTCCGCTTTTGATGATAGTAATCACAATGAGAATCACAATGATTGTCAAAAGTAGCCTGGAAGAAGGCTCTATGACGCCCCGACTATTTTCCTCGATGGGATAATTGTAGCGACAGAAAATAATTCAACTGGACCTAGTATGTGGGTATATTAGGTATAGTAAATACTAGATCGATCCTGAACTCTAGCTAAAGTTCTTGTATCTCGCGAAAAGAGACATTATCTCATCTAGGGCACCATACCACTACGTTACTTATGATGCCTACGCTGAGATGCTCTCAACCTTTTTCAGTGTTGCTAGTGGAAATTGTCGAATAGCACTGGTCCCGAGCATAGACTATCTCTAAGACTTTCAACCTGGGCCAGTGGCCTTGATCGCGATACCACTAGTACTCATGTGGTGGCAGAGAGGCATCTCAGCCGACACAGCAGGTGCTGTTCTTCAGATGAGAAGGATATTTCTCAGTGTACGATGTGATATACTCTGACTGCCCAAATTTTCATACTTTCGCCCTTAGATGCCTTCTAGTCGAGAGACGGTCAGCTACAGCGAGAATCATCGCTAGAACTGAGATACCACTGGTGTAGAAGATCAGCGGGTCCAGAGATGAAAGTCAACCTTTTTTGTTGTGGCCTGCACAACGCCATCAGGCACAAGAAATCCCGCAGTCGGTGCACCTGTAAGATAGACAATGGTCCGTCCAGATGTCGCCAGACTTATGGTCATCACTTGTGCAGTGAAATTCTGCCTACTTGCTACCACAGTCCAGAAATTGACGAAAAAGGTCCTCGTTTGCTGCGCCGTGAAGTTTAACAAAGAGGATCAGGCTCGCTAGTTCCTTTATAAATGGTCTGAGACCTAGAAGGCTTACGACGTATAACAACGAAAAACCAAGTACAGCTTTTCTCGTGCTCATGTGGTCGCAGATAATTCCAGATACCAGGCGACCTAAAATCGTGGATATACTGAAGATCGCAGCCAGGGACGAGCTGACTATGGAGAAGAAAGCCTTTGATCTTGCAATCAGGGGTACAAAGTACTGTGGAATAAGCCGGTGAAGAGTTGGATGACCCCATAGAAGCATAAGGCAGTAAATGGTAATTTTCGAAGTAACGCTGAAGTGCTGGCACGCGAGACGGGCTTCCGGAGAGAGGTATACGCTCCGGTATAAGAATCGCTGCCAGTATTGCTGTACTGAAACCAGTAGACTGAGGATGCGAAAAATCCAAGGCACGCCGATACGGCTTAATGTGCTCGAGAACATCCCATCATTCATCAGAGCTGGTTATCAGTATCCTGCTTTAGATGGTAGTAAACTTGTAATGTGTATGTTTGTGAGCGTCAAGGTGTTGTACATTCCGGAAAGAGCTAGGTCGCAGACCCAAGCAGCGGAATGTCGATTTACTGGTATCTAGGCTTGTGTCAGGGGGAGTTCTTTTGCAACATTCTGTGTTTGAATTCGCCCTTGAACACACAAAATGGGGAAACAATCACTGATCTGACTGGGTGTGGGAGTAAAGAAAGCAGCTATCGGCAAATAGATTCCATCGGCATCTTGCCAGCGCGCGACGCAGACACTTGGCACCCCAGGTTCGCCAATCATTTCAGCTTTAATTTCGCCACAACGGCAAGTCTAATCCCTCACTTCCAAGTGTCAAGATGCAAGACTTGCTTGACTTGGAAGCGATGCGAGGAACACCTTTTTCACCCTGCGTATTAATTTACGTGACCCATCCTAAAGGTTTCATTTTCCGGCAGAACGAATGGATGAACGGAGAGAAAATTCCCCGTCCCCGAGAGGCAAGAATTGCAGTGGAATAAGCATGTGACAATTTACGGCAGTGTGGTGATTCGCTCGCATTCGGGCCAAATAGAGGTAGGTTTGAAGCCACCCTTATGCTCGGCATCCATGAAATGTCCAAGTGCAGAGGAAGCTCTCACTCTGAAGATTTTCACAGAGACGAATGTCGTATCCATGGCCTGGATGGAAGAAGGTCTATATCTGCATTCCTTTGAGATCGGTCTTGATGTTTCCCCTCTCACACTCAGATTTCAAAGCTTTCAAACTTCCTATCATCGAACTATACTTCTAAAATTTTACACTCCTGGTACGACCGACAACTTCTTTTGAGTAAATATGCCATCGTCAACACCAAACACGACCGGCTCCGCCGATCCATCGGCCATCCCGTACGGAACATGGGATTCCTTCCCAAGAGAGCCATTTGAAATGTACAATGGTTGGAAATCCATCTACTATAGGTCCGAGAATAACAAGATTGCTGTCGGGGCGATACACGAAATCGGCGAGGGGCATTTGACCTGGCCGGAAGACGAATTTCTCATCGTTACCAAGGGGTGGATCAAGTTTCAGATTCAGGATGGAGAGGATTTCGAGCTCAAGCAAGGAGATATTATGTTCATGAAGCAAGGCCAGGTCATCGATTTCCAAATGAGTGACGATTTTACGAATATTGCTGTCTTCATCTCCGAGGACAAGGTATCCATCATATAGTTTGGCGAGCCAAAATGGTGGCCTTGTTAGCATGATATAATCACCAGCTTATATTGTCGATTAATCTCAGAGCAACCATAGCTATTCTGTCACAATAAACGGAAGAGACAAATTCGACGTAAGCTTGTTTGATACTATCCGTTACTACCTAGGTATGTACCTAAGTCTCTGTCATTTAGTTTGTACAACCCCTAAAAGCGGCGGGCTTCTGTGATCGACTCCAGACTCTTGGAAGCGCATCCGAATGGATCGCCCAGTGCCAAGCTGCAAGGGATGATCTACGAACCAGTTGCAACGTAGGTGAGCATCATGTACATCTATTCCAACCTGCCTAGCGCCCTTCACGTTTTGAGGCCCACCATGAATTACCGCATGGGGCGTGTTGCCGAAAGACAAGAGAGCGCCTCACTCTGCTCCCTTTTTTCTGGTTATGCATAGATATAACGAGCATGTACCAAGATGGAATTGAGTGAAACAAATAACGTGACCCTACCTTTGTTTTCTCCGCGAGGCCTCAGATTATCAGTTATCATCTATCAGAATGAGTAACCAACTTGAGACCACACTCACAGCACCAAACGGCGTGTCTTACAAGCAACCTCTGGGCCTGTTCATCAACAACGAATGGGTGCCAGCAACAGGCGGTGACACAATCACAACGGTATACCCTGGGTATGTTTTTCTCAGCAGCAGACGTCAGCAGAGGACTGACTAAGCGGGTTGATAGTGACGAATCAAAGATTTGTGCTGTCCAGGCTGCCAATGCCACAGATGTGAACAACGCCGTGGTTGCTGCTCGACATGCGTACCGAAAAGTCTGGAAGCACGTTACACCGACTGCGAGAGGAAGACTGCTTTGGAAATTGAGCGACTTGACCGAAAAACACGGCGAGACTCTCGCGACGATTGATGCCTGGGACAGTGGTGCGTGAAGGATGATCAGCAGCTTCGCATAAATTTTGACTCAGGAGAAATAGGGAAGACCTATCGTTCAACTTTGGATGTGGATATCCCAGATTGCGTTGGGGCACTTCAATATTATGCCGGATACTCAGATAAATTACATGGCCAAGGTTGGTGCTTATCTCCCCAGAATGCCCGTCCGAGTTAACTCAAACCTGCCCACAGTCATTGAGCCGGGACCGGGCAAGTTTGCCTACACCCGGCGTGAGCCCTTTGGTGTTTGTGCTCTTGTCATTCCCTGGAACTTTCCTTTGGTCAACGTGGTCTGGAAACTGGCGCCTGCTGTAGCAGCTGGCAACACGGTAGTGATTAAGGTTGCAGAACAGACACCACTATCTGCTCTGTATTTCGCAAATTTAATCAAGGAAGCAGGATTCCCGCCAGGCGTCGTTAATATCATTAACGGCCTGGGTTCCGCGGCAGGGTCCGCCCTCGTCGAACATCCGGAAATCAATCTAATCTCTTTCACAGGTTCGACTGGTACGGGAAAGCTAATCATGAAACAAGCCGCCTCGACTATGAAGCACGTTGTTCTGGAAGCCGGAGGGAAGTCGCCTATGATAGTTTTCAATGACGCCGACCTCGAACAAGCAACTCGATGGGCACATGTTGGTATCATGAGCAATCAGGGTCAAGTTTGCTGCGCAACTAGTCGAATACTAGTGGAGAAGAGCGTCTACTCTAAATTTGTGGGGGAGTTCATCAAGGTGGTCAACACAACTTCGACAGTAGGTGACCCATTTGCAGACAGCACCTTCCAGGGCCCACAGGTAACGAAAGCACAATTCGATCGGATCTTGTCTTATATCGACGCCGGAAAAAGGGAGGGCGCTACTCTAGTCCTGGGTGGTAAAGCTATCAAGGATGCCAACGGCCAAGGTTTATACATTGCACCCACAGTGTTCACCGACGTTTCTCCTGAGATGAGCATCTACCAAGAAGAAATATTTGGGCCATTTGTGGTCATCATCCCTTTCTCCACAGAGGAAGAAGCTATTGAGTTGGCCAACAATACCATTTTTGGACTTGGAGCGTCCGTTTTCACAACCAATCTGCAGCGAGGGCACTCAGTTGCACGGGAGATTGAATCTGGCAGTAAGTCAACACAACTTGGGGTACTTGAGACCGATGAAACTAAAAGTAACATTTTAGCGGTGTGGCTAAACAGCAGTACCGATGCTGATTATCGGATCCCCTTCGGTGGGAAGAAGCAATCTGGGCTGGGCAGGGAGTGGGGAGAGCAGGGCATCATCGAGTTCACCAGTCTCAAGGCAATCCACGTAAACCTTGGTTCGAAGCTGTGACCTATCTCTCCAGCCATACCGACAGTCACGTGGAGTCCTTGCTGATTGGATGCCATGCAACGCAGATAGCAGAGCCGAGTACGAAGTAGAAAAAACTCTTATCGCAGGCCAGATAAGGACAGGGGACTACCCCGCACCAGCCCTGCTTGGGCTGGAGGAGCACCCGAGGCCGTACGTAATGCTAATGTTTGACCTCCTCCTCAGTCATGTTCTTAGCAACCTCTGCTTACCTTCCGCCAACGATTGATTACTCCCATTAACCATGCCTTTAGCATATCGAGTGAGATTCGCCCGTACCGGCAAGACTGTTTCGGCGGATTTCATGGCAAATGCTGCCCGTCAAGAAAGTCAAGGCCGCTGCAAGAGTCGAAGTGGCTGTCAAGAATGCAAAGCTCGGAAGGTAAAATGCGACGAGACATTCCCAGTTTGTGACCGTTGTAGGCGAAGAGGTGCTATTTGCAGAAAGCCAGTCGTCTTTTCGAACCATGGTTTTCCAACGCCGTGGTTGGCAACAAACTCCTTCACCTCAGTACTAAACCTCCTCCCTACTGCCAACAAAGAGGTACTCAAATGGTGGCTACACCAAGCAAGCCATATCCTGGCCTTTGAACCTGATTCCAATCCATTGTCTTTTCCTATTCTTCGCCATCTCCTACTTTCTCCGGCTCTTCTCCATGCTCTACAGAGTCTAAGTGGAGCGCACCAGTCTTATTTTGAACGATCCTGCATCCCAGCATGCCTCGAAGAGCGCAGCAAAGCTCTGATCCTCGTCAAACACGAGCTTCAATACCGCACTGTGCCACTTATGACAAGTTTCTTGTCGGTTTTCATCCTAGGCGTGGCTTCCCCGTGGCTGTATAGGGAAATGCAGGATGATTTTGGGCACGCTCACATAAAGGGCGCCCGTGCAATACTCGAGCTAATGGCAGAAGAACAGCACACAGAGGACGAGAGCTCTCTGAAGTTGGCACTGGGCTACTACTTGTACTGGGATATGCACACGGCATTCCTTGTTCCGACTGCGCAGGTGGAGCCACTAGATACTCCCACGATGAGCAGTCTGGTTGCACGTTTCAAGGACTACGATCACCCTCTCGCTGGATGCTCCATTGCCTTGCTCTATCAGCTTGGTATCATGGGTCGATATTGCCGCGGTGTGTTGGATACTGGCGACCACGATTACAATTATGAAGACTTGATTGAAGAATTCTTGCTCAACTGGCAACCTACTTCGCTGGACACTGACGTGGGTGCGCTGAGTCGAGCCTACCAACTTCAAGGCTTGATCCTGCTTTACCGAATATGTGGTCGACCGAGCGCGCGTCATTTGAGCGATGAAGTCACCCTGGATCTACAGCTCGAGACTGATTTACTCATACAAAGTTATGTGAAAGAGCTGTTGGAGTCATTGACACAAACGCCTTTGTCTAAGCCTGCCGCCATCTTTTATGGACTTGTCATGGTGACAGCGGGAGCTGAATTGGGGGAAGCGGACACCGAGTTGCGAGCGGCAGTTAAGCAACGCCTCAAGGCCAATTACTCCTGTGTGCGAGTCACCACTGATTTATGGGCCATCGTTCTGCTAGAGGAAGTGTGGTCATTGAGAGCCGCAGGTATCATGATCACCCCGTTGGAATTGATGCTCCAGCGCAACTGGATGCTCAGCATGGCCTAAACCTCCCTCTTATCTGATGCTCACTGTCTCTCGAGATGAGCAGTATCAACTATGTTGTAATCACAATATCTGGAGGAAATTCTGTGTTATTGTCTTGCGAAGGATTATCTCGACCAGGATTTTGCTTGCTCATTCGCCGGAAAGTTGGAAGTTGTACGAAAGAATGCTCAGGTGTAAAAAAATGTTGGTATTCAGGGCTGACTTGGAGTTGTTCATGCAGAACGGAATGGGCTATGATTTTAAAGATAATCAGCTGCTCATTTGTATCCTTGCCACAATCCAGGGCTTGTCATCAATTGTGCATCAACTAAATGCTTGTTTTCGCAGGGTACTCTACCTGTTGTAACAATTTCTAGCCTGCTACAATAGCCCCTCTAATATAAAGTTGTTGACTTATTTCATTCCCTGACTCTTCCGCCTTGTGTGATCGTCGACTTCGGCGCACTCGGGGAAAACTTGGGATCGGAGATCCACGAATTATGACCAATTAGGTTCTGTCAGTTACTCGCTAGTTAGTCCGCCCTGCATGTGGGGGAATGCTCTTCGGTACAAGCGGCTCGCGACGCGGCTCTAATAGGAAGGTATTGTTCTGGATTTCCCCTGTGCTCCGGTTAATCCCTGTGAATACTGTACTTGAGAAGGCGACAGACGCTGGTGCAAAGTTCATCAACTGGCCCTCGGTTGGCTAGGATCCGCGCTGAGTTGTAGATGGACTGCTGCGGTAGCAAACATTAAGTTTGAAACGCTCCATGCCTCTGAGCGCCTGGTGTAGAAGTCATCTTGTCTCGGGATCGTTTCTTGGTCCGCAGAAATGGTCTCGGGAAGTTGTGACTAAATTATTAGGTTACCATATCCCATTGGGTCGTCCACAACTCTCCTCAAGTATTTCGCCTAAAAATTCCGTCTAGTGCACCGAATTAGTCGGAATCCCGAGCACTTATTCCACCCCATGGGGTACTCGCCGCTCTGTACCTAGAGTGCTAAGGGGTTTCAGGGTCCTTGCAACACGCGAGGACCATTCCCTAAGGTCCGCTGCCTCAAACCCCTGATTTTCTGGTTATGTGGAAGTGAGAGTTTGCTCGATTGGCTTTGCCATGCTAAAAGTGTTACAGTTCTGTACAACTATCCTATCCTAGTGATTGGGCAACAACCCTGAAGGCCTGCAGTCATGACCTGCCTGTGTCTGTCTTTCCGACTTGTTGCCCCGAAAGCGGACCGTGGGCCTCGAATGAGGCCTGTGACCTGGGAGCCCGCTCTCGAATTATTTCTCCAGCACCAACAAGCATACGAATACTTCTTGGCCGCCTCGTTGACAGATATACTGCCAGGCCAGAGTCCGACTGCATTTCGATAGGTTTTTACATCTCATATTCGCTTCGCATGCGCCATGTTGATTGCGGTAGCTGGATCAGGCAATCTTGCACAATACATCTGCGAAGAATTTCCCAAAGTTGGACATCGAGTACGAATCCTTAGCCGGTCGATCAAAGAACATTTGCGTATCGAAGGATGTGAACAGGTTGTTGTAGACTATTCACAACCTCAACTGGACGACGCATTGCAAGATTGTGAAGTGCTCATTTCCACAATTGTGGACCTCAGCTCGGCTTTTATTCAAGTACATCTGAATTTGATCACGGCATGTCAGAGAAGTCAGCGTTGCAAGAGGTTCATTCCCTCCGAATTTGCCGGCAATGTCAAAGATTTCCCTGATCAGCCAATGTATTTTATCAACACTCATAGTGCCATACGAAAAACTTTGGCAGATCAGAAAGAAATCGAGTGGACCATCGTGTGTATTGGGTTCCTGGCTGACTATATTGTGCCTTCGAGGAACCGGTATGTTATGGATATGAGAGAGGGGAATATGATCGACTACGAAAACAAGCACTTCAAGATCACTGGCACTGGACATGAGCCCATGGACGTCACATCTGCTCGAGATGTGGCCAGTGGTCTCGCATCTCTTGTCACAATCCCAAATTGGGAAAAATACACTTACATGTCCGGAGAGCGAACAAGCTGGTGGCAAATCGTTGGACACGTCCGGAGAAGGGACCCAGAGTTTACTGCGAGTGCAATCACACTTGGTCAAATTGGTCGTTGATTGATAGACGCGAAAGAAGAGCAAGACATTCTTTTCGCTACACTTTTACTCTTCTCAATCTCAGGTTCAGCCGTATCACCAGCGGGAGAAGCTGAGCGCCAACGAGCAAAGTTCTTCCCAGGAGTAACTTTTCGTACAGCCAAACAACTGTTAGCGATGATCGATGCTTGTCCAGACATGATCGTCTAAGGAGTTGCACAATGCAACCCAAAAGAGTACGACAGCCAAATAGCAGCGAACAGCACAATTCAAATAGTACTGCCATCTTAAATATATGAACAGCTTCTACCTTGCTCATGGCTCTTGGCTGTCACTTCATACTAAGTCTTTCGCTCTCTTTGTAGTAACTATCGTCCAAGTACTGGATCAAATTGATGAGACAGCTGGGAGATGAGCAGCAGCCACAGTAAATTTCACGATCCATACGTTCAATCTCTTAAGAAATTTACCTACGCATTATCAAGATATCATTGCTTTCGCTGCGCAATACAGTGTTGAACATACTCCAGAATGCATGGATCGCTCTATGCAAGCAATGAATGTATTTACGAGTGTCGCTTTTCTCGTCCTAGTCTTCTTACACAATCCCTTGAACTCTTGCAAAAGCCTAGTCAGGGCTTCCAAACGGTTCTGTGGGAGCACAAAATATCAGACAAGGCTTCTCAAGTCCATGGGCATGCCACGATCTGAATTTTAGCGCACAACATCAAAGATCCCTGCACGTAGTCAAGGACCGACGTGCCGGCTGGTCTATAGCTTCGCTCGTGCGGGGTCGGACAAGTATTCGAAGACAAGTCGAGCGGCTTCGCGTGCGATGCCAAAACTGCAGACATAACCACCAGCCTCTTGACCATAAGCGTGAACCACTTTCTGGCCCCCAATCACTTCTTTCTCCAAACGGATGCCACCCTTATCCTGCTTGATAATGGGCCAGACACCAACATGATCACCGATGAGGTCGTAGTCGTTGGGATCGGCACTGGGAAAGACATCGGGTTGGTTGTCGTGAGCCTGTTTCATGATCTTTGACATGGTGTAAGCAGAGAACAATAGAAAGAATCTAAAGATGTTGACTTACAAGCTTGCGGTCCTCCGCCGAAGCAGTCCACTCTCTGACATTTTCTTTCTTGACGCCACCAATGTATATGGAGCCATCATCACGGCCAAAAGCTGTCGAATAGTAATTATTCTCACCTCGTCGTATGAACAGTTTGTTATAGCCTTCTTTTCTTAGGCGGATATTCTGTTGGCGAACAGGAATGATAGCACTTTCCCGAACATCTTCGAGGAGAGTCGACCCGAAACCACTGGCGTTGATGAGGACATCATGACCGAGACCTTCCAGATCTCGTAATGCCTTCACGTGGAGTCTCTTAAACTTGACTCCCTGATTTTCCAAATGACCTCGGAACCAGTTGATAAATGTAGGCGGTGAGATAACCACGGTCTGCCACTTCATACCGAATTTAGCTCCCTTCGGAAGTTCACTCTTTGAAAGATATCGAAAGCCGACCACATGATCACGGTACCAAACCTGCTCAGGCACACCAATGTCCTGGATTTCCGTTATCTCGATTCTTCGAGCACTCGATTCAGGATGTAATCCTGCAATCTGCCATAAAGTTGAGTAACTGTCCATCTGATACTTCTGCTCGCGAGCCGACGTCGCATGGACCCCGAGCCAAATAGCACCCGCCCATTGACTGACATATTCTTTGTCCATCTCATCTCCCGGGAGAAATTTCCCGTATATCGTTATGTCAGCTTCTTTTGGAAGTTGACTAGCAATAGCCAGGCCGGTTATACTATAACAGCGGTTACTATTAGCAATGTGATGTTCCTAAAATGATAGCACTGGAAGACGCAGGGAGTGGAAGACATACCCGGCTCCTAAGATTGTAATTTTGGACGCCATATTGACAGTAAAGATCAGCTGTAAGTACCAAAGACTGTGAGTTTCGTTCCTCGATAATGGGAGGAGTGTCTGGGACTCGTTCCGTTGGCACATTATATCTTGCTGAGCACGTGCCATGACTACCCAAGGGTAGAAGATCAAACTCCACCGCCGGGCAGGTGCCCACAAAAACATCCCTGTGATGTGGAAGATATGCTATAAGAGTTCACTTACTCCATCTGATCTGGAAGCGAGAGGATGAATTCGGCAATTTCAGTGACAAGGCTCTTGGTGGCTAGAGGGGATTCTCTAAACCATTTGAGGACTGAATCCGAAGAACTTAAGTCCGGCCATTGGCGAATGGGCAAGTTTCTGCACCACTACCCCAATATTGGTTAGAGGTAGGCAAGATGTGGCAGCGAGTTTTGCTAGTTGCATGCCCATTTCCGAAGCGCTTGGCAAGTTCCTATCAGATATCAATGGCCACACAAAAGTGGCCTTCGTGTATCTCTCAAGAATTTTGGCCGCCGAAAAGGGTTTGAGGTTGCTATCCACGGAGCGAGAGCTACTGGCCACTTCACATAGAAGTGCACTTATGCAAAATCATGGCCACCATCTGTCGGAGGTGCCTCTCGGTGTCGAAGTAAAGAAACAATGTGAATTTATAAGGACAGCGCACCAGTACTGTTACATTGTGCCTACGGATATTTACCGATATTTGTAAATGGACTTTACAACTCCTCGATATATGTTCTTTCGCGACGCGTCTATCATATACCTTTTTGAACCTCAAGCTTAGATTTGTAGCGATATGATTTCAAGACCGCTTCTCCACTTCGTCGATGTTGCGAAGTGGCTAGATGTTGCACCTGTAACGTGCGAATAAATGATCAAACTCGAGCAAAAGCCCGCTTACTCAACTGAACCTCACTTTGTGACATGGAAATGACTAGGCATTCTCTACATGATGTCAAACCAGCTGTATTTGTAAGAGGATTAGGCCCTCTTTCCATCATATAGAAAATCCAGAGCAATTCATCCAGATCCAGGTGAGGTTTTCCAGCGTCCAACAACAAACTTCTCTGCAAAAAATTATACTTAAATTGATTATTTCTCACAATCGAGCGATTTGATGGTTGAGAGAGGATGGGGCCTAAAATGAGTCTCGTAAAGCACTGTTGCTCTATATCCTCACTGTCCATTTCCACTCATACCCCAGACATGCCCACCTGGATACTATGCAAGCAGGTAAGGCCGCAACCAGCATGAATCCAAGCACAATTACCAGTATTTGAGGTCCAAAACTTTGCAAGATTAGGCCACTGATAGGTATGCTGACGAGGGACGCAAAACTAATAGCGAAGTAAAAAGTACCAATTCTCAAACCGAGTTCTTCAGTCGGTGAGACTTGACTGATTGATGCTGGTGCGACGTTTGTGAAGGCGCCCGAGAGCAAGCCAAACAACGCGGCAAAGATGTAAAGTCCAACAAGGCTATCACCGCCGGGTAACCATATTGCAAAGATACAGAAGATGCCCAAAATTGAAATGCTTATGAGTGAATTAACCCGACCATAGCGATCTGCGAAGTAGCCGTTCATCAAACAGCCTATCAATGCACACCTGTGACAGCGATCAGATAATTTGCAATGGCCATGTACTGAGTGGATTTACGCATTCAAGACCGCCATCATACTGGTTGAGTCGGAGGTGGAAAATCCCTTCGCAATTGTGAAAGTTGGAAGGATGCCCAAGACTGCATAGAAGTCGAATTCAAGAACTAGAAGTAATCTCTTAGCCACAAAAGCAATGCAATTCTGAAAAGTCATCCTCTTACAGAATAGCCCGACTACGAGCCAGGTAAACCTGGAGTCTTTGAAAGACCTGAAACTCAGCACACCTTTGACCATTTTCTTTGCTAATCGCGACTTGACCGAAGCCGTCCCTAGTGCAGCAAGGACTCCGAATATGAGTGCTAGCATTCTCATGGTCCATGCCCAGCCGATATGGTCGAATCCAGTTTGGATCATGAAGGGGAAGACCACTCCCCCAAGTCCGGCCCCTGCGAGGGCGACACCAAGCGCGAAGCCAACACGACGTTGGAAATAGTGTGGTATGATCGCAATCGCGGGAGTGCTTAAGCACGCACAGCCCAAACCTGCCCAGAAGCCGAAGCAGAGCATAATCTGCCAATAAGCATTGCACTGTGCAAGAACGAGAAAACTGCTTGCTATGCAGATAGTACCAAGGAGGAGAATATAAGTAGGACCGTATCGATCGAGAAGAGGTCCTACCTGTAAACCCACGGTGAGGGCAACGAAGACGAGAACTCCTGGGATCCAACCAATCTCGCTTGGCGAGAAATCGCGTAGCTGGTTTGCTTCAAAATATGTCTGGAAGATTCCAACAGAGAACAACAAACCCCAAGAGGCCATAAGAAGGGCGAAGCATCCAGCAACGACGAGCCATGCGTATAGACCTCCCTCAGGAGGAATGTCCTCGCCGGCCTCGCCTGGTAGGTGCGACGTAGCCTGCATGCTGCTGTGAAATTGCACACCTTCGACTAGAGTCATCTCATGTGGACGCTCACCCAGATAGTAAGCTGGAAAGTTTAACCGTTCCAGAACGCAAATCGTTATTTCAAAGATTATCGATTATCTCCGTATCAGTCGCATGGATAGGAAAATGCAACGAACATCCGACAGAACTTTTCGAAAATACAAAAGGGATGATTCAGAGTCGCTAGAAGGACCAAGGGTGGCCCGGGATGAACGAAGACTGGGACTCGGGGAACGAAGACTGGGACTCGGGATTCCGCGCCAGTGGACCTTGATTTCAAGTCTGTACAGGAGGTAAAGGACATAGATAATCGTTATAAACATACTTTGACTCACAGTTTCTGTTGCAGATACAGTAAATTGGTGTCTAGACCATGCTAAGCCGGCATGAAGAGGCAGGTGCTTTGTGGGGTCGAATACTGGGTTATTCTGGCCCCTCGCATCACATAGACTAATCGCACAGCTGTTAGTGGGGTTACGAACTCGCATCCAGACCATAAAGGGAAATTAAGGTAGCTGTCAGTGTTCAGCATTCCCTTTCTTGAACTATCCGAGGCGATCAGGATCGGAATGACTTAAATATTGTCGTCATCACGGTGCTTGTTAACTCAGCTATACTGTATCTTTTCTTCATTTGACGGTATCGGTTAGCAATAGCAAAGAGATGGGCTGTCCACCCTGTCCAACTCGTCAGAAATCGTTGGGAAGTGTCCCTACTAAGGGCCACACATTTGAATCAATACGACTAGTAAGAGAACCCCGACCTTCTTTCACCAAGGTTTCGGTAGTGAATGGTAGAGCAAGCTTGGTACCATCGTTCCCTTTGGATGATGGCTTATCTTTATCAACGATTATCGGTTGCAAGGTTGGTACATTGCTCGGCTCAAGAGGAGGGTTTGCAAGAAAAAGCCAGGTTGCTTAAGATGCCAAGTCTGTAACTATAGTCATTTGAATCTACGTAATGTAGTAATTTGGTTGTGAAGAGTACAGGCAAGATGCATATGACTTCGCATCTTGGGGGGTTGTATTGGCTAATCGTCTTCGACGTTGAGCTCCTTTCCCTCGCCAGAGTAGAATACAATGATGTTGGCGTAATCTGGGCTCATCTCGTATGACGCTGTCGTGCCTTCCTTGATGTATATCACGTCTCCCTCCACTAGCTTGAACGATTCTCCGCCAAGGACCTCCCAAGTGATCCATCCCCTCGAGACGTATATGAACTCGTCACACGGCCAAGTATAGGTGCCTTTTCCATGGGCGTATATTGTTCCAGCAAGAACGTCTCGGTTTGGAGAGTTGTAAATTATGCACTTTTTATCACCCCAAGGCTTGTTGTACTTTTCTGACGGGAAGGATTCCCACTGACCGTAGGGGATGAGTTTGGGATCTGCCGATCCAGATGGGTTGGGTGTTGAAGCAGGCATAACGTTGATTGAAAATGTCCTAGAAGAAGACAAGGCTTTACACCACAGATGAAACAATTGAGAAGGTTCTCGACTGCGATAAGAAATGCTCGCAGGAGAGCAAAGATTGTTTGCTTGCAGGTTCAGAATATATTGCGAATAATGTATTCCGACCTGGTTTGGCGGCGTGCTCAGCTCGCTCCTTCGACAAAACAGGAAATATGCTAGTGCGCCATGCACGATTCGCCAAGATATTCTGTTATCTGCCAAGGA
The DNA here is from genome assembly GCF_035927105.1 of Exophiala bonariae. Classification (NCBI taxonomy): domain Eukaryota; kingdom Fungi; phylum Ascomycota; class Eurotiomycetes; order Chaetothyriales; family Herpotrichiellaceae; genus Exophiala; species Exophiala bonariae. The sequence goes on from NW_027042496.1 coordinate 623,841, forward strand.
AGCCGAAGTCGCCAAGAAATCCGGCCAGAGGAGTAACCGAGGAAGTAAGTTCTTGCATTTAACACGACACAGTGATTGGACAGGAAACCTACAGTCCCCTACTCCAAGGAGCTCCAGGGTTCAAAACATGGAGATAAGGGCTGGAGTCTCGATAGAGGAGCTGGAGGGCTACTGATATTTAAAGACCCACCTTCACGCCCTCTCAAAGTGTGCTTCTCGTCAGCTCCAGCTCAGAGTCTATCATGGCAGACACTACCGTAGACCATCTCCCAGTTCCAGGAACTATCCACTTAGTAGATGCTCAGCATGCATCACAGCTCAAGCACGCATCAGGATCAAATGATGATGTTGTCCTTGTCCCGAGACCAACCAATGATCCCGAGGACCCCCTCAATTGGACCAAACGACGAAAACTGCTTTCAGTCTTCAGCATGTCTGTATACATGATGATGACTGGCATTTCTGCGTCTTTGATGTACTCTATCATTGTGCCGGTTTCAAGAGATACTGGAATTTCAATCGCCGGTAAGTATTTCTCTTCTACTTCAGTTCACTTCAGTGTTGCTAAGCTATCTAGACCTCAACGCTGGCACAGGTTACTCCTTCTTGTCATTTGGCTGGGGGTGCCTGATATGGCAGCCAGCAGCCTTGCAATTTGGAAAGCGACCAATTTACCTACTGTCGTTGCTCTGTTCCATTGCTGTTACGGTTTCTGTGCCATATGCACTTTCACCAGGACCTTGGATGGCTATGAAAGTCCTGGCTGGTTTCGTCGGTGCCCCACTTGAATCCCTTGGGGAAATCTCTATTGCCGATGTCTTCTTTACCCACGAACGAGGTCGTTATCTCGGCGTCTACTCGTTTGTGCTATGGACTGCCGGATTTATCGCTCCTACCCTAGCTGGCTTCATCCAAGAAGGAATGGGATGGCGATGGGTTCAGGTAAGATCTGACAGGTTGTTAGTGTGAGAGAGTCACTAACTTTCGCACAGTATTGGGGCGCCATCTGGCTCTCTCTAGGCTTCGTGTTCTGTTTCCTTTTCCTTGAGGAAACAAACTACGACCGAACCTCAGTGTTGAACGACGAGTTGATCACCGAGGAGACTCTGGGTCACATAAGGTCGCCCACTAAAGAACTCCACACTGACCCTGAGAAGTCGTCCAATGAGAAATCGGTTGAACCTCCTGCAGGTGTCACCTTGGTACAGACCAACACGATTGAATATCCGCGAAGGACATTTGTACAAAAGCTAAGCCTTCTCAATGGGAGGAAGCCGCTTAACCACTTTCCCTCAATGATCGTGCGGCCACTCAAGCTCATGTCGTTCCCGGTTGTTGTTTACTGCGGCTTCAGTTATGGGGCATCACTCATATGGTATAGCATCCTGAATGCTACAGCATCCGTGATTCTTAGCGGCGAACCCTACAACTTTACCTCGTGAGTTCTTCCCAATCCTCCAGTCCTACCTTCTAACACAAAGCAGATCCCAAGTTGGCTTAGCCTATATTTCATGCATCGTCGGTGTCATCATCGGGTGTTTGACCGCTGGCCCTCTTGGCGACTGGGCAGTGTTACAAATCACTAGACGCAACAAGGGTATTTGGGAGTCGGAGCATAGGCAGTGGCTCAATCTGATACTTGCCCTGGTTGTACCGTTCTCGCTACTTCTATGGGGTCTTGGTGCGCAATATAGGATACACTGGTTTGGTCTAGTCTTTGCGATGGGGTTGACCGGCGTTGCCGTGGCTATGGGAGCTCACTTGTCAATCTCTTACTGTATCGACACATACAAAGATTTCGGAGCGGATGTTGTCGTTAGCACCATAGTGATCAGAAACACAATGGGCTTCGCCATGGGCTACGCGGTCACTCCATGGGTAACGAACATGGGCTACCAGAATGCCTTCATCACGGGCGCAATCGCGGGGATGGTACAAGTTCTCCTCTGCCTTGTTTTCATCAAGTGGGGTCGACAGATCCGAAAGAGCTCTGCTGCCCGGTACCATGCCGAAGTGGCACGTGCTGAGCGGTTTGCAATTGCTCATTGAATGATGTTACTGAATGAGGACGGCTCCAGGGCCTATTGTGATCGGGGGAGAGCAGAGTTGTAGCTTGTGGTGATCGGGGGAGAGCAGAGTTGTAGCTTGTGGTGATCGAAGCGTTGCCTAGGGACATCACTGACACTCTGGTAAATTGTCCGATCCAGCATGTGCATGAAGGACGATGACAGTCTGAGCTGTATGAAATTGCTTCTTCATTATCTTATATAAGCTGGAGATCTTAGAGCTGTCCAAAACTGCCACTCTCATGTCCTGGGACCAGAAATTGCTTTGCTTCGTTAGGTCGAGACGTGTTCAGCAGAGGATCTTAGAAGTCGACGAACGAAAATACATAGCAAAGGAGAATATTTAGTGAGTATCAATAAAGTTTCCCCAGCATTTACAGCATTCACCTAGCCTAGTAGTACACAGACAAGAAAAGAAAAAAATGATTGGGAAATACGTGGCACTTACACCACTGTTTGAGGCTGTAAGGTGACGTGGTACTCCTACTCCCTACCTTATGTTTGTCATTGCTCGCCGACTAATCACAACTTTGGAGGCTGGAGGCTTTGACAAGCAAGCAGACATCTGATATCGTTCGTAGTCTAGAGTCACGGATAGAAGAGTTACATAGAATGCCGATGAACCGGAGGGGAGTATCGAAGGGGGGTTTGGCTCTCCAGCTCACTGTGACTAGGACATGTTGTTTATGTGTTCTGGGGAAGTAAATGGGGTGACACCATCCGAGTAGATTTTAGTTGAAATGCAAAGCGCAAGAGAAGGCATCTATTCATCATCTAAGAGAGAAACTCAGGGTAAAAGCGGGATGTATTCTCCAGTAGTGGCAATTTTTGACTGAGAAAATAGGTCAAACGTGGCAGCATATGAGAGTGTTAGCGTGGCAACCCATCGCCAATAATTAATTCCTGAAGTCGCCATTGGACTTCTGCATTTCCCAATCGTAGTACACTTGAAACTCGCAATAGCACACCTCTCTGTCGCCTTCAACATCACAATTAAACTTGGCTTCCTCGTTTGTGATAATCACCTTCGAAAGACCGTTTGCAGCAGCGGCCTCGGCAAGTAATTGTACACGGCAACTTCGTTCGAAAGATGTGAAGAGGAAAGCCGCCTCATCGACGGTGTCTCCCACCGTCAGGATTCCATGATTTCTCAGTACGCAACCTTTGCCTCGAGGACCGAGTGCTGCAGCAATTCTCTCGCCTTCCTCAGGTCCAAGGACAACTCCACCATATTCATCATACACGCCTTGTGCATCACCCCAGAATTTACAAGCGTCCTGAGTTAGCATTTCAAGTCTCTTTCCGAAGACTGACCATGCCTTTCCAGCAATACCATGTGCGTGACAGACTGCGTGAGCATCCGGTCGCGCCTTGTGCACAGCTGCGTGGATAAGGAATCCAGCAGTATTTGGTGGTCGGGAGTCATTACCACCAATAACCTCGCCGTCGAAATTGACTAATATCATATCACTGGCTTTAAGTAGTCCAAAGTGAACGCCGATAGGGTTTGTCCAGAACGACTCCGGGTTTTCAGGGTCTCGAACCGATATGTGTCCGCTCATCCCCTCAACATAGTCCTCGCTGGCCCAATGACGAAATGCGGCAGCCATGTGCTCAAGCTGCCATTGCCTCTTCTCTGCAAAACTGTCAAAACTGGGCGGACCAGACAGCTTAACCTTGCCGTGAGACAAAGCCTGCAGAGGAGTCTGATGGGCAAGTTCGTGTCCATGTGCTGGGGCCACTTTGACGTTTGCGGCAACTTTTGAGGACAGTTCGGCCGAGCTGGCGTCTCGAAGACTTGAGGTAGCAATCGGAGACATCATATGTTTGAGCTCAGGGATTTTCAAATTGCTTCGAGTTCCTTCAGGTGTATCGTGAGAATCAGTGTCTGTTCATTTAATGCGAGGAGAAGAGAATGCCTTAGCGTCCTGAGCGGCCGCGTCAATCTTATAGTGTTGTTGTTCCTCTGATACGAGAGGAATAGGCCTCATCCACAGGGATTCCTCGGATGGAGGGGTTGAGAAGAATTTATTCTCACTTATTTCATCACTTACCCAACCGGGACCAGTTCCGGTTCATCTCTTCGAATCACAAAGCATAATTTCTGGACAACACCCGGCCCGGGTGTAGGAGCAGCTCTAAAGTGGGGAGCATTTCCTGCCAATGCTGATCTATTCTGACCTCTGAATCTTCCCCGCCGTCTATGAAGTCTGGGACAAGTCATTATGATGGACGCTCACGGGAAGGGCACCGGGAAAGTGCGAGGAAACCCATTTTCGTTACCAATATCTCGGGAGATCGCCTTATCCGGCAAGAAGCCATCGAGCAGGATTGCTCACTCATCCACCAACTCTCATAGCGCTTAGGGTTGGTCTCTAATTTTGAGCCATCCTCAGCGATGAAGCATCCAGGACCTCCTTCAGCGTGCCAAAGGCATAGCACTTAGCGACTGCAAGGACCATCGTAGCAAGTTTTTCTACATTACTTTGAGGCGTGTTCCAGCACTTTCGACTGCGCGAAAGTTCTGAACCTTGTTTCTTAGAGAGACGCCTCCATATCCGGACAGTTTTAACGGACGAGTCAGGTGATTGATTGTCGTTGGTCATGGCTGCCACTCTCTTGACCCAGTCTTCGAAAAAGACCGGGATCTCCGTGCTTTTAGTGGTGGCTGTTTGGAACTCATGGTCCTATGTGTTGCCGGCTTGGACCGTTTTAGAGAAGGAATATCAGGAACGTGGTCCTCAAAAGGGCCTTTTTTGTATTGACGATGGGCTGGATGTTTCGTTTGATAAATACAATTAGCATATACCCTTCTCACAGAGTTCCTCGGCTTGTTCTGACGCACTGGAGTTGGACTCTTACCGGACGGCTGGCTTTCGTAATCATCGTCGTCCGCCGCTTCTAGGTCCATATGCTCTTCAATATCATCTTTCTGTCCGTTATTCTCTTGCTGTTCGTTGTCCTCTTGCTGTCCTTGATGCACTTGCTGTTCGTTGTACTCTTGCTGTTCGTTGTCCTCTTGCTGTCCTCCATCCTCTTACTGTCCTTCATCATCTTGCCATTTTTCGTCTTGCTCCTCAGTATCCGTTTATTGTCCTTCTCCTGCTTCGATCCCCCACTGCCGCTCCCTACTGCATTACTATATTTCTTACCTTGTTCATCTTTTGCCTCATTCTCTCCCCCCTCTGCTTACTCTCCGTTGCTGGCCTGGAACCTCATGGACAAAGTTCTTTATTGTCAGTGTTCTTCTTCTTCCGGTAGAAAGGGCTATTAGGAACTATCTCGATGCTGATGTTGAATGCTTCGATTCTATTCCTAGTAGAGGTAAGGTCAACGAACAAGAGGAGTTTACGGATGTTTTTCCGGTCAGTCATGACACCAATCCACTTAACGTCCAATAAAGGATGTGTAATCAAACTGCACGAAAAGATTTTCAAGAGGAGTGTCTGGTGGCGAGCAGAATTCTGGGTAATGTAGGGGAGACCAGAATCCTTTTTCAACTATCTGGCTCTCAATATTGTACTTACAGCAATAGGCTGCATGCTAATAATCCCAGCTAATGCGGGTCAGTAACATTCGTCTGGCTCTGGCGGTTAGTTCTTATGCAAGTGAGGAGCATCATTGCTTTTCGAGATTGTATATCCATTGTTTTGTGTATGGCTTGAAACCGACTCAATATCTGGGGGCACGCCACTACATAAGGATTTCGAGGTAATAGAGCCTGCTCGCACAATAGCAAGTGGTACAAATCAAGTGAGACAAAAAGGATTACTTGGCACTTCAGGCAATACCTGCATGGGTGCTCACTTTGCAGAAGATCCTTCAAACATCACTAGCATATCGCCCAATACCCTGTGAATGAGCCACCTCCGATTCAACCTTAACCTTCCTGTTATATGACTACTGGTCGTCTCAAAGCAGACGTGCTTTTACTACAGCATTACACAGATACAGCCAGAGTGATGAGTGAACACCATCAGTACCGTGTTGAGCCTCTTCGAGTCATTGCTCTCAGTTTGGTGTAAGATGACCCAGACGCAGCTGGGCCTTTCCAAAAACTGTGCACTATACACGTGTGACAAGGGGATTGGTGCCTAAATATTCGATTCGATTGGTCGATTTGTGCGATGTGCGCAAACATGAGAAACGTCTCTACTGCCTGGTGTAGCGAGGATGACTGCCCTGTTGGCGTCTCAAAAGATCTTTCAAGTACGACTGTGGAGAAGTGTTTGTTATTTTCAACTTGAGACTGCTGGCAGTATCCAAAACGGCGCTTTTCATCCGTCTAGATACTCTTTTTAAAAAGCAGATGACGGGGCGAAGCTTGCCAGAAGAGCTCACCTGAGTCTGAGGCCCAATTGGCGACAGCTGAGGCGTCCGTGGAATGGGCCAAAAGTGTGTATGTTAAGATGCGGGGCCGAGGGAATGAGCTAAAAGCGTCGCAATCTCTGCAGCCCAAAGCTAGTCCTGAGATGCTGTTCTAGGGCCATTTCTCAATCATTCCCTGTCGTCTTGCAACTGGATCGAAGGGCCTTACGGGACACCTACTATAGTTGTCCCTGGTAGCCCTGTCCGTTGGTCAGTTCGACGAGTTTGCCGACAGTCTACCTCTGATGACGCATAGATGGGATTGTGTTCAAGTGCAGAGGCTGGCATTACGCATTCCTTTTACTGTCCCAGCACTAAATACCGGCCTTCTTTTGGGAATATTGGCCCTGGTCTGTGCTCTCGCACGATGAATCTTTAGTTACAGGGCAAGCAGATCAGTTAGCTTCTCACTGGGCTGTTGTATGGCATCATTTACTTACCGTTCACATTAAGAGTTCTATCGGCAACGATTGCCTTCTAGTTAGACCTCAGAGCCTTCTGTACCGAATTATAGTGGGGTTGTTTCTTCCAATCCCAGAACAAAGCCGGTATCAGGCCAGTATAGAGCTAAGTGAGTTGCTAGGATTTTAACTCCATACGGAATCGCATATAGGCCTTTCTCCCTAAGAAAGTAGTTGCCGATACCCACGAATGGAAGTTCGGTTTCTGAAGCACTTGTGGACCTATTATCTAGAACTACCTATAACTTATCGCAATAATGGGTGGTTAGGCGAGGGCTTTAAATATCCTTCTATGGTATGTCCTTCCAAAACCCACTTTAAGGGCATGGCTGGCATATATATAAGTTTCTGACCATATTGGCGTTCTCGAGACATTCAGAATTAATGCAAAAGTCAATGTGCGAACTAGGCTTCTTGAACGTGCTAGCAATGTGGCACTCGATCTGAGAGAAACCCCGCTGGAGGGAGAACAACGAAGACGACCAAAAACATAAAATCTTATGATTTCACCGTCTTGGAAAGAAAGGCTTGAAGTTTTCTGTAGGCCTCTGACAGCTCTTCTTGGCTTTTTAAAACTTGCCTAACAAATTACTACCTAAAAAGGCGTTCCTACAGGTCTCCTGATACTATGAAGGTCGTGATATCTACAGAACCTTCCGTGAAGAGTCAATTTCACAGAGCGAAGTGAACCGATCCCTTCGCCGTGGGCGACGCCTGCCAAAACCCGTTCCCACATAAAGCACGCCTTGATCAGGATACGCAATCGAGGCTGCGTCTCGGGCGCTCGAAATACCAATAACTGCAGTAGTCGCGTGGCGCCAGGGCATCAAAAAGAGCGTAAGGCACTTATAGAGGTTACTGGCCATAGTCGTATCAAACCCGGCCATAAACAACCGATCCTCACTCATTTTGGCTGCAACCTTTGCGAGGCACATCTCTGTGTAAAGACAGGTCGCTACGACAACTTTCATGCAAATATATACAGATATGGTGGCGTGGCGGCCATTTGAATTACTTGATAGATTATAGTAATCGCAACTAGTGCCAAGACTTGGAGTTCAGCGTACCGACTCAGGGATAGCTAGGGCGGTACTGAGAGGATTCGTTGGAAGGAGTGAGAGAAGATATGCCGCGCAAAACACGTTCTGTCAGGGCGCAACTGTTTACCGAGGTATTTGTTCTTGAGCTCAGATGAAGTTGAGATTTTAAGGTAACCAAAACAATTGTAGAATAGCATGGGTGCACGAAGTCAATGGTCTGCATTACATTAAAGGGAGGACGGAGACAGTCTAGGGACATCACGCAACTCCAGCGCCGCTCTTTCTCAAGTGACCCGCGGTTCTAGACGCGTGAAGGGCCTAGGCTGGAACGCTAACTTTTCTAGGACGATTATCATCGGTCTGTGAATCTGAACATGTAAAGCGTGTCATGGATTGCCGGCACATGTGGCAGGATGGTCTCAATAGAGTTTGTATGATTAGAAAATTAAAAATGCTGCTTTGAAACTCCCTGAAACTTCCTGGTTCCTCCTTGCAGAGTCGAGCTGATGTCCAACCCCTAGAAAGGCGACTCGGACAATCAGAAATACTCTTTTGGCAGCACTGGGCACAGTACACAAGTCTATAGTCTCAGTTTATGGCTTTGCTGGACTGTGAGAGTGCTTTGAGGTCCAAATACCGTTCTTGCCCGGAGACAGGATTCCATTTGGATCGACGGTAGCCTGGAATGCGTATGTCAGGTCGGGCCAGGTCGGATACTACGATGAGGGGGCAAACTCACCTTGATCTGCTCGATGAATCGCTTATAGATATGTCCGTTAAATTCGAAGAGGTTCTGGATGTTGTCTGCATGCCTGTATTAATAGATTTCGGCTGTAGCTTGAGATATCTAACTCACCCATATACCTCAGATGTGATCGGTAGCAGGCATAGGAGTGCTTGGCGGCCTCATCCACGATAAGATCCATGACCTGTCGACCTCGCTCAAGGTTTTTGAGGTTAGTCTTATCATAAACATACTCTTGCACAAAGAGCAGATGACGATCCCAGACATGACAGCCAATAAACGGGTCGGTTCCAGCTTTCTCCATTATGGTACGCATCTTAACAAACCACTCGTGGACAATCTTTCCATTGTTCGGCAGCAGGAGGGTGACATCGGTGTGTGCTCCTGCCCCAGTTCCATCGGCAGGCAGGTTGTAATCCGCCAGTGCAGAGGCATACATTCCAGGGACACCGGCCCCAAAGGAACCAACCTTCAACTGATCTAGTGTTCCCCCGTTCTCTCCTTCCCATAACGTGTGTGTCACCTTGCAGCCAGGAAGATTGTTGGTCAAGACTTCCTTCACTCTCTCCCAGCGCAGTAGCACCATCGCCTTGCTTCCCCAAAGGTCAAAGAAGCTGTGCCAATAGCCGGTGCCGTAACGATCGGATAGTTTCAGAAGAGATTCCTTGGTAAGTGGCCCGAGTGATGTCTGTTGCTCGTGCTTCCTGGAGAACCGGGTCGAATAATGATTCACATTATGAACCGAAGGGTGTCCCTGCAAAATCCTTTCTCTGTATAGTTCCTCGTATGAGTCGATTAGTGGTTCTATCTGGGAGACTTCCGGACAGCTCACTACCACGTTTATCATAGCTTTGGGAGCCACATCCAGATGAAGTGCAAGTTTCGTGACAATGCCCAGGTTACTCTGAAGGAAAAGGCCATCAATTTGAGGTCCAAATTGGTTGCTGCATAGGTGAGTGGACGGCCCGTTGTTTAAACCCCACTGACCAGTCCTGAGGAGCTCACCATTTGCCAGGACGACTTCCATGCTTGCGATAAAGTGTTGACGGTCGCCCGATTCTGTATAGCCGTGCCCTCTGTCAAGAGTCTAAACCAGCGGAAACGCCAACCGAATCAGCTTTCGATCACTTCCCCAGCTAAAAAGCGATTATTGGGCATCACTCACATTTCCAACCACACTGCCCCAGCCAAGAGCAGGTGTACTGATCCATAGACGACTCTTGTGCTCGCGCAGATATTCGTGCATCTGAAAGAAGGTGACTCCAGGCTCTACTACAGCATAGGCATGTTTTTCATTGACTTCCAAGACCTTTGACATTCGATGAAGTGATATCACCACTGAACCGTCAACCCTAGGAGCAGGGCCGCCATAACTAGAGGACAATCAGCAAAGGACATTAATCGAGCGGCAATAATACTGACCCAAAGTTTTTTCCTTGAGAACAGGTCCATACTGGCACCAAGTACTTGTTACAAACTTTCAAGACACCTTGAATCTCTTCCACGGTCGTAGGACTGTTACTTCATGAATACCATAGTAGTATACTGTAAGACAAGGCTCCTTACCACACTGCCGCTGACGGTTGATTGGCTTCATGTTCGAGGGGATACGGATCCTTGAAGTTGATGATGTCGTCCCCTGAAATGACGGCGGACTTCCCAACAATTGAGGCAAACTCTTCCAATACTCTTTGGAATGCTGTTTCTTCGAGCCCAGGAGGCAGAACATGTGATGGCTTTGGCAAAGTTTGGTATGTGCTATCGTGCTTCTCTTGGAGTTCAGGGTTTTCGTAGAATGTAATCATTTTTGGATTGTTAGTCAATTCCGTTTAGGGCTCGTGCATGTTCCAACACCAGATCTTGCTCTTTGAGGTGCGCACGATGAACCAGTGTTTAATCAGTTTTGGGGGGCAACACACCACACGCTCGTGCAACAGAAGAGGGTCTGGTGGAAACTCTCCCACCCGTTGCCATCCCCGTACCCCACCCCCGAAATAGGCTAGTCGCCACCTTCTCAAGCCCTGCCTTCTGCTCCTGTAGCTTCAGTGACTGCTCCCGATCATTGAGTATCAATGTGTGTGAACTTTCAAGACGGTTGCACGTCCTACTCGTGCTGCAAATGTGGGGGTTGTGTTCGTCACAGTCGGATTTAGTATGTCATCCCGGGCCGAACCTCCTGGGAATGGCCACCCGGAAGTTCTGTGTCTTCTCGTGCCGGTGGGGAGAGAAAGGTGGCCCTTTTGACGACTCCAGCTCGTAGATGCTCCTAACTCTGGTGGTTTCTTCACGATGGAGCAATGCATGAAGGCGGTTGGCGATTCCGCAAGACCTGTGACAAGCTGAGCGTATCTCCATTTTTAGCTCTCACATTAAAAGACCCTGGTGCGCGCAGCCTGTTACTGTGCGATCGTCTCGTACTACGAACATGTCTGATTGACTCACTCGTTGTCAACGACAGAACCACAGTTCAGGATGTCTAGTTCTACAGCACCACCAACCACCAACCAGGGCTTATGGCTCTCTTCACACACTTCTCCTATGGAGCTTATCGAGCTACCAGTGCCCACCGCTACGGCGGGCGCTGTGGTCATCAAAGTTCTAGGAGCGATGATAGCTCCGTTCGTGAGAGGTATACACGACGGAAGCATCGCGGTCTACAACCTTCACCTACCATTGGTACCCAACCCTAGTAATATCGGTCGTGTGCACTCGGTTGGTCCGGATGCGGTCCGCTTGAAGGAAGGGGATTTAATCTACTTTGATCCACTAATCAGGGGGCGAGATGATAGCTCGGTATTCATCATCCAAGGTCACCATGGAGGTCAAGGTCCTGCAGGAAAAAAGTTGATGCAGGGAGAGTGGCGAGATGGCTCCTTACAGAAATATCAGAAAGTCCCACTCGAATGCTGCCATCTGCTGGATGAGAATCGGCTACTAAAACAGCTAGGCTACCATCCCGCGGAGCTTCAAGAGATCACTATCCAAGCCATGTGCGTAGCAGCATTGATTGAAGGCGCCGACTTAAAGGCGGGTGACACTGTGATCATTGGTCCTACCACTGGTACTTTTGGTGGTACAGCTTGTGAAATTGCGTTACTTCTGGGTGCTCAGGTTGTGGCACTTGGTCGGGACACGAAAAAGCTGGAAAGTCTTGCGCAACACCTGGGAAACACCGACCGTTTTAAATACGTTGTCATGACAGGAGATGTACAGAAAGACACTGCTGCCATCAAAGGTGCAACGCTCCGAGGTGAAGGAGCAGAGGTGTTCAACGATTGGGCGCCAGGAATATTGCAAGACTCACCTTACTGGACCGCCGCATTTCTCGCGTTGAAGCCCAGGGGCCGAGTTGTGCTTAGCGGCGCACCCTCTGGGAACGTCTCCATTCCTTATGCTTTGGCCATGCATCATTGCCTCAGTATAAACGGGCAAGCGATGTGCAGTCCACAGACCATAGATCAGACAATTCGGTTGGTCGAAGCAGGAACACTGAAGCTGGGCCGAAAAAGTGGAGCGGAGATCGCCATCTACCCACTGGATCGTTACCACGAAGCAGAAGAGAATGCTGTCCAAAATGGGGGTTTTAGAAACTACACCTATGTAACCCCGAACGTTGAATAACCAAGAATCACGAACGCACTGATTGCGTTGGTTGTGAAACTACTGCAGAGTTTTCCCTTTCGAGTTCGAGCTTGCCACCAAGTGCTTTCCAGCATTACAATTGTGACAACGCGAGTAGCGGCAACTGTCTTCTTGACGAGGTAGCATTTCCAATTCTCCCAACTGCTCCATGCCTGTTCAAAAGTCGTGAGTAGCAGTCGTTCTAGAGTGAATTGGATGCTCTTATGATGATGCTTCAAGAGAACTCCATCGTTTGGCAGAATTGTGTACCACTTGAGATGTGCATGTAATGGCGAATGAAAGCGGTCATGAGTAGTACTTTGTTACCTAGATCATCGAAAACCCTATCGTCGTTCAGCTAGACCCATGCGACAGGAGATTATACACGAAAGCCCTGGCATCGATCCACGTCAAGGTTAATGCAAGTTTTGTGCAGCATGATGACAAAAGCTTTAACTTGTACTTGGTAACGCCTTCTGCCCCGGTAGTTGTATTTCCTCTGCTGAGTCGTGGGTTACCAAATGACACGTCCTTATGCATGTTGTATGTGAACCCCGAGAATAGCGGCATCCTCCAAGCGACGCTGTGTTCGCTTAGGATAATGCAACAAATTTTGACAATGCTAAATCATGATTGAGCCACCCGCTATAGGAACGTAAACGCCGTTTAGCCAGCCGGCCTTTTCCTCACATAGCATGGCAACAGTCCAAGCCACTTCCTCTGGCGTCGTCTCACGGGGGGCGACTGGAGTCGAGTCAACGAATGGCTTCACCATATCCCTGACGAACTGAGGTGATGAAAGATATCCTTCAGTCGCCACGATGCCAGGCGCCACAGCATTAACAGTGCAACCATACTTCCGGGGCAGTTCCTTTGCCCAGCTCCGTGTAAGAGTTTCCAGCATACCCTTGACTCCAGCATACATGCTCTGGCCTGTAGATGGAACACGGGAAACGCCGCTACCAATGTTGACAATGCGCGAGTTCTCGCGCGACAGGACGTGCAGGACAGCCCTCGTCAAAAAATAAGCGCCCCGACCATTCAAATTAATCATGCGTTCCCAGTTCGATTCAACTTTGGCATCATCGGGATCGTCGAGATCTCCTGGAAGCATAATGCCTGCATTGTTGACGAGGATGTCCACTTTCCGGAACGCATCAGCGGCAGCGTGCACCAAGGTTTTGGCTCCCTGGTATGTTGATATATCCGCTTCAACAGCTATTGATCGAGACGGCTCAGGGAAGCTGGACAGAATTTTCGTGGCGTTTTCCTTCTCGCCAGCATGAGGATAATTCAGCACCACGGTCGCACCTCTCTGGGCGAGCTCCTTGGCGACTGCGGCGCCGATACCTGCCGAGGAGCCGCTGACAATAGCTACCTTCCCTTGCAGTGTGCCTGACATAACTGTTGTCCTCGTTTATCTCTGTCTTTCCTGAAAGCAACCACAGGATATCGGTAATTAGGTCACAGTGGCGTGCGGATTGAGTGTAGGGGAACTCGACAACAGGGTGTAAGAAGCCACAAGTCGAAAAGATCAGAACATGACAATAGGCAGTACGGTCTTTAGCGGCTTTTGTTGCGACACCAGAGAGGGCATAGGTCTTAAATCGACTCTTCCACTTCCATACCCAGCAGGAACTTCGGCCACACTCCTTGTAAGCTACCTAGTAGGTGTGGCGCTTGTGAAATCAATGCTAGACAGCTGACAGGGCCCTGGTGGGTGAGCCTATCATGGGAGCAGTGGGGCGGGCTTTTGTTCTCACGCAGTCCCCGTCCCCTGGTACTCAGCAATGCAATAGCTGCTTTGGTTGATAAGCCAAATGCCACAGACTGTACACAGCGCCTCCGTACTGGACTGTGGCGGTGGGTAAGTTGCAAAGTCAAGGACGGCATACACTCATATCCGAGCCGAGGTCGATGGTACAAGCGTGTTTACCCACCTGTGCACCACGGCTCACATTTTTGGCCGGTTATGCATTTTTGCAGTAGTGGATTGGCATGCACATAACTTTAATGCCCCCTTGAACGCGACACTGAACGTTTTCGAACACATTGCATCGCCGTGACGCCGTCGGCACGACTACAGTATACCTCAAACTTGTAAATACTACATCCATCAGCTTCTTGGGAGAAAGTTCCGAGTTCTTCCGTGAAACAACATGCTGATAGTGCAACCTAACCTCATGTTCGTTATACTACTCCGATGTTCTGTGCTAATTAGCTATGCTAATGCTAGTGGTGAGCAACCAATGATGGACTGTGCGGCAAAGGACGTGCGAGAAATTAAGCTTAGTCACTTTGAAGGAGGCCGAGTCTCCCACAGGTCACGGACTATGCATGAGGTAGTCGGCCATTCAGGATCGTTCCAATTCCGACCCTTGCTTCCCTATCTTTCCTTTGTTCCAAGGACACGCTTACTTGGGTAAATATCTCTTTAAGATCCCACGACTGCCATTGGCGATGATCTAGAAACACCACATTACTAATGAAGAGGAAACCCTTGCATACTTTCTGGGGCACTGGCGCTGGGGCACCGGTACCGTGACGGCGGCAGGGGAAAGCACTAGGGCCAGGACAGAGCTCATCGACTGACGCAGTATTTGTAGAAGCCAAAAGCTAATTTCTAACCTTGGCAGGTATGCCTTCAATCTGTAACCTAAATGACCCTAGCCTCGCAAATCTTTGCCAGCATGGCCCCTGGCCTCAGGTTCAAGCGTCGTTGTTCAAAACCCCGCCTTTCCCTGATCCGAGATGAGGGCATCATCCCCGCAAACGAACTTCTAGTCACAACTTCCTCCTCTTGCCAGTACAAATCCCCTCTATCAAATGCGTCGCTGGGTACCATCCTAGACGACACCAGTCCTGCACTTCAACCACATTCACTCTTCGATCTCAGCAGGCACCTACTCTAATCCGGCATGGCCTCAGCCGTTGCTTCAGAGCGGTCGAAAATTCACGTGAATGGCAGCCAGACAAATTACAACGCAAAAGTTTTCGAATGCTTGATCTGTGATGCCACCTTTAGCCGCTCAGCGCATTTGGTGCGGCATGCGAAAATACGTAGGTCATGCATAGTCCAGTGGCCACGTTGAGTCCGTTCCATTCACATTGTTTGAACCAGATCGACCAGAGAAGCCTTTCACCTGTCCCTTTTGCCCGGTATCGTCCTCTAGGAAGGATGTTATTGTTCGCCATATCAGAAACCTTCATGCAGAAAAAGCCCATGGGCCGCCTGCAACGTTATCCGATGGGGGTTCGGGGCCTAGAGAGTATGCCAGCCCTTTTCCACCAGAGGAACGGTTGATGGAGGACTCTATGTTAGGCTCCACAAACCAGCAATCTAAGGAGCCTTTTCAGCAAACTCAACTTCGAGCACCGATGGACCTTGCACAACTGCCAGTGCCTCTCGATCCGAAACTGCAACTCGGCGACATGGAAACCTTTGCTAGCGACGTTGATCGAGATGCACAACTTGCTTCCATCCTGCACTGCTTCCCTTCTAATCTAGACACTGAACCGGCATTCTTCCAGATATTTGGTTCTGATATCCTATCATTCTCGCCTCAGCCATCAGATCCTCTCTCACCGAGCCTTGTTCTCCTGGACAATACTTCGGTCACTCCTTCGGAGCTCCCAATCGATAATTCGAGCAGCTTTCTACTCGGCAGTCCTCCTTTGGAGAAACCCTTTGCGCTTGATGATGTTGGCTATGCTAAATTGAAGTCAAACCTTGCTTCTTCGGATCCTGACGGCCAAATCGTTCTTTCTCGGTTCCCCAGTAAAAGCGCAGTCGTTCGCTACGTGAAAGCATTCTTCGAGAATATGGCTCCTTGTCTACCAATCATACATCCACCATCGTTTAATATTGTCACCACACCTCGTAAGTACCGGGTATAGTGTTGTTAGCGACCACTAAAATTTATTCTTACTTAGTTCCTCTACTCATTGAAATTATGGCGTGTGGAGCTATGTACCTGTGCGAAAAACTGAAAGCTTCAGAGTTGCGATCAAGTGGGGCGCAGCTTCTAGGCGGATTGTCACAGAAAGGTATTAAGCTTGTCACTACTGATTAGAAAAAACACTTGATAACACGGACTATAGGAAGTTTACATGGTGTTCCCGGCCCTGAGGGTGGAAAAATTGAGCTTTGGGTTTTACAAGCTAGTCTCCTCATGGAGTATATTGGGCCCGGCACAGATGTCTGGTCACCCAATCACGGTGCAGGCCAGTCACTGAGTGCCCTTAATAGTGTAGGTCAACATCCTAGAAATAACTGAACCAAACCCCATCACTAAAAACCTTTTCTTTCAGCTTGCCCATGCAAATTTAGCCGCTTTCCAAGGCGCCACCTATACCGACTGGGTCTACGGCGAAACCCTCTGTAGGTGAGTGTATCTACACACTTTGCCTTACTACAACAGCCTCTAATATGATTCAAGATGTTTAGCAGCGGGTATGATCATTGAAACCTCTCTCGGCTGTTTTTCAACACATCGACCTCTCCAAATCCCAAACAACGATCCTAAGTTCGCACTTCCTTCTATGACAAGCGAGTGGCTTAAATGTGATGGGGAGTGGACACGGCCTACCGAGGTGTCATATTTTCCTGAATCACTCAACACAGTTGTGAGCGGCCAAAGACTTAACCGCAAACTGAGCGACTTTGGTCTACTTACTATTATTAGTGCGATCCACTACCAAATCTGTGCTTTTGAGAGAATGGCGGCCACAAGACATCTGGAACTTTACAAGAGTTTTGCAAAACGAATGGGAGCTTCGATCACCATCCTCGACGATATGTACCACGAGATGGTAGTGGACTCAACCTCTTCGCCGTTACTGCAATGCTCGCGATCATTTCTGGATTCCGCTATTTTTCACCTATATGCAAGTAACCAACTTGAATCAATAAAAAACCTTATCAGTGATCCCAGCATCACCATCGGGAGGCCATTTGCAACCGACCACCTCAACAAAGCCCTAATGCGTGCAGGCGAAACTTTTAACATCAACTGCCAGCATGGCCTCGGTTATCTGCAGAAAGTTGGGCCACATCGTATAGGGCCACTTTGTCTTCCCGGTTTGATTGAAGGTTGTAAGTATTTCTGGTCTCACGCCTCTGAATGATTGCCTGTACGCCTGGCAACTTATAGACAGCTACGCGAAGCTAATAGTCGTCACTAGGTCTCCTGCTATTTTGGCACCTTCAAGCTCAACGGTCGAAAGAGTTTCAATCCCACTCATCTCTCGACACGTTGATAGACAGAGCATTTACAGAGCTCGATGACTTGCGATATATGGAAGAGTTTGATCGTGCTCTCATTCCGCTAGTGATATGCTCTGACCTGCTTGTCGACATGATAAACTACCAATGTATGTGTCACACCTCCCGCGTGCTTGTCCATTCTTGTCTAATGTTTTATGAAATAGGGGTTCGCAGTCTTCATCAGAAGGTGGAGACGCTGATAGCACAATTGAAGCTCAAATGCTGATCACGATCTACCCAAACATTTCCAACGGCACGATGCCTTTGCCGCCTGGCTCGCTATCATTTACTGCCATCCTGTTCAAACCAGGAGCCCATACCGGCCGCACTCCATTTGGCACATGTGGTTTTCTTCAGCTGCGTTCGGATAGGGCTTGAAGCACATGGCAATGCCATACTCGTCCTCAGGAAGACCATAACCGAAGGATCAGGCAGAGGTACACCTCACAGTGCCGTGCAGACGAGTGATGCAAACTTGATGACTTCCTTACGATAAGAAACGAAGGCGCCTATTCTTAAAAGCTGGGAAGATTTTTGAATGCTGCAGTAGCTCTATTCTACACCTACAGGATGGCATCTTACGATGCACAGGTTTCTGCGGTATTTTGCAGGTCCAGCTCCTTTTTGCGACACTTTCACCTGTCTTGAATCAGCTGACTGTAAACTATGGGAAGAACGAATTTTCCCTTTGTTATCTCTGCAGTGCTCCTCTAATCAAGTTCGCATCTCTCATAACTAATTTGGCTTATACTGGATCTGTCATGGTGAAAAAATGTGCTGATTGAGTGGAATGTGCATGTCAAGCAGGATCTCGTTTGGGGTTTAGCAGCGGACGGTGGGTACGCGATCTAACAGACATATGAAGAGGTTATGAGAGATGAGACCAGGTCGTAAAATTCATGTTGCTACAGCTATTCTTGCGTTGTGTGACCATTTACCCAGCGGCACCTGATATTCGCATGGTTGTTAGTGTCGCTGTGGAGGTTCTGCGCACTTCCGCCTTATTACCATGCGCTGCAGTTTTGGCCAGCCAGCCGTCGTGACCTCAACTAGCTTTAGTGTTTTATTGTGGCTGCCCAAAAAGCATTTCTCTTATGTGCTGCCGTTGGTTTCTCGAAACCGTTTACCCCAGATACCCGATTTCCCGGGAGAGAGGATGCCTTGCGGATCGAATGTGTCCTATAACCAAGTTAGGGGTTATGTAGTCAAGAGGCATGAACTGGTTTACCTTTAGATTTTCTACAAATCTTCGATATGCATGATTGTTGAAGTCGAACGATTCGGATACTCGGTCTTCGTAGCGTCAGCCTGTCTCAGGTCGTGGAAAAAGGGATTATCACGAACTTACCCATATCATCAATATGGCACCGATACGGTGCGTACCCTCTCGCTTCTCCTTCTTCATGGAGGCGACTCAAGATACTCTTCATTGCTTTCCGCTGTTTCAAGTCTGCCTTGTCGAAGGTCGTGAGATAGACAAAGATGACGTGTCTCTCGAGGATGAAAAAGTCGCAAAAGATGTCGAAACCTTCCTCTTCGCAAATCCGGCGGGAAACCTCGGCCCACTCCAAAACCGTATCACCGTTAGCGGGAATAATGGGCGCATAGTCTCGATGGGATGGCTGGCTTGCGGAGGAATTAAGAGGAAGATTCCACTTGAGTCCTTCCCATGAAAGAAAATTTGGGACGCCAGCCCACATACCGCCATCGAGCTCGGGGATGGACAAGACATCCACCAGTCCTGAATCTTTACCACCGTAGATATTACCCCTGAACTGAGCCACTGGCGCTTGATTTTCCACAATTGCCTTGATCTCATTGAATTGAGCTTCGACAACGGACTTAGGACCATAGAGACCAAACATTGCGTTCCAGAGTCCCATGCCGAATTCCTTTAGGAGTTCCCCAAGCCGCGAATGCGGAATTGGACCGGGTTCTTTCCAGATCTCGGCACGTTTATGCATGGCGGCCAGGACTTCCGTTCCAGAGCATGCCCACACCGTCCCTGGAATAAGGCCATTCCTCCGCATTGGCGCAAGAAGGTCGACAAGAATCTTCACATCCTTCATATCGGGAACGGAAAGGTTACACATCATATAACTGTGCGGTTGGGGAGTCAGCCAGATGCCCAATTTGGTCACTATTCCTAGGTTGCTCTGCAGAAACAGCCCTTCGATAGACGGTCCAAAGCTATGCTTGGTTAAGTGGCCAGATTTTGACTTGCTGTTGGCGAAGTGACCTGTCCGCACAACGTCTCCATTGGCTAAGAGTACCTCTAGCCCAGCTATCTGTTGGGAATGGACGCCGGTCGGAAGGAAACCCATACCGCGATCGAGGGTCTACAACGGAGTCAATGGACAGTGGAGATATTTCTAGGATGGCTCTTACATTCCCAATAACGCTGCCCCACGGCAAAGAAGGTGCACTAGGCCAGACCTTTAGTTTGCTTTCGACACAATGATCGAATAACTCCTTGAAAGTAACGCCCGGCTCGACAACTGCGTAGGCGAACTCCTCATTAACTTCGATAATTTCACCCAACCGATGGAGGTCGATGATGAGAGATCCTTGGAGAATTGGTGCCGGTCCTCCATACCTAGACAAAGACTTAGCGCTGGGCACAAGCTGAGCATTCGTGAAACCATGACCTCACCCAAGGTTTTTGCCTCGTGAGAACGTCCAGAGAGGTATGGCGTTCTTGTTCGCGATTTGTAAGACGCCTTTGATTTCATCGAGCGATCGAGGACTGCAACGTCAACTCCCGGTTATTTAGTCCGTTGCCAGAATAACGTACCAGACTGCAGCACTTGGCTGCCTGCGTTTACCTTCTGCCTCGGAGAGTTCGAATGGGTCTACATAGTCTACCAGCGCTTTCCCGACGAAGACACCGTCGGAACCTAGTAGTTCAACCAACTCATTGATCACTGCGTCAAAAAGTTTCTGATCAACTCCTGGCGGCAACACATCTTCCCAAGGGTGAAGGAGAGGTCTATCGAAGAGCTTTCGGTGTCGCTCATGAGCTTCTGAGAAATTGTTATACCGTCCGGGGGGCGTGACGGAAGCCATGGTCCACGTGGTTGGCTTCTCAAGCATAGGGGGAGGAAATCTGTTGAAGTCGTGACCCTCGGTCATACTTGTCGGCCGAACTGGATCAATATATAGCAAGTTTTCGGATCTTTGGGTTGCTTTCATGTTATGGAACGCTCGAACAAATCGAGTCGGTGGATCTAGGTGGCTATGCGCATGATTAGATCGGGTTCGCACATGCAGGAGGATGACTGCCAGGGAGGTCAGGTGGACCATCTAATTGGCTTAATACCCGGAAAGTGACTCAAAGCTTATATTGTTGATGAGCAGCAGAATAATTAGTCTTTGGCATGCTTTGACGACATTTCGAGGACATTGGAACTTGAGATGCATCTATCGGACAGTCGGCTGGAGGCCGTGCATAATTCTGTTGTGACATAAACAGTGTAACCATGGGCGATCAGACATTGAAGGGTTTTCGCTTGCAATGCTGCCTGCGGAAAATGTCATTCGAATCTTGCGCCACTCTCTCCGGTGGCTACCACAAGGTCCACACCATGATATCAACAGGTGGGGCTGAGCAAAAATCCATGGTGGAAACAGACGATTCAGGAAGTTATGCAACCAACCTGTCAACTATTCAGATGACTGTCCTGCTGAGACAAGTCGTGGCCTTTAATTAGGCTCGGGCCTGGTGAGTTGTTTCTTCCTTTCTCCTGCTTCCTTCTTCCTGTGCCCTATAGCCTATATAACTTGACCTTGTCAACAGAATCCGGCATAAGCTCAACAGCATTCTCAAGTGAAGGTTATCACCATGGGATCGTATGCCAAACCCGAGTCCACCCTGGTATTAGACCCTACTTCAACCGAATACGAGCGGTACCGGACGCGTATCTACAATGCTCGTCATCCTGACCGGAAGCCGGTGGAGATTGTCGTGCCATTAACAACCACGGATGTCACGTCAGCTGTGAAGAGAGCCAAAGAGAAAGGTCTCAAGGTTGGTGTACGGTCGGGTGGTCACCTTTTTGCAGCTCCGGCGGTCATTGAGCAAGGGTTGTTGATTGACGTTAAGTTCCTGAACAAAGATATTCAGTATGATCCAGTCAGTCAAATTTTGACATTTAGTCCTGGCCATACTGTTGAAGAACTGGCCGGGCACTGCGGAAAAATCGGACGGTTCTTTCCATATGGCCATTCACGGACGGTTGGCGCCGGCGGATTCCTTCTCACAGGTGGTCAAGGGCTGTTCTGCCGCGGCCATGGGTATACCTACGAGTCTTGGGTCACACAGATCGAGGTTGTCACACCGAACGGAGAGGTCGTCATTGCTAACAAAACGGACAATCACGACCTGTTTTGGGCTGCCGGTGGATGTGGCCAGGGGTTTTTCGGTGTATTGACTAGAGTCTGGGGTAGAACGGATCGTCTGAGGAAGCTATTTGACACCACTTACGTGCTCGACTCAACAGACCACTTCAAGCCTCTTCTCAAATGGGCTATAGAGCTCGCGGAGCGTATACCTAAACAACAGGTCGACTACTTCATCGGGACTATGTACGCCGACGGCCAAGGCCTTGGGGACGATGAATCCAGAGCAAAAAGGGTTCTCATGCTCATTAATATTACAATTGGGTGCGACTCTATTGAGGAAGCCAAAACACTGGCCGCCCCACTCGACACGCTTCCAGAAGAGTTTCGAAAGATTGTAGTCTCTCAGATACCAATGCAAGAAAGAGAATTTGAGGCGCTATGGGATCTACAGGATAAGTTTATTCCGGGGGGGAATGGTGAAAGATATCGAGTTGAAAGCGTTCTCGTGGGTTTCGATGCGTCTGATGATGAGGTGAGGCACTAATCGCCTACTCCGAGAGCGAGAGCTAGGCACGCTGACAAGGTAATCTAGATTGTTGACAAGGCAGAGGCCGCTTTGCTCAAGTTACCAACTCGCAAAGCCACAGGTGCACTTGCAATTGTGGACTCTAGGCCTGATGAAAACATTCAAGCATTAAGTCTGCCTTCCAGACTGATGATATCGAGCATGGTGTGCTACCAAGACCCTTCTCTTGATGCAAAAATGGATAAATGGGCTCTTGATACATACACGGAAATCGAGAAACTTGGTCTTGGTCAGCATGCTGGGGACTTTGATGTCAATCAGCGAGTCTCAAAGGTATCTAATTCGCCATCTCCCTAAGACCCAACCAACGAGACTGACCCTTTGTCAGATTATGACAGACTCTGCACTTACGAAATGGTTGAAGATCCGTGAGAAGTACGATCCCGACGAGATGTTTATTGGCTATCGAGGTTTTCAAAAATCATTAGAGCGCAAGTGGAATCGCTGAGCCCTTTGGCAACCTAAATGCATGCAAGGGTAGACATGAAGATTTCTCTCACAGCGATGATGCTGTACCCATCACTATTTCCTGTCAGCGTACGTGGTTCTCCGAGGCCAAGACTCTAGATTACGCGCAATCATTTTGCCACAGCTATCTTCAAGGCCCAGTTCCATCGTCACTGCCTCTAATGACCTCTATGAGCTCGCAATCGTAGCGTCCTTGGATTCTTCGAACAAATTGAACTGCACTACGAAACTGCATCGGGTAAGGAAGATAAAATCATAACTTGAGTTTGATGAAGGAATGCTCACGACAATGCGTTCATAGCCCACAGTCGAGATCTAGATTCGGGATGTCGAGCCTGTTTCAAACACAGGTGGCACATGTTCTAGGACAGGTTTCTTCGCCACGATACCAGATAGATTACGAGATTGTAAACATGTCTGCGTTATTGGCAATCAATCGGTTAACGGCTATACATAAGTACCGGTGACTGAGTAAGGCCTCCTCGTGTTCATGTTCAAAGCCTTATGATTGCATTCTCTGTCGCTTCTTTTCTGAAACAGGGCTGGCGTTATATTTCTCAGCTCTCAATGTAATGTGTAGAGGAAATTAGTCTCTAAAGATACTTATAACTTTAATGAGACAGTCTTCTAAACCGGGATTGCCGCAGCTACTAGAATAGTTAGAGGAAGCAAGAGAAGATTGAGAGTCCTTAAAGAACAGCTAGATAACTGTTGTTGAATTCATCAGTTCCAGAGGTATTTCTAGGTTGTCAAACCATTTGAGGATCCGTTATGTGCACCACCCTGATTACTCTAGGCATGAAACTCTACCATTTCTAGTTTTCATCAAGATTAACCAGGGAAGTTACTAGGTGGCAAAGAGATTAGAGCTCCGGGGTACATGGTATTTGACTGTTACTAATCCAGACAGGTCTAGCGATTTAACCACCTACCAATGGTTAACTCGAATATTTGACCATTTCACGAAGTCCAGGGCCAAGGGGGAAGTACGGGCTAAACAAGCTATAACACTACTGAATTCTACCAGTTTTGCAAGAATAATATCATGAACCCGCTCTATTCACCAGCTCACTCCTCTCATTTGCTGTAGCCATTATAGGTGAGTTGCTATTAGCCCTTAAAGAGGGCTAATTGGACCTAGCGACTCGATTAGCGATTGAGCATATGATCAAGGGTGATTTCCCAAGGTATTACATAATCGATATCCTCAGAACATCGCTCAATATACACTGAGTGGTAGTGAGACCATTGATTGTCCCCATTCCCACGGCATTTATTGAGGAAGAGGCTGACTCCTGGCTACCACAGAGATCAAGAGACCTTCCTACACTGGAGAAAGGATGTAGGACTATCAAGAAGAGGCTTTTACAGACTAATTCTAGTCACGTGGCATGGAGTGGGTGTTGTTCTAGCACTTTGCTTGGCGGGCTAGTGGTTAGTCCTGCTAGCACTTATGACTAGTTGCGTCTATATAAAGCGGCAATGCCACTCATTAACTAGGAATAACAAGGGCCACCAACACCCACTCGTCAGCATGACCCCATCCAGTTGCCGGGGATCCCCCCACTTTATACCGCTGCAGAAAATGCTCCTGACCCCACAATCCCCACCACTCTTGAATGAAGGGATGCTGGGTGGCACGAAGAGACTTGTCTCTTGAAGAATTTGTTGAACTCCTACTTTGATAAAAAAAGTCTGCTATCTGTAAGTCGCACGCAATCTCCTAGTTTAGGCTCAATCTGCAAGACCGCAATATCGGGCGAAATGACAAAGGTAATCAACTCGAAAGCTGACTTCCAGTCATACCTGAAAGATTTCAACAGCCAAAATGTCCCGTTATATTGCCAATGGTACAGTGAAGATGTTAGTATGGTGATTCCGACTGTTTCAGTGGAAGTCAGCGGTCGAGACCCACTCAAGGGTTTCTTTGGAGAAGCACGGAAAACCATGAATGAATACCTTTATCCCGACCATGTGGTCCTTGACGACAAGGGTATCTCTATATATGCAACAATCTACTTCGTGCCGAAACAAGACACGGAGGTGAGTCCACAATGCACTGTGACAACATTTGCTGTCTCCACACAGATGCCATTTGGTTTACTGATGCTTTGATGTGTTTTAGAAGGCCAATGGGTTCCCTGCCGTCAAGTTTGGGCAAGCTATTCGGTCGGAGTATATCGTCTTCTATATTTTCAACGAGTTGAGACAGATACAGAAGTTTTGGGCAGTTGCAAGTGGCGCGCCTGTTGTTGTGGATGTTCCCAAAGACATTCGTTATCCTCCCATAACTTAAGAGGAGCGGGCTTGGTTTATCTCGCATAGAAGTTAGCGGTGTGAGCGTGGTGCTTCAAAATATTGGTGGTCTACCTTGCTCGTGTCACAAGCCGGTAGCGATCATGGTCGCAAAGAAGATAAGTCATG
Source organism: Exophiala bonariae (assembly GCF_035927105.1). Lineage (NCBI taxonomy): Eukaryota > Fungi > Ascomycota > Eurotiomycetes > Chaetothyriales > Herpotrichiellaceae > Exophiala > Exophiala bonariae. The sequence continues at coordinate 649,227 of NW_027042496.1, forward strand.
AGGAGAGCATTGCTTGATGGAAAATTGCTATAGTACTACAGTCGAGCATGCATGCAGCTATCGATATGAATAAGAGGCCGCTTGCGAATGTTCGGGCCACCATATTCGGCACCATAGTTGTACCGTGCCCACTTCAACTCCATGTACGAAGTACGCAAGCCCATCCGCACCAGTCCTTGCATTTGGGCGCCGCAGTTCAACTTTATGTCTCCATTCGTTGTCAACACCACTGCCACAAACGTTGGGTTCCCTGGCTGATCTAACCACATCAAAATCGTACTAGAGAGAATTGTCAATGCTTATGCTGTCAATTTTCCCAAGGGACTGGTCATTAGTGAGACATTTGCCTTCAGCGAGGAGTACCAGTGGCGTACTTTGTCGTTGCTTTCGCATGTGGCTTGGCTCGGTGTTGCTACATCAACATTGCCCATTCAACCGACTCGGGCAAACAGCGTGTTCGATGATCTCGGGACTTGTAACAACAATAGACTCGCCTCAGCTGTGAAGCAAGGTCGTGAATGTCTCATTTTCAGTCGGCGTTGGCGAGGTGCATGGCTGCTTGTCTGTGCGAATTAGAGATATCAAGACGTGTTAAAATAGGTTTGCGCCAATGCCGTTCTGCACAAGGTCACTCAGACCGACCACTGCTGTTAGGTCAGACTCTCATCCTCGACCCGCTTTAGCCTCGGATGCTCTAATTTCCGATACCCTTCGAGACCAAAGGGCAAGGCATTATGCATAACATATCGGGACGAGTATTGCAAGCCAATTTTCTGGTTGTTTGCAGGTATTATAAAAGCTCACCTCTTCCCTGCCTGTTAATCTCATCGCAAAGCACCCTCGAGTGATCTCCTTCATCTATTCAATTTATACAACACGCCTCGAGGCTGTAACTATTCCTACGACCGAGCATAATGGTTACGTCGACGCAAGCCTCTGACGAGGGTCTGGCACTTCATCAGAATGCATCAGCAGAGTCCAAGTCAACCACAACCCGCGCTCAAGCACAACACGTTTCCATATCAGCATTGCTGAAGGCCATCGGCGCAGTGTCAGTTATAATCATGGCTGTATTCTGGATCAACGCATCTCAAGTGCACGGTATTTTCCTTAACCAAGGAAAATATGTGAAGCGTGCGACCGTCGCTCTTGCAGACTTTGATGGCGGCGACTTTGGCGAGGCCCTGAGGATTGCAGCGAGGGCGGATAACCAGTCGTATGGATTTCCAACCTTTGTCGATATCGATACTTCTGGACTCTCACCCGAGCAAGTCCGAGAGGATGTCTTTAGGGGAAAATACTGGGCAGCAATTGTTGTGCACCCAGGCGCATCGGCCCGATTCGAAAAAGCGCTGGACGGTACGGCTGCTGTATACAATGCCACTGATGTTTATACTTATTATCTCCTAACGACTCGATATTACTCTCTTTACGCTTCAGGCATCCAGGCTTCGACTGCCACTGTTGCATCCACAGCACCTGGTATTTTCAGTGGCCGGTTCGTCGCGCCTAAACTCGCCAGCGCCCGTTACCACAACACTACCGCCGCAGTAAGTGCTCTTGCTGGTCCAGCATACTCTATTCGTGCGAACGCGGCATCGCAGGAGTTTGACCACTTTGATGGCAAGTCTATCATAGGCACTATTGGTGCAGTATTCCCAATTCTGATGCAATTCTTCTTCATCATGGCACTGAACGGGATTTTCAACAGCAAGCATGTCTTCGCGGCATACAATCCACGGGCGCATATTTACGCGCGCTTTATCTGCAGTACAATATGGCCATTACTTTCCAGCCTTTGCGCTGCAGGATGGGCCTTCGGCTTTGAAGGCTCTTTTCGTACGAATCCAAAAATGTTCTTCGCTTTCTGGTCTATCACATGGGTATTTAGCATGATTAGCTTCGACATTTTGGATATTATTACCGCTCTCATCCCTGCCGCATTTACATCGTTCGTTTTTCTGACATGGGTCATCTTCAATTTGGCAGCGTCTTTGGCCGATCCAGCTATTACCAACCACTGGTTCCGCATCAATTACTTCTTTCCTTCGCTACACTGGTTCCAAACATTGATTACAATCTTCTCAGAAGGAGGTGTCAACCGGCTCCATTATACCTTACCAACACTCGCGGGTTGGCTTGTCCTTCTCAAATTTCTCTCGCCCTTCGCTATGATGTACCGAATTAAGAAGGCTCAAGTGGTTTTCCAGTATTACAACGAAAAGGACGCCCTGGATGCGCCAAGGTGACACTATCCTACTTCCTTTGATCCCTCGTTGTAGACAGGGGTGTCGCTTGTAGTATGGATTTCTCGACAACATGGAGCATGGGCGTCGGAGACATGTTGTCGGCGGTGACTAACTGATGCTTGGAGACCAGTGATCCTGAAAATGAAAGACATGCTCCGGTCCAGCGGAAACATGCTCTGGTCTTCCTGACTCTGACCGTGTGCAAATTTCATGAGGTCGAGGAGATGGAGGCTTCCAAAATATTTTGGTGGAATGTCACCGTTGGATTCAGTGTTTGATCTTTGCTGTTTCTGCCCATCCATATCGTCGGGGTATTGGTTAAAACTATCTTGGTGGTGCTCAAACAAATTAAACCAGAGCTGTCCGCCTCCATAGAGGTTCTTGGAAATTTGCTTCGCAGGCGCTTAGGTAGTAGGATACATGTCATAGCTGATAGAGTAAATATAGTCGTTATGGCCTTAATTCCCTCTGAGTTGCAACAAAATTGTTCTTTTTTTGAGGCATGTAGCTCCTCCTGAGTTCAAAACAGCTGCCATAGATTGTGCCATTTTGCTAAGCAAACAGCCGTAGAGCACTTATCACTCCTGGAAGGCCATAGTTTTTGGACGTCATATTCAATGTACTTCGTGCGCGCTCCTGTTTGGCTGTCCCAACGTTACATTACTTCGCCGTCACAAGCGGGAGAGCTCGGACTACTTCGGAATTTCGTCTAGTCCTATTGCTGGCTTCAAGGTCAAAGTTGACATTCGAAATCTAAAGGCCGTACGTGTGACAAGTGCTCAGGCCGGTGGATGAGCAAATGGTCGCGGATATACTAAAGACTCCTTCCACCAATACCGACGGTCTATAGGAGGTGTATCACGGTTATGCCATTAGCGGGGTATACTTCTCCTGTGACTTAGTAATGGACTCCGGATGAAAAACACGAATTTTGCAGGTCTTGGGTAATCGGAGGTAGTGAGCTTTCACTGCTCATGCTCGGATAGAGTGTGACTGCCTTTAAAAAATTGGACATAGCTCTCCATGACAACGAGGCTCCCATCAGTCAATCAGTATAGCTGCATGGAGGTCTTGGTTACGCTGTTATCAAAGTTAGGCGATTGCTTCGTAGTACTCCATATCATTTCCGCAGTATAAAGCACGTTTGGCCGCCCAGCGTGACTATTTAATGTCCAAGATGAGGATTTTCATTAGCCGAACCGGAATGGCGACTTCTGGCGAGTGAGAGGCTTTTACTGCAAATGTCCCCGTCGGCATGAGCTCCTCAACACTGGAAGATGGTGCTGAGGAAGCTGGTGGCTGCATGAAAGGCAGTAACACTACTCAATCCTTCCAGAAAATGGATTTGGTGTGGACCCATTCATTCAAGCCATCCAGACCATTGAACCTCCCAAAACCAGAATGCTTATATCCCCCATGTGCAACTGAACTCTCGTCATGGACTGTCATCGAATTGATGTGCACAGCACCACTCTCGAGTCGTCTTGCGATTCGAAGACCGCGTCGTAAATTCTCCGTGAAGACAGCAGCAGAAAGACCATAGACAGTATCGTTAGCGATAGCAACAGCCTCTTCATCGGACTGGGTAACAATTAATGAGCTGCTAGGGCCGAAAGACTCGTTATAGTAAATATCCATCGTAGGCTTGACAGATTCTAGGACAAGGGGCCGCATTTTCGTCTCGCTAGGTTCGTTGTAGTTGGGATCACCATACAAAGTAGTAGCGCCTTTTGAGATCGCATCAGCAACCAGCTTTTTATTATTTTCCACTGGTAGCTTCGAGAACAACTGCCCAGCGACGCCTTGACCTTGTTCAGAGAAAACAGTATTTATTGCCTCTTTGAACGCCTGGCGGAACTGTGGTAGAACTTTAGAGTTAACGAGAATCCGCTCAGTCGACATACAGATTTGGCCAGCGTGAAGAAATGCACCTAAGGTACACTGGAACGCTGCTTTCTCAATGTCTGCATCCTCACAGATGATAGCTGGAGCTTTACCGCCTAGCTCGAGAACCGTCGGTTTGAGGTTTTTACCTGCGAGAGAAGCAATAATGGAACCTACACGGGTTGAACCTGTAAAGTTAATCTTCTTGATAGCAGGGTGTACTATTAGTGCCGATGTAATAGCTGCAGCATCTGAAGGCCTATGGTAAACCGTATTTAGACACCCTGCGGGCAGGCCTGCTGAGTGGAGTACATCTGTTATAGCCCAGGCAGTCGCGGGGGCAGCTTCCGGCCCCTTGAAAATGACTGTATTGCCCCTAATAAGAGTTTAGTATTCTGCTTAGTATAGAGAAGTCCTAAGGGTAAACGCACATGGCAAGTGGTGAGAGGACAGCCCTAATACCCAGTGCATATGGTGCATTCCACGGTGAGATTGCTAAGACAACGCCCCATGGCTCTTTAAGTAAAATCGCGCTGCCGTCGTTGACCGTAGGAGCAGCTGACTCGCTCGCCACTTGAATAAGTCCAGCTATGCTTATGCATGTCTCAATCGCTCCAGTGTACTCAAACTCAAAGAAAGCCGATGCCTCGCCAGTCTCATTATAAATGTAAGTCTTCAATTCTGGGCGTCTTCTTTCGAATTCTTTGGCAGCTTTGAGGAAGATATCCCTACGCTCTCGAGGTTTCGTCAATGACCACGTGTTGAAAGCTCTCTGTGCAGAGTCGACCGCCTTGTGCACATCTTCCTCGCTGGCGGAGGATGCGCTATAGAGAACTTCATGGGTCACAGGTGAAGTAACCTCAAAAGTTGAGTTGCTGGTAATTTCCTTCCCGTCAAGCCAAAGTGGAATTGTCGATGAAGAGCCAAAACGTGCTTCAGGAACGCCGTTAGTCGCCATTGGCGAGGTATTTTGGCGATAGATTGGAATATAATATGTTCTCCAGAAAACTGGGGTTCGACGTGGTATATTACACTGTGTTATAACACATCTGGAAAGAGGCGGAACCCACAGCGAAAGACCACCCCACGAACGAAGATGAGCTGCATGTACTACTACAGGTGGCTGTTGGTGGCCCGGGTGGGTGCAAGCTAGGTGGTGTCTTCCTCCACGTATGGAAATCCTTCCACGGTTACGCAAAATAACTATTATGGAACGTGGGGGGACCGCACTATCATTTTAGCATGGTCCAAGGATGGCAGAAAGTCAGAGGGGTCTTGTCCTCGCCACCGAGGGACAGAGAGGCATAACGCTACATCCGTGGAACCGAGTAGAAACCCTTGAGCAAGTATCCAATGGTGGCATGCCACAGCCCCGATACTTGCAATTTACGCTCAAATATATTAATCGCGGCAACGCTGACCGAAGATCAATATCCCCAAAATTCAAATTAACGGCCATGTCGACGTTTAACACCGACGTTCTCGTTGTTGGTGCCGGCCCTGCAGGGTTGACCGCGGCAGCGCTGCTCGCGCGTCAAGGCACAGCGTCGATAACCATCACCAAGTACAGCAGCACGGCGAACGGGCCCCGTGCTCACATCACCAATCAACGTACAGTAGAGATCATGCGAGACTTGGGCCTGGAGTCGCGAGTTTACCAAGTAGGCGACAAGTCGCAAGATGTCGGAGAAATGGTCTGGGTAACGTCGCTCGGCGATAGAGAACTGTCACGCTGTCATGCGTGGGGAAGTGGAACAAGCCGCAAAGGTGACTATGAGGCTTCAAGCCCATGCGCCACGGTGAACCTTTCGCAGCACTTTTTCGAGCCCATCATTCATCGTGGGGCTCTCGATCTCGGCGCCGATATCCGTTTCAGCTCGGAACTCGTCAAGGTCGAACAGGATGGCGAAGGCGTGACAGCGACAGTGCTTTATCGACCTACAGGCCACGAGTACTTGATCCGTGCTCGCTACCTTCTCGCTGCCGATGGTGGAAGGTCGACGGTCGCACAGCAAGTGGGTATCGAACTCGATGGGCGCTCGAGGCTAGCCTATGCAATCAACGTTCACATCGAAGCCGACCTCACGCACCTTACTTCCCACAGGCCAGGTGTTCTGTACTGGACGAATCATCCTGGACGAGAATATTTCTTCGGCTCTGGAACTTTTGCATTGGTGCGCAGGTGGAACGAGTGGATGGTCCAATTTAGCTACGATCCCGAAACCGACCATCTCGAGGCGTCAGACGAAGCCTTGCTACCACGCCTACGTGCGGCCATAGGAGACCCAAATGTCGAGATTAAGATAAAGGGTCTCGGAAAGTGGGAAATGAACAGTCTCATTGCACAACAGTATCGTAAGGGGCGTGTCTTTATTGCTGGAGATGCTGCCCACCGCCACACGCCTGCCAATGGCCTAGGGTCTAACACCTCGATTCAGGATTCGTATAATCTGGCCTGGAAACTCTCTATGGTAGTTCGTGGCGAAGCTGATGACGCCCTGCTTGACTCATACGAGGCTGAACGACTTCCAGTTGGGCGGCAGATCGTCGCGCGTGCGACGAAGTCCATGGGACTGGCTTCTGGAGTACCTGCTAGCCTGGGAATTCGCGCTGGCCAGTCCGAGGAGGAGGGTTGGGCGGCCATTGATTCCTACTTCGCTCCGACCCCGGATGGACGTCGTCGGCGGGAAGAGGTTTACAAGATCATGGAAGACTTCAATTATGGGGTGAACGGTCACGGGGTAGAAATGGGCCAACGATACGAATCTAACGCAGTTGTCGGCGATGGCACACCCTTCCCGGCCTACGAGAAGGACAGCGAACTATACTATCAACCAACGACCCATCCTGGTGCTTACCTACCGCATGTATGGCTCACTCGGCGAGACAAACCAGTAAGTACCTTGGACCTTGTACCAGCGGACACTTGGACCCTGATTACAGGCATTGGTGGCTCCTCATGGCTCGATGCCGCCAAACAGGTATCTTCTGATCTGGGATTCAATATTGCTACCAGTGTAATCGGATTGGGCTTAGAAGTCTCGGATCCTCATGGCGACTGGCTTAGATTTAGTGAGATCTCCGATGGTGGTGCACTCCTGATTCGACCAGACAAATATATCGCCTGGCGAGCACGCGAAATGGGCAAGGACCCGCTATCAGAACTCCGAAATGTATTCAGGGCTCTCTTACGCCCGGGCGCCATAATCTAGGATCTTTTTGACATTATGCAGCCGTTACATTCAATATCGACCGTTATGCGCATCAAGGGGGTCTTTGAGCTTTCACTCACGAACGCATGGACGCTGCTGCGCTCGACCACTATCCACGTGCTACGATGGTAATACAAGAGTGTACAACATATGTCGCCCTGCACTGTACACCCAACACAGCCTAAAGCTGAGCGGCGTTTCATATGCCCCGAAAGCAGCAAGGGAGTCCATCAAGATCACTTGCACAGAATCTGTTGGCAAATTGGCAAACTAGAGAAATAGACAACATGATCATTTTCCGAGATTCCTCAGTGGTGGAGCAGATGGGCGAGGCAGCGTGCTTTCCGTGTATCATTCAGCGGAAATGCAAGCTATCTAGTAGAGTCAATGAAGATATCACACATCCAGACTCCACAGATAGAATATTTGAAAAGACTACTACGCTATACCAGTGTCTGAGCAAATGCACATGATATCACAGATAAGTGCCGGATGTTTTGGTTATCTTGCTCTTAACATTCTAAATAGCAATTTCAGAGCGCTATCACTCAAACTCGATCTCTATAATCTACCCAAGGCTGCTCCGTGATATGTTCGCAGTTCTTCCGGAGCATGTGGAACTTGCCTTGCTTACCGGCTTTATACGCCACAAAAACGTTTGCGCAATAACTCGCTTCTTCATATTTTTGCTATGGGATCAGACTGGGACTGATCATCCAGATACTGGCCAAGCAATGCTTTTGCTCCGTCGGCCATCTGCCGCGGATTTCCACTTTGTACCCTCTCAGCGGCTTCATTACAAAAGGCTGCCTTCTTGCCAACGTCTGACCCCACATCTGGATCTCTGAAATCATAAAGCTCACCCATTGCGCGGCTAATCTCTACCAGCCATTGAGTCCTAGACCGACGGCTCATGTCATATGCAGCCAAAGCGGCATTCAGAGAATCTCTGGTCTCGATTCTAGGGTCGGCTAGCAGCTCTGAAAGCACTGCAGCATCTTCGATCGCAAGTCCGGCTCCTGCTCCGAGATGCGGGGTGGTTGCATGGGCTGCATCACCTAAGACGCATACACGTCCCTTGTTGTAAAAGGGGAGGGGGTTTTTGAGATCGAATAAGCCCCACTGAAATGCACGATCAGCAAAAGTACTCCATGTAGAGCAGAGTGAGAATAGGTTTAGGAGCTCAGATAACCTACACACTCTAATTGAGGTCTGGTAAACTTCAGCAATTCCCTTGCAGGGGATCCAAAGTTTGCAAAATCTTTTAGTAACTGATCTCGCGTGGTGGGCTTAACTGTGTTCAGAGGGTCGGACCATTCATTATAGTCGTGGTGAAATGCAGCAAGATTCAGGATCGTCCCCTTGTTGACTGGGAAGGTAAGGATATGGCCATCCTTCCCACACTGTTCGTTTGTAGTCAGCAACTTGAGATAGATAGAGGCAAAGGAACGCATGGGAAAGAATACAACGTACCCTTACTATCGGATCTGGCTCATGCTTACCCTCATAATCCTCTCGGATAACCTTTCTTGCTTCCTCCCTCGGTATCATGCCACGGTACACATATGTATGAGTATAGACCGCGTGACACGCCGGATGATCTTTGCCCACTAAGAACTGTCGCACTCGCGACTTGATACCGTCACAGCCAATAATGGCATCAGCAGTCGCAGTAGTTTTGTCGGTAAAAGTCATTGTCAAATTCCCCGTCTCCTGGTCCTCCACGATTTGGTCCACTTGCTTTTCGAGGCGTACAATGCCCTCTGGAAGAAGTTTAACAACTTCCTCGAGGTATTTAGCTCGATGAATTCCAGTGGTATCCGAGGGCTTCAAATAAAACAGTAGTTTCTGCAAGTCTGACTCGCTGTGACCATCGACCAGACTAGTGCCAATGTCTACACCTGGTACGGCGTCAGTCCTGGTGGCGACACTCCTATATGCCGTCTCCAAGTCAGGATCCAGCAGCGCCATTGCATCGATGGCATTTTTCCAGAAGAAGATGCCAGCTCCAATTTCGCGGAATCCGGGAGCTTGCTCGTATAAGGTTGTCTTCAAACCACGCTTGTGGAGACCAATGGCAAGGCAGACACCCGCAATACCTCCGCCGATGATCGCGATGTCAAAGCTCTTCGGAGAAGACATCAGTCTTGCGTTTATTGCGGAAAGAAACTATGGGTGAAGAAGACGCTGGAACGGCTGAGGGTACTGGGTAGCGGCGGGCTCTGATTGAAGGGCGTGAAAATTAGAATATTTATGACAAGAGAACAGTACACAAAGGAACCGATGGTGACGAGAGGACAATCTTTTGTCCGAAAATCAGGAATGATGACCGATCTACTAATGAGCACAGTCAAAATACCCCGCCATGCAAATGTGGGAAGCTTCAGAGGCTTGCTGAGCGCATGATTTAGTACATACTGGGATTTCACATGATCCACCCGCGCTAGTTGCGGCATTCTTCTTGGGATTGCCATCGCTTTTTACAGCTCGATGGAGACATCATATGACTCCGCATGTTGGGGCCACTGTGCTCAACCCTGGCGTTTGCGGGTGGCTTCTGGTCTGCCACTGTGATACTGAGGAAGCATGAATTGTGTCAGGAGTCTTGATGCATGCACTCACAGCCACCGAGGAACTTTGCCACGATCCACCGGCGGCTTTCAAAGTAGATTTTCGCGCCATCTTGCCCTTAAGTACATACCGAATGGCATGTCACAAGGTTCTTGGCAGAGCGATTGAAATTCCCAAAGAAGGCCCAATAACCAACCGTTATTGTGCCTCCCTCGATCGAACTAGACGTCCTAAGTTGAGGCTTTTCACTGACCTTTTCTCATGGCTGCTGAAACAACTCTCACTAGTAACGGTAGTAGCTTTCGGGAACACCTTCCTGTAGCTGGTGAGTGAATCTGTTGCATACTGTGCTCGTTGGAATTGACGCCTGATGTGCTAGACGGACATCCATTTCCCGGAATCGATTGTACAGACGTTCATGTGTTTTCGAAAGCGGCCTCGGCAGATCCGCGAGTATCCGCGCTCTTCCAACAATGGGGCGAGAGTCTAGAGAAACCATTCTACGGTGTGACGACCGACGGAAACAAGATACCCAACCTCTATCCGCTCCAAGACGAAGGTGCGCCGACAACGGCCGCGACAATCGCGGCGAATCGCGTTCTGGATATCTTGACACCAGATGAGAAATTACGCGCGCTTCACCAGCTGCAATCCGAGGATTGGTGAGTCACTTGGCCGTCCTTAATGATCGAAATAGCTCAGGTGTTGTAGGAGAAAGTGGAGCAACACTGAAATCATTGCATATGACATCGGCTTGCGGCTTGAATCTCTCGACCAGCACAAGATCGATCTCGTGTGGGCTTTGGTTAAGGCTTCTCTAAGCGACCATGGTTATGACAAGGTCGTAGGGGCAACCAGAATCAACAAGTTTCTGGGAACTCTGGTGGGCAAACCAGCGATTCTCAACGAAAACAGCTACTTGTATGTGAGACAGTCTGACAGCAATGAGTCATGCCGCCCACCATTTGACCGATTTGCTAACTGGCAGACGCAACATGCAGTTTCATGTTATTCGGCCGACCATCTCAAGAACAGCCTTGGGGGTTTTCCTTGTCTGGTCATCATCTCTGTCTGCATGTTTTCTTCGTTGGCAATCAGATGACAATTGGACCGACTTTCTTGGGCTGTGAGCCAAATGTAAGTTTAGTCACCTGATCATCATCTCAAGCTGGCAGGGCCTAATGAAACCTCTGTCTACAGGTCATCGACGAAGGCTCTGATAAAGGACTCGACCTTTACCCCCGCGAAGCCACTTTAGGTCTGCAATTGATGCAGAGTCTCCCAGAATTGCAACAGAAAAAGGCGCAGAAGACGGCCCAAATTCATGAACCTGACACCCCTGGCTGGAACGTAGTTGATCAACGGCACCTTGGAGGCACCGGAAAGGACAATGCCATAATACCAAATGAAGGTCTGGTAGCCAGTGAGCTGACGCCCGAGCACCAGGAGTTACTTATTGCTCTTGTTGCCACCTTCCACGAACTGTTGCCGCCCGCCCCGCTTGATCACTATCTTCAGCTTGTCCGTAAGCATCTCTCCGAGACTTATTTCACTTGGACCGGCGCATTTGGTGACCACGACCCATTTTATCTCCGCATCCAGAGCCCTGTGGTTCTGGTGGAGCTGGACCACCACACAGGTGTCTATCTCACCAACCAGACTCCAGGAAAATACCATCTTCATACTATAGTGAGGCAGCCAAATGGAGGTGATTATGGGCAGGAGCTCATACGAAAGTGGAAACAATCACACCCTCGGATCCCGGCCCCTCAGCGCATGGAGTATGTGCGCCGTTTTGATGAAAACGCCACATTTGACACTGGTTTTCCCAAGTATCGGGCTCAAATCCTCTCCTTCCTTGAGAGTGCTGTTATCTTGGCCAGCCATATAGGTGAGGGTGGCTGCGGCCCCGGTTGGCACTACCACCATTCAGATCAGATGTATTATCTTGTCCGTGGCACGATGAAAGTTCGCCTACATGATCGTGAACATTTTGTTCCCACGCATAGTCTCGTCTTCATTCCAGCTGGTCTCCCACACTACAACTGGAATGAAGGACCAGGTGGCGAGACGCACCTTGAGATGATCATTCCCGCGCCGCATCGAATGGAGCAGATCGCTTATATGATTGACAAGCCCGAGGATGTGCCTGTGGAGTGGCAGACAAGCAAGAAGGCCTATGTGAGAACTGTCAGCAGGGAAAAGTTGTCGGAGCTGCTTCCCGGATTCAAGATCCTGCCTATGGCCGATCCGTCCACTGGGTCGTCCAATGCTATGATCATGTATGCTGAAGTGGCCCCCAATGCGGGTGGCCCTCGTACTCATATTCACGAGTTTGATCAGTACTATTTCGTCCTCGAGGGCGAGCTTACAATTGAGGTTGCCTTGCAGAAGCATATTCTCACACGAGATATGTTCGTCGTGCTGCCAGCCGGTGTCCCTCACCGTCAGTACAACCGCAGCAACGTCACCGAGAAGCACGTCGTCATCAATACTCCACCACCTGAGGCAGGCCGGTATTGGGACTATGGTTTGACTGTGGCAACCACGGGGGAAAATCACTACGGAAACCTGAATGCCGCAAGAGAAGTCGACGACGACGCGTTCTTGGCAGGATAGTTGCGCAACAACACCTTGTATGTGATATGTCTAGCATTACATGTCGATGCAGCTATTGAATTACGATGTCTGACTCGTAAATTCGTTCATTACAAAGTCAATGCTCAGTTCCTTGGCCACCTTTGCACAAGAGTAAACGATTTAGATGGATGATCTCCTGTCATTACATCGCCATGTGGGTACCCTCACGAACCAACTCCTGTGCAGTGTGAACCATATTTTTAAACAGATCAGTTAGCGAAGGAGCAAGAAGGTGCCCATTTCCCATACGAGAAAGATGGACTCTGATAAGTCGGAGGTACTCTAGATTTGTGCGCGCCGACAATTTCCTCGGGTTGCGTGAAATGTCCCGATATATGATAGCCATTGCTGAGATAAAGTGGTCGGCCTTCGATCTGTGAATATACCTTAGAGACCAGCACAAACTAGTTAGATCAGCAAGGGACACTTACCGGAAGGACCTTGCGCGTGTATCACCATCAGTCATGCTAGACAAGATAGCTGTGTTAGTTATAATCTTCGCCTATGTGAGGGGTCTTATACCAAACTTACGCATTCAATGTTCGCACCGACGTCAAACAGGCGCCTAGACAGATTGATTCGCTCGCGCGGAGCCGTCGAGCAACATCCTCACTTCGCTCAGACCTCAGCCAATGGTTAATCAAACTCCAGTGGATAGTGCGTAGTAAGTTGAAATAATCCAAATGTATCATGTAAATGTCAATGTTCGCATCGCCATCCAGCATGGCGTGCTCTTCAGGTCGGATTTCGAGGGGCAGCTCCTCTTTCCACTGCACGAGATCGGAGTCGGCCTCTTCGAGGGAGCTGAGTCGTTGTCTCGCTGTCGCTACAGCATAAAAGACATTGTTGATCTTCTGTTGTATCTGAGCGAGAGCAACCCTGTGGGTCAAGATTTGTGACAGCGGCCATTGGAGCTCGGGAATCTGCAGCATACCGCCTTCGCTTGAGAGTAGTCCGGCGTCGCATTGTGAGGGTTGGCAAGCAGGAGGTCTCCCCTGACTCAGAGAAAGATTACTAACACTGTCAACATGGTCCTAGTCCACCTGAAGGATTTCCCTCCACCACTCACGCGTCAAGAATCAGTGCGACGGCCCACAGTCGAACCCGTAGGTCTGGTCGCGCGTACTCAAGCCCAAAGTCGTGCGGTACAGTCATGTGCAATCCAATTGACTGGGCAACACGCACAGCGAAGCCGCAAAGAACCCAAGCGATGCTCCATTTGCTCCAGTGAATGTTATATAGTACCTGTCCAAAAATTGAGTATTGTGTCAACACATGAACGGTGCTTGTGAGACTCACATGAAGGAGAAGGATTTGTACAGATGTGACACTAGGGACTGCAAGTGCATGCGACAACAGGCTCCAAGCTAGGGCGTAAAGGTTGTGAGAATCAATCGATTTGTTCATGCACATAGCTGTCCTGGAGCATGCACCGAGCGCTGTTACAAGGTAGAGGACCGACTGTTCAAGCGGAGTGAGGTCTCGGTAGCCATGGCAAGTATAACGTTTGACTATGATGTCAATATCGGCGCATTCGATGATGGGATAAGAGACGGAATAGTCCTCGAAGAAGGCTGCCGCGAGTAAGATTAGACATTGATTTGGACGAAGCATTAAAAGCCCACCGTTGACATATTGCACTGTCATCGTACTCGAAGATATTTGCGGCGACGGGATCGCCTTGACCTCGGTGCAAGAAATCTCATCCACCACGGGCCCACAATCAACGATGAAACGACACGACTCAGACTCGCCCAGTGTGTGATTCGCATCAGAAGATTCACGAACGCAAAGGGCAACGACGGCCGCCGTGGAAGTGTAGCCTGTGTACATTAGAGATTGCCACTGGTCGGGGCTGGGAGAGCGAACCGAGGAACTGGCTGTTTCCACTGTCCTTGCGATTAAAGATGCCAGCAGACATGGCTCTTGAGCTGCTCGCCGGCCGTAGTAGTGTGTCCACGCCAAATATTCTTCCATCACTACCTTTCGACCCCTCTTTTCGTAGAGAACTGGGAGACTGGGAGCCGATGACAGCTCCCGCTGATGGGACTGACTCAAAGGCGAGCAGCTGCTCTGTGGTTGCATGTTGTTCCCGGGCATTGAACTCGGTCATCATACTGTCGAAGCCCACGAAGTCGTGAGAGAGGCCTATGCCGCCATCACCGGTGACATGTTCGAAAACAGGCAGACCAGTCACTCCCGAGCTGCCGAACAGCTCTGACAGGGCGTCTTGAGGTAAACTAGCAGTCGCCCGAGCAAGATTAACAGAGGCTTCGGAGTCATTTCCATGTTCGAGCGGCCTTGAAAGACGTTGTGGTGGCTCGGGTAGATCATCAAGTGGACGAAGGCGATCACTAACTGCGTGGTCAGTACGGGTGGTGGCGTCGATTGCGCGAGGCCTTCGCTTTCGCATTCTGGACGGATCTGATACAGGGACACACTGAGCACCGTAGAGTTGGCAGCTCATACATGGCCATTGATCAGCGGTGCATCTAAGCTATTGTGGAATTAAATTACAATCAATGGAGAGGGTCATAAGCGCTGACTAACACGTTTCAGGCGACAATGCTCACAGGCGCGAAGCACCCGTTTCCTGCCGTCTAGCTGGCTTGAAGTAGTAGTGTTGGCGACGGATGCTGCTGTCACCGGTGTATATAACGCTGCTGCTGTGGATTCGGCCATCTGTTCTTCCTAAACAATAGTCGACAAGAAAATGGGTGAGTAATTGTGGCGAAGAAGTGGAAGTTCGTTGGGAACGACTAGCCACCGAAAATCCGAGCCTTCTGGCTCTGCAGCATGTGAGTCAGCAGACCTCGGAACAGTCCACGTCCAGAGGGGATCTTCGTGCAGCCACGAAATGCTTTGAATTGGATGCACTCCCACTTGCGACAACTGACATTATGGGCGCCTTATAGTTCCGGGTGGCTCACATCACCAAGTGCCTATTGGAGCTCGTTCAATTCGTGGACAGGTGTCTTGAGGCCAACCCACCCTGCAAAGGTCTGGTCTCTTGGATGCCACTTCGCACACCACATTTATGATTGCGTCGAGAGCTCATAAATACTTAAACTTCTCGAGCTTTGAGATTTGAGATACATGTACGAATCCAATACCGTCCTTTTACGAAGAACACACTACGCTTTCGACGAAACACCCACGATGAAGATCACTGAGGATTCACTCAAAGCTGAAATTGAAGCTATCTACAATAATATTCCCAGCCAGCCACCTCATACAGCGGAGCAGATTGTCATAATCAAGAAAGGGATTGAGTTCTACCTGGTAGCCTTCAAGTACTACGACTTTGATAGGTTACGGCCACTTCTTCATCCAGGATACAAACAACACAGTACCTTGGTAGGTGACGGTGTTGAATCGATTTTCGATGCAGCAAAGATGTTGAAGGGGATGGCCGAGAAGGACTGGGAAGGGCCAGGTGAACCATACATAAAGATGGAACTCAAGAGAGCACTCGTTGACGGTCCATACTTGATTATGCAGCAGCATGGCAAACGTTCGACTGCGGATCCAGGTTCACAGGTTATGGATATATTTCGCCATGAGGGAGGCAAGTTTGTGGAGCACTGGGAATGTTTTATGGAGCTTCCCGATGAATCAACGCTGCAGCATTCAAACGGAATTTTCTGAGACACAGCAGCCTCAAGCATTCAGGGATTCTCGACAGATCTTTCACAACCTAGTGATCCCGTGTGGGGAATGGCAGAAAATTGTATGGCTAGATGCTTACATTGTGCTCCGTCGCCGCCGCTGCATGTCATTCGGTCCAATGTTCATAGCTTAGAGTGCGTATCTCCTCGCATGAGTTAAAGATTCCACTGAATTATAGCAGGAATGAATTATATGGTATCAAACGAAAGTGTACAGGATAGTCAAATTCACGAGATTCCTAGTTCCAGGCATGCGAAATGGGGTTAGTAAGTGCAAACAAACAGTCAATCAAAGCAAATGCTATCCTACTTTCGATCCGACCTCTGCTCGTTTCACTCATTAGTTTTACAGTAACTGTGGATAACGAATTTTATGACCCGTCCTAATGAGGACTCATAAGACCCACCCCCACCCCCCACCACTCCCCACACCCCGGAAAATCATTCTATTGTGTACAATCAACAACACCAAAGTGATTATGGACACTACAACGCAGTTGATAACGACAGCTCACTGTCATACGGTGGGTGCTACCATGTGGGTCGTCAATAGCAGTTGCCACCCTATCCTTTCCTTCCTTCCTCGGTGGGTTGGTGGCGTAAACCCCGCATTTGAAGAGCAGGGCCATGGTGCTCAAACACAGCACAAGCTCGGAGCCAGGTGTTTAGTTTCATCCGTAGATTGATTGGAGAAGCTGATTAGCAGTACTATGAGATTCACCAACACTTCACGGTGCGTAAAGGCACAAATCACTACTACTGGTGCGGCTGAAATAGCTGCTTCGGGCAAATATGCAGCTCTGTCACTGTTAGGCGTATTGGGGTTTCACCTTATGCAACAATACGGACCAGGCGTGCCCCGGAATGTTTGAGGTGATGTGCATAATTCGACATGCAACGCCGCGGTCATGCCCCGGTTCCTGGGTCTACGGACAACCAGCACACCTAAATCAAAAGGCGGAGGAGAGAATATATTAGAGATCCCTTCCCTGGCATCTATCCCAGGGGATCTCAGCCGTCATCCCAAAACCTTTTGAACAATCCGCACATTCTACACCAGTTCCGAAATCCAGCAGCAAGAGATTCGTGCTTGCAAAAATGACTACGCCAGCTCCCATTAAAGGTGCCGAGAAGCTTTCAACGAAATGGTGCCCAACGGAAGACCTAGGCGGGTACGACATGCCGATACGTCTCGAAGGTGAAATTGGCGACGTCATCGTTCGAGGTATTATTCCTAAAAGCGTCGAAGGAACCTTTTATCGTGTCGCTCAGGACCACTTCACCCCCGCGCCCGACGGACTCAGCCCTCTCAGAGGACACGGCGTTGTCAGCGCCTTTCGTATCCACCAGGGCCAGGTGGACTTCAAGATTCGGTACGTGCAGAGCGATAGGTATAAGCTAGAGAGGAACAGGAAGAAGAGTCTTTTCTCGGACATCCTCCATCACCCTTTGAGCACGCATCCTTGTGTTCGTGCGGTCGTCGACTCGACCACAAACACTAACGTTATTCACTGGGCCGGTATGTTGCTGGCATGCCAAGAACTGGGTCCGGCTTACTCCATGGACCCTGACACACTTGAGACCACCGGACAAGATCCTTTTGGGAATCAGATAGTCACACCAAGTTTCACAGCACATGCGAAGATTGATCAGCACGTTAATGAGCTCGTCACCTGGAGTGTCGACATATTTAATAACCAAATCATCTCCTACTCTGTGGATCGCAACGGCACTGTGAAGAACGAGCATCGAATCAAGCAATCCGTTGGCGGACTGGTCCACGACATTGCGATTACAGAAAATTGGATCGTATTTTGCCAATGGCCCACCTCTCTTAACCTCCAGGGGAAACCAGGAGATTCCATGGTGGTCTGGGATACCAGTCGACCTGCTCGTTTCACTGTGGCTCCCAGAAACCCGGACCGTCCCTTGGACGGCTCAGGGTGGAAGCCTCATGAGCACCGTACCTACACGCACCATGTCAACTCTGAGATCGTGCACACAGCTGGCGCCTGGGAGGAGGGAAACAAAATCTACTTCGAGGGAACGTGGCCACGCGAAGCCCTCTTCCCTTTTTGGGATAACGCTGATGGGAAACCGCATGATCCAGAGACAGTGGTGGAGCTAGTTCGCCTCGAGATAGATACGAATCAACCAAGTGAAACGAATATCCCAGATCCGGTTGTCCTGGTTGATATCCCCAACGAGTTCCCCAGAATTGATGAACGGTTTTACAACAAGAAGTACGATCACATCTTCTTCAACGTGTTCCACTCTGATACCGAAAAGTGTCTCGTGGACAAGCATATTTTCGAAGGATTGAATGCAACAGCCATGCTCACCAAAAGTACAGGGGAACTAAAAGTCTACTATCCAGGCCCACAGTGCAGATGTCAAGAGCCTGTATTCATTCCCCGCACCGATGATTCTCCAGAAGGGGATGGTTATGTTATATTCGCGGTTGACCGCCTCGACGTTAACCTCACCAATGTTGTCGTTCTTGACACGAAATCTTTCGAGGAGCCCGTTGCTGTCATTGAGCTACCCATGCGGATGCGGGCCCAGATCCACGGTAATTGGGTTGATGCCAGGGAACTGACCGGCAAACCGCTCGTGATAGATCCACCATTGACTCACATGTCGTGGAAACACCGCGGTCCACCTCCAGGCGTGGCGGTGGGTGGGCCTGAACAAATTGCTGTAGACAGAGGCATCACCAGTTCAGCCTAGCCAAGAAGAGCGGTCATCCATAGCGAGAAAGTGTTACCAAGTTGAATATTGCTTCCATGCCGCCTGATCCAATGAGAAAGGCCCGGCAAGGATGCCTTGACATCACAGTGATATCTGTCGGGTGTGATCGGTCTGGGCAGTATTTAGGAGTTGGGTACATCTCTCCGTTGAAGGAAACAGCAGATCACTCATTCAATCGCACATGATGAACGCTCGATCTAGAAAGCGGCCGGCCTTCAATTATAGCTAGAGTACCTATATGACAAGTTTCGTCACCTATTCTTTCACTCCTACAATCTACACCGGTACAAAGGTGTAGCGCGTGATTTAGTACATTAGTCAAGTGCGATAAGCAGCACAAAAGCTAGGCTTGACTACGAGTAGGCGAAGCTCTCGACGAACTCGGTCCCCTATACCGCTAAGAGCAAGTTGGAATCGAGGTTTCCATTAGGCGATAAACACTAAGTGCGGCTATAGGGGTTGAGATAGGTAGCGAAACTTATCATTCTCTGATCAAGTGAGAGGTATAGATGCTTTATATACTAAAGCGCCGTAATCATAAGTAGTTAGTCACACATACTGCGCCTTGACATCTACAGTGGTCGAATACTAGATTAGTCCTAGTTAGTGACGTGTGAGTAGATCCGGCGTGGCGCCCTTATTGCCTAGCTAACGATATACACACGTTGCGTAGTCGTAGTGTTCACTATCTAAACGTCCTTGCAAGAAAAGTAGCTGGGAAGGTGCTTCTAATGATGGCGGAGCGGCTTTGCATATAGTTTTGGGATATCGTGAACAATGCTGCTTAACTGAGCTCCAACTTTTGCCCGATAATCTCTTCAGATAACTGCCAAAGCCTCGCTGCTTTGCTCTCATCTGCTGCCCAAGCTGGGGGAGTTGAAACGAGACAATCCTGCAAGAATAATGCAGTCTCGGGGCTGAGCTTTGGATCCAGTGCCGCCACCATCGTCGTAGAAGTTCCTTGGTCGATAGTCTTCATGAAACCCAGCGCTTTTACCTGCTCAGCGTCGAATGGAAGGGCTTTCACTCCCCTGGTTCCCACGGTGCCAGGATGGACAGCATACGACTGAATGCCATAGCGCTTGCTCAGGAGCTTATTGAGATGAAGCGCGAGCAGTGTATTAGCTGATTTGCTTGCTCCATAGGAAATCCACATGTGATAGCCGTCCGTCGGTGTGGCCCCCGTTTGCTTGGCGAGTTCCCAGTTTGGCTGTTCATCTTCGGGAAGAGGTTTTCGTTCGAAGTTATAGTCGCTGAATCGAACTGGGCTAACAAACATGGCTCCACTAGTGAGGATAATGATACGCGTTTCACCGGCAGTACTGGCTTGGGCCGCTTTCCGAATCTTTGGAAATAATTCTACAATCAAGAGAAAATGCCCAATGTGGTTCACACCGAATGATAGTTCGAGGCCGTCTTCAGTGAAGGTGTGCTCTTTTACAAGAGCCATCGCAGCATTGGCTATGAGAAAATCAATGCGAGGGATTGAGTCATCGTCGAGGATCTCCTTTGCGGCACGGCGAATGGATTTAAAAGACGCCAAGTCCATATCCAGAGAGCGGAACCCAGTTGATGGGTATTCAGACGCAAGGCTCTTTTGTAGGGCCGAGAGACGTTCTCCGTCGCGACCAGTGATTATAACGGTGGATGCACCGCCATGAGCAAACGCGCGGGCCGTCTGCTCACCCAGAGTATCCACTGATGCGCCCGTAACTAAGGCTATCTTCCCTTTGATCCTGGATGAAAAAAGCTCAGCAACATGGAAAGCGCTGGTCTTGGCGCCGAAAGTCGGATTGCTTGTCATTTTGCACAGGTAAATCCTTCTTTGATGTCTCTTGCTGGTTCTTCGCGAAGTCTTAAAATGAAATAGTGCCGACAACAAAAGACTGGCTTCAAGAGTGAAAATGGTAAACCCATTACGGTGGTGGGCTCGACGGGAGTAATATATTGGAATTCCGGTGTACCGTCCTTCCCACCACTTAGGTATCCTGTACTTGGCGTTAGTCCCTCACACCAATCTGGAGAAAGCGGCATTACATTAAGTCCGGGTGGAGAAATGGTAGGTGGATAGGTGAAGGGGTGGGTGTGGTGGGTCAATGTTAGCAAGAAACTGCTGCAGCAGCGCTTTTACGTTTTGCACTGCAAGCGACGACCAAAGGCTTGACGCATGTGGACAGCAGGCCAGCGAAGCTCTCCCCTGGATAGGCATCTTAAAAGTAGGTAGATCAGATACTCTGTGTCAAACTGCCCTCACATTCCCTGCACTATAGCTGACGCTGCGTTTGACGGGCACCATATTGAGCAAAATTTTGTTGCAGATTAATAATATTGCCACTGCACCTCTCCACTGTCTTTGGGTCTGCTTGTCAATAATTTTATTCCCTTTCTATGTGTCAGCTTCATATAGTCATAGTGCAGAGCCTTTTGTAACGATGTGTACATCATGTCCATAAGTCCTGAGAACAAGTACCTGCGATGTCCGGAACATGATGAGAGACGATGCTGTCTACGTCAGCTGGGATACTTATAAGTCTATACTTGGGCTTGGTCTTAAGCATCGCTGAGCCCACGTTAAAAAGAGCATTTTTATGGTAGATAGCTACTTTTTATGTCACAGAACCGTTCATCTCCTGAATAAGTACTTCCTTTTTTTTGGGACAAGAGCTAGTATGTTTTGCGCAGAGTGTGGAACTAAATCATATTGCGACACTGTCTGGTGGTACCTTGAGAGTCACGCTACGTTTTAGAAAACACAAGAAAATGAAAGGAGTTTTTGGGATCCCACAACAAAGGCATAGTTGATAGCCATTGCACCTTGTCGTATATTGATGACTAAGATTGAGACCTACCTACTCTGCTTTGTCACTTAGTCGTGAAGAACGGGGACCTAACGTTGGAATGATCTCCTTTCACCTGGAATATGACATACGACCCGAACTGTTGGCTGCCACAAAATAGGTTTGCCCACCTATCGAAAGCTTGTGGTCGCAGTCATAGAGGGACATTGCGTTTGCCCATCACAAACATCGAGGACCTTGCCACGGCTTGGTGCCGTGCCGCTTTATAACACTGATTCTGTAATATATCGTTCGACACTGTCTCTATGCTCTCATTGTCATACGTCATCGAGCTGACTTAAGGCCACGTATCGACCTTAGTCCACTTCCCTATTGATTTTCTCTGTTGGTCACCACCAGGATTGCCGGCTTCCTCAGCTAGCGTCCATATCTGCCTCGTTGGTTTTGCTGCATCCGACAAATGCAGAGCCTCGACCTGCTCTGGCGCAATGATGGCGACCCGGAAGTTCTTCCTTGCCAGGTTCTCTTCTGATAGGTGGCCAGCTGTCTGACCCAACGCCTCGCCTGATTGCTCATCCTTGCCTTGTAATAAAGGTTGTCGAGGGGGCGGATTCTTGAAAGAACCTCTCATCATAGGCGATAAGTTTTCAAAAATGTTCTCGATCTCCTGCCTCCAGGACCAATCTTTGTTCCTTTCCGTATAGTGAGATCCTTCCCTGATCCGCATAAAGCGGCTCACCTCGGATCTAACAGTGATAGCCTCGGAGTTCTGACGGTCGTCTTCACCCTCTATATCATCGGCCGCCATGATCCAACATTTTCCGCGCATTCGCCATTGTACTTTCGTATCCTTAAACCAAAATACTGCTTCAATTGGGCCACCGCCACCGGATCCTGAACGCGATTGAGCCAGATCGCCCTTTGCTTTGCCCGTCGCAAATACATCGTATACTTTACTCATTCGCGCATCTGTAACGAATACAGGGCAATCGGACTCGTAGATGTCAGGGTTCTTGGGTAGTTGGTTATGTTTATTTTTTGGCAGCGTACCCCAAAAGCCACGATACATGCACATCCGCGCACTAGGGAGGCCAGATGCGGTGACGGAGGCGATCGTGAATTCGGCGCTGGTACCGCCAGTCTTTATGAGGTGGTCCTCAAAGGTCTTCTTCCAGGGCGCGACGCTGATCTGGGTACAGTGCAACATAGTCAACGCGGTACGGAGGAGAGAATGGGTGGTTTTTGACCCAGCTAGGAAATGTCAAGGTTGTGCTCGGTGCACGTTCTGAGGGAGGACTTGAATGGACGACTTGTGTGGATTGTTTGCCCGGAAATGGTTACACGTCGAGGCACAACGCTTGGATACCGTTAGTGCTTTCTCTGGCTCTGAATGGAATGCAAATCAATTCTCTAGTTAAGCCGCCTCTCGGAGATGAGTGGAAAGGTCGATCAGAGACTACCTACTTTGGGTCGATATTGTGGGTATCTGCCCATGGCAACTCAATCACATAGGAAGTAGGTATTATTCTCGGATCGGGAGAGCCCCGCATTGTTTTGGACAAAGTGACGCTGCTTACACATTCAGCGTTATGCACTATATCACCGGAAGGGGCTCACCTCGCCGATGCAGAGTTGACGAAACCGTGCAATCGGAAATTTGAGGGTGGCGCAGAACTATCGGGTGGTGGGGCTTCCGGTCACAGTTGGCCATACTATTTTATTTCGCTTTGCATGTCTGGCGTTCGTGTATTTCGAAGGAATGCCTGCCCGCGATAAGTACTGTCAGTGAGCATCGTTCTCTGTGAATTTTGTGAGAGTCTCGAAACCGGTATGTCTTGTCCAGATTGCTTTACTGGATCGGCAAGGAGCGGCAAGCCGAGCGGCAAGGAGCTTGAGGTTCACGGGTTGCCAACTTACGTAGTTGATCCCGAAGAAAGCTCACCAAAAGGGTTGATAGTGATCGTCCCCGACGTATTTGGCTGGAAGACGAACCACACGCGACTGAATGCCGACCAATATGCTCGACGGTTGGGTTATCGTGTTTTTGTGCCCAATATCATGACCGGTGAGCCTATTTCCCCAGCTTTTATGGTCTTTCGCTTCTTAAACACACGGTAACTAGAGCTTACAGTTCATATTGTATAGGCGATGGCGCTCCTTTGTGGCTGCTACCAATCATGAAGAATTTAATGGATACAAAGGGCATAACTAGATGGCTTTGGAAGCCGTAGGTGTATCCTACTCATCTTCCCACAGTCTGAGAAGGTTCCCTGGCCATACTAACACTATAATAGATGGTGGTTAATCCAAGCAGCTTATGGCTTGGTACCTTTTCAGCTTACAAACCCACCCCAAAAGTGCTACGAGGCATTGAAGCCCTGGCTAGACGATTTCCGCCTCGATGAAGGAAAGGATTTGAAGGTCGGGCTTGCCGGCTTTTGCTACGGTGGTTACGCTGCCACAAAGCTTGCGCAGGGAGAACTCGCCTCTAATGGGAAAACATTCATTGACGCAGCGTTTACCGCGCATCCTAGCTTTCTGCAAGTACCGAGTGATATTGAGAAGATCAAGCTGCCGTATAGTCTTTGCGTGGGAGATGCGGACTTTGCGCTCCCCAAAAAGGAGGTGGACAAGATAGTTGTTGCCTTTGACAACTTAAAGCATGTGCGCTCAGAGGTGGTGGTAATACCGGGCGCAAAACATGGCTTTGCCCTCCGCTATGATCAAAATGACAAGGCCGAGCAGGCTAGGGCTGATAAAGCTGAAGATCAGGTGGTGGAATGGTTCGCCAAATACCTGCAGTAGCTACTCCTCTACACAAACTTCTCGCTAACCCGAAGGACTTGAGTTTTCGGTTGTGGGCATAAAAGAAACACTTTCATCCTCACACCCCGCATCCTTTTCACTTGCACGCGTATTGGACCAAGGGTCTTGCTTTCAAGAGCTCTCTCGACCCGACCTGACTTGTCTCATGTGGTATTGTCGTGAAGAGCATTATAAGCCAAGGTGGCATTGTGTATACCGTCAACAATGCAACAAGCATAACCCGCCGGCTAAATTCAATCATTCGCCAGGAGGCTAGAGTGCTTTGTTTGTTTGGTAGTCCCACCCGGAGTACCGGTCCACAACCCCTAACAAATGCTTCTCCGAGGACGTGAGAGCTTTCGGCGAGGGGTGAATTGTATAGAGGCTTGCACTAAATGGAGTATCGAGCGTGCCTGAAGGACAAGACTTTCAACAGAGACAATCGCTCTCAGTAGGTGCCCCCTAACAGCAGGAATTAGGCATGTGACTAAGTATGTTTGCTCCTGAGCTAGGACACCTGATCGTATATCAGTTCAACCTCATCAGCAGTTGAAAGATAGTGTAGGATGAATCATGCCTATTACTAGCCATCTCTACTACTTAGACGAGATATTGTCTGAAATAGACCTAGGTACAAAACGTGAAAGCTAGATAACCGATGTCTGCTTGGTTCCCCCACGTCGGCGTGGAGACAGTGTATTCGGTGCAGAGCTCCAAAAGCTATCACCGGTCAATTGATCTTGGCCCTGCAGTGTGCGGACTGTCCTCAGTCACCTCGAGGACGGCATGCGCGCCACCCGCGTTCCAAGATACTTTGCGTATTGTTGAGCGGCTCGGCTTGCTGAACTTTCCGGCGCCATGAAATTGTGACAGAGGGTGTACTGGAAAGCACCAGCACCAGGTGCCAGAATTGTGCTCTGTGCATGATGGGAAACTATCACAATGCTCACGAATCCTACTATGTATAATGTCTTTGAATCATAAGTAGCACTACTCGCACCCACCTCTTTCACGTGATGTCCGACACATCCGTCTCGGAATCATTAAGTCGGGCCATTGCACCCACCGTCGCGGGGTGAATTACAGCACGGATGGTACTTTCCGTGGGGTCGGTCCAGTATTTATTGACTTGCAATCATTACAAGCTTATGTAGCGTTCCCCAACCTTGTCTGTCAAACAACCACTTTTAGATCTAACCACGTTACTTGAAATTATGGAAAACCCGAAGCCCTGGGAGGCTGCAGTCAATGCCGCCAGCCCTGTCGACACAAATTTCGGCCTTCGATCACCATGGGACAAATCTGTCAACCCTGCTGTCATGCACACCCCGATACGTTGGCAGGGATTCATCAAGGACCTGGAGATCGTCGGAGAGTTGCCCAAGCAAATCAAAGGGACTTTCTATCGTGTGGCGGCTGATCCTTTCTACCCCATGCACCCTGACAATTGGCTCCCTATTGAGGGTGATGGCAATGTGACAGCCTTTCGTTTTGCAGACGGTCAAGTCGACATGAAAGTACGATACGTCGAGACGGAGAGATTGAAGTTAGAGCGCCAGGCTGGTAAACGACTTTTTGGGCTGTATCGAAACCCATACTCTCATCATCCTTGCGTTCAGGCTGCCGTCGATTCTACAGCAAACACTAATCTTGTTCTTTGGGCCGGGAAACTGATCGCACTAAAGGAGGGCAACCTGCCGTACGAATTAGACCCAAATACTCTCGCCACTAGGGGTTATGATCCGTTTAAGGCACCAGACAACTCGAAAACCTTCACCGCGCATCCCAAAGTTGACCCATTCACCAATGAGCTCGTTGTCTTCGGGTTCGAGGCAAAGGGCCTAGCTACCACAGATGCTGTTATCTATACTCTTGATAAAAACGGCGTAACTAAAGATGTATCATGGGTTAAGTGCGATTGGCAGACTATGATACACGATTGTGTCGTCACCGAAAATTTCATCATCCTCTTATGTATGCCCTTTGAAGCGAATCTTCAACGCATGAAAGAAGGGAAACATCACTGGCGATGGCTGCCTGAGCACAAGTCCGCCTTCCTAGTCGCACCCCGAAGACCAGGCAAAAATCTACCACCGGGTTGGAAGATCGGCGAGTGGAGGACATACTACTGGGGAAATTGCATTACTATTCATTCCGCCGGCGGTTGGGAGGAAAATGGCAAGATATACCTTGAGACCAGCAGAATGAGAGGGATGAATCTCTTCGCCGCCTTCAACGGCCCCGAAGTTCCACCCTTCGATCCCACGAAGCCGCCCAATTTTACCTCCGACTTGCCCCTCTGGGAGATTGATCTTTCTCTGCCGGATGGAGCAACACTACCCGATCCCAGTATTACTGTGGGCCATCCAGCAGAGTTCATGCGCATCGATGAGCGGTTCCTGACACAGAAATATCAGTACGTGTTTGGTATTGCTATTTATCCTTTGGTCCCGCCAGGTCCTCTGGGATTCAATTGTTTCTTCAAACATGACCGAAAGACCGGCAAGAATGAATATTATTATCCAGGGGACCAGTGTTCCGTTGAGGAGCCCATCTTCATCCCACGTTCTAAGGATGCTCCTGAAGGGGACGGGTTCATTGTCGGTATGGTCGAGCACCAGGAGGCAGGCTATAGTGAGTTGGTTGTTCTGGACTCGAACAATTTTTCTCAGCCTGTCGCCCTTGTCAAGGCGCCGTTCCGCCTAATGAACCAAATTCATGGGAATTGGTGCGATATTGATGCCATTCCAGGAGACGGTGGTAGTAGCCTAGCCCCTGAATTTGAGTTCTCAAACGTCAAAGTTAGTGGCCAGGGTCTGCTTCCATTGTCTTAGGGGAGGGTAAATCGGCGTTAATTCTACTCAGCTATGAAGTAAACATCAGCGGGATTCACGAGCCTCCAAGTCCTTCAAAATGAAAATTGCAAGTGTGGTCCCGTTCTGCGCTAGTAAAATGAAAAGCGTTCCCTCGCCAGAGGATTTCGATGTTGCGAAATGTCGCCTGTAAAATTTTGGCTTTCTACCTGAAGCTCCTCGACGTAAGGGGAGGACTAGCAAGTGCATTCTTAACCCGTGATCAGACGAAGACATTTCTGCGCTGGCACTTTCATACCACATCATATTTTAGTTATTGATCGCAACCCAACAGATACAAATCAGCGGCCACAAATTCCACGAAGGCCAATCCTGAGCTACAGGGATATAAGTTGACACCAGAAAATCAACCATATCGAAATAGGCTTGTTTGTACTAGTCATTGGCGGTTGAACATCACCCTGATTTTAGTGGCGCAACGACGAACCACTGACGGTAGTTTTGGTGTTGACCACCAGCAAGCGTTCCCGTTTTGACACAGGGCGAACTTGAACCTTCTACTCTGTTTTCCTAGATGTCAACTTGGTATGCCACCTCTTTTCGGACAATCTTCTGACTTGCAAGGGCCAACAGAGATTGGAATGAATGAAATTGGAATCATGCATGGATAACTGGCACTGATAGTGAAGAGTGTTATGTACTGATCAGCTAATCGTGATGGAATCCGTTCAACTAGCGAGCGTTGGATTTTTCCACTTCAGTGATAGTGATCATCGACTGTATACTTAGGCATTGTCTACTCCATTGACATAGGAGTGGCTAAACGCAGCTAAACTTCGGTCCATTTCACAGATAAACTTAGATGAGCAGACCACCATGTATCCACTACCTCAATCACACATCAACGCTGCTGTTTCTTATTCAAGCAGATGCTGCAGCCTCTTTTGTTGGTGCCACTTTATTCTCTACAAGCGGAGAGTCGACATGCATGTTGAATGCAGCCTTAGGGTTGATCACAAAACAACTGGCTGTTCCAACTAATCAGCAAGTTTCTATCCATTTCCGGAGCACAAGAAAACTTACCTATCAAACCGACAACTGCCAGTATTATTGCCGTAATATGCGGAGCCTGAAACGACTTGATATATCCCTGCTGTAGGCCTGAGACTCCAGCGGCGATCACATCTGGACTAACTCCAGGAATTTGCATCAAACTCTTGCTGTCGCTGCTTAACAAAGCTTGAATGAAAGCAGGAAGATCTTTGGGCGCCAGACCTAATGGTAAGACAGCATTGGCGATATACCGTGGGAGATACTTGGTGGTTTGCGAATTGAACATTGACACAAAGATGGGAACACCAATTGAAGCACCGAACGCTCTGATGCAGATGATCATACCACTGGCAAGTGACAAGAATTCTTGAGGGGCGCCGAAATGTGCCACAACAACGCATACTGTGTATCCAATACCTGTACCCAAGCCAACAAAAATAGGTGCCACCCACATTAAGGCAGTCTTCCCAGGTTCAACAGCCAACAATAGTCCTAGTCAAATCGTATCAGCTTGCCCTAACTCTCTAGTATATTCTGATCAGGGACTTACCAAAGAATAATGCAACGAACACATATGATATTACCAATGGGGTCCGCATGTCCCGTTTAGTGGGAATGTACCAGACAATCACAGCTAGTGCAAAGAACATCGAGAATAGGCTAACAGACCAGTGAAGTGCGATCTGGTTTGCGTCACTTGTGAACAGGATCGCTACCTCCATTGGGTAGTAGACGTTTGCAACAAAATACACCAAGCCTTCTATCCCGACACAGATGAGGGCGATTGCTAAGTTCCGGTCGCTTTTGAATGCTCCATGGTGGAACAAGCCATCTTTCTTGAGCTTGGTCTGGTGAATAACAAGTGCGATCAAAATCGCTGATCCGATGAGAAACGGTCCGAGAACGTGAGCGTCTCGCCACGGGTAAGGATTGTTAGCCCAGGTTAATCCCATGACAAACAGGACAACTCCAATCGTTAGAGAGATAATTGCGGTCCAGTCCAGCATCCCCAACTTTGCTCTTGTGGTGAGAGAAACCTCTTCCGGCCTTTGGGGTGGGTTGTACATGAACGTGGTCACTGTGGCTGCGAAGGCCAAAAAGCCAGTCTCCATATACCAGATGATTCGCCATCCTTCACCGAAAGCTTCGGCAAGTGCATTACCTCCAAGCAGAGCTAGGACTCCTCCAGACGCTAGACCGAGGTTGACGAAGGCCTGTCCAAGTACACGATAACGTCTGGGTAGAATCTCGGATGCAACAGTAAAAGTAAGCGGTTGAGCTGCCAGGACCATGGATGCCAAAGTCGTCCCTAGAATGGCTATGTTCATCGATTGGGCCCTAGACACGATGATTGCGCCTACCATGCCTATGGAACAGGATGCCACGATAAACCATTTTCGACCCCAGTAGTCGGCAGCCTGAGAGAATGCAGGACCGAAAGACATGTTGACGATCGAAACTCCGGATGAAAGCCAGCTGACTTTGGAGATACCTCCAATATCCCTGGCCATGACTTGTCCGAGCTGATAGAATTAGTTTTGTATAAATTAACGGGGCAAGGATGGAAGCTACCAAGCCTGCGGAAAGGATGACGATCATCTGTGCGAATGAAACAGTTGCTAAAGCCTGTAGGGGAATCAGTTTCCTGTTTTTGCTGATCAAATTTAGGGAGGACGTTACAAAGAGGACCATGATGGTCTTGAAATTCATGCCATCATAATTGTCGACATCAGTACTAACGACACTCTCAATCTGTTCATCATTGGATACTTGGTCTTTGTTGAGAACCTCAGTACGAGCTGCTTCCTTCTCCGGCATCTTGCTCATGGGAGACATGATCGAACTGCGTGCCTTTCGATTTCGTTGAAAGAGTGGTGAAGCCGGAGCTTGCAGACTGATGGTGACCACCAAAAAAATCTTAGCAGCATTCGTTGCGGGTCAATTGGAACTTATGTGTCCGATGTCTCGCGGCCGCTCCTTGCCAGGGTGGCAATGCGGTCAGGGGGTAGATTGGCGACATCTAAGGGCCTTCCCCGGATATTGGTTCGGTGGGGTATCCCAAGCACCTACCCCCGCTTTCCTTAGCGCCAAAAATTCTTCTTCACTCCTTTTTTTGGCACGGAAACTGCTCTGAGCATCGGCGCAAGTAGTCAATTTTGTATGCAAGAAGTGGGTGTCGAGCCTTTTGTAATCGTCACATGACATCGACGTCGTAAAGTGAGGGACTTGGTTTAGCTTCGTCTCGGCGTTTCTCCATCTGAACTCGGGACACCAGTGCTAGGTCAGTTGTTGGATATTGCCCAGTGGTGCGCCTAAACCCGTTCTCGGCTGCCTCGAACTCGTTGGGCACCCAAGCGATGTCAGGTTATTGAGGTCGGTAAAGCGAGCCTCCCAGACGAAGGCTTGATATCGTTCAACGGAAGAAGATATCAAGCTTGTGACAAGACTTTTGTAGAAATGGGTTTCGGAAACTTCCCTGATGAAAAATGGTCAAATGGTGGTTAGTCTTATGGCATGGACTGGCAAGTACTTCCGTTACGATGGTATATATCTTGTTGTCGGATCTAGTTTCCTAGAAGGATACGACCGTTATTCAGGCTATACAGTTGCAAACCCTTCAATTCAGACTTCTACTTGCTAGCGACCAGCCGAAAGAGAAAGTACACAGTTTCGCGCTTGGCCGGTATCAATTCAATCCTTGAGTATTGCGAAGTCGCGGGTTGCGACTAGTGAGAAAGTTGGGCGTCGAGTGCCAGAGCCGCCAAGGATTTTCTGATCGCAGTGACGAATAGCTCAATTGTTACATTGTCCAATCCCGATGCGCGGGTTAGAGGCATTCGCCCCGAGACGTGCAAGGACTGCCTGGGTAGGGGGTGCGCTGACAATCATGGCGGGTTCCTCGAATACAATTCCCGGTTTTGGCATCAAATGATGATCAGTCTTCATTGTCAATCAGGACGTCAGAAGAGCAGGGTTGACACCATGACTCACCTGTACAGAACCGAATTCGGCCGACGATGGCGGCGTCCCAATACTTCGGATCTCGCTTTAGCCGTTCCCGAGATTCTAGATCCAGGATCCAGAAGATGGTAAGGTCCCCCACGGCTATAGCCATCTAATGCGAAGTCATCTGGTGCACATGGCGAGTCCGGGGAGTCTGGGGAGTCCGGGGAGTTGGGTGCACCGGTGGGTGCGGTGGTTGCGGTGGGCGCGGTGGATGTTGTGGGTGCGGTGGATTGAGTGGTTGCGGTGGGTGTGGTGGGCTCCCGTTACCCGGCAAGAATTGGCAACCATTCCCTGGATCCATTCGAGGATAGTCTGTCCCGTGGAAAGTAAGGTACGAAGTACGGAGTAGTGGTCTTGGAGTCCTACCTAATCTGAAATGGGCTGTTACCTGATAACAGCGACCCGGTTTTCAACTAGTTCATAGCAGGATGGTCTGTCATAATTCGACAAGGATTGGTCTCATACTCCGTATGTCAAGGTCAAGGATAAACAGATATTATATCCCTTTCAGACTCGTTGCAGGACATCACATCGTAGTCCTCAGCCCAGCATGCTGGCCGAGGCCAAACTCAGCCTCTGCGTAGGTATTCCGCGCCGAGTTGTCCATTTTGCCTTCTGAGGCTTCATAAGAGAGCGGAGCATAGCCAACACCATCATTCTTTGACGTACGAGTAGACCCAGTGCCTGCATGACCCATTCGTGCTATAGTCCATTATTGCGAGTGCAGCTGTGGCCTTGCGAATTGACCTGAGTAGTGCAGGCGTAGTCGATCATAAATCTTCGCTTGTTGTGTCAGGAGTCAGACAGGCGCCTCACCTCATCATTGCCGACATCAAATTACACAATTCTTTCACCGCAACCTCCAGGAATGAACATATCTAGCATGCCTAAATCCCCTTACATTCTCTTTACTCTCATCGGCATATGAGTGATTAGGATCATCTTGACCTCCTCTAGTTAAAACACCTTGCGCGGAAGCCAGTGACTTAGCTTCCTCAAGGGAGACGCAACCTCGACTGGCCTTGTCCCCTCCCACCAGCAGCCCAGAGAATCCTTACATTTCGCACAATAATACTGGTCTGACGGGCTGGTTCCAAGACGTGTTAAACCTTGTTTGTCACTCGGTGGGTACTGGTCTTGGAGAATAACTGATCCATTAAAAATCACGAGAACCACCGCTTCTGGTGAACCAATCAAGGAGCGTATTCAGTTCCCGCACTTATCGCTTCGCGCCATTAATGGCACTCCTCTAGAAAGTTGAGCTCACCTGGAATTGGAAAGTCCGAGTTTCCACTCAGTTATGCTCAAGCAAGGCTATCAAATTAGCCCGCAATAACGGCCTCGATCGTGGTCGAGTTTTGTTGAACAGAGGCGTAACCTCTTCAACTCTTGGGGTTCACAAGTAGCTAGTGCTGCCGCCCAGATTACCTGTCTCAATATTTTCTCGCGGCACTCCTTTCTTAGTAGAAGACAACCATCTCATACTCGAATGGAGGGAGGACGCGAGAAAAAACGAGCACCCCGGGCGTGCCATACTTGTAGGCGGTATGTGATCCATTTTCAGTGGTGACTTTGCCCCTCAGATAGTCACGCTGTTGTCTGGAGCGCAACTTGGGGTTTAAGCTGATGATGCCTGGTCAAATCTAGTAAGAAGGTACGATGCTCGGGCGAGAGGCCCATTTGCGCCTTTTGCTCTCGTTTTCATCAACCTTGTACTTGGGACGACGAGAAAGCGAATTTGAAGCCCGCATTGGCCGCAGGCCCTAACGAACTCACCTTCACTGTCGCCGGTGCTCTGTTTGAGTCGTGCCTCAGTCGCCTAGATGGTGGTGGTACATCGATTCGGTTCCCCTCACTACCCAAGCCAAGCCACGCACCAGCGACGACAAAGAAACGACGTGGTCCTCATCTAGCTGTCTCTACGGACCATGTCGACTCACCGGAAGCTGGGTTTTCATCACTCCCGGACCCGGAGGTGTTTCGAGCTCTAATGGACGTTTATTTTGAGCGATGTCATAACCAACCTTACGCCTATAAATATCCGGCCGTGTGCGGGTGACCCGTACACATATAAAATGGTGCCAAGAAATGAACTTG